>NC_059192.1:50549725-51184725 GCF_020615455.1 Coregonus clupeaformis
TTTTCCTACTTACAAAGCATGTAGAGGTCTGTAATTTTTATCATAGGTACACTTCAGACTGTGAGAGATGGAATCTAAAACAAAAATCTGAAGAAGGAAATCATTGCAAAGGATTTTTTTAAGTAATTAATTTGCATTTTATTGATGACATAAGTATTTGATCACCTACCAACCAGTAAGAATTCAGGCTCCTCACAGACCTGTTAGTTTTTCTTTAAGAAGCCCTCCTGTTCTCCACTCATTACCTGTATTAACAGCACCTGTTTGAATTCGTACCTGTATAAAAGACACCTGTCCACACACTCAATCAAACAGACTCAACCTCTCCACAATGGCTAAGACCAGAGAGCTGTGTAGGGACACATCAGGGATAAAATTGTAGACCTGACAAGGCTGGGATGGGCTACAGGACAATAGGCAAGCAGCTTGGTAGAGAAGGCAACAACTGTTGGCGCAATTATTAGAAAATGGAAGAAGTTCAAGATGACGGTCAATCCCCCTCGGTCTGGGGGCTCATGCAAGATCTCACCTCGTGGGGGCATCAATGATCATGAGGAGGGTGAGGGATCAGCCCAGAACTCACAGCAGGACCTGGTCAATGACCTGAAGAGAGCTGGGACCACAGTCTCAAAGAAAACCAAGTAACACACTACGCCGTCATGGATTAAAATCCTGCAGTGCACGCAAGGTCCCCCTGCTCGCCAGCGCATGTCCAGGGCCCGTCTGAAGTTTGCCAATGACCATCTGGATGATCCAGAGGAGGAATTGTGAGAAGGTCATTGGTCTGATGAGACAAAAATAGAGCTTTTGGTCTAAACTCCACTCGCCGTGTTTGAAGGAAGAAGAAGGATGAGTACAACCCCAAGAACACCATCCCAACCGTGCAAGCATGGAGGTGGGAAACATCATTCTTTGGGGATGCTTTCTGCAAAGGGGACAGGGACGACTGCACACATTGATGGGGGAGGATGGATGGGGCCATGTATCGCGAGATCTTGGCCAACAACCTCCTTCCCTCAGTAAGAGCGATGAAGATGGGTTGTGGCTGGGTCTTCCAGCATGACAATGACCCGAAACACACAGCCAGGGCAACCTAAGGAGTGGCTCCGTGAAGAAGCATCTCAAGGTCCTGGAGTGGCTAGCTGGGTCTCCAGACCTGAACCCAATAGAACATCTTTGGAGGGAGCTGAAAGTCCGTATTGCCCAGCGACAGCCCCAAAACCTGAAGGATCTGGAGAAGGTCTGTATGGAGGAGTGGGCCAAAATCCCTGCTGCAGTGTGTGCAAACCTGGTCAAGACCTACAGGAAACGTATGATCTCTGTAATTGCAAAACAAAGGTTTCTATACCAAATATTAAGTTCTGCTTTTCTGATGTATCAAATACTTATGTCATGCAATAAAATGCAAATTAATTACTTAAAATCATACAATGTGATTTTCTAGATTTTTGTTTTAGATTCCATCTCTCACAGTTGAAGTGTACCTATGATAGAAATTACAGACCTCTACATGCTTTGTAAGTAGGAAAACCTGCAAATTCGGCAGTGTATCAAATACTTATTCTCCCACTGTATGTACAACACATACAGACACACACTTGGCTGGTAGCTGTCAGAAAGCATCAGCACTCAGGGCCCAGATGATGGCTGATGATGGAATCAGTGGGGCAGATGTTACAAACATTGCCTGGCGGAGCAGTCCGCACCACAGGCCTCCATCAGTAATTAAACCTAGATGGCTCGGTAATGGAAAAGGGCTAAATTTACCCCAGCGTCCATAAAGTTTCCTCTCCTCACACATATTGAGATTGGTGGAGGACACCAGAGGGGTTGGCCTGGGTATTATGTGATGGCAGGAAGGAGGTGGAAGGAAAGCGTGCACACTCTAGTCTCTACAATAGGACAGGGAAACACTTCTAAATCTAAATTGATATTACGAAAGCCAAGGAAAGTAAACCGTGCTATAACTCGATGTAGGTGAAGTATGGTCAAGGTGAGAGCTAAAAAGGAAGCAGATAGCTCAGTACGCTTTAGACTTTTCTAGGTTTTCAAATTAAATTCATTAAACCTTATCCAGGTTTACAATGATCTTACCAGTAATACTGAAATAATAAAATCACACTTTACTCTGAGCTACAACTGTGACCACACAAAACTACTAGTATGACTGATACCACCATTTTCTTTCTACAAACATTGCGAATACGATAGGTTATTCTAGAGCAGGCTTTGCAGCACTCTCCATTGGAAACTAGTGTTGTGCGTGTCTTTGTGTGAAACCACTACAGACAGCTGCAAATGGCTGTGAAAAACACTGTCAATAATATAATTTAAGAGCTTGAACCAACTCTCCGGGAAAAATGCTACTCTTGAGGGCAGGGCTGCTCACGATAACAGAGAGAGAGAGAGGGTCAAAGTAGTTAAATAGCATGAAAACCATGAATATCACATGTGCACACAGAGCCCAGTTCAGAGGAAAGTTGGGCCTCATCTCAGGCAATCATTCTTGGTAAAAAAATGCAAAGGAATATGCACAAGCGAGAGGGGGAGAGTGACCCTTTTTCAGATGGTATCGCCTTTAATCCTTAGCATGGAGTCCTTGGGACACAAGCTGGAAGAAGCCTGATGAAAACGGCCTAAATGCCACTTTGCATCTTCATCTCTAGGTTGCATATTAATGGCGAGCTGGCTACAGAACTCTGTCTGTAGAGGAGCCATTAGAGAGGGACACACGGGCTGGCCATACTGGGTCAATGTTGAACACTTACCTCAGCGGCTGTTAGAGGTTTTCCATTGGAAGAAATGTTGATGAAATTGTGTTGTAGCATGTCTTTGATTCATAGCTTTGACAAATGGCAACTGCCTTCAGCTATCACTTGCACCACTACACATACAGTGCGTTCAGAAAGTATTCAGACCCTTGACTTTTTTCCACATTTGTTACATTACAGCCTTAATCTGAAATTGATTATACACAATACCCCACTAATGACATGCTGAAAAAGCCCAGTTTAGACATTTTTGCAAATGTATAAAAAAAAAAAAACACCTTATCTACATAAGTATTCAGACCCTTTGCTATAGAGACTCAAATTGAGCTCAGTTGCATCCTGTTTCAATTGATCATCCTTGAGTTGTTTCTACAACTTGATTGGAGTCCACCTGTCGTGAAATTCAATTGATTGGACATGATTTGGAAAGGCACACACGCTGTCTATATAAGGTCCCACAGTTGACAATGCATGTCAGAGCAAAAACCAAGCAATGAGGTCGAAAGAATTGTCCGTAGAGCGCCAGGACAGGATTGTGTCGAGGGCGCAGATCTGGGGAAGGGTACCAAAAAAATGTCTGCAGCATTGAAGGACCCTCAAGAACACGGTGGCCTCCATCATTCTTAAACGGAATATGTTTCCAACCACGAAGACTCTTCCTGGAGCTGGCCACCCTGCCCAAACTCGAGCAATCGGGGATAAGGGGGCCTTGGTCAGGAAGGTGACCAAGAACCCGATGGTCACTGACAGAGCTCCAGAGTTCTTCTGTGGAGACGTGGAGAACCTTCCAGAAGGTCAACCATCTCTGTGCAGCACTCCACCAATCAGGCCTTTATGGTGAGAGTGACAGACGGAAGCCACTCCTCAGTAAAAGGCACACGACAACCCGCATGAGAGTTTTGCCAAAAGGCACCTAGAAGGACTCTGACCATGAGAAACAAGATTCTCTGGTCTGATGAAACCAAGATTGAACTCTTTGGCCTGAATGCCACAGCGTACGTCTGGGAGGAAACCTGGCACCATTCCTACGGTGAAGCATGGTGGTGGCAGCATCATGCTGTGGGGATTTTGTTCAGGAGCAGGGACTGTGAGACTAGTCAGGATCGAGGGAAAGATGAACGAGCAAAGTACAGATAGATCCTTGATGAAACCTGCTCCAGAGCGCTCAGGACCTCAGACTGGGGCGAGGTTCACCTTCCAAAAGGAAAACCACACAGCCAAGACAACGCAGGAGTGGCTTGGGACAAATCTCAATGTCCTTAGGTGGCTCCAGCCAGAGCCCGGACTTGAACCCGATCAAACATCTCTGGAGAGACCTGAAAACAGTTGTGCAGCGCGCTCCCATCCAACCTGACAGAGCTTGAGAGGATCTGCAGAGAAGAATGGGAGGAAACTCCCCAAATACAGGTGTGCCAAGCTTGTAGCGTCATACCTAAGAAGACTCAAGGCTGTAATCGCTGCGCCAAAGGTGCTTCAACAAAGTACTGAGTAAAGGGTCTGAATACTTATGTAAATGTAATATTTCAATTTTTTATTTTTAATACATTTGTCATTTCTAAAAACCTGTTTTTGCTTTGTCATTATGGGGTATTGTGTGTAGATTGATGAGGGGAAAAAACAATTTAATCAATTTTAGAATAAGGCTGTAACGTAACAAAATGTGGTAAAGGTCAACGGGTCTGAATACTTTCCGAATGCACTGTAGGCTACAGAGAAGAGGGGAAAAAACACTGAAGCCAAGGCGTGAAACTCAGACAACCTTAATACGGGAAAATGGAATGGTAGAGATAAAATTAGGTCTCACAAATTAATCTGGGTTAAAAATGATTTGAGATGTTCGTTGTCGCTCTCTTCAACACAAACATCAAGCACATAGCACGCACACACATACATCACGGCATGCTAGAAAGCATGGCTTACTGAGAGGATACTCAGTAAATAAGGATTATTGAGACATTTATTGGAAGCGATGTAGCGAAGGACAAATGTTAGTGGCATTGCCCCCTGCTGGACAGGATGGAAGCTGCTCCTTTAATTAAAATGAATATTAAAATCATAGTTCTGAGAAATTACCTCTTGAATGAAACTAAAATTAACTTTGAGCCAATGCAAATGCCAGTTATACACACAGAGAGAAGCAGCGTTGGGATGTGTGAGTGGTGGAGTCAGCAATAGCCTAGACTTGACATTTCAGTCTCAAATGGTGGGTTAGTCATTCGAACAACCTCCATGTGAAAATTGTAATATCACTGAAATGCTGCAATTAGTAAAGGTTTGCTCTAAGGCCTGATTTATTTGTTTTCTTTCAACATGTTACCAGGAAATTGACATCTCAGATTTGGGAAAATAAAACATTTGTATCAATAGATCAAGTCTTTCATGATTCTTCTCTAATGGCTATGGTCTCTATCATGTTAATATCTGTGAATAAAACTATATAAAACCAGTAAAAACAATAAATGTCACCATTAGGTATAGTTGTAATAGAGAAAATTAACGGTCACAAATGTACCTCATCTATAGGAGTTAAACACTATTGTCATAATGTGACAATTGATTGGGACCACAAAAATAACATGGAGCACCAATACGATACTATTTGTTATTCTTCTTAATGGAAAAGCTGAATCTCTGGCTCCCTAGTTGAACATGAGGGATCAAACGTGTCAGTAGCCTTCTGGCTCTTTGTCAGAAAAAAATAGGCATTCCACTCGGTGGTCTTTAAGAAAGATGACTGCTGTTTTACAAGGGTGGAGGGGAGGAACAGTATCTTAAAAGAAGCCCACCGTTTTTGATGGAGCTGCGCGCTCTTCTCTTTCCACTCATGGCTGCTCAGCTCAAAGTGTGCAGTGCACGTAGGTCTCTCTGTCATACGAGCCCAGGATAAAAAGCCTGAAGGAGAAATTATAAAAGAAAAAGCTAATATTAGACAGTACATCATTGCTGATTCTCCCTGTCTCCCTATGTATAGTCCATAGCCTACTGTATGTAAACCTATTGAGGCCACTGTAGACAAACCAAATTCTTTGGGCTGGGACAAGCATTTTCAGATGCTACTAGGACGCATCAGAGACCCCTGACCAATGGTTATAAGGATACTGAAGCAAATAAACACTGTCAAGGCTATTGCTGCCCCCTGGTGTAGTGATGAAAATACACAAGAAAAGCATAAACTACTGTAGTATAGCAGTAGTACCTGTGCATTTGAAGTGTTGTGCTATTTACACTCCCCTACGTATTTATTTTGGACGTTGAAGCTAAAACGTTTAATTTGTCTCTATACTCCAGCATTTTAGATTTGAGATAAAATGTTTCATATGAGGTGACAGTACATAATTTGTTTGAGGGTATTTTCATACATATCTGTTTCACAGCACTTCATGTACAGTTGAAGTCGGAAGTTTACATACACCTTAGCCAAATACATTTAAACTCAGTTTTTCACAATTCCTGACATTTAATCCTAGTAAAAATTCCCTTTCTTAGGTCAGTTAGGATCACCACTTTATTTTAAGAATGTGAAATGTCTTGGGTCAAACGTTTCGGGTAGCCTTCCACAAGCTTCCCACAATAAGTTGGGTGAATCTTGGCCCATTCCTCCTGACAGAGCTGGTGTAACTGAGTCAGGTTTGTAGACCTCCTTGCTCGCACATGCTTTTTCAGTTCTGCCCACACATTTTCAATAGGATTGAGGTCAGGGCTTTGTGATGGCCACACAATTTTCCTTCCTCATGATGCCATCTATTTTGTGAAGTGCACCAGTCCCTCCTGCAGCAAAAGCACCCCCACAACATGATGCTGCCACCCCGTGCTTCACGGTTGGGATGGTGTTCTTCGGCTTGCAAGGGACCCCCTTTTTCCTCCAAACAACGATGTGTAAAATGGCCAAACAGCTCTATTTTTTGTTTCATCAGACCAGAGGACATTTCTCCAAAAAAGTACAATCTTTATCCCCATGTGCAGTTGCAAACCGTAATCTGGCTTTTTTTATGGCGGTTTTGGAGCAGTGGCTTCTTCCTTGCTGAGCTGCCTTTCAGGTTATGTCGATATAGGACTCGTTTTACTGTGGATATAGATACTTTTGTACCTTTTTCCTCCAGCATTTTCACAAGGTCCTTTGCTGTTGTTCTGGGATTGATTTGCACTTTTTGCACCAAAGTACTTTAATCTCTAGGAGACAGAACGCGTCTCCTTCCTGAGCGTTATGACGGCTGCGTGGTCCCATGGTGTTTATACTTGCATACTATTGTTTGTAGAGATGAACGTGGTACCTTCAGGCATTTGGAAATTGCTCCCAAGGATGAACCATACTTATGGAGGTCTACAACTTTTTTTCTGAGGTCTTGGCTGATTTCTTTTGATTTTCCAATTATGTCAAGCAAAGAGGCACTGAGTTTGAAGGTAGGCCTTGAAATACATCCACAGGTACACCTCCAATTGACTCAAATGATGTCAATTAGCCTATCAGACGCTTCTAAAGCCATGACATAATTTTCTGTAATTTTCCAAGCTGTTTAAAGGCACAGTCAACTAAGTTTATGTATACTTCTGACTTCAACTGTATCCTAGTACCCCAATTTGAAGGTGTCACAAGTATTTCTACCAATTCACTATATGTGTATTAAAGTAGTCAGAATTGTAGTATTGCTCATATTCTAGCACACACTGACTACATCAAGCTTGTGACTCTCCATAAACTTGTGGATGCATTTGCAGTTTGTTTTAGTTGTGTTTCAGATTATGATGTGCCCAATAACAAATGAATGGTAAATAATGTATTGTGTCATTTTGGGTCTACTTTTTATTGTAAATAAGAATAGAAAGTGTTTCTGAACACGTCTACATTAATGTCATGCTTCCATCCTGAATACTGATGAGAAAGTTGGACGCACAAAGATCATACTAGCATTTTTATTTTTTATTTTTTTTGGGGGGGGGTATAATATTTATGCCTGTAACTGTCGCTCTTCATTATTTAAGATTCATTCATGATTATCCGTAATCAGGTAGCATCCACATTAATGTGTTCAGAAGCATATTCTATTCTTATTTACAATAAAAGTGACTTCAAAAGACATTACATTATTTTCCATTCATTTCTATTTAGGCACAACATAATCTGAAACACAACCAAAATAAACTGCAAATGCAGCCAACAAGTTTTTAGTCACAAGCTTGATGTAGTCAGTCGTTTAGCTAGAATATGGGACCAAATACTACACTTGACTACTTAAGACACCTTCAAATAGGGGGACTAGATACATAGTGCTTTCCTTACTAAACGGTAAAACAGATATATAAAAATACCCTCAAATAAAAAACGTGACATTCTCTACTGTTGCTCAAAATGAAACATTTTATCTCAAACCAAAATGCTGGAGTATATAGCCAAATTAAACGTTTTGCTTCACTGTCCAAATCAATACTTAGGGAGTCTTATTGTATATGGTGGGATTATTTTCTACAATATACAGTATGTGAGACCTATTTGAAATTGATCGTTTCAAAATACAGTGGGGAAAAAAAAGTATTTAGTCAGCCACCAATTGTGCAAGTTCTCCCACTTAAAAAGATGAGAGAGGCCTGTAATTTTCATCAGTAGGTACACGTCAACTATGACAGATAAAATTGAGAAAAAAATTCCAGAAAATCCCATTGTAGGATTTTTTAATGAATTTATTCTGCAAATTAGTGGTGGAAAAATAAGTATTTGGTCACCTACAAACAAGCAAGATTTCTGGCTCTCACAGACCTGTAACTTCTTCTTTAAGAGGCTCCTCTGTCCTCCACTCGTTTCCTGTAATGGCACCTGTTTGAACTTGTTATCAGTATAAAAGACACCTGTCCACAACCTCAAACAGTCACACTCCAAACTTCACAATGGCCAAGACCAAAGAGAGCTGTCAAAGGACACCAAAAACAAAATTGTGAGACCTGCACCAGGCTGGGGAAGACTGAATCTGCAATAGGTAAGCAGCTTGGTTTGAAGAAATCAACTGTGGGAGCAATTATTAGGAAATGGAAGACATACAAGACCACTGATAATCTCCCCTCGATCTGGGGCTCCACGCAAGATCTCACCCCGTGGGGTCAAAATGATCACAAGAACGGTGAGCAAAATCCCAGAACCACACGGGGGGGACCTAGTGAATGACCTGCAGAGAGCTGGGACCAAAGTAACAAAGCAACCATCAGTAACACACTACGCCGCCAGGGACTCAAATCCTGCAGTGCGAGACGTGTCCCCTGCTTAAGTCAGTACATGTCCAGGCCCGTCTGAAGTGCATTTGGATGATCCAGAAGAGGATTGGGAGAATGTCATATGGTCAGATGAAACCAAAATATAACTTTTTGGTAAAAACTCAACTCTCGTGTGTTTGGAGGACAAAGAATGCTGAGTTGCATCCAAAGAACACCATACTCTACTGTGAAGCATGGGGGTTGAAACATCATGCTTTGGGGCTGTTTTTCTGCAAAGGGACCAGGACGACTGATCCGTGTAAAGGAAAGAATGAATGGGGCCATGTATTGTGAGATTTTGAGTGAAACCCTCCTTCCATCAGCAAGGGCATTGAAGATGAAACGTGGCTGGGTCTTTCAGCATGACAATGATCCCAAACACACCGCCCGGGCAACGAAGGAGTGGCTTCGTGAAGAAGCATTTCAGGTCCTGAGTGGCCTAGCCAGTCTCCAGACTCTCAACCCCATAGAAAATCTTTGGAGGGAGTTGAAAGTCTGTGTTGCCCAGCGACAGCCCCCAAAACATCACTGCTCTAGAGGAGATCTGCATGGAGGAATGGGCCAAAATACCAGCAACAGTGTGTGTGAAAACCTTGTGAAGACTTACAGAAAACGTTTGACCTGTGTCATTGCCAACAAAGGGTATATAACAAAGTATTGAGAAACTTTTGTTATTGACCAAAATACTTATTTTCCACCATCATATGCCAATAAATTCATTAAAAATCCTACAATGTGATTTTCTGGATTTTTTTCTCATTTTGTCTGTCATAGTTGACGGTACCTATGATGAAAAATTACAGGCCTCTCATCTTTTTAAGTGGGAGAACATACACAATTGGTGGCTGACTAAATACTTTTTTTCCCCACTGTATTTATTTTTACTTAATTTGAAGGTCATAAAAATACAACTGACAAGTGTTTAAAAAAGCAAATAAAGAAACGGTAGTAACCTTTTTTTATTTGCCTCAATTAGACCACTGGATATAGCCATTACTTAAATCAATATAGTCCCCAATTACTGTATAAAACAAGCTCTATATTTATACAGGCTAATGGATGTGAGGATAATGGATTCTGGATGAACAATATACTGACTGTATGTCTCCATCTGGTGGTGGTAGAGAGCATATTTTACACAGACTTGATAAACCTAATCCTGCCAATGACTGATTATAAATCATTCAAGCTCCTTTCTAAATTTGGGTAAAAATAATAGTTTCTATAAAAAAATATATATATATATATATATATACATACATACATACACACACACACACAAACACACACACACACACAGTTGAAGTCGGAAGTTTACATACACTTAGGTGGGAGTCATTAAATATTGTTATTAAACCACTCCACAAATTTCTTGTTAACAAACTATAGTTTTGGCAAGTCGGTTAGGACATCTACTTTGTGCATGACACAAGTAATTTTTCCAACAATTGTTTACAGACAGATTATTTCACTTATAATTCACTGTAGCACAATTCCAGTGGGTCACTAGGTTGACTGTGCCTTTAAACAGCCTGGAAAATTCCAGAAAATGAGGTCATGGCTTTAGAAGCTTCTGATAGGCTAATTGACATCATTTGAGTCAATTGGAGGTGTACCTGTGGATGTATTTCAAGGCCTACCTTCAAACTCAGTGCCTCTTTGCTTGACATCATGGGAAAATCAAAAGAAATCAGCCAAGACCTCAGAAATTTTTTTGTAGACCTCCACAAGTCTGGTTCATCCTTGGGAGCAATTTCGAAAACGCCTGAAGGTACCACGTTCATCTGTACAAACAATAGTACGCAAGTAAACACCATGGGACCACGCAGCCGTCATAACGCTCAGGAAGGAGACGCGTTCGGTCTCCTAGAGATGAATGTACTTTGGTGTGAAAAGTGCAAATCAATCCCAGAACAACAGCAAAGGACCTTGTGAAGATGCTGAAGGAACCAGGTACAAAAGTATCTATATCCACAGTAAAAAAAAGTCCTATATCGACATAACCTGAAAGACCGCTCAGCAAGGAAGAAGCCACTGCTCCAAAACCACCATAAAAAAGCCAGACTACGGTTTGCAACTGCACATGGGGACAAAGATCGTACTTTTTGGAGAAATGTCCTCTGGTCTGATGAAACAAAAATAGAACTGTTTGGCCATAATGACCATCGTTATGTTTGGAGGAAAAAGGGGGTTCTTGCTAGCCGAAGAACACCATCCCAACCGTGAAGCACGTGGTGGCAGCATCATGCTCTGGGGGTGCTTTGCTGCAGGAGGGACTGGTGCACTTCACAAAATTGATGGCATAATGAGGAAGGAAAGTTATGTGGATATATTGAAGCAACATCTCAAGACATCAGTCAAGAAGTTAAAGCTTGGTCGCAAATGGGTCTTCCAAATGGACAATGACCCCAAGCATACTTCCAAAGTTGTGGCAATCACAGAGGTCAGACATTTCTTGTAGTTGGCCACCAGGTTTGCACACATCTCAGGAGGGATTTTGTTCCACTCCTCTTTGCAGATCTTCTCCAAGTCATTAAGGTTTCGAGTCTGACGTTTGGTAACTCGAACCTTCAGCTCCCTCCACAGATTTTCTATGGGATTAAGGTCTGGAGACTGGCTAGGCCACTCCAGGACCTTAATGTGCTTCTTCTTGAGCCACTCCTTTGTTGCCTTGGCCGTGTGTTTTGGATCATTGTCATGCTGTAATACCCATCCACAAACCATTTTTCAATGCCCTGGCTGAGGGAAGGAGGTTCTCACCCAAGATTTGACGGTACATGGCCCCGTCCATCGTCCCTTTGATGCAGTGAAGTTGTCCTGTCCCCTTAGCAGAAAAACACCCCCAAAGCATAATGTTTCCACCTCCATGTTTGATGGTGGGGATGGTGTTCTTGGGGTCATAGGCAGCATTCCTCCTCCTTCAAACACGGCGAGTTGAGTTGATGCCAAAGAGCTCCATTATGGTCTTATCTGACCACAACACTTTCACCCAGTTCTCCTCTGAATAATTCAGATGTTCATTGGCAAACTTCAGACTGGCCTGTATATGTGCTTTCTTGAGCAGGGGGACCTTGCGGGCGCTGCAGGATTTCAGTCATTCACGGCGCAGTGTGTTACCAATTGTTTTCTTGGTTACTATTGTCCCAGCTGCCTTGAGATCATTGACAAGATCCTCCCGTGTAGCTCTAGGCTGATTCCTCACTGTTCTCATGATCATTGCAACTCCACAAGGTGAGATCTTGCATGGAGACCCATGCCGAGGGAGATTGACAGGTTTTTTGTGTTTCTTCCATTTGCAAATAATCGCACCAACTGTTGTCACCTTCTCACCAAGCTGCTTGGCGATGGTCTTGTAGCCCATTCCAGCCTTGTGTAGGTCTACAATCTTGTCCCTGACATCCTTGGAGAGCTCTTTGTTCTTGGCCATGGTGGAGAGTTTGGAATCTGATTGATTGATTGCTTCTGTGGACAGGTGTCTTTTTATACAGGTAAAATGCTGAGATTAGGAGCACTCCCTTTAAGAGTGTGCTCCTAATCTCAGCTCGTTACCTGTATAAAAGACACCTGGGAGCCAGAAATCTTTCTGATTGAGCGGGGGTCAAATATGTATTTCCCTCATTAAAATGCAAATCAATTTATAACATTTTTTACATGTGTTTTTCTGGATTTTTTGTTGGTATTCTGTCTCTCACTGTTCAAATAAACCTACCATTAAAATTATAGACAGATCATTTCTTTGTCCGTGGGCAAACGTACAAAATCAGCAGGGGATCAACTACTTTTTTCCCCTCACTGTATGTATGTATGTATGTATGTATGTATGTATGTATGTATGTATGTATGTATGTATGTATGTATGTATGTATGTATGTATGTATGTATGTATGTATATATATATATATGTATATATATATATATATATATATATATATACATACACACACACACATATTTATATATATATATATATATACACACACAGTGGGGAGAACAAGTATTTGATACACTGCCGATTTTGCAGGTTTTCCTACTTACAAAGCATGTAGAGGTCTGTAATTTTGATCATAGGTACACTTCAACTGTGAGAGACGGAATCTAAAACAAAAATCCAGAAAATCACATTGTATGATTTAAGTAATTAATTTGCATTTTATTGCATGACATAAGTATTTGATCACCTACCAACCAGTAAGAATTCCGGCTCTCACAGACCTGTTAGTTTTTCTTTAAGAAGCCCTCCTGTTCTCCACTCATTACCTGTATTAACTGCACCTGTTTGAACTCGTTACCTGTATAAAAGACACCTGTACACACACTCAATCAAACAGACTCCAAACTCTCCACAATGGCCAAGACCAGAGAACTGTGTAAGGACATCAGGGATAAAATTGTAGACCTGCACAGGGCTGGGATGGGCTACAGGACAATAGGCAAGCAGCTTGGTTAGAAGGCAACAACTGTTGGCAAAATTATTAGAAAATGGAAGAAGTTCAAGATGACGTAGATGATATACAGTGGGGGGGAAAAGTATTTAGTCAGCCACCAATTGTGCAAGTTCTCCCACTTAAAAAGATGAGAGAGGCCTGTAATTTTTATCATAGGTACACGTCAACTATGACAGACAAATTGAGAAGAAAAAAATCCTGGAAATCACATTGTAGGATTTTTTATGAATTTATTTGCAAATTATGGTGGAAAATAAGTATTTGGTCACCTACAAAAAAGCAAGATTTCTGGCTCTCACAGACCTGTAACTTCTTCTTTAAGGGGCTCCTCTGTCCTCCACTCGTTACCTGTATTAATGGCACCTGTTTGAACTTGTTATCAGTATAAAAGACACCTGTCCACAACCTCAAACAGTCACACTCCAAACTGCACTATGGCCAAGACCAAAGAGCTGTCAAAGGACACCAGAAACAAAATGGTAGACCTGCACCAGGCTGGGAAGACTGAATCTGCAATAGGTAAGCAGCTTGGTTTGAAGAAATCAACTGTGGGAGCAATTATTAGGAAATGGAAGAGATACAAGACCACTGATAATCTCCCTCGATCTGGGGCTCCACGCAAGATCTCACCCCGTGGGGTCAAAATGATCACAAGAACGGTGAGCAAAAATCCCAGAACCACACGTGGGGGACCTAGTGAATGACCTGCAGAGAGCTGGGACCAAAGTAACAAAGCCTACCATCAGTAACACACTACGCCGCCAGGGACTCAAATCCTGCAGTGCCAGACGTGTCCCCCTGCTTAAGCCAGTACATGTCCAGGCCCGTCTGAAGTTTGCTAGAGTGCATTTGGATGATCCAGAAGAGGATTGGGAGAATGTCATATGGTCAGATGAAACCAAAATATAACTTTTTGGTAACTCAACTCGTCGTGTTTGGAGGACAAAGAATGCTGAGTTGCATCCGAAGAACACCATACCTACTGTGAAGCATGGGCGTGGAAACATCATGCTTTGGGGCCTTTTTTCTGCAAAGGGACCAGGACGACTGATCCGTGTAAAGGAGAGAATGGGGCCTCCTTCCATCAGCAAGGGCATTGAAGATGAAACGTGGCTGGGTCTTTCAGCATGACAATGATCCCAAACACACCGCCCGGGCAACGAAGGAGTGGCTTCGTAAGAAGCATTTCAAGGTCCTGGAGTGGCCTAGCCAGTCTCCAGATCTCAACCCCATAGAAAATCTTTGGAGGGAGTTGAAAGTCTGTGTTGCCCAGCGACAGCCCCAAAACATCACTGCTCTAGAGGAGATCTGCATGGAGGAATGGGCCAAAATACCAGCAACAGTGTGTGAAAACCTTGTGAAGACTTACAGAAAACGTTTGTCCTGTGTCATTGCCAACAAAGGGTATATAACAAAGTATTGAGAAACTTTTGTTATTGACCAAATACTTATTTTCCACCATAATTTGCTAATAAATTCATAAAAAATCCTACAATGTGATTTTCTGGATTTTTTTCTCATTTTGTCTGTCATAGTTGACGTGTACCATGATGAAAATTACAGGCCTCTCTCATCTTTTAAGTGGGAGAACTTGCACAATTGGTGGCTGACTAAATTATTTTTTCCCACTGTATGTATCTGTATGTATATGTATATGTATATGTAAAAAATATATATATATATATATATATATATATATATATATATATATATATATATATATATATATATATATATATATATATATATATATACACACAGTGAGGGAAAAAAGTATTTGATCCCCTGCTGATTTTGTACGTTTGCCCACTGATAAAGAAATGATCAGTCTATAATTTTATGGTAGGTTTATTTGAACAGTGAGAGACAGAATAACAACAAATAAATCCAGAAAAACGCATGTCAAAAAATGTTATAAATTGATTTGCATTTTAATGAGGGAAATAAGTATTTAACCCCTCTCAATCAGAAAGATTTCTGGCTCCCAGGTGTCTTTTATACAGGTAACGAGCTGAGATTAGGAGCACACTCTTAAAGGGAGTGCTCTCCCCTAATCTCATCTTGTTACCTATATAAAAGACACCTGTCCACAAAGCAATCAATCAATCAGATTCCAAACCTCTCCACCATGGCCAAGACCAAAGAAGCTCTCCAAGGATGTCAGGGACAAAATTGTAGACCTACACAAGGCTGGAATGGGCTACAAGACCATCGCCAAGCAGCTTGGTGAGAAGGTGACAACAGTTGGTGCGATTATTCGCAAATAGAAGAAACACAAAATAACTGTCAATCTCCCTCGGCCTGGGGCTCCATGCAAGATCTGACCTCGTGGAGTGACAATGATCATGAGAACGGTGAGGAATCAGCCCCAGAACTACACGGGGAGGATCTTGTCAATGATCTCAAGGCAGCTGGGACCATAGTCACCAAGAAAACAATTGGTAACACACTACGCCGTGAAGGACTGAAATCCGCAGCGCCCGCAAGGTCCCCCTGCTCAAGAAAGCACATATACATGCCCGTCTGAAGTTTGCCAATGAACATCTGAATGATCCAGAGGAGAACTGGGTGAAAGTGTTGTGGTCAGATGAGACCAAAAATCGAGCTCTTTGGCATCAATTCAACTCGCCGTGTTTGGAGGAGGAGGAATGCTGCCTATGACCCCAAGAACACCATCCCCACCGTCAAACATGGAGGTGGGAAACATTATGCTTTGGGGGTGTTTTTCTGCTAAGGGGACAAGACAACTTCACCGCATCAAAGGGACAATGGACGGGGCCAGTGACCGTCAAATCTTGGGTAGAGAACCTCCTTTCCTTAGCCAGGGTATTGAAAATGGGTCGTGGATGGGTATTCCAGCATGCCAATGACCCAAAACACATGGCCAAGGCAACAAAGGAGTGGCTCAAGAAGCACATTAAGGTCCTGGAGTGGCCTAGCCAGTCTCCAGACCTTAATCACATAGAAAATCTGTGGAGGGAGCTAAAGGTTCGAGTTGCCAAACGTCAGCCTCGAAACCTTAATGACTTGGAGAAGATCTGCAAAGTGGGACAAAATCCCTCCTGCAAACCTGGTGGCCAACTACAAGAAACGTCTGACCTCTGTGATTGCCAACAAGGGTTTTGCCACCAAGTACTAAGTCATGTTTTGCAGAGGGGTCAAATACTTATTTCCCTCATTAAAATGCAAATCAATGTATAACATTTTTGACATTAGTTTTTCTGGATTTTTGTTGTTGTTATTCTGTCTCTCACTGTTCAAATAAACCTACCATTAAATTTATAGACTGAAAATGTCTTTGTCAATGGGCAAACGTACAAAATCAGCAGGGGATCAAATACTTTTTTCCCCTCACTGTATATACACATACACAGTGGGGAGAACGAGTATTTGATACACTGCCAATTTTGCAGGTTTTCCTACTTACAAAGCATGTAGAGGTCTGTAATTTTTATCATAAGTACACTTCAACTGTGAGAGACAGAATCTAAAACAAAAATCCAGAAAATCACATTGTATGATTTAAGTAATTAATTTGCATTTTATTGCATGACATAAGTATTTGATACATCAGAAAAGCAGAACATAATATTTGGTACAGAAACCTTTGTTTGCAATTACAGAGATCATACGTTTCCTGTAGGTCTTGACCAGGTTTGCACACACTGCAGCAGGGATTATGGCCCACTCCTCCATAAAGACCTTCTCCAGATCCTTCAGGTTTCGGGGCTGTCGCTGGGCAATACGGACTTTCAGCTCCCTCCAAAGATTTTCTATTGGGTTCAGGTCTGGAGACTGGCTAGGCCACTCCAGAACCTTGAGATGCTTCTTACGGAGCCACTCCTTAGTTGCCCTGGCTGTGTGTTTCGGGTCGTTGTAATGCTGGAAGACCCAGCCACGACCCATCTTCAATAATGCTCTTACTGAGGGGGAAGGAGGTTGTTGGCCAAGATCTCACGACATGGCCCCATCCATCCTCCCCTCAATACGGTGCAGATCGTCTGTCCCCTTTGCAGAAAAGCATCCCCAAAGAATGATGTTTCCCACCTCCATACTCCACGGTTGGGATGGTGTTCTTGGGGTTGTACGCATCCCTTCTTCTTCCTCCAAACACGGCGAGTGGAGTTTAGACCAAAAAGCTCAATTTTTGTCTCATCAGACCACATGACCTTCTCCCATTCCTCCTCTGGATCATCCAGATGGTCATTGGCAAACTTCAGACGGGCCTGGACATGCGCTGGCTTGAGCAGGGGGACCTTGCGTGCGCTGCAGGATTTTAATCCATGACGACGTAGTGTTACTAATGGTTTTGTTTGAGACTGTGATCCCAGCTCTCTTCAGGTCATTGACCAGGTCTTGCCGTGTAGCTCTGGGCTGATCCCTCACCTTCCTCATGATCATTGATGCCCCACGAGGTGAGATCTTGCATGGAGCCCCAGACCGAGGGTGATTGACCGTCATCTTGAACTTCTTCCATTTTCTAATAATTGCGCCAACAGTTGTTGCCTTCTCACCAAGCTGCTTGCCTATTGTCCTGTAGCCCATCCCAGCCTTGTGCAGGTCTACAATTTTATCCCTGATGTCCTTACACATCTCTCTGGTCTTGGCCATTGTGGAGAGGTTGGAGTCTGTTTGATTGCGTGTGTGGACAGGTGTCTTTTATACAGGTAACGAGTTCAAACAGGTGCAGTTAATACAGGTAATGAGTGGAGAACAGGAGAGCTTCTTAAAGAAAAATGAACAGGTCTGTGAGAGCCGGAATTCTTACTGGTTGGTAGGTGGTCAAATACTTATGTCATGCAATAAAATGCAAATTAATTACTTAAAAATCATACAATGTGATTTTCTGGATTTTTGTTTTAGATTCAGTCTCTCACAGTTGAAGTGTACCTATGATAAAAAGTACAGACCTCTACATGCTTTGTAAGTAGGAAAACCTGCAAAATCGGCAGTGTATCAAATACTTGTTCTCCCCACTGTATGTATGTATGTATGTATGTATGTATGTATGTATGTATGTATGTATGTATGTATGTATGTATGTATGTATGTATGTATGTATGTATGTATGTATGTATGTATGTATGTATGTATGTATGTATGTATATAGTGCCTAGTGAAAGCCTACACATCCCTTGCACAGTCTTCACATTTTGATGCCTTACAATTACATTAAAAAAAATTGATTAACTTGGATTTTATTTCTACAGATCAACACAATCTACTCCACATTTTCAAAGTGAAAGAAAATTATAGAAAATGTTCCAAATTAAAGGTAGACTCAGAAAGGAAACAGCATAGCGGGACAATTTCCACAACAACTAAGAGCGTTGAAGCGCGAGGTTAAACTTTTCTGCTGTTTTGGTGCCCTGGCTACCACGCTCTAATAGCGTGAAAAGAAACCGTGCACATGCGTAGATACTGTGTGAGAGCAAAGTCTTACATCTCGCTCATGTCAATATCTGCAGTGCTGCTCATGGCAACGTCATTTCGCTGAGTTTACCTTTAAGGGCCTTGTTGCAATCAGAATGGATGATTTGGAGTGGATTGTTTAACACCAGCTTTCTTCTTCTCACTTTGTGAATGCAAAGTTGTTGATTCTCTGTATTTTCAAGTATTGTGGTGGCAGCATCATGTTATGGGTATCCTTGTCACAGGCAGGGACTGGGGAGTTGGTCAGGATTTAAATAAATATTAAAAGGAGCAAGCCCAGGTAAAAAGTTTGAGGAAAACCCACCGCAGTCTTCTGAATACCTAACCCTGGGATAGAGTTTTATTTTTCAGCGGGAGAATTACACACATTTTAACACCGAAGACACACCAGAATGGCTTTCCAATAGGTGTTGAGTGTGCCTGAATGGTCCAGTCTTAGTCCTGACTTAAATCTTCTTGTAAATCAGAGACAATGTTTGAATATTGCTGTCCATCAATGATTCCCAACCAAATTGACTGAGGTTGAGCAATTCTGACAAAAACTATGGATATAGTTGCCGTAAGAGTTGTGCAAAGTTGGCAGAATCTTATTCAAAATGAGTCACAAGTGAATGACTGCCAAAGCTGCTTCCACCAAGTATTAACTCTGGGGTGTGAAAATATACGCAGTCAAGACATTCACTTTGTATTAATTAAAAATAAATAAAATATAACTTTGAAATCCCTTTTTAGATTTAACTTTAGACTTTCACTAACAATGTATTTTGGATGCATGGTAGGCAAGAGAAAGCAAGCATGGTATCATCACAATTGAAGAGGTTTCTCACTGTCTGTTGGCAGTAACCAACAGACGGAAAGTAACCAATCAAAACTAAGATGAGAACATAAAGAACATGATACACAGTTTAAAGAGCTCCTGTTGCAATGTGCAATCTATCAAATATTCATCTGAACCAGTTCACTGTTCATTTCAGGCCTATGTAGAATATTATGATATTCCTCTGAATATCAACAACCTTTTATTCCTTAAAAATGCATTGCCTATTCCCCAAAAACGAAGACCTTCTCGCAGTTTGGTTGCATTTGGCTCCATCCCAATGGAATTCTGCAGAGACAAACCCAATATTGGGCACGGTAAGTTGAAGTGGATGGTTGACATTGTCAGACGTATCTGGCTGGCCCAGTGAGGTAAGAGGGTATCCATTTGCAGCAGCTGTGAGGACAGGAGTGCCAGCCAGCCAGCCAAAGTGTTGGCCTGGCCTCATAATGGGCAGGGACTGTGCATTATTAATGAGGAGCCTTTTCTGGATGTCCTACCATCTGCAGCCACTCCACAACAATACCAGACCTGGCATGTTTACATTTTCATTGGCCCAGAGTAGGGCTGTGGCGGTCATGACATTTTGTCAGCCGGTTATGGTCATGCAAAAGTCTGCCGGTCTCACGATAATTGACCTCTAACAAACACGTTTAGCATCTCAAGGCCTCCACGCATAAAAGCTGCATACAAGCCGCTGACGTGTGCCTTAGCAACATCTTCATTTAAAAAAGTACAATAAATTAATGTAATATACACCCTCACAATAAATCCATTATTTATTTTAGTCAGGTCTAAAGAAACAGTATGATGAAAATGTATTACAGATGAACAGAATATGAGTTGGCCTGCTGTATGTTATCTGGCTATGCTCCATGCCATAGGCTGTAGGCTTGTTCATTTAGCCTACAGACATGCTTATAAGTCCAATGCCATTATTTTATATTATATGATTTTATAGTAAGAGGAATATAACTGAACTTTGAAATTGAATAAAATAGAAAGGATATTTTTCCCATTCCGGAGCGAGTGCGCATATGAAGTGGCTATGTTGAGAATAAAAGTGATCATTTGAAACAGGTCTTACACACTAGATGTAGAGATATTTGGCAACTTTAGTTGTGAATGATTAAAACCTTAGAAATCAAAACTTATATGGGCTGCAAGATGCGACTATAGGCTATTGATGATTTGAGAAAGTCGCAAAAAATAAACGTGCACTCTGTTCCTTGCCTTAGGCTGCACAGCTGTTCTCTCAAGTCAACATATTTCACCCATAAAACTATTCTCAATTTAATCTGGTCTTTACTAATATGTACAATTATTTTCGATTTAGAATGGCCCATTATCAAATGGGCAGGAAGAGGGGCAGGGAAAAAAGACATGTCATCCGTATGCACTCGAATAGCGAATGGTGGCTGCGCACTTTCCTGCCGGTCCGTCTTTCAATGATGCTGGGTAGGCTACTTAGGTTTTATAGCGGAGCATGTGCTTAATATGAGCAGCTGAGAAATAAATATAAGAACACTTATTTCACTCCACTCATCAACCACTGTTTGAAGAGCATGCTTTCGCTGCCCGACAGGTGATATTCAGCCCAAACTCTGTATGCCATGGGCTCTCCATCCCTGTTCCTGCAGCTACCCAGTGCTTCATTTGGGAAACCAAGTGAAATCTGTTTGGAAACTTCGATATTAACGTTTCCGCAACTAAACATATTTCACTAAACTTCTGCTCAAAAGGAATAAAGGAGAAAGAAGAGGAGATGAAAACGCACAGTGGTGAGATATTCTGTATAGCTAAAGGTAATGTGTCACCAAATTAATGGTGAAAATATAACAAATCTCTATTACTAGGCTATTCAAAATCAAATACAAATTCACTAAAATTGTAGGCTACCTCTGTAAGCCACCCTGCACATTCAATGAACCAACATCATCACCTAGGGCTATTCGTTCTCTCCCAGATTGTGGATAAACATTTTGGAACGTAGCATATGGTAACCGGTATGAATAATAATACAGTCCACACTCAAAGGCGATTACTAAAATGTGTTTAATTTTAGAGAATAAGCTAGACCAATTATGTACCAAAGACATTTTAAATCAGTTTAGTTTTTTTGTTTTTCTGCCATGTGTAATATGCGGTACGTTATATATTGTATAATGGCACAATCATAATTGTAATTCAGGTTTTTATTTCATGCTTGGGCTCATAAGCCTATGCGGATAAATAAGCTCTAATATGCGTATGGCTGTTTTGAATTAATCATCACCTTAGAAAGCTCTGTGCATTTCATTGTTAGGCTGTGAAACAACATCCACGACGACCATGTTTAACACTCAGTTTCAACCTGCTGTTGAATTTCTTTCTTCAAATTGATCATCACAGTGAGGTGAGTTTTTAAAGCACAATACAGTTTTGATGATAAGTGTTTGATGTGGTTTTCGATTGCATTTATGTCAGAGTGATTAGAGGAACAATAGAGCCCTGAGTACCAGGCCATTAGGCCATTGATGGTCGTTAGCAAGTTGGGTACTACTAAAGCATGTCCAGAGTGCATAAGAGGAGATTACCGTGACTCAACGGTCACGTGGAATTTTACTGAGTTCATGACTCATGACTGTCGGTGAGGCGGTAATACAGTCACCGCAACAGCCCTAGCACAGTGCAGAAGTGGGCGTGTTTTAGGAAGGGAGAGGAGACTAGTGAAGGGATATATCACCTACCCCGAGAGAAAGGTCTGCTTTTTAAGTGCGTCATCTAACTGTGGTAGGCATCCTCTGTAGCTCAGCTGGTAGAGCACGGCGCTTGTAACGCCAAGGTAGTGGGTTCGATCCCCGGGACAACCCATACACACAACAAAAAAAAATGTATGCACGCATGACTGTAAGTCGCTTTGGATAAAAGCGTCTGCTAAATGGCATATTATTATTATTATTATTATTGTCACCCAAACGGATTACGTTAGTTTGAGCAGGCGGGAACTAAATTACCTGGTAAATGTGTAGCCTTGCTGGTTAAGTTGATTAGTGCTGCATTTCCTTTGTGTGGCCAGAGAATAAAAGGCCTTGAGCCTTTATGAAGAGCAGGCTTGGACACCTAGCACAGATACTAGTGACAAATGCAATGTCTAGATATAGTCCAGACATCTTAGGTCCTTTAAACACAGACGTAATACAAGTGGTTTAGATATAGCTTAACCTGCCAAGTAGCTCAAACTAGGCTGGAATATACACGGTGGGTGGCCTACCTAATGATTCTACTGAACTACTAATAATGATAAATAGCATTTCATTCTTATGGTCCCATAGGCCTGTTAAGATCATAACACTGTGCTCTGTACAGTAACTACATATAATACAGGAAGGGTTGACTTAGTGTGTGTATAATTATATTATTTAATATCTTCTCTGATAAAAGGGGGGATTGCTGTAATGCATAGGGAAATACCCCTCCCTCCCATATTACCAAGAATGAGTCATCCTACCTGCTGCAATCAATGAGGGTGACCCTAAGCCGACCCTCAACCAATCCTGAGTCCTGAACAGAGAGGTCCAAGTCACAGGCGGAGGATCCAATGGGAGGTTGCACTTGGAATGGGAAGAAGGGTTTGTATCTGGAAAAACACAAAGATAGACAATGATGAAATTAGACAATTATTATACATTTGTTGTATACTGCTAGCAATTTCAGTGTGACTATAACTGCTGAGGGATTCTACACTTGAAAACACTTGGGGCCTAAATGAAAACAAAAGTCGGATTTTAGCAGTGTTTGACCATCTAAGCATTGGCCTCTGGCTTTTCCATTGGGGGTACAAACGAACTGAGAGAACTTGTGATCACTTCCCTCAAATCATAAACACAAATCATACAGCAAGTTGATTCAGTGAGTTAGCATTGCTTTAAACACTTCTGCTGAGTTCTGCTTTTCCGCTCACCATGCTGTTGGAAAAGTTGAGAAACAAAGCGCAGAGGACATCCGGTGGTAACTCACTAACGTCTACATTTCAGATGATAATCTGCTGTTAGCCCACAGCAACAGATTAACAATCGTTTAGCATTTCTGCTTTGTCATCATCTTCAGGATTGTCTCTCTTGAGTGACTCAAATACAGGCTCAGTGATAAAGCTAGAGATAGAGACAACCAACTGACTAAAACACATGCTAAAGCTGCTATTGATGGCTTCTTCACGACACCTACACATAAACAAAGCCACACAGTTTAGGACTACAGATATAAAAGGCACAAAATAAAAAAATACACTGAATCAATATGTGTGTAATAATTGAGTGTGTATGTGTGTAATAAATAATGTGTAATAATAATAATAATAATAATAATAATAATATAATAAATGTTACACTGTGATGACAGGAATAATTACACAGTAATAAGGGCACTGTAATGTGTGTAACCAGACATTACATTATTACACAGACTTCCTTGCTCAGAGGATAAATGGGTTGGAAAAAGGAATGAAGAAGACAGTGAGAAGAAGAGATGAAGTAGAAATAGAGAAATAAGGAGAACATTTAAATGTAGGGAAATAAAGGAGAGATTGAGAGGATTTTGAGATGAAAAATGAAGGAGGGATGGATGATATCGAGATGAAGATGGTGAGATGAGAGGAAAAGTTGGGGAAAGATGGAGAACAGATACAGTGGCTTGCGAAAGTATTCACCCCCCTTGGCATTTTTCCTATTTTGTTGCGTTACAACCTGGAATTAAAATTGATTTTGGGGGGGTTTGTATCATTTCATTTACACAACATGCCTACCACTTTGAAGATGCAAAATATTTTTTATTGTGAAACAAACAAGAAATAAGACTAAAAAAGTCAATACTTTGTAGAGCCACCTTTTGCTGCAATTACAGCTGCAAGTCTCTTGGGGTATGTCTCTATAAGCTTGGCACATCTAGCCACTGGGATTTTTGCCCATTCAAGGCAAAACTGCTCCAGCTCCTACAAGTTGGATGGGTTCTGCTGGTGTACAGCAATCTTTATGTCATACCACCGATTCTCAATTGGATTGAGGTCTGGGCTTTGACTAGGCCATTCCAAGACATTTAAATGTTTCCCTTTAAACCACTCAAGTGTTGCTTTAGCAGTATGCTTAGGGTCATTGTCCTGCTGGAAGGTGAACATCCGTCCCAGTCTCAAATCTCTGTAACACAAACAAGTTTCCCTCAAGAATTTCCCTGTATTTAGTGCCATCCATCATTCCTTCAAGTCTGACCAGTTTCCCAGTCCCTGCCGATGAAAAACATCCCCACAGCATGATGCTGCCACCACCATGCTTCACTGTGGGGATGGTGTTCTCGGGTTGATGAGAGGTGTTGGGTTTGCGCCAGACATAGCGTTTTCCTTGATGCCCAAAAACCTCAATTTTAGTCTCATCTGACCAGAGTACCTTCTTCCATATGTTTGGGGAGTCTCCCACATGCCTTTTGCCAAACACCAAACATGTTTGCTTATTTTTTTCTTTAAGAAATTGCTTTTTTCTGGCCACTCTTCCATAATGCCCAGCTCTGTGGAGTGTACAGCTTAATGTGGTCCTATGGACAGATACTCCAATCTCCGCTGTGGAGCTTTGCAGCTCCTTCAGGGTTATCTTTGGTCTCTTTGTTGCCTCTCTGATTAATGCCATCCTTGCCTGGTCCGTGAGTTTTGGTGGGCGGCCCTCTCTTGGCAGGTTTGTTGTGGTGCCATATTCTTTCCATTTTTTAAATAATGGATTTAATGGTGCTCCGTGGGATGTTCAAAGTTTGATATTTTTTTATAACCCAACCCTGATCTGTACTTCTCCACAACTTTGTCCCTAACCTGTTTGGAGAGCTCCTTGGTCTTCATGGTGCCGCTTGCTTGGTGGTGCCCCTTGCTTAGTGGTGTTGCTGACTCTGGGGCCTTTCAGAACAGGTGTATATATAATGAGATCAGGTGACACTTAGATTGCACACAGGTGGACTTTATTTAACTAATTACAGTGGGGAGAACAAGTATTTGATACACTGACGATTTTGCAGGTTTTCCTACTTACAAAGCATGTAGCGGTCTGTAATTTTTATCATAGGTACACTTCAACTGTGAGAGACGGAATCTAAAACAAACATCCAGAAAATCACATTGTATGATTTTTAAGTAATTAATTTGCATTTTATTGCATGACATAAGTACTTCATCACCTACCAACCAGTATGAATTCCGGCTCTCACAGACCTGTTAGTTTTTCTTTAAGAAGCCCTCCTGTTCTCCACTCATTACCTGTATTAACTGCACCTGTTTGAACTCGTTACCTGTATAAAAGACACCTGTCCACACACTCAATCAAACAGACTCCAACCTCTCCACAATGGCCAAGATCAGAGAGCTGTGTAAGGACATCAGGGATAAAATTGTAGACCTGCACAAGGCTGGGATGGGCTACAGGACAATAGGCAAGCAGCTTGGTGAGAAGGCAACAACTGTTGGCACAATTATTAGAAAATGGAAGAAGTTCAAAATGACGGTCAGTCACCCTCGGTCTGGGGCTCCATGGAAGATCTCACCTCGTGGGGCATTAATGATCATGAGGAAGGTGAGGGATCAGCCCAGAACTACACAGCAGGACCTGGTCAATGACCTGAAGAGAGCTGGGACCACAGTCTCAAAGAAAACCATTAGTAGCACACCACGCCGTCATGGATTAAAATCCTGCAGCGCACGCAAGGTCCCCTTGCTCAAGCCAGTGCATGTCCAGGCCCGTCTGAAGTTTGCCAATGACCATCTGGATGATCCAGAGGAGGAATGGGAGAAGGTCATGTGGTCTGATGAGACAGAAATATAGCTTTTTGGTCTAAACTCCACTCGCCGTGTTTGGAGGAAGAAGAAGGATGAGTACAACCCCAAGAACACCATCCCAACCATGAAGCATGGAGGTGGAAACATCATTCTTTGGGGATGCTTTTCTGCAAAGGGGACAGGATGACTGCACCGTATTGAGGGGAGGATGGATGGGGCCATGTATCGCGAGATCTTGGCGAACAACCTCCTTCCCTCAGTAAGAGCATTGAAGATGGGTCGTGGCTGGGTCTTCCAGCATGACAACGACCCCAAAACACACAGCCAGGGCAACTAAGGAGTGGCTCCGTAAGAAGCATCTCGAAGGTCCTGGAGTGGCCAGCCAGTCTCCAGACCTGAACCCAATAGAAAATCTTTGGAGGGAGCTGAAAGTCCGAATTGCCCAGCGACAGCCCCCGAAACCTGAAGGATCTGGAGAAGGTCTGTATGGAGGAGTGGGCCAAAATCCCTGCTGCAGTGTGTGCAAACCTGGTCAAGACCTACAGGAAACGTGATGATCTCTGTAATTGCAAACAAAGGTTTCTGTACCAAATATTAAGTTCTGCTTTTCTGATGTATCAAATACTTATGTCATGCAATAAAATGCAAATTAATTACTTAAAAATCATACAATGTGATTTTCTGGATTTTTGATTTTAGATTCCGTCTCTCACAGTTGAAGTGTACCTATGATAAAAATTACAGACCTCTACATGCTTTGTAAGTAGGAAAACCTGCAAAATCGGCAGTGTATCAAATACTTGTTCTCCCCACTGTATGTGACTTCTGAAGGTAATTGGTTGCACCAGATCTTATTTAGGGGCTTCATAGCAAAGGGGGTGAATACATATGCACGCACCACTTTTCCGTTATTTATTTTTTCGAATTTTTTGAAACAAGTTATTTTTTAAATTTCACTTAACCAATTTGGACTAATTTGGACTATTTTGTCCATTACATGAAATCCAAATAAAAATCAATTTAAATTACAGGTTGTAATGCAACAAAATAAGAAAAACGCCAAGGGGGATGAATACTTTTGCAAGGCACTGTAGATGAGAAATGTTGGAGATGCTATAGGAGCGTCTACAGGAGCCCCACCGTTCCAGTTGGCAGGCAGGAAAGGCAGGAGGAAATCCCTGCCCTGCTGGGATCAGATTATCTAACAAACCCTGGTTGTTTCTCCACTGCAGGAAGATTGACCTCAACCAATGCAGGGCTGAGAAAGACATTCTCCCTCGCTCGCCCTAGCTCACACTCTTATACTCACACACTGACCCACTCTCTGAATATGATGTCCTCCTGCCTCTTTTGCTCGCTCACCCTCTCTCCCTGACCATACACACACACACACAAACACAAAATGTTTGGTGCCAGCATTGTGCCTTCCTCTATTGGGTGTGGTCATTGGCTAAAAGCAGCAGTAAGGCCAACGGTTAAACCATAAAGAAGGGGCTCATTATAATTACGTAATAAAAAGCATGAGCTGGCACGCACCCAAAAAAGTTCGTAGAGGTGCTGACTAACGGTGAGTAAACTGTAGGCTTTACTCAACTGTGCCTTCTACCCTGAAGGCACAGTGACGCAGAAACGTTGGTGGTTTACCCAATAAATTACTGGGAGCTTGTATATAGAGTGTGCAACTCTTTTTACTCATTGTAATTAAGATCATAATGTTGTTAGGGACCACACATATGCCATTATTTTTGGCCGCTGATACTATGTCTAGCCTGAAGCCCCTGGCATTCTAAACCAGAGAAGATTTTGTGTAACTGTTCATAATAATCTAACATGCAAGATGTGAGATAGATAGCCTAACCATAAAAATTGATTGAATAGCAATAAGTTTAACTCATTCTAGGTCTGTGAGCCTAACCTATCTCCAAAGATGACATTTGTTTTCAAGATGAAGTGTTTTTAAATTGATTCATCTCTACAACAGCTACCACTGTGATCGTTTCTTACCTAGCATTTTCCAAATTCAATATCTTGAAATCCCATTTATCTTCTGTTGACATTAGGGCTGACGCCATTTAGTTGACTGGTCGATAGGCTGTTGGTCGACTAAGATTATTTTAGTCGGAAAGTATTCAGACCCTTTGACTTTTTCCACATTTTGTTACGTTACAGCCATATTCTGAAATGGATTAACTAAAAACAATTCCTCAGCAATCTACACACAACACCCCATAATGACAAAGCGAACACAGGTTTTTAGGCATTTTTGCAAATGTATTAAAATAAAAAAACAGAAATACCTTATTTACATAAGTATTCGGACCCTTTGCTATGAGACTCGAAATTGAGCTCAGGTGCATCCTGTTTCCATTGATCATCCTTGAGATGTTTCTACAACTTAATTGGAGTCCACCTGTGGTAAATTCAATTGATTGGACATGATTTGGAAAGGCACACACCTGTCTATATAAAGGTCCCACAGTTGACAGTGCATTTCAGAACAAAAACCAAGCCATGAGGTCGAAGGAGTTGCCCTTGGAGCTCAGAGACAGGATTGTGTCGAGGCACAGCTCTGGGGAAGGATACCAAAAGATTTCTGCAGCATTGAAGGTCCCCAAGAACACAGTGGTCTCCATCATTCTTACATAGAAGAAGTTGTGAACCACCACGACTCTTCCTAGAGCTGGCCGCCCGGCCAAACTGAGCAATCGGGGAAGAAGGGCCTTGGTCAGGGAGGTGACCAAGAACTCGATGGTCACTCTGACAGAGCTCCAGAGTTCTTCTGTGGAGATGGTTGTCTTTCTGGAAGGTTCTCCCATTTCTGCAGCACTCCACCAATTAGGCCTTTATGGTAGAGTGGTCAGACGGAAGCCACTCCTCAGTAAAAGGCACATGACAGCCCGCTTGGAGTTTGCCAAAAGGCACCTAAAGATTCTCAGACCATGAGAAACAAGATTCTCTGGTCTGATGAAACCAAGATTGAACTCTTTGGCCTGAATGCCAAGCGTCACATCTGGAGGAAACCTGGTACCATCCCTACGGTGAAGCATGGTGGTGGCAGCATCATGCTGTGGGAATGTTTTTAAAACGGCAGGGACTGGGAGACTAGTCAGGATCGAGGCAAAGATGAACGGAGCAAAGTACAGAGAGATCCTTGATGAAAACCTGCTTTAGAGTGCTCTGGATGTCAGACTGGAGCGAAGGTTAATCTTCCAACAGGACAACGACCCTAAGCACACAGCCAAGACAACGCAGGAGTGGCTTCAGGACAAGTCTCTGAATGTCCTTGAGTAGCCCAGCCAGAGCCCGGACTTGAACCCGATCGAACATCTCTGGAGAGACCTGAAAACAGTTGTGCAGCGACGCTCCCCATCCAACCTGACAGAGCTTGAGAGGATCTGCAGAGAAGAATGGGAGAAACTCCCCAAATACAGGTGTGCCAAGCTTGTAGCATCCTACCCAAGAATACTCAAAGCTGTAATCGCTGCCAAAGGTGCTTCAACAAGGTACTGAGTTGATGATGGAAAAAAACACAATTTAAATTAATTTTAGAATAAGGCTGTAACCTAACAAAATGTGGAAAAGGTCAAGGGGTCTGAATACTTTCTGAAGGCATTGTGTATAAAAAGAAACTATGGCACACGAGACACCTGTTTGATTCACGCCTGTCTGAGTTGACTAATCCATTGTGGCGGCCGTGGGGATGGCACACCAGTATCACAAGTAGTACATATACCGTTAATTCCCATTATAGTTTGTTTGGTTATGGTAATTTCTGTTAATGCATTGAATAGTTTATTATTACAGTCCTACTGTTGTCATTGTAGGAGTGGACACGTTGTTTGCAGAGCGCACACCCTAGGCTACACTTGTGAGAAAAAAGTTTTGGTTTACTTCATTCCATTTACGAGTTGTCAATTTATTATTTTGTTTGGAGCACTCCTGTCAATCTTGAGTAAGGACGCACCTGATTACACATATAGAAGTAGGACTAGGCTACCTGGCCGGCGCGCAAATGTGGGCCTATAAGTGTGCCCATTTGGGGGATCTAATACTATTTTCTGATAGTCTTAACTCACCATCACTGTGGAGATTCTCAAATAAAAAAAATATTTGCCTCAAGCAGCAAGTAAACAAAATCTGTTTTTACATCCATTGAGAATGACAATAGTTCCTGAATTTAGCCTATTTGAAAAATATTTCCAGCTCTCTCCTTTCAATTATCACTCAGCATGAAAGGGGAAGAAATGTCATGCTCTGATCTGATGGAAACGTCATAAGATACTTTTTTGGCCATGTAGTGTATGTGGACACTTGCTTGTCGAACATGTCATTCTAAAATCATGGGCATTAATATGGAGTTGGTCCCTCCTTGCTGTTATAATAGCCTCCACTCTTCTAGGAAGGCTTTCCACTCGATGTTGGAACATTGCTGCGGGGATTGCTTCCATTCAGCCACAAGAGCATTAGTGAGGTCGGGCATGATGTTGGCCGATTAGGCCTGGCTCGCAGTCTGCGTTCCAAATCATCCCATAGGTGTCCGATGGGGTTGAGGTCAGGGCTCTGTTCAGGCCAGCAACGATCTCAACAAAACATTTCTGTATGGACCTCGCTTTGTGCACGGGGGCATTGTCATGCTGAAACAGGAAAGGTCCTTCCCCAAACTGTTGCCACAAAGTTGGAAGCACAGAATAGTCTAGAATATCATTGTATGCTGTAGCGTTGAGTTACCTTTAATGGAACTAAAGGGCCTAACCCGAACCATGAAAAACAGCCCCAGACCATTATTCCTCCTCCACCAAACTTTACAGTTGGCACTATGCATTTGGGCAAGTAGCGTTCTCCTGGCATCCGCCAAACACAGATTCCTCCGTCGGACTACTAGATGGAGAAGCGTGATTCATCACTCCAGAGAACGCGTTTCCCCAGCTCCAGAGTCCAATGGCGGCGAGCTTTGCACCACTCCAGCCGACGCTTGGCATTGCGCATGGTGATCTTAGGCTTGTGTGTTTCTGCTCGGCCATGGAAACCCATTTCATGAAGCTCCCAACTAACATTTCTTGTGCTGACGTTGCTTCCAGAGGCAGTTTGGAACTCAGCGGTGAGTGTTGCAACCGAGGACAGCCGATTTTTACGCATTGCGTGCTTCAGCACCCGGCGGTCCCGTTCTGTGAACGTGTGTGGCCTACCACTTCGCGGCTGAGCCTTTGTTGCTCCTAGACCAGGGGTGTCAAACGTCCGGCCCACGGGCCGGATCAGGCCCGCAAACGGGTTTAATCCGGCTCGCGAGATGATTTTGTAAAGTATAAAAATGAGCTGCAATTTTTCAATAAAATAAACTGCTGTTCCAATTGTGTCCACTGGATGGCGCAATAGCAATTGTGTTAAGCAAGCAAACTGTTTATACCGGGGCAGAGCAAATAGGTCAAGCAAGTGCAGCCAGTCCGGATGAGCTACTTTGTTTTGCCCGCGATATTTATTACGGCTTCTACTTTTAACATTATGTGCTTTGGCACCCTCATTGCCCCAATATGTCTCTGTCAAAAAGAGAAAAGTGGACGAGAGTGTTCCAAGAAAAATTGTCATCCTTCTATTTATTCACGGAATTGAATGGGAAAGCTGTATGTTTGGTGTGTTCACAGCATGTTGCAGTGCTGAAAGAATATAACCTTCGTGCCGCTACTATGTGAGTCTTCATGCCGACAAATATGACAACTTTCAAGGACAGCGGAGAAGAGAGAAGGTGAATGAACTGTTGGCGGGTCTGAAGAAACAGCAGTCTGTGTTTACTCACAGCCGAGACATCAGTGGCGCTGCAGGGAAAGCTAGCTACCTCATTGCTAATGAAATCGCAGTGGCTTCAAAACCATTTAGTGAGGGTGAATTTGTAAAAACATGCATGATGAAGGCAGCGGAGATTGTGTGCCCTGAAAAGCACCAGGCTTTTGCAAATATCAGCCTGACAAGAAACACAGTTGCAGACAGGATTTCCGATCTTTCAGTGGATTTGGACAGCCAGTTGAAGCAAAAAGTAAAGTCATTTATTGCGTTTTCGGTTGCAATTGATGAAAGCACGGACATTACAGATGTTGCACAACTGGCCATTTTCATCCGCAGAGTTGATGACACATTGACCGTCACCGAGGAGTTCGTGGAGTTGGTGCCGATGACAGATACAACGACAGCAGCTGATATTTTCACTGCACTCGTCAGCGCGCTGGACAGGGTCGGAGTGGACTGGTCCCGCGCTGTCAGCCTGGCTACAGATGGTGCGCCCTCAATGATCAGGAAAAAAGCAGGCGTTGTGACAAAGTTCAGAGAGAAAGTGCAATCTGCAAATGGAGGACGTGATTTTTGGACTTTTCACTGTATTTTGCACCAGGAGGCTTTGTGTTGCAAGTCATTAAAGATGGATAACGTCATGAAGGTGGTCATCCAAACTGTTAATTTAATCCGATCCAGAAGCCTGATTCAAACGTCAGTTTGACAGCCTTCTCAGAGAGAAAGACCACATCTATGGCCTGCCATACCACACTGAGGTAAGATGGTTAAGCCGAGGTGCTGTGCTGAGGCGTTTCTTTGATTTATGAGAAGAAATTGAACAGTTCATGGAAGAAAAGGGCAAACCAGTGTTAGAATTTCATTCCGCAGAATGGATGCAGGACCTTGCATTTATGGTGGATGTTACAGAGCACCTGAATAACTTGAACAAACAGCTGCAAGGGTGCAACAAAGTTGCCACGCAGTATTATGACAGCATACGTTCTTTCAAGTTGAAGCTGTCATTGTGGGAGACGCAACTCGCCGGTGGTGATGCAGCTCACTTCCCCTGTCTGAAAAATGTGTGCGCGACCCAACATGTGGCAGACATGAAGTGGTTCAAAGATAAAATAACGGGACTGTTAAGGGAGTTTGAGCAACGCTTTCAGATTTTTGGTGTACTGGAGAAAGACTTCAACGTTTTTTGTTCGCCATTAACCGTGAATCCCTCTGATCTGCCCGTCAGCATCCAACTTGAAATAATATACTTGTAGTGTGACTCGGATTTGAAGGGCAAATTTGCCGCAGCTGGCTTGGACACATTTTATCAGAATCTCTTGCCAGGTTACCCCAACTTGACAGCCCTCGCTGCAAAACGGTTGTGCATGTTTGGAACCACATATCTTTGTGAGCAAGTTCTCTGTAATGAGCATAAATAAAACAAAGCTGCGCTCAAGGCTCACGCACAAGCACTTGAATCACATCCTGAAGTTGGCTGCCACTCAGGATGTGACGCCTGATATTGATGCGCTGGTGAAAGCTAAAAGATGCCAGGTATCAGGAGTCAAATAAACTATGCAACCCCACTTAAAGTGCTGCATGAGACACCCTGATATAGTTCTGTGATATACTTCTGTGAATCACTGAGGCATTGTGTGTTTGTGTGTTGTTTGTCCTCAGAATTTCAAATAACTTGAGGTGTTTTATGATGAATAGTGATGTTGTGCTTTTGGACACACTGTCCTCAGGCTCCAGCTTTATGTTTATATGTTTTTATGTTAATGTGCTATTGTTTTTAATTGATTTTTTATTTTATTTGTATATTTAACCTATTCTTGACTCTGTGGTTCTTGCACTTGTTTGGGGAACAGGATTTCATTATTTGTATCTACATTTCTGCCTGAGAAATGACACCCTGATTTAGTTCTGTGATCTGTGAAACTGTTCTGTGAATCACTGAGGCATTGTGTGTTTGTGTGTTCTTTTTCTTTAGAATTTTCAAATAAACTTGAGGTGTTTTATGATTAATAGTGATGTTGTGCTTGTACTATTTTGGACACACTGTCCTCAGGCTCCAGCTTTATGTTTTATGTTGATAGTATTAAAACAAAGAAAACAATCTGAAGTTGTTGTTTTTAAGTTATATATACCATGATTTTACCGGTCCGGCCCACTTGGGAATAGATTTTCCTCCATGTGGCCCCTGAGCTAAAATGAGTTTGACACCCCTGTCCTAGACGTTTCCATTTCACAATAACAGCACTTACAGTTGACCGAGGCAGCTCTAGCAGGGCAGAAATTTGTCGAACTTACTTGTTTGAAAGGTGGCATATCCTATGCCGGTGCCACGTTTAAAGTCACTGAGCCCTTCAGTAAGGCCATTCTACTGCCAATGTTTCCTATGGAGATTGCATGGCTGTGTGTTTGATTTTATACACCTGTCAGCAACAGGTGTGGCTGAAATATCCGAATCCACTAATTTGAAGAGGTGTCCACATACCTTTGTATATATAGTGTAGGTCTACCTGATTACTCATTTTCCCTTGCGCAAAATAGCCTACAGCTGTGTCGGTCTGTCCGGAGCTCACTGGCCCTGGAAACTCTGAGGGTCCAGAATATTATATACAATTTTGCAATTTTGCTAGCACAAGCTTCGGGCCGGACCAAGTTAATACAATAATTGACACAATGTTTCAAGTTCCATGCGTAGCCAATGTGATTTATAGGATATTTATTTTTATCAGGATATTTTCTACCTGCGGGCTGCAATGTTTTTATTTATTGGCTTTATGTTGGCAATAGAAGTTATTTTTAGATTTGTATCATTTTCATTTAGATATAATTTTGATTAACCACATGACATACATTTTGAGATATGAAGACTTTATTATAAATGAATAAATGAACTGGCATGCAGATCAGTAGAAATGATATGATAACTTGGCACTCCAAATTGAAAAGGTTGCCGAACGCTGGTGTAGCTTATTACCGGCAACTTCAGGAGCGTAACGGCAGAATCTGCGAAGGCCAGCAGCAGCAGGCAGCGATAGGAGAACAGGTTTTTTTCTTCTGGTTAGGCTATATTGATTTCTGTGTCTTAATTTTTTTTAATCGCAGTGCTTAAAGCATCAGACAAGCTCAGTAGCCTACATATAGTTGATTTAATCAAACATAGGGCTTGCCTATATATGGAAAAATACACGTAAAAAAATGTCAACCAATCGATTCGTCTAAAGAACAGATGACTCTTGGTCGAGCAAGATTTTTTTTACTCGGGGACAGCCCTAGTTGACATACATATCAGCTTCTCTGTCATGCTTCAACAGGTTGTCCAGAGAGGTAAGACAACAAGATGTAAGAGAATGGTACCATATTCAGCAAGCAGCATCCCAGCCCTGTCTGTAGCCTCCAGGTTATTTGGGTACTGAACAAAAAAAGAACCATTAAATCAGTGTGGTTCTGAATAAGCCTCTGTGTTTTCAGGGCTCGGTTCCATTAGGCTCCTTTGTAGTTGTCAGCACACTGTCTCCAAGGCATTTCCACAGCGAGAAAATACAAGTCCAGAAGAGTGGAGAAGAATGTGACAGGTGAGACAAAGACATTCTGCAGGACTTAGCCAGCCAACTCCAGGGCAGTCTGTTTTAATCAGCAACATTCAAATCATGCTAAACTCCAATATGAGCAATGTTGGCTAAGCATGTGAGAAAGACTGAACAACACTTCATTAAACATTAAGTTTGATGAGAACTAGGCTATGATCTATAAAGGTAACTTCTTAAAAAGGACATTACACCTCAGAATCATAGTTTGTCAGATGTTTGGTGAGTGAATAATTATACTGTACTTTGTGCAACCTAATGTTCAAATCAGCAGCAAACCCTGTTCCAAAACCACAAAGGCCTACATTCTAAATCACATTGAACATTCCATCTATACTCCGAGACGATATTCACGTAATAAGGACTTCCCCTTGACCACGTCCACAAATTGGGGAAAACAATCATTCTTTCCCATTGACCCCAATTGTAAAAAAGCCAACTTCGTTGTCGATTTTTGGTTATGCTGATATACTAAAACATGCAGAAAAGTTGCCGTGTTGTTCAATGTACATGTAAACAGGTAAAAACACCCGACATTCAGTTCACAATGCTCCCACGTAGGGAAATAGAGCCTGCGAGAAGAGCCCTGTGGCTTTAGGCTATTCGGCATGGGAGAGTGGGAAATGTGGGGACCCGGTGTCCCAGTAGGTTACACGTAGCCATGTGTGTGAAAAACATTTAATCACAGTTAAGACATTTAACTTGTTTAGTATAGTTTGTTTGTTTGTTTGTTTGTTTGTTTGTTTGTAACTCCACTCACTACTTGTAGCTGTATAGTCCATTTGTTTGTGTTGTTGGTCTTGGCTAGCTTAATTTTCCAGTCAGTAGCTAGCTAGCACTCACATGGCTGCTAGCACCGTTGCGAAAAAAGGTGATGAGGGAAGTCGTAAAATATTATGTTTTCCTAAGTGAGAACGCTTGGGAGCAGGCAAATGTTGAAAAGTAATCCTTAGACATGTTGTACTTTTCTTAAATGTAGTTTTGTAATTGACTAAAACAACCACACCACAAGAAAATTGTGTTTTTGCTGTGAGCCAAATGGGGTAAACTAGGTCAAGTTGATCAAGTCATTTCAGATATGTGAGGCTAGCCTCACAATATCTCTCAATATTGGCTACCATTAATTGGATATTTGAGTGATATAAAATAAAAGTGAACTACAGGCTACCAGACAAGTATGGTTTAGGTTAATTTCCCATCCTTTGTGGGCTCTGCCTGTAAAGCAGCAGAAGGGCGCATTTGCCGATGTACTGTTAGCTGATAATGTTTACTTTGCAAGCTACCGGTAGAAACTTTGTACAGTTGGCTAAACATAGTGCTAAGTAGACCTAATGTACTTTTTTCTCCAACCAACGTAGGCCTGCCTAGCAAAGTCGGCTAACATTATCCCCTTTTCAACATTGATTTTAAGTGTTTAATCAAGATTGCTGCTGACAGACATGATAGGCTTGATTGATTGACCACGTAAAATTGGCTAGCTAGCTAATAACAGATCACGTCAATATAGCTAGTTAACAAGCTAACTTTCAGGGGATAAACTAGATGGCGATATCCAAATATTGTTTGATTTGCTTGGGGATGACAGTAGTCCAACTGACCACTTTACTAGGACGAGGACTTGCCGATGTCAAGCTTGTTCCAAAAGTTCAAGTTAAATGACACGTTGATTGCTTAGCTAACCAGCTAGCTACATGCGAAATGGATCTGGCTACCCTCACATATCTAAAAATACATGATCAATTGATGTTTACTGATCATGAAAAGCATGCAGTTACTTGCTGTATAACTCTGATGGAGCCAAATGTGGAATAATCGGAATTGTGTAGTTCTGACTATGCTATTCAAGAGGTGACGATATTAAAACCAAATAGTTATAACATTTAACTATCCCTTGAAAACGACACGGAGTTGTCAATGGTTTTAGCGAAGTTGGGGTCTCCTTGCCCCCTAGCAGCCAAATCGAACACTCCGCATCTTATTTTATTGTGACTTTTTATTGATAATGACCGATTGCACAGACAGTGCAGGTCAGCGTGGGAGGCGCAGCTCAGCTTTGTTACATTAGAGGGGCACTGATTAGAAGGACATCGCAGATTATTAGGCATGAGGGCTTGACAGCACTGTTCCACTAAAAATACATCTTAATTGGAAAATAAGTTTGTATTTTGCCTCAGTGCAAGTACAAGCGAGCCGACGTGGCCTATCACTTTCCAGACACCATTAGCAGCATCAAACAGCCTCCATATAAAATGCATAGGGCACATCCCTACCCCTTTGGCTTACCTGCATCTTGCATTAAGTCTCTTTATATTTATCCATTAGGCAGTCAAACACTGTACCCTGTCACAAAGAAAACACTAGCTAATTACTGAGATGATAACATGCATACTACAATGTAATATCATGAAATCAAACATGATTGTTGCTATAGATCTAGTCTATTATTTGATATTATCAATAATGCTTTCTTGTATCGAGGGATCTAAAGATTGCCTTATTCCTGGTTGTTGGGCTTTAGAGCCTTTAATAATTAAGTAGGACCAAAGTATGTTTCAATCACAATGGATGTTAAAGTAAAAATTAAATATCTTGTTTTGAGATGGACATACAATACAGTCCTTGAATAAGTTGGACAAAATATTCCTTGCATTCTGTGCTTGGCATCTCCCATTTCCAATAGACCCGATCCGCTTATGGTAAGTCAAAAACGTTGTGCTATTCCACGCCAGCATAGGCCAAAAATATTTTGGGTATCTCAGATTGTTCAGCACAATTCTCACATAGTAACTTCATTGCGAGGAAGAATGTTTGACACGCTTTTTGCATTTGTCTCAGTTTTTTGGGGGGAAAAATCATGAAAGTGGCCATTTTCAAATGTAAAAAGCTTCCTACCAGTGAAGTTTCTACGTGAGAATTGCCATAATCTGAAACCCAAAATATTTTCACACTACGCTGGCATGGAATCGCCCCTTTGTGAACAATGCTCTGGCCAGACATTCCTTTCAGTAAGGAAATGTGTCTATTTAATCAGAAAGCTTAGCTCTTTTTTCTGTGAAAAGGGTTTCTGCACTGCACACACAAGGAAAAGAGAAGGAATGTGATGTACTGTAGTCATCTGGATGCAATAGTATTGGTATCTTTCTTGAATATTCATGAAAGTGCATACAGGCTAACATAACTCTCAAAAGATGCGTATTTGTACAAGCCAATAAACATGTAACATGCAAATGAAAAGGACAGTCTTTACATAAATGCTGTTGGGAGCAATAAAAAACTAACATATACAGTGGGGGAAAAAAGTATTTAGTCAGCCACCAATTGTGCAAGTTCTCCCACTTAAAAAGATGAGAGAGGCCTGTAATTTTCATCATAGGTACACGTCAACTATGACAGACAAATTGAGGGGAAAAAATCCAGAAAATCACATTGTAGGATTTTTAATGAATTTATTTGCAAATTATGGTGGAAAATAAGTATTTGGTCACCTACAAACAAGCAAGATTTCTGGCTCTCACAGACCTGTAACTTCTTCTTTAAGAGGCTCCTCTGTCCTCCACTCGTTACCTGTATTAATGGCACCTGTTTGAACTTGTTATCAGTATAAAAGACACCTGTCCACAACCTCAAACAGTCACACTCCAAACTCCACTATGGCCAAGACCAAAGAGCTGTCAAAGGACACCAGAAACAAAATTGTAGACCTGCACCAGGCTGGGAAGACTGAATCTGAAATAGGTAAGCAGCTTGGTTTGAAGAAATCAACTGTGGGAGCAATTATTAGGAAATGGAAGAGATACAAGACCACTGATAATCTCCCTCGATCTGGCGCTCCACGCAAGATCTCACCCTGTGGGGTCAAAATGATCACAAGAACGGTGAGCAAAAATCCCAGAACCACACGGGGGGGACCTAGTGAATGACCTGCAGAGAGCTGGGACCAAAGTAACAAAGCCTACCATCAGTAACACACTACGCCGCCAGGGACTCAAATCCTGCAGTGCCAGACGTGTCCCCCTGCTTAAGCCAGTACATGTCCAGGCCCGTCTGAAGTTTGCTAGAGTGCATTTGGATGATCCAGAAGAGGATTGGGAGAATGTCATATGGTCAGATGAAACCAAAATAGAACTTTTTGGTAAAAACTCAACTTGTCGTGTTTGGAGGACAAAGAATGCTGATTTGCATCCAAAGAACACCATACCTACTGTGAAGCATGGGGGTGGAAATATCATGCTTTGGGTCTGTTTTTCTGCAAAGGGACCAGGACGACTGATCCGTGTAAAGGAAAGAATGAATGGGGCCATGTATCGTGAGATTTTGAGTGAAAACCTCCTTCCATCAGCAAGGGCATTGAAGATGAAACGTGGCTGGGTCTTTCAGCATGACAATGATCCCAAACACACCGCCCGGGCAACGAAGGAGTGGCTTCGTAAGAAGCATTTCAAGGTCCTGGAGTGGCCTAGCCAGTCTCCAGATCTCAACCCCATAGAAAATCTTTGGAGGGAGTTGAAAGTCCGTGTAGCCCAGCGACAGCCCCAAATCATCACTGCTCTAGAGGAGATCTGCATGGAGGAATGGGCCAAAATACCAGCAACAGTGTGTGAAAACGTTTGACCTGTGTCATTACCAACAAAGGGTATATAACAAAGTATTGAGAAACTTTTGTTATTGACCAAATACTTATTTTCCACCATAATTTGCAAATAAATTCATTAAAATTCCTACAATGTGATTTTCTGGATTTTTTTCCCTCATTTTGTCTGTCATAGTTGACGTGTACCTATGATGAAAATTACAGGCCTCTCTCATCTTTTTAAGTGGGAGAACTTGCACAATTGGTGGCTGACTAAATACTTTTTTTCCCCACTGTACATGTAGCTCTCTGCTGGGCTCAAAGCATTTAAAAAGGCTACATTAGACTATGGCCTCCATGCTATACATGAAACCACAGATGAACTGTCTTAATTAGATACCACAAATCATGACGTCAAACCAGGCCTAGCTTAAGTAACCCTTCTCCAAAACCTGATAGGGACAGCCTAGGTGTTCTGTCAGCAGATTTGATTTGCGATTATGTACCAACTGATTCTAGACTACAGGAAATGGAGGGATGAGCACGCCCCCATCCACATCGATGAGGCTGTAGTGGAGCGGGTCGAGAGCCGCAAGTTCCTTGGTGTCCACGTCAGTAAGGAATTAACATAGTCCACACACACCCACACAGTTGTGAAGAGGGCACAACAGCGCCTCTTCCCCCTCAGGAGGCTGGAAAGATTTGGCATGGGCCCTCAGATCCTCAAAAAGTTATACAGCTGAACCATTGAGAACATCTTGACTGGCTGCATCACCACTTGGTACGGTAACTGAAAGGCACCTGACCGCAAGGCCCTACAGAGGGGGTGAGTACGGCCCAGCACTTTTGTATTTGTATTTATTATGGATCCCAGCAGCTACTCTTCCTGGGGTCCAGCAAAATTAAGGCAGTTATACATTTTTAAAAAACATTACAATACATTCACAGATTTCCCAACACACTGTGTGCCCTCAGGCCCCTACTCCACCACTACCACATATCTACAATACAAAATCCATGTGTACGTGTGTGTATGCATGTGTCTATGTTTGTGTTGCTTCACAGTCCCCACTGTTCCATAAGGTGTATTTGTATCTGTTTTTTAAATCTAATTTTACTGCTAGCATCAGTTACTTGATGTGGAATAGAGTCCCATGTAGTCATGGCTCTATGTAGTATTGTGCGCCTCCCATAGTCTGTTCTGGACTTGGGGACTGTGACGAGACCTCGTGTGGCATGTCTTGTGGGGTTTGCATGGGTGTCCGAGCTGTGCGCCAGTAGTTCAAACAGACAGCTCGGTGCATTCAACATGTCAATACCTCTCACAAATTCAAGTAGTGATGAAGTCAATATCTCCTCCACTTTGAGCCAGGAGAGATTGACATGCATATTATTCATGTTAGCTCTCTGTGTACATCCAAGGGCCAGCCATGCTCTCCTGTTCTGTGCCAATTGCAATTTTCCTAAGTCCCTCTTTGTGGCAACTAGGGCCTGTAGGACCTGCCTTGTTGATAGTGCTGTTAAGAAGGTAGAGTTACGCTTTATTATGGACAGACTTCTCCCCATCTTAGCTACTGTTGTATCAACATGTTTTGACCATGACAGTTTACAATCCAGGGTTACTCCAAGCAGTTTAGTCATCTCTACTTGCTCAATTTCCACATTATTTTTTACAAGATTTAGTTGAGGTTTAGTGAATGATTTGTCCCAAATTCAATGCTTTTAGTTTTAGAAATATTTAGTACTAACTTATTCCTTGCCACCCACTCTGAAACTAACTGCAGCTCTTTGTTAAGTGTTGCAGTCATTTCAGTCGTTGTAGTAGCTGACGTGTATAGTGTTGAGTCATCCGCATACCATAGATACACTGGCTTTACTCAAAGACAGTGGCATGTCCTTAGTAAAGATTGAAAAAAGTAAGGGGCCTAGACAGCTGCCCTGGGGAATTCCTGATTCTACCTGGATTATGTTGGAGAGGCTTCCATTAAAGAACACCCTCTGTGTTCTGTTACACAGGTAACTCTTTATCCACAATATAGCAGGGGGTGTAAAGCCATAACACATACGTTTTTCCAGCAGCAGACTGATAGATAATGTCAAAAGCCGCACTGAAGTCTAACAAAACAGCCCCCACAATCTTTTCATCATTAATTTTTTTCAAACCAATCATCAGTCATTTGTGGAAGTGCTGTGCTTGTTGAATGTCCTTCCCTATAAGAGTGCTGAAAGCCTGCTGACAATTTGTTTACTGTAAAATAGCATTGTATCTGGTCAAACACCATTTTTTCCAAAAGTTTACTAAGGGTTGGCAACAGGTTGATTGGTTGGCTATTTGAGCCAGTAAAGGGGGCTTTACTATTCTTAGGTAGGGGAGTAACTTTTGCTTCCCTCCAGGCCTGGGGGCACACACTTTCTAGTAGGCTTAAATTGAAAATATGGCAAATAGGAGTGGCAATATCGTCTGCTATTATCCTCAGTGATTTTCCATCCAAGTTGTCAGACCCCGGTGGCTTGTCATTGTTGATAGACAACAATAATTTTGTCACCTCTTCCACACTCACTTTACAGAATTCAAAATTACAATGCTTGTCTTTCATAATTTGGTAAGATATACTTCGATGTGTAGTGTCAGCGTTTGTTGCTGGCATGTCAAAGTTTTCTAATCTTGCCAATGAAAAAATCATTAAAGTAGTTGGCAATATCAGTCAGTTTTGTGATGAATGCGTCATCTGATTAAATTAATGGTGGAGCCGAGTTTGCCTTTTTTCCCAAAATGTCATTGAAGGTGCTCCAAAGCGTTTTACTATCATTCTTTATGTCATTTATCTTTGTTTCATAGTGTAGTCACACGATTTCTCAATTTGCAATACGTTTGCCAATCAGTTGTGCAGCCAGACTTATTTGCCATTCCTTTTGCCTCATCCCATACGATTTTTCAATTCCTCATCAATCCACGGGGATTTAACCATTTTTACAATTATTTTCTTAATGAGTGCATGCTTATTAGTAATTTGAATAAGCAATTTCATAAATGTGTCAAGTGCAGCGTCTGTTTGCTCTTCATTACACACCATGGACCAACAAATATTATTTACATCAACAACATAGGAATCACTACAAAACATATTGTATGACCTATTATACACTATATTAGGCCCAGCCTTTGGAATTGTGGTTTTCCTAGATATGGCTACTATATTGTGATCACTACAACCGATGGATCTGGATAATGCTTTCAAGCAAATGTTTGCAGCATTAGTAAAGATGTGATCAATATATGTTGATGATTTCATTCCTGTGCTGTTTGTAACTACCCTGGTAGGTTGACTGATAACCTGAACCAGGTTGCAGGCACTGGTTACAGTTCAAAGCTTTTTCTTGAGTGGGCAGCTTGATGAAAGCCAGTCAATATTTAAAATCACCCAGAAAATATACCTCTGTTGATATCACATACATTATCAAGCATTTCACACGTTATCCAGATACTGACTGTTAGCACTTCGTCTAGAGTAGCTTCCCACAAGAATGGGCTTTAGGTGAGGCAGATGAACCTGTAGCCATATTACTTCAACAGTATTTAACATGAGATCCTCTCTAAGCTTTACAGGAATGTGGTTCTGAATATAAAAACAGCAACACTTCCACCATTGGCATTTCTGTCTTTTCTGTAAATGTTATAGCCTTGTATTGCTACCACTGTTTCAAAGTTATTATCTAAGTTTCAGAGATTGTCAGAATATGAATGTCATCTGTTACTAGCAAATTATTGATTTCATGAAACTTGTTTCTTATGCTACATTTTTAACGTGGGCGATTTAGAGCACTTCTGGGATGCTTGCTTGTTTTCATTGCTTTACTTGGAAGCTTAGCAGAAGTAGATATGCTCATGTTATTTATGTTACTGCAGGTTGAGCTGCACACAGTGGACTTCCTACTAGGGCACACCGCCTCAGTGCTAACAGTATAAATCTGGTTCATAGGCACATGATTACTGCATACAATTGCTGTAGGATCAGCAGAGGCATTCAGGGCAAGTACATCACTGGGGCAGAGCTCCCTGCCATCCAGGACTCAGATTTAAGCCGCATGTGGCAAGGACTACAGACCATCACAGACTACAAAGGCAAATCCAGCTGTGCGGTGCCCACCGAAGCCTCCCTCCCAGACGAGCTTAACATATTCTATGTTCGTTTCAAGGCAGACAATACCGAGCCATCCAGGAAGACTCTCGCTGCTCCGGACGACAAGGTGCTTTCACTGTCTGAAGCTGACGTGAGAAAAACTCTCAAAAGAGTCAATACTCACAAAGCCGCCGGCCCTGGACCCTTCCTCAGTGTGTGTGCTGACGTCTTCTCGCACATCTTCAATCTGTCCCTGTCCCAGGCTTTAGTCCGCACCTGCTTTAAGGAGACCACCATCGTCCCAGTGCCCAAGAAAAACAAGGTGACATGCCCAAATGACTATCGGCCCATCGCGTTCACCTCAACAATCATGAAGTGCTTTGAGAGGCTGGTCATGGCCCACAACAAGGCCAGCATGCCAGGCACACTGGACACATTCCAATTTGCCTACCGCTCCAACAGATCCACAGAAGATGCCATTTCCATCACTATTCACATGGCAGTAAAACATCTGGAATAGAAGAACATCTATGTGAGAATGCTGTTCATTGGCTACAGTTCAGCATTCAACACTATTGTTCTCTCCAAGCTCGACACCAAGCTCAGAGACTTGGGTCTGGACACCACCCTCTGCAACTGGATCCTGGACTTCCTGATGGGCAGACCACAGGCTGTGAGGTTTGGCAACAACATCTCCTCCACAGTGACTATTAACACAGGGGTCCCCCAGGGGTGTGCTGTACTCCCTGTTTACCCACAACTGCGTGGCTTTGCACAACACCAACTCCATCGTCAAGTTTGCTGACGACACCACGGTTGTAGGCCTGATAACCAACAGTGACGAGTCAGCCTATAGGGAGGAGGTAAGTGAACTGGCAACTCTCTCAATGTCAGCAAAACAAAGGAGTTGATTGTTGAATTCAGGAAGCAAAGGAGGGAACATGCCCCCATCCACATCAACGGGACAGCAGTAGAGAGTCACAAGTTTTAAGTTCCTCTGCGTCCAGATCACCGAGGACTTGTCATGGACCAACAACACCACCACCACTCTTGTCAAAAGCGCGCAACAGCGTCTCTACTTCCTAAGGCGGCTAAACGAATATGGCAAGCCGCCCCAGGTCCTTTGCAAATACTACCGCTGCACCATCGAGAGTGTCCTGACTGGTTGTATCACGGCCTGGTACGGGAATTGCTCCATCCACGACCACAAGGCCCTCCAGCGGGTGGTGAAGACAGCCCAGTACATCACTGGGACCATGCTCTCACCCATCCAGGATACTCGAAACAGTGCCTGAGGAAGGCACACAGCATCATCAAGGACCCCACACACACCAGCCACGAGCTGTTCTCTCTCTTACTATCAGGTAGACGTTATCGGAGCATGAGGTCTGATACTAACAGGCTCAGATACAGTTTCTATCTACAATCCATTAGACTGCTGAACACTTGAACTGGACTGACCACCTGCTCTGATTCTCCACACCTTAGCACACATCCACTCACTCATGCACACACCCACACAGACAGATACACACACACACACATCACAACTGCTGCTACCAGACTCTTATTATACTGCTCAATTTATACACTTGCCCCCATCCCCCCTTCCCCAATACGTGTGTAAACATTAGACTATAAATTGTACCTTCATGTATTATACTTATGCTAAAAAACAGTATATTCTACTGCCATTAACTTTGTTTGTATTCTTATCTTTTATTATTTCTTATTGTTGTTGCATTGTCGAGGAGGAACCTGCAAGTAAGCATTTTGTTGGACGATCTATACCATGCCTATCCCGTACATACAACTAATCAAAAACTTGAACTACACTGAACAAAACTCAACGCAACAATTTGAAAGACTTTACTGAGTTACAGTTCATATAAGGAAATCAGTCAATTTCACGACTGGGAATACAGATATGCAAAAAAAAAGTAGGGGCGTGGATCATTAAACCAGTCAGTATCTGGTGTGACCACCATTTGCCTCACGCAGCGCAACATTTCCTTCGCATAGAGTTAATCTGGTTGTTGATTGTGGCCTGTGGAATGTTGTCCCACTCCTCGTCAATGGCTGTGCGAAGTTGATGGATATTGGCAGGAACTGGAACACGCTGTCATACACGTCGATCTAGAGCATGACATGTAGGCCATGGAAGAACTGGGACATTTTCAGCTTCCAGGAATTGTGTACAGATCCTTGTGACATGGGGCTGTGCATTATCATGCTGAAACATTAGGTGATTGTGGCGGATGAATGGCACGACAATGGGCCTCAGGATCTCGTCGTGGTATCTCTGTGCATTCATATTGCCATTGATAAAATGCAATTGTGTTGGTTGTCTGTAGCTTATGCCTGTCCATACCATAAACCCACCGCCACAATAGGGCACTCTGTTCACAACGTTGACATCAGCAAGCCGCTCGCCCAGACAACGTCTGTCATCTGCCCGGTACAGTTGAAACCAGGATTCATCCATGAAGCGCACACTTCTCCAGCATGCCAGTGGCCATTGAAGGTGAGAATTTGCAAAATGAAGTCGGTTACGACGCTAAACTGAAGTCAGGTCAAGACCCTGGTGAGGACGACAAGCACACAGATGAGCTTCCCTGAGAAGGTTTCTGACAGTTTCTGCAGAAATTCTTTGGTTGTGCAAACCCACAGTTTCATCAGCTGTCCGGGTGGCTGGTCTCAGACGATCCCGCAGGTGAAGAAGCCTGATGTGGAGGCCCTGGGCTGGCGTGGTTACACTTGGTCTGCGGTTGTGAGGCCGGTTGGACGTACTGCCAAATTCTCTAAAATGACGTTGAAGGCGGCTTATGGTAGTGAAATTAACATTACATTCTCCGGCAACAGCTCTGGTGGACATTCCTGCAAGTCAGCATGCCAATTGCACCCTCCCTCAAAACTGCACATTTTAGAGTAGCCTTTTATTGTCCCCAGCACAAGATGCACCTGTGTAATGATCATGCTGTTTAATCAGCTTCTTGATATGCCACACCTGTCAGTTGGATGGATTATCTTGGCAATGGAAAAATGCTCACTAACAGGGATGTAAACAAATTTGTTCCCCAAATTGAGAGAAATAAGCTTTTTGTGCGTATGACACATTTCTGGGATCTTTCATTACAGCTCATGAAACATGGGACCAACCCTTTACGTGTTGCGTTTATATTTTTGTTCAGTTTTTAATCAACATTTTAAGCTAAATGTTCCCCAGTGGGCAAAACCTGGACCCTGAACAGCTTCTACCCCCAAGCCATATGACTTCTAAACAAGACTGCTAAATAGCTACCCGGACTACCTCCATTGATCATTTTTTGCACTAACTCTCTTGCACCGACTCTATGCACACACAGACTCTACCCACACACTCACACCACAACACACAGGACTCTACCCACACACACACTACATACACCCACACACATGCATACTGACACCACACACACTATGCGCTACTGCTATTGTCTATTATCTATCCTGTTGCCTAGTCACTTTAACCCTACCTATATGTACATAGCTACCTCAATTACCTCGTACCCCTGCACATCGACTTGGTACTGGTACTCCCTGTATATAGCCATGCTATTTTGACTCGTTATTGCTATTCGTTATTCATTGTGTATTTATTCCTTGTGTCACCATTTCTATTTTTGGTAACACTTTATTTGGATAGTCCATCTGTAGATGCTCTACAGACTATCCGTAACGTTTCAACAAACTATCTACTAACCCTTATCCTAACCCTAAACTTAACCCTTACCCTTATTCTAAACCTAACCCTAACTGTAATCTTAGCAAGCAGTTGCTTATCAACAGATAGCATGACCATGGAAAATCTGGACTATCCAAATAAAGTGACCCTATTTTTATAAAAACATTTATCTTATCTTTAAATCTGCATTGTTGGAAAAGGACCCATAAGTAAGCATTTCACAGTTTAAGAAGCATGTGACAAATCAAATTTCATTTGAACTGGCTGGGTTGCCCACTAAATATCTGCAAAACTCAGTTTAATCGTCCTGGTGTGATTGGTGAGGATTAAAGTCAGTCAGACTGATGTTTCAGGCAACAATCCTAAAATGACTGTATGAGGGATGCTAGGTGAGAAGGAAAGATAAGCAGAGGCGACCAGTAAAATGCAACAATCTGATGGAATAGCCAAACACATTGTGATTCTCCTAAATAATGTATGAAAACTACATTACCCAGCAAAGCAGACTGAAAATCCTTACTCTACCTAGGCTAAATTTTTTGTAAAGGTATCAGACTCAATATGAGAAGAAGCATATGTCTGTAAAAAGGGGTGATGGCCCATGTGGCAAAAGTAACAGCAATTATTTATGTTACGAAAATGGACTCAACACCACCTGTGCAACACCCCACTGCTCAATGCCCTAACAGGATCAGGGAGCACATGTGTGTCATCATAAACTTGTAGTGTGTGTGCTAAAGTGTGTAGCATAGCATTTTCTGCTACTTCACTCGGAATTGAACTGAAGTCATATGCATGCTCCTAAAATTATTACTGAACTCTGAAACAAATGTACTTTTTCCTGCTGTCGCCTTCCCTCAGCTACGAGGAAATTCTAGTACCATTTTTATGCCTGGTGCCCTAGCAACAGTGAAATCATAAGACGTTACCATATTTGGTATTTTATTAGGATCCCCACTTACGGATGCAAAAGCAGCAGCTACTCTTCCTCGTCCACACAAAACATGAAAACATGACATAATACAGAACATTAATAGACAAGAACAGTTCAAGGACAGAACTACATACATTATTTTTAAAGACACACGTAGCCTACATATCAATACATACACACAAACTATCTAGGTCAAATAGGGGAGAGGTGTTGTGCCGTGAGGTGTTGCTTTATCTGTTTTTTGAAACCAGGTTTGCTGTTTATTTGAGCAATATGAGATGGAACGAGTTCCATGCAATAATGGCTCTATATAATACTGTACGCTTTCTTGAATTTGTTCTGGATTTGGGGACTGTGAAAAGACCCCTGGTGGCATGTCTGATGGGGTAAGTGTGTGTGTCAGAGCTTTGTGTAAGTTGACTATGCAAACTATTTGGGATTTTCAACACATTGTTTCTTATAAAAAGAAGAAGTGATGCAGTCAGTCTCTCCTCAACTCTTAGAGAGACTGGCATGCATAGTATTTATATCAGCCCTCTGATTACAATGACATTTAAAAGTGCTTTCCTCTCCATCTTAAATAAGCATGCCCCATTAAAAAAATTCAGAACCAAGAACAGATATAGCCCCTGGTTCACCCCAGACATGACTGCCCTTGACCAGCACAAAAACATCCTGTGCCGTACTGCATTAGCATCGAACAGCCCCCGCGATATACCACTTTTCAGTGTGGTACATCGTCAGGAACCAGTCAGGAACCAATATACACAATCAGTTAGGAAAGCAAAGGCTAGCTTTTTCAAACAGAAATATGCATCTGTAGCACTAACTCCAAAAAGTTTTGGGACACTGTAAAGTCCATGGAGAATAAGAGCACCTCCTCCCAGCTGCCCACTGCACTGAGGCTAGGAAACACCGTCACCACCAATAAATCTACGATAATCGAGAATTTCAACAAGCATTTTTCTACGGCTGGCCATGCTTTCCACCTGGCTACCCCTACCCCGGCCACCAGCTCTGCACCCTCCGCTGCAACTTGCCCATGCAACTACAAATACCTAGGTGTCTGGTTAGACCGTAAACTCTCCTTCCAGACTCACATTAAGCATCTCTAATCCAAAGTTAAATCTAGAATCGACTTCTTATTTCGCAACAAAGCCTCCTTCACTCATGCTGCCAAACATGCCCTCGTAAAACTGACTATACTACCGATCCTTGACTTCAGCGATGTCATTTACAAAAAAGCTTCCAACACTCTCCTCAGCAAATTGGATGTAGTCTATCACAGTGCCATCCGTTTTGTCACCAAACCCCCATATACTACCCACCATTGTGACCTGTACGCTCTCGTTGGCTGGCCCTCACTACATATTCGTCGCCAAACCCACTGGCGCCAGGCCATCTATAAATCACTGCTAGGCAAATCCCTGCCTTATCTTAGATCATTGGTCACCATAGCAACACCCACCCGTAGTATGCGCTCCAGCAGGTATCTCTCACTGGTCATCCCCAAAGCCAACACCTCCTTTGGCCGCCATTGCTTCCAGTTCTCTGCTGCCAATGACTGGAACGAACTGCAAAAATCTCTGAAGCTGGAGACACTTATCTCCCTCACTAACTTTAAGCATCAGTTGTCAGAGCAGCTTACCGATCACTGCACCTGTACACAGCCCATCTGTAATTAGCCCACCCAACTACCTCATCCCCATATTGTTATTTACATTGTTAACTGCACCCCAGTATCTCTATTTGCACATCATCTTCTGCACATCTATCACTCCAGTGTTAATACTAAATTGTAATTATTTTGCACTATGGCCTATTTATTGCCTTACCTCCATAACGTACTACATTTGCACACACTGTATATAGATTTTCTATTGTGTTATTGACTGTACGTTTTGTTTATTCCATATGTAACTCTGCGTTGTTGTTGTTTTTAAATCGCACTGCTTTGCTTTATCTTGGCCAGGTCACAGTTGTAAATGAGAACTTGTTCTCAACTGGCCTACCTGGTTAAATAAAGGTTAAATAAAAATAATACAAATATTTTTTTAAAGAGCAAGACGTCCCGCTTTGTTTTGGCCCAGCTGCAGCTTAACTAGGTCTTTCCTTGCAGCACTGGACCACAGGACTGGACAATAACCAAGATTAGACAAAACTAGTGCCTGCAAAGTTGCAAGAGAGCATCTCTTTATTACAGACAGACCACTCCCCATCTTTACAACCATAGAATCTACAGTGGGGAAAAAAAGTATTTAGTCAGCCACCAATTGTGCAAGTTCTCCCACTTAAAAAGATGAGAGAGGCCTGTAATTTTCATCATAGGTACACGTCAACTATGACAGACAAAATGAGGAAAAAAAATCCAGAAAATCACATTGTAGGATTTTTAATGAATTTATTTGCAAATTATGGTGGAAAATAAGTATTTGGTCAATAAAAGTTTCTCAATACTTTGTTATATACCCTTTGTTGGCAATGACACAGGTCAAATGTTTTCTGTAAGTCTTCACAAGGTTTTCACACACTGTTGCTGGTATTTTGGCCCATTCCTCCATGCAGATCTCCTCTAGAGCAGTGATGTTATGGGGCTGTCGCTGGGCAACACAGACTTTCAACTCCCTCCAAAGATTTTTTATGGGGTTGAGATCTGGAGACTGGCTAGGCCACTCCAGGACCTTGAAATGCTTCTTACGAAGCCACTCCTTCGTTGCCCGGGCGGTGTGTTTGGGATCATTGTCATGCTGAAAGACCCAGCCACGTTTCAACTTCAATGCCCTTGCTGATGGAAGGAGGTTTTCACTCAAAATCTCACGATACATGGCCCCATTCATTCTTTCCTTTACACGGATCAGTCGTCCTGGTCCCTTTGCAGAAAAACAGCCCCAAAGCATGATGTTTCCACCCCCCATGCTTCACAGTAGGTATGGTGTTCTTTGGATGCAACTCAGCATTCTTTGTCCTCCAAACACGACGAGTTGAGTTTTTACCAAAAAGCTCTATTTTGGTTTCATCTGACCATATGACATTCTCCCAATCCTCTTCTGGATCATCCAAATGCACTCTAGCAAACTTCAGACGGGCCTGGACATGTACTGGCTTAAGCAGGGGGGACACGTCTGGCACTGCAGGATTTGAGTCCCTGGCGGCGTAGTGTGTTACTGATGGTAGGCTTTGTTACTTTGGTCCCAGCTCTCTGCAGGTCATTCACTAGGTCCCCCCGTGTGGTTCTGGGATTTTTGCTCACCGTTCTTGTGATCATTTTGACCCCACGGGGTGAGATCTTGCATGGAGCCCCAGATCGAGGGAGATTATCAGTGGTCTTGTATGTCTTCCATTTCCTAATAATTGCGCCCACAGTTGATTTCTTCAAACCAAGCTGCTTACCTATTGCAGATTCAGTCTTCCCAGCCTGGTGCAGGTCTACAATTTTGTTTCTGGTGTCCTTTGACAGCTCTTTGGTCTTGGCCATAGTGGAGTTTGGAGTGTGACTGTTTGAGGTTGTGGAGAGGTGTCTTTTATACTGATAACAAGTTCAAACAGGTGCCATTAATACAGGTAACGAGTGGAGGACAGAGGAGCCTCTTAAAGAAGAAGTTACAGGTCTGTGAGAGCCAGAAATCTTGCTTGTTTGTAGGTGACCAAATACTTATTTTCCACCACAATTTGCAAATAAATTCATTAAAAATCCTACAATGTAATTTTCTGGAAAAAAAATTGCTAAGAGCTGGCAGCAAGCTTATAGGTCTACTGTTAGAACCAGTAAAGGCCGCTTTACCATTCTTGGCCAGCGGAATTACTTTGGCTTCCCTCCAGACTTTCCTCTAGGCTCAGATTAAAGATATGACAGATAGGAGTGCCTATAGAGTCAGCTACCATCCTCAGTAGCTTTCCATCTAAATTGTCAATGCCAGGTTTGTCATTATTGATCGATAACAATCATTTTTCCACCTCTCCCACATTAACTTTACAAAATTCAAACTTGCAATGTTTTTCTTTCATTATTTTTTTTTTTTTTATGCATGAATACGATGGCTCACTGTTTATTGTTGGCATTTCCTGCCTAAGTTTGCCCACTTTGCCAATGAAGTAATCATTAAAATAATTGGCAACATCAAATGGTTTTGTGATGAATAAGCCATCTGATTCGATTAAAGATGGAGCTGAATTTGTCTTTCTACCCATAATTTCATTTAAAGTACTCCAAAGTTTTTTTCCATCATTCTTTATATCATTGATCTTGGCTTCATAATTCAGTTCCTTCTTTTTGTTGAGTTTCGTCACATAATTTCTCAATTTGCAGTAAGTCAACCAGTCAGATGTGCGGCCAGACTTATTAGCCACTCCTTTTGCCCCATCTCTTTCAACCATACAGTTTTTCAATCCCTTGTTATAACATCTTTGGTCTGACAGACGCTTACGTGACAACCAGAATGCATTGTATAATGTCAACAAACATGGCGCCACACATAGCCGGCAAATAGCTTAGCATTAGCTCATCATAATCAGTACAACATTCAAAAAAGTATTTTACACACATCATGTGTCCATTACAATCTATGCAAGAATCGGAATGCATGATTTGTCACCAGTACCAGAAAACATGTAAATAAAACAGTAAATACATTATGATCAATACATTCATACGCTGTGCTACAGCAGAAACGACAACACGATATACAGAAAATAAGCCACTTACTTTGATAGGAATGCACACATGTCCAAAGTCCAATTTGTAAGGAAAACAACCATGAAGGCAATGTGGGCGCCAGCCAGAAAATGTGCTGGGGGAAAACGTTTGTGCAAGGCCTGCTCTGACTAGGGATGTGCATTGTCTTCATACTTGATCTGGGGAAACACTAGGGAAGAGAGAAGTTGGTCCGGGCTCAGTAAAGCCTCAAACATAAATTGTCCGCAACATTGAAATTGGCTACTTCTTATGTGAATTAACGAGGAGGCGGAACACACCTCAATTCAAAATGTTAGAAAATAAAACTTGTTAGAAAATAATTTGAAAATTTGAAACATAGCATATAGATAATTAGCAGGCAGCGTGCCTTTGTTTTAGGGCAGCGTGGGTAACTGTCTTGTTGCGTAACAATTACATTTTGGAACAGTGAGAGCCTTCTGACATCACGCGCATGAAAAAAACTCACGCAAGGGCAACGGTTAGAGATATTTGGAACTCACGCGTGAAAAGGTTAATAGACAGTTAATAGACAGTGAGTTATCCATTACTACTGAAAACACTGCTACTCCTACTGCTCTCTCCTCGTCTGACCATGTGTTCTCGCATACCCCGAGAGCATCTGGTCAGCGGGGTGGTAGCACAGGAATCCTGATCTCTCCCAAATTGACATTCTCTCTATTTCCCCTGACCCATCTGTCTATCTCCTCATTTGAATTCCATGCTGTCACAGTCACTAGCACATTCAAGCTTAACATCCTTATCATTTATCGCCCTCCAGGTTCCCTTGGAGAGTTCATCAATGAGCTTGACGCCTTGATAAGTTCCTTTCCTGAGGATGGCTCACCCCTCACAGTTCTGGGTGACTTTAACCTCCCTACGTCTACCTTTGACTAATTTCTCTCTGCCTCCTTCTTTCCACTCCTCTCCTCTTTTGACCTCATCCTCTCACCGTCTCCCCCTACTCACAAGGCAGGCAATACGCTTGACCTCACCTTTACTAGATGCTGTTCTTCTACTAATCTCACTGCAACTCCCCTCCATGTCTCCGTCCACTACTTTGTATCCTTTTCTCTCTCGCTCTCCTCCAACACTACTCACTCTGCCTCTACTCAGATGGTAATGTGCCGTCGCAACCTTCGCTCTCTCTCTCCCGCTACTCTCTCCTCTTCCATCCTATCATCTCTTCCCTCTGCTCAATCCTTCTCCCTCCAATCTCCTGATTCTGCCTCCTCAACCCTCCTCTCCTCCCTTTCTGCATTCTTTGATTCTCTATGTCCCCTATCCTCCCGGCCGGCTCGGTCCTCCCCTCCTGCTCCGTGGCTTGACGACTCATTGCGAGCTCACAGAACAGGGCTCCGGGCAGCCGAGCGGAAATGGAGGAAAAATAGACTCCCTGTGGACCTGGCATCTTTTCACTCCCTCCTCTCTACATTTTCTTCCTGTTTCTGCTGCTAAAGCCACTTTCTACCACTCTAAATTCCAAGCATCTGCCTCTAACCCTAGGAAGCTCTTTGCCACCTTCTCCTCCCTGCTGAATCCTCCTCCCCCCTCTCTGTGGATGACTTCGTCAACCATTTTGAAAAGAAGGTTGATGACATCCGATCCTCATTTATTAAGTCAAATGACACCGCTGGTCCTGCTCACACTGCCCTACCCTATGCTTTGACTTCATTCTCCCCTCTCTCTCCAGATGAAATCTTGCGACTTGTGACGGCCGGCCGCCCAACAACCTGTCCGCTTGACCCTATCCCCTCCTCTCTTCTCCAGACCATTTCCGGAGACCTTCTCCCTTACCTCACCTCGCTCATCAACTCATCCTTGACCGCTGGCTATGTCCCTTCCGTCTTCAAGAGAGCGAGAGTTGCACCCCTTCTCAAAAAACCAACACTCGATCCCTCCGATGTCAACAACTACAGACCAGTATCCCTTCTTTCTTTTCTCTCCAAAACTCTTGAGCGTGCCGTCTTTAGCCAACTCTCTTGCTATCTCTCTCAGAATGACCTTCTTGATCCAAACCAGTCAGGTTTCAAGACTCGTCATTCAACTGAGACTGCTCTTCTCTGTGTCACGGAGGCTCTCCGCACTGCTAAAGCTAACTCTCTCTCCTCTGCTCTTGTCCTTCTAGACCGGTCTGCTGCCTTTGATACTGTGAACCATCAGATCCTCCTCTCCACCCTCTCCGAGTTGGGCATCTCCGGCGCGGCTCACTCTTGGATTGCGTCCTACCTGACAGGTCGCTCCTACCAATTGGCGTGGCGAGAATCTGTCTCCGCACCACGTGCTCTCACCACTGGTGTCCCCCAGGGCTCAGTTCTAGGCCCTCTCCTATTCTCGCTATACACCAAGTCACTTGGCTCTGTCATATCCTCACATGGCCTCTCCTATCATTGCTACGCAGACGACACACAACTAATATTCTCCTTTCCCCCTTCTGATAACCAGGTGGCGAATCGCATCTCTGCATGTCTGGCAGACATATCAGTGTGGATGACGGATCACCACCTCAAGCTGAACCTCGGCAAGACGGAGCTGCTCTTCCTCCCGGGGAAGGACTGCCTGTTCCATGATCTCGCTATCATGGTTGACAACTCTGTTGTGTCCTCCTCCCAGAGTGCAAAGAGCCTTGGCGTGATCCTGGACAACACCCTGTCGTTCTCCGCTAACATCAAGGCGGTGACCCGATCCTGTAGGTTCATGCTCTACAACATTCGGAGAATACGACCCTGCCTTACACAGGAAGCGGCACAGGTCCTAATCCAGGCACTTGTCATCTCCCGTCTGGGTTACTGCAACTCGCTGTTGGCTGGGCTCCCTGCCTGTGCCATTAAACCCCTACAACTCATCCAGAATGCCGCAGCCCGTCTGGTGTTCAACCTTCCCAAGTTCTCTCACGTCACCCCGCTCCTCCGCACACTCCACTGGCTTCCAGTTGAAGCTCACATCTGCTACAAGACCATGGTCCTTGCCTACGGAGCTGTGAGGGGAACGGCACCTCCGTACCTTCAGGCTCTGATCAGTCCCTACACCCAAACGAGGGCATTGCGTTCATCCACCTCTGGCCTGCGGAAGCACAATTCCCGCTCAGCCCAGTCAAAATTGTTCGCTGCTCTGGCACCCCAATGGTGGAACAAGCTCCCTCACGACGCCAGGACAGCGGAGTCACTCACCACCTTCCGGAGACACTTGAAACCCCACCTCTTTAAGGAATACCTGGGATAGGATAAAGTAATCCTTCTACCCCCCCCCCTTACCCCACCCCCAAAAAAAAAAAAAAAAAAACATATTGTAAAGTGGTTATCCCACTGGCTATAAGGTGAATGCACCAATTTGTAAGTCGCTCTGGATAAGAGCATCTGCTAAATGACGTAAATTTAAAAAAAAAAAAATGTCTGGCGTCTTGTAAAAAAAAAATCCACATTTCGAGCAAAGGAATCGATTCAGTTATTCATTATCAGGATGTCATGAACAACATCCATTGCAGTGGGCTTTGTGTGTATAACTACAGGGCTCCTTTTCAACACATTAGCAAACAAAACTTTCAAAAGTATTTTGATTAGAACCCTGACCTAGGGCTGGCACAATTACCGTATAACCGATGGTTATGGATGAAGACTAATGAAAATAACCGTCCATTTTTTTGTGGAATGAGCAACTGACTGAAGACGGGACGGCCGGGCATTCGTGCGGTTGTGTCCATTTCCGCGGTAACATGGACTCTTGACAACATGATTCAACTTTCTTGGTCCTTGCTGAAACAAGCAAGGTGTTGGTTTAAGGTTAGCAGTGTGGTTATGGTTTAGGGTTGAATTTTAAGAAGATAAATTGTAGAAAGGGGCAGGGTTCAGCCATAATTATGACTTTGTGGCTATGGAAGCTAATGATGACCCAGCGTGTTGGAGCAAAGGAGTCTTCGGTTGCCTAGGCAACACCCCCCACATTGCAGCTGCAGCACACATAGCACATGCAGTCAGGAGTAGAGAGGAGAAAACATACATAATTTTTGTGGCTGGCCAATTACCGTCATCCAAAATTCCATGACCTAGGGTGACCACATGTCCCGGATTGTGCAGGAAAGTCCTGCATTTTGGCCCTTCTGCCCACGTCCCGCAACCAAACAATTGTGTCCCGCATTTTATCAACAAATGAACACCACTAATTTACAAAAAAGGTTGATTTATCACATATTTCACTCAGACTTCCAATTCATTTGACGAAAATAGACATTCCAACCTGTATCTTTTGCAGTCACGTTGTGCTTATGACAAGATATATCATAAGGATGTGGTACTGATGTTAAACAATTCTCCAATCGTTGTTGAGATCTGATATTCTGCACAGCGCCATTGGCCTATCTCAACCAATCACATTTGTCAAATCCTTTTGGGCTAAATTTTATTTAAAACTTGGAGAAACTTGGACAGTTAACTACTTACAAAAAGCGTGCGTTTAACAAAGAGCTACAAAAGTATGTAAATTGCCGTATTAGACTGAAACATAAGGTAATTTCATCAAACTTGTGAGGCTGTCGATGCTCATTAGTTGCTCATTCAACATATTTGCTTCTCAATCCCGTTTTAAAAGTCTCATATTCCCTGAAACCAACCAGAAAATATTTTCAGAAAACAGCTAGACATGTGCATCGTTTTCTGCATCACCAAATTTGGCGTGAGACAAAAGAGTAGGCTAGGTGCACTTTAGTTAGCTCGCTGGGCGCAGCAGGAAGGGGATTTGTGTTTGATGGGGGGTGCTTCCCCCAAAAATTATTCATGTAGGCTACACTGTCCCGCAAAATACCGTTGTCCCTCATTTGGGTATTTTAAATGTGGTCACCCCACCTTGAGCACCAGTCACTAACACACACTTATGCAAGAGTATGCAATAGGTTGTTCTATTGACAGAGAGGTTGGACATAGGCGGAGATTGGTCCTTGCACACACGTTTTTCTGTATGACGTAAAAAAAGACAAGTGCATTATTGCACCAAAATGGTGGCTCTCTGGTTAGAGGCTGTAGTATTACTTACATTTTAGTCATTTTAGCAGACGCTCTTATCCAGAGCGACTTACAGTTAGTGAGTGCATACATTATTTTATTTTAATTTTTCATACTGGCCCCCCGTGGGAATCGAACCCACAACCCTGGCATTGCAAACGCCATGCTCTATCAACTGAGCTACATCCCTGCCGGCCATTCCCTCCCCTACCCTGGACGACGCTGGGCCAATTGTGCGCCGCCCCATGGGTCTCCCGGTCGCGGCCGGCTACGATAGAGCCTGGATTCGAACCAGGATGCCAGTGCCTTAGACCACTGCGCCACTCGGGAGGTTACTTCTAGCTTCATTGTTTTATAAACCTATTTTCTCCCTCTCTGGGATCCAATAGAACAGCTAAACAACAATGACAGCTCAATCAATGAAGTTTCTGACGTCCCAGGTTATCCAGAGTGGAGCTAAGAGGAGAAGTGGCTACCTACATGTAAAACTGTGCTGTGTCCAGCTGTGTCCCTCCCCCAGCATGTAGAGTCAAAGAGCACAGAGAGAGAGAGAGAGACAGAGAGAGACAGAGAGAGAGAAAGATAGAGGTTAAAGTGAAGGAATAACAGATGTCTGGAGAGCAATTATGTAAGAAACAACCCAGCTGACAGTGGATAAGTGAGGGATGGTGGGGATGGGGGGTGAGTTTGATGCCGTAATGGCTCCAACACCATGAGGCTTCACCCATTACTGATGATCCAGCACATCTCAAACTAAAATAATTTCAGGCAATCCAACAACCACCCAAAGTCATGACAATGAGAAAGGAATGACACACGGTAAACCCAAGCTTACAAAAAAATTATGCCAATCTGATCTGTCCTGTCCACTCTCAGATAAGGATGGGGACAGGGGTGAATGGCTTAGTGCATTTGACTCTGATCTGATCCACCAAGTGATTGGCCCCCTACCTGGCAGATCGGGAATGTGGTGAATGATGTGCCCAAGTCTAACACTGGTCCAGTGTCTAAGAATTCTTCTATTTTATGTTTAAATTCTCTGATCAAAAATGTCTTAAGAGCCTTAATACCATCTGAGGCTGAAATTCAGCATGGATCTGTCCACCACCCCCATCTATTATACTAAGAATACCTACCACTTGAACGTAACATTGGGTGTATTTGCAACGTATGTAAACAAGTAAGAACTCTCCAATCCACACCATGTGGGCTTGCAGAGGTTGCAGGATAATCAGGATTGCCTTAAGTGAAGATAGGAGCAAGTAAAAGGTTGAGTACTTAGCCATTTATCTCATGCTTTTTAACTGCAGCGTCTCCTATCTACTGAAAATTCCATTCAGAAACCAGGAAGACTCTGTCAGGTCTCACAAAGCTGTCAGGTTTGTAGAGTAGTGTACAGTAGAGAGAGAGGTCATAACTCCAATTCTCAACATAAATCTGGAACATAAAGAATGTTACCCTCTAAAACTTACTGCAGAGATAAATCTTTATTCTACGCTATAGAGGTGTCTCATTCCCCACCGTTTCAGTAACTGTATTCATATTGCTTTTGATCTGATTTGGCGTTGTAAAAGCCTGGATTACCTCCAGCCCCCCTCCCCTCCAGAGTCCTGCCATCTGTGACATTCAGCTAATCCTAATGTCCACTGCTCCATCCTCAAAGGCTTTTTAATATCACATCACCTCAGAACCCTCGCTTCCTCTGTCAGTCAGAGGCCTTATCATGGGCACCTCACACACATGCACCATTTTAGGCAACTCCTCCAGATTGGTGCATTTAGCCTACAATTAACAGTTAGCTCCCACACATGATCCGAACCGGATCTTTCACAAGAAGTGGCTATGCCATGCCAGTAGAGGTCTGTGGCCGCACAGAGGGACATTCATTAGCTACATTTAGTTGTTGTTCTAACAAAACAACCCAAACCATTGTTTGCCTGCTCTGCAGCCCACACAGTACATATGGTGGATAAAAGGAAAGTCTGTTCATTTTGTCAGACACAAGACAGCGTTTCATTGATTTTCAAGTGAAACAATGTGCCTTCTCACATTCTCTGGCATTTAAACAGCAATAAATGCCTGATTCCATTTATGCAATTAGGTGAGATTAACCTAAATCATTGAGAAATGCTGGTTTTGTAGGGACCGTTCGCTGCATTACTGTGTTAAAAATGATGATATCAAATAAAACATGTAAAAAGCAACAGCCAGGGGCCTCCCGAGTGGCGCAGCGGTCTAAGGCACTGCATCGCAGTGCTTGAGGTGTCACAGCCAGCCGTGACCGGGAGACCCATGAGGCGGCACACAATTGGCCCAGCGTCGTCCGGGTTAGGGGAGGGTTTGGCCGGCGGGGATTTCCTTGTCCCATCGCGCTCTAGCGACTCCTTGTGGCGGGCCGGGCGCCTGCAAGCTAACTTCGGTCGCCAGCTGGACAGTGTTTCCTCCACACATTGGTGCGGCTTCTGGGTTAAGCTAGAAGTATGTCAAGAAGCAGTGCGTCTTGGCAGGGTCGTGTTTCGGAGAACGCATGGCTCTCAAACTTCGCCTCTCCCGAGTCCGTAGGGGAGTTGCAGCGATGGGACAAGACTAACTACCAATTGGATATCACAAAATTGGGGAGATAACCAACAGCCAGGTAGAACAATGATAAACATTATTTGTAATGGACCAGAACATATTACAGTAGCATTACACAACCCTATAATGACAACTACGCATTCTGAAAAGGGCAATTCCACAGTAACACAGTGATGCGGAGACTCACTTTAAAATGTATGCCAATGATTGCAAAGTTAAACAAACCATACAACACCATGCACAAGGACGACTTTTAACAATTTCCACTGAATTTTACTAAAACACATTTCCTTGAAGATAGTGCTGAGCGATTAGTGCTTTTTGAGGACAGTTCAGTTTCGGTTCGATTATTTTTTTAAATATCAGGCATTTCGACTTCGATTATTTGGGTTGAATGCTGTAACAATACAGAATAAAACAATTAAAAGTCCCATGATGGTAGTGACTGGCCATTACTGCTTATCACTTATTAACATTGCTTTACTTTAATCAAATATTTCTGTTGTGTATATTACATTTGTTTTATTTCATTCCAAGTCAACACCTCATCTCTATAGAGCTGCTCCCTATGCTTTCTGACAAAAACACTATTTTGTAGTTCTTCAAAGCAAATAAAGGCATACTTTTAAGACTGCTGAATACCAACGATCAATCACTTAGATCATGTATTTTCAAGTAGAGATATCTCGCGAAGCAACAGCTGCTCTCTATATCCCCTCACGATCGTGCATTCTTCTGCCTCTTCTGTAGCAGGCATAAAAGAAGCACAGACCGGACAAGTAGATGTGCAATGGATTATGGTCATTGTAGTTAATTACCATGTTTTATGTGCTAAACTGTGTTGAATATTGGCCTGTTGGAAACTACAACTCCCTACTACATCGCAGTTTAGGCTTGATCTGATTTATCTCTAGAGAAACTGTGCAATGTATGCATTGAGCTCACAGAAAAAGAAAAAAAAATTGGAATTAAAATAATTGAAACAATGTCGGTCAATTAATTGTAAAAAAAATAAATAAAAAATAAACGGACTTTTCGGTTAATCGCTCAGCACTATAATAATAATAATAATAATAATAATAATAATAATAATAAGCCATTTAGCAGACGCTTTTATCCAAAGCGACTTAGTCATGCGTGCATACATTTTTGTGTATGGGTGGTCCCGGGGATCGAACCAACTACCTTGGCGTTACAAGCGCCGTGCTCTACCAGCTGAGCTACAGAGGACCACTACTTGAAGAACAGTGCAGATGCAAAGTTTGACTCTGATTTTTCACTTTAAAAATGTACACTACCGTTCAAACGTTTAGGGTCACTTAGAAATGTCCTTGTTTTCCATGAAAACATACATGAAATGAGTTTGAATAGGAAATATAGCAAAATGCAATTGACAAGGTTAGAAATAATGATTTTTTATATAAATAATTGTGTCATTCAAACTTTGCTTTCGTCAAAGAATCCTCCATTTGCAGCAATTACAGCCTTGCAGACCTTTGGCATTCTAGTTGTCAATTTGTTGAGGTAATCTGAAGAGATTTCACCCCATGCTTCCTGAAGCACCTCCCACAAGTTGGATTGATTTGATGGGCACTTCTTATGTACCATACAGTCAAGCTGCTCCCACAACAGCTCAATAGGATTGAGATCCGGTGACTGTGCTGGCCACTCCATCATAGACAGAATACCAGCTGACTGCTTCTTCCCTAAATAGTTATTGCATAGTTTGGAGCTGTGCTTTGGGTCATTGTCCTGTTGTAGGAGGAAATTGGCGCCAATCAAGCGCCGTCCACAGGGTATGGCATGGCGTTGCAAAATGGAGTGATAGCCTTCCTTCTTCAAGATCCCTTTTACCCTGTACAAATCTCCCACTTTACCACCACCAAAGCACCCCCAGACCATCACATTGCCTCCACCATGCTTGACAGATGGCATCCAGCACTCCTCCAGCATCTTTTTATTTGGCTAGCGTCACACAAATGTTCTTCTTTGTGATCCAAACACCTCAAACTTCGATTAGTCTGTCCATACCACTTTCTTCCAATCCTCCTCTGTCCAGTGTCTGTGTTCTTTTGCCCATCTTAATCTTTTCTTTTTATTGGCCAGTCTGAGATATGGCTTTTTCTTTGCAACTCTGCCTAGAAGGTCAACATCCCGGAGTCGCCTCTTCACTGACGTTGAGACTGGTGTTTTGCGGGTACTATTTAATGAAGCTGTTGAGGACCTGTGAGGCGTCTGTTTCTCAAACTAGACACTAATGTATTTGTCCTCTTGCTCAGTTGTGCACCGGGGCCTCCCAATCCTCTTTCTATTCTGGTTAGAGACAGTTTACGCTGTTCTGTGAAGGGAATAGTACACAGCGTTGTACGAGATCTTCAGTTTCTTGGCAATTTCTCGCATGGAATAGCCTTCATTTCTCAGAACAAGAATAGACTGACGAGTTTCAGAAGAAAGTTATTTGTTTCTGGCCATTTTGATCCTGTAATCGAACCCACAATTGCTGATGCTCCAGATACTCAACTAGTCTCAAGAAGGACAGTTTTATTGCTTCTTTAAATCAGCACAACAGTTTTCAGCTGTGCTAACATAATTGCAAAAGGGTTTTCTAATGATCAATTAGCCTTTTAAAATGATAAACTTGGATTAGCAAACACAACGTGCCATTGGAACACAGGACTGATGGTTGCTGATAATGGGCCTCAGTACGCCTATGTAGATATTCCATAAAAAATCAGCAGTTTCCAGCTACAATAGCCATTTACAACATTAACAATGTCTACACTGTATTTCTGATCAATTTGATGTAATTTCTTTCGAAAACAAGGACATTTCTAAGTGACCCCAAACTTTTGAACGGTAGTGTATGTCAAACAATAATAAATTATTGCAAAGTTCAACCAACCATACAACTCTATGCACAAGGACTACTTTTAACAATTTCCACAGAAGATTTAACAAAAACACATTTACTTGCAGAACAGTGCAGATGCAAAGTTTGGTAACAGACTTTGCAAGTTTGGCAACTGTTAGTGTGGATTTGCCCAAAAGCAAACAACTTTTTCTCACACGCAGAGACAACATCTTGGAATAAATCATAGTAGGCTAATAGCAAACTAAAAAAGTGATTTTGGCATGCTACATTCTAGCGAATCTCCAACGCACCTGCAAACAACCTACCCAGGATGTGTGAAGTGCATTTCACTTCAAAGGATAGAACAGGCAATAAGATAATATTTTGCTGGAATAGTGCTATTCTAACAATCAAAGCAAAGGAATGTGACAGGAATAATGTTAATCACGCTGTACAGGAGACTGAATGTATAGAGAAGTTTTGATGTTCCAATGCGGCAATCGCTGCAGTTCCAGCACACCAGTGTAACCCTTCCAAACAAAACACAGATAAGCCAGCTGCATGGGTCAGTGTGCCATGTAAGTGCAGTCACAGCATTTGTGATAAGCTGACGGAGCCAATAGAAGCACTTAGAAGAAGGTCAACCATAGCAACTTCTACAGGTGATAGGCTAAGGCCTACCTTTTCAGCATAATTCAATAGGTTAGTTTTCCGCATCTTTAAATAGCCTCGATTTATTCAACATTTAGGCCTAGTCTCGTTGAAAGGGAACACTTAACAAATTGCTCTTATACCTGAGAAGTTACACTGTACTCTGTAACAACATTACGGTAACATAATAGCCTAATTTAGTATGGAAATATATAATTAGTTCAACTTAAATTTAGGCTGTGACATACGTCTATAGAAAATCTGTAAACTTTCAGGCCTAGCTTAGTCTACATAGTTTTTTTACTTATGAGAATGCAACCAAATACAAGAGTGAAGGTGAACACTTCCAGTAAATAACCCATCTGCAAAATGGTGCCTGAATAAAGAGACTAAATAAATAGGAGAGGAGGTGAAAAGATGCTTCACATGCATTCATGTTACTAACAGGGAAGTACTAAAAAGCTTTAGTTTTTCAGTTTTACACAAGTGTTGGCTAAATGTTTAAGTGTCACTATTTCACACCAGGTTGTGATCATTTCAAAACTTTCTCAATGTAGTGACAGGAGGGCACTCCTCCGTCTCAAAAGGATGAACACTATCCTTTATCATTTCATAGGTCTGCAGCCATGATGTCCCTCAATGGCTTCCTTTGCAACAGGTGCCGTCCCATGTCTCAATACTTTATACTAATACTGACAGTGGGTATGCCATGGCTGGTTTGTTGTCATTAAACCTTTCAATAACATGGTGTCCCATTTTTTAAACTAAACATTTTTCTAAAAGGTTGCAGTAGGCTAAAAGGCCTAAACAGAGCCTTAAATTGAGCCAAATAGAAGGCTCTGGGCCTATGTATTATCACCAACTTGGGAGTCCAAATATGAATCTTACAGATCTTGGAACTATGGAAATAGAAGTGAGGCTGTTGGGGGCCACTTTCCATAGTCCTTAGGTTAGCTTGAAATGTTGATTATACACATTTTTGACCATCTCGGAAGGCCTACTGACTTGCATAGACCTAAACAAATATAAATGGTAGTTTCTGAGCAAGTTTTACCTGATTTTGTAATTTGGCAAGGTGTGTTTCTTCTTGATGACTCTTTTCAACTGGTTGACAATGATTGAGGTGAGCTGAGGCAAGGGCCTTCCCTCGAACTGTGACTTCACCTCGAAGTCTATCAATGGGTCCTCAAGGAACGTGAAGGACCAGTGCGTAAAAGGCACGCGAGTGAACTGCAGCTTCAGTCTTCCAACCACACGCGTCATCTTTACGAACAGGTAGGCTGACTTCCCAAAAACAAGGTCTACATCAATTGCTAGATGGAATCCCCCATTATATTCAAGGTCCACTTCGAAATTGAGTTCCTCGGGCATGCCGTCTTCATTTAAACGCACTGGATTAATAAGTTTGGCCGTTTTAAACACGGGCAAAGAATTACCCAAAGAGATATCCCTGAGACTGAGTCCCTCCAACAGCCGACCAGCTGTCTTGGTTTGTAATAGTTCCTCGAACTCCACCTTGATCTTTTTGGTCAACCAGTGCCTAACGACGGGAGTGTCGCGGAGTTCTCTGAATAGGAACAAAAAGATAGCATTTAGAAAATTGCACGTCTCCGGTTTGGAGGTGTGGATTGGCTCGCTTTGACAATGCGGTGGCGGTTGTTGTTTAGGGCTACTGCTTGTGACAGCCGCTTCCTGTTGCCTGGGAGAGATGGCCTCTTGCTGTTTGGATGCAGCAGATGCTGCGTTGTCTTGTTGTTGCTGGCCTGATTCGGCATGTTGGTTATTAAAGTAATCCTTCAAGGCGGGATCAGGCACTGCTTTTACATATTGCACTGTCCTGGCTATAGGCTCGGGGCTTCTCCGGTAAAGCAGTAAGAACTGTAATACCAATGTAATGAGTGCGCCAGATAATGCGGAAATGACTATCAAATAAATCATTTCGAGCAGTTGCCTCTTCCCGTTTCCGCGTTATAAAACAATCATATTCCGACGTTCAACCGTATTAACAAAGCAAGTTCCACCTGGTCGCTCACAAAGCTGCCATATCATCTGCCTTTTTCCTGGGGTTCAAGCTCCTTAGCTGATTGGGCGAACGTATTACGTAGTTGTGCGTAATGACGGATTTCACAAAAGTGTACACTTTCATACCAAAGATTATGGCTATTATCCCGCCTTCATGTGCTAGTCGGAACTAGGAAACTCGGAAATGTCCGACTTGGTAACTGATTGAACGCGGCAGGTGTATAACTACAACCAGTTAGCAAATCTGAAATTTCAGAGTTTGTCTAGCACTTGAACATGGCAATACTTGTCTCTCCGCCCTGACAACGCAAAGTGGCACAGAGGGCTGTCAAGCTCCCCAATATTCCTATCTTTGGATTGGTGGATACATCTCATTATTTGAACACATTTTTGAATATGCGATTAGGGTTGTTAACGTCAACCACCTGTATTCAATAATATGCTACGCTACTAGCCTCATGTCATGAATATGCATAGCCATCTCGCGACAACTCCGATATAAAGGTTTTTTCACAAAGTTGCCGGGATGTCACGTGTCCTACGTATATCCGTACACTCGTAACAACCTAACCATTACAACACGTATATTCGAACAAATAAACCTAATGTAGCAAATAAGCCATTACATTTTTGATTGACCAAATTCGACACGTTCTCCTTACAAAAACTCCTCGCTTGGTGAGCGAAAGAAACTAAACAACGTCACCTGCTGGAGAAGACAGATTTTCTAGGCAGAGTGGGGCCTCTCGCTTCGACTTTCCCTCTCTGACCATAAGCACCAACCGAGCCCAGGGAAACTGTTGGCGCTTTCAATGCCATGTTCAAAACAACTGGGAACTCGGAACTGGGATCTCGGAAACCTCAGACTTTAGCACATTCAAAACAACTGGGAACTCGGAACTGCGATCTCGGAAACCTCAGACTTTAGCAAGTTCAAAACAACTGGGAACTCTGAAAAAAAACGAGCTCCATCTGGGAACAATTTATTTGAATGGTCATCCAACGCGGAATTCCAACTCGGGAACAGGCCTCTTTCTAGTGCTCCGACTTTCCGACCTGAAAATCCTTGAGGTCATAATTTGACCTCGTATTTTTCAGATTTCCCAGTTGTTTTGAACGCAGCACAAGAACTCTGAAAAATATTAGATCAAATCATGACGTCAGTGATCTTCATTTCAGAAAATCTAAGCTCTAGATAGAGGCCTGAGTTTCCAAATTTGAATTTCGAGTTGGATGACTGTTCAAAACGACTTTCCCAGTCGGAGCTCGTTTTTTTCAGAGTTCCCAGTTGTCTTGAATGCACTGAAGTCGGAAGTTGGAGATTTCCGAGTTCCCAGTTGTTTTGAATGCGGCACAAGTTCCCAGTTGTTTTGAATGTGCCAGGAAGCTAAATTATGGGCAGTGTTTCAGTTCAGTGCTCAGACGTTGCTTGCATCAACCAATGCTATAAAATATGATGTGCTTAGCTGATACAGAAAATAAATATTCAGGCGTTGTTTGATCTGGCAACGCCTGGGCAGAGGAACATGCCCATTGGCTGTTTCAAAGTCACCTACCAGTTTTATGCAGTGAATCATATCTCACAAAGAATAATGCCAAATACAGTAATATCATTTTTGTAAATGGGAATTTCACCCTGGGGGAATCTGGGCTTGTTTTCATCGTGTCCGAGGCATTTCTAGGACAGTGAGATGTGTTTCAAACATAATTGCCCAGGAGGAAGGCAGGTCTGGGCTTCACGCACTGAATTATACACCCTATGATGGCTTCCGGTGTATCTACACGTTTTTGTGGGTGTAGATATGGTTGTCCTTGTTCGATAGAGCCATTGGACATCTTTCTGCGATGTTCCTATCTGCAGATTTATTGCTAAATATACAAGCAGACACATTTTTTCCAGTCTCTGAAAGACTACAACCACAGACATTTCTAAACCCAGAGACACAACATCGCGAGACTTCCGGCAACGCTTGTGAAGCAGACCTGTCCTGGGTTTGGGGTTTGAGAAGTCAATGAGAGAAGTGAAAAATTCTTCCTTAGTTATTCATTTTCTCGAAATCTAAAGGCACAACCTAGATTCAAGCCAATGTCTTAAGTAATTGAACATTTTGTTACTCCAACTTTGTGAAAGTGACAAACTGACACGTTTTTATTTTAGTCAATAACTACTTTATATTGAAGGAGTGCCTTTGATTTGATGGCCTGCACATGCACAGTTTGGCGCGAGACGACCGTTAGAACCGATTACGTGTTTTTGCGTATGGGCTTAGCTAGCCAATATCAATCGCCATGACATCGCCTACAAGTGTGATCTGGGATTTCTATTGGAGAAGCAGTTTTAGCCTATCTTCATACTGTACTGTCTTTGCTACAACTTGTGTTGGGCTGTGCTTTGTGCTCTAGCTAGCTAACTTTAGTTTATCTACTGAAATCCGTATGTGTATTGCTGGCTAACAAAGTACTGTGTTACAGTGGGGTGGAAATCAAATTCTTATCATCTGAAAATTCATCTTTACTTTTTTTTCATCGAAATTGCTCAATTTCAGACAGCCTACGCCTTCGCCCGAGCGGCAAATATATATATTTTTTAATTTTAGATTACTTTGACGTCTGTCCATTTAGAAGCCTGAGTCAGCTAGCTTTCTAGCCACTCTTTGCTAACGGTCCTTCTAGCTAGCTAGCTAAAGTGTCACGCTTGCAGGAGACAGGATTCTGAGGTAATTATTTTATAATCGCCTTCCCAATCACACTCACAGTGTTCTCAAGCTTTGAGTGAGGGTACCAGATGGATTCCTTCTGGTTTTTCTGGTTTTTAACCATTTGTTTCTCCTCAGGCCGAGGTGTCGTCACCTTCCAGGATAATACAGTGCATCAAGTGCATGTCGGAGAGGGACGGTCACGGAGAGTGCGCCCGATGCCTCGGAACATGTAGAGGTGGATCTTACGGACCCCTTCTTCTGTATCCACTACTCCGGCCTTCCTCTGCCTTCCCTCCGCCTATGGAGATCCTGGCTCAGATGAAGGGACTCAGAGTGAGGGTGACATAGAGGAGGAGGACAAGGAGGAGACGCCGGCTGCCCCTCCGATCTCTGACAAGGACCCTTACCACAAGGACTTAATGGAGGTCCTGGGCAGGGCCGTGACTAAGCTAGGCCCCTTCAAGGCTGTCATGCCCCGCAGTTCCCTGCCCCACGACCTCATCCCAACCTCGCGATCAATCCTTTCTGCCCTCAGCAGCAGCACGTTGCCCAGGCATACAGAGGGAAGAAACCGTGGCGGGCCTGATAGCCTTACTGGGAGGGACTTTGTGTTGTATCCTACAGTCAGAGAAATCCGCTCCATGCCTGGTAGCAACACGAAAGAGAAGACTAGCTACAAATTGCCCAATGCCAGCAAAAGCCGCCCGGTATATGTGCACATAAGACACAAACTTCCACACATCCCTCCAAAACACACTAAGCATCCGCCACTCGTTTTTACGAGCTTCATGGCCTTAGAGAAAGATTCCATGAGCCCAAGGCCAGACATAAGGCTGGGACAGTTAGGTTTCACCGAGACACACAGTTTAATTCCAGTCATGCAGCAGCCTCTGCCTGTGACTCAGCTAAACAGTCAAAATCAAAATCGTTAAACTGCACAGCAGCCTCTGCCTGTAGCCCAGTTAGATATTCTCAATCAAACGACAGCTCTGCCCTCTCTAATAGAATGAGCAGACCTGTCCAGCAGACTGAGTGTGTGGAAACACACATGCGCAGCTCCCCCTTGGGTACTGAATACAATTCGGAAGGGTTACATGTTGCAGTTCGCTCGCAGTCCGCAGGGGTTCACTGGTGTCACGCCCACGACAATTTCAGCTCAAGCGGCCCCTATTCTAGAACATGAAATAATCTCCCTTCAAGGAAAAGGAGCTATTCACCCAGTGAGGGAAGCATACATAAATACGGGTCATTATCAGAAATATTTTCTAGTGCCGAAAAAACAGAAGGTTGCATGAGACCGATGTAAGATTTGAGGGTGTTGAACAAATCATTACAAAAACTACCTTTTTGCATGTTAACACACCGCCGTCTATTCAAAGCAGTCAGACAGGCAGATTATTTCACCACGGTGGACCTGAAGGAAGCGTTCTTCCACAAACCTATTGTGGAAAGGCACAGGAAATGTCTAATGTTCTCATTTCAGAACAAAGAATACAAGTTTTCTGTCCTCCCATTCGGCCTAAGCTTAAACCCTTGCTGCTTCACCATTTGCGTGAATGCAGCTATCACCCCCAAATGATCACAGGGGATACGGATAATGTGCTATCAAGATGACTGGCTTATATGTGTCAAGTGTTTGTAGATGGAAGGAATATGTTATTGAAGAGTCTGTGAATGTAAAATGTTGCAACTGTGGTGGGGATCATATTTCAGAATTCCCAGAGTGCCCTGTTAGGGTGAAAGAGGTTGAGGTGTCAAGGATCAGGGCTGTACAGCAAATCTCCTATGTGTAGGCGGTGAAGAGCGTTGAAGGGGAAATAAGCCACAGTTCTGAAGAAAATATGGCGGTGGATGCACCATAACCAGTTGCCAATGTTATACGTCAATCAAGTGATCGGGATACACTTATTGTGAAGAAGGAGGGCCAGTTTGAAAGCCTCTATGGAGAACTGCACTGAACCGGGCGCAGACAGTGCTAGTGTACTGTAGCAGCCTGCAATGACCCCGTTGTGTGTACTGTGTGCTGTATAACACAGCCTTGAAGAGCAGTGGAAAGAGGAAAATGGAGTTAGAGAAAGTTGAAGATGGTCTTCCCACGTGGGGCCAGTATGAAAAATGTATGCACTCACTGTAAGTCGCTCTGGATAAGAGCGTCTGCTAAATGACTAAAATGTAAATGTAAGGTGTATTTTGTAGCATTTATAGCCACAGTTATTAATTGTACAGCACAAGTGTCCAAGAAGTCCAAGAAGTTGGACATCATTACATCTGCAGCCAATACGTTTTTGGGCCTCCAAGACTTAACGGCAGAAGCACTGCAAGGACTACTGTCGCCAGGAAATGTCCCGCAATTACAGGATCCTTCTGAGCCTGCGTAGGGACCTGATTAAAACAGAAAAGTAGGCTGATGTAGTTTAATTAACATTTTGTTACTGATAGTTTGTATGGAATTTTTATTTCTTTATTTTTTACCCCACGTTTTCCTTTTTGGATCCTTATTATCCACCTGTACAGTAGGTGGCAGAATGCACATACACTACCGGTCAAAGGTTTTAGAACACCTACTCATTCAAGGGTTTTTCTTTATTTTTACTATTTTCTACATTGTAGAATAATAGTGAAGACATCAAAACCATTATCCCAGAAACCCTAGACCCACTCCAATTTGCATACCGCCCCAACAGATCCACAGATGATGCAATCTCTATTGCACTCCACACTGCCCTTTCCCACCTGGACAAGAGGAACACCTATGTGAGAATGCTATTCATTGACTACAGCTCAGCATTCACCACCATAGTGCCCTCAAAGCTCATCACTAAGCTAAGGATCCTGGGACTAAACACCTCCCTCTGCAACTGGATCCTGGACTTCCTGACGGGCCACCCCCAGGTGGTAAGGGTAGGTAACAACACATCTGCCACGCTGATCCTCAACACAGGGGCCCCTCAGGGGTGCGTGCTCAGTCCCCTCCTGTACTCCCTGTTCACCCATGACTGCATGGCCAGGCACGACTCCAACACCATCATTAAGTTTTCCGACGACACAACAGTGGTAGGCCTGATCACCGACAATGATGAGACAGCCTTTAGGGAGGAGGTCAGAAACCTGGCCGTGTGGTGCCAGGATAACAACCTCTCCCTCAACGTGACCAAGACAAAGGAGATGATTGTGGACTACAGGAAAAAAAAGAGGACTGAGCACGCCCCCATTCTCATCGACGGGGCTGTAGTGGAACAGGTTGAGAGCTTCAAGTTCATTGGTGTCCACATCACCAACGAACTATCATGGTCCAAACACACCAAGACAGTCGTGAAGAGGGCACGACAAAGCCTATTCCCCCTCAGGAGACTGAAAAGATTCGGCATGGGTCCTCAGATCCTAAAAAAATTCTACAGCTGCACCATCGATAGCATCCTGACTGGTTGCATCACCGCCTGGTATGACAATTGCTTGGCCTCCGACCGCAAGGCACTACAGAGGGTAGTGTGTACGGCCCAGTACATCACTGGGGCCAAGCTTCCTGTCATCCAGGACCTCTATACCAGGCGGTGTCAGAGGAAGGCCCTCAAAATTGTCAAAGACTCCAGCCACCCTAGTCATAGACTGTTCTCTCTGCTACCGCACGGCAAGCGGTACCGGAGTGCCAAGTCTAGGTCCAAAAGACTTCTCAACAGCTTCTACCCCCAAGCCATAAGACTCCTGAACAGCTAATCATGGCTACCCGGACTATTTGCACTGCCCCCCCACCCCATCTTTTTACGCTGCTGATACTCTGTTAATTATTTATGCATAGTCACTTTAACTCTACCCACATGAACATATTACTTAAACTACCTCAACTAGCCGGTGCCCCCGCACATTGACTCTGCACCGGTACCTCGCTGTATATATAGCCTCCCTACTGTTATTTTATTTTACTTCTGCTCTTTTTTTCTCAACACTTTTTTGTTGTTGTTTTATTTTACTTTTTTATAAAAAAATTAATGCATTGTTGGTTAAGGGCTGTAAGTAAGCATTTCACTGTAATGTCTGCACCTGTTGTATTCGGCGCATGTGGCCAATAAAATTTGTTTTGATTTGATTTGATTTGAAACTATACAATAACATGTGGAAACATGTAACCAAAAAAGTGTTAAACAAACAAAATATATTTTATATTTGAGATTCTTCAAATAGCCACCCTTTGCCTTAATGACAGCTTTGCACACTCTTGGCATTCTCTCAACCAGCTTCACCTGGAATGCTTTTCCAACAGTCTTGAAGGAGTTCCCACATATGCTGAGCACTTGTTGCGGTCCGACTCATCCAAAACCATCTCAATTTGGTTGAGGTCGGGGGATTGTGGAGGCCAGGTCATCTGATGCAGCACTCTATCACTCTCCTTCTTGGTAAAATAGCCCTTACACAGCCTGGAGGTGTGATGGGTCATTGTCCTGTTGAAAAACAAATGATAGTCCCACTAAGCCCAAACCAGATGGGATGGTGTATTGCTGCAGAATGCTGTGGTAGCCATGCTGGTTAAGTGTGCCTTGAATTCTAAATAAATCACAGACAGTGTCACCAGCAAAGCACCCCCACACAATAACACCTCCTCCTCCATGCATTACGGTGGGAAATACATATGCAGAGATCATCCGTTCACCCACACCGCGTCTCACAAAGACTCTCCGGTTGGAACCAAAAAGCTCCAATTTGGACTCCACACCAAAGGACACATTTCCTCCGGTCTAATGGCCATTGCTCGTGTTTCTTGGCCCAAGCAAGTCTCTTCTTATTATTGGTGTCCTTTAGTAGTGGTATCTTTGCAGCAATTCGACCATGAATATCATGTCTACTCCCGTTGCTCCCCTCCGGCGCTCTGATTCGCCGGTCTACTGAGCCACCGGTCTAAGCGCAACACCTCGGCAACACCGGTATGGAAGCCTAACGCACCCTAATCACCTCCAGTGCACCTGCACCTCATCATCTCATCACCACCCCAATTTAGCCCTGGACTGTTCTGTATGATGTTGTGTGTGATTGTTTAGCTTCGTGTTCGTTTACTCTATCTTTGTTATTTCTCTTTCTCATTGTTAAGTAAACCTTGAACTTGTTAATTCCTGCATCTGCGACCTGCCTCTTCGTATACTCAGTACGCGTCACAATGAAGGCCTGATTCACACAGTCTTCTCTGAACAGTTAATGTTGAGATGTGTCTGTTACTTGAACTCTGTGAAGCATTTATTTGGGCTGCAATTTCTGAGGCTGGTAACTCTAATTAACTTATCCTCTGCAACAGAGTAACTCTGGGTCTTCCATTCCTGTGGCGGTCCTCATGAGTGCGTTTCATCATAGCGCTTGATGTTTTTTGTGACTGCACTTGAAAAATTTGACTGACCTTCATGTCTTAAAGTAATGATGGACTGTTGTTTCTCTTTGCTTATTTGAGGTGTTCTTGCGATAATATGGACTTGGTATTTTACCAAATAGGGTTATCTTCTGTATACCCCCAGCTATCTTCTGTGTACCCCCAACTGATTGGCTCAAACGCATTAAGAAGGAAAGAAACTCCACAAATTAACCTTTAAGAAGGCCCACCTGTTAATTGAAATGCATTCCAGGTGAATATCTCATGAAGCTGGTTGAGAGAATGCCAAGAGTGTGCAAAGCTGTCATCAAGGCAAAGGGTGGCTTTTTGAAGAATCTAAAATATATTTTGATTCCATGTGTTATTTCATAGTTTTGATGTCTTCACTATTATTCTACAATGTAAAAAAGAGTTTAAAAAAAAAGAACTGGTAGTGTATAATTGTTGTGAATGCCATTATACCAAAGAAGAAGAAGAAGTGCATGTCAGAGCAAAAACCAAGCCCTGAGGTCGAAAGAATTGTCCGTAGAGCTCAGAGACAGGATTGTGTCAAGGCACAGATCTGGGGAAGGGGTAGCAAAAAATGTCTGCAGCATTGAAGGTCCCCAAGAACACAGTGGCCTCCATCATTCTTAAATGGAAGAAGTTTTGAACCACCAAGACTCTTGTTAGATTACAGCCTCGAGTCTTCTTGGGTATGACGCTACAAGGTTGGTACACCTGTATTTGGGGGGTTTTCCCATTCTTCTCTGCAGATTCTCTCAAGCTCTGTCAGGTTGGATGGGGAGCGTCGCTGCACAGCTATTTTCAGGTCTTTCCAGAGATGTTAGATCGGGTTCAAATCCGGGCTCTGGCTGGGCCACTCAAGGACATTCAGAGACTTGTTTCCGAAGCCACTCCTGCGTTGTCTTGGCTGTGTGCTTAGGGACGTTGTCCTGTTGGAAGGTGAACCTTCGACCCAGTCTGATGTCCTGAGCGCTCTGGAGCAGGTTTTCATCAAGGACCTCTCTGCATTTTGCTCCATTCATCTTTCCCTTGATCCTGACTAGTGTCCAAGTCCCTGCCCCTGAAAAACATTCCCACAGCATGATGCTGCCACCACCATGCTTCACCGTAGGGATGGTGCCAGGTTTCCTCCAGACGTGACGCTTGGCATTCAGGCCAAAGAGTTCAATCTTGGTTTAATCAGACCAGAGAATCTTGTTTCTCATGGTCTGAGAGTCCTTTAGGTGCCTTTTGGCTAACTCCAAGTGGGCTGTCATGCCTTTAACTGAGGAGTGGCTTCCATCTGGCTACTCTACCATAAAGGCCTGATTGGTGGAGTGCTGCAGAGATGGTTGTCCTTCTGGAAGGTTCTCCCATCTCCACAGAGGAACTCTGGAGCTCTGTCTGAGTGACCATCGGGTTCTTGGTCACCTCCCTGACCCGATTGCTCAGTTTGGCCGGGTGGCCAGCTCTGGTTCCAATCTTCTTCCATTTGAGAATTATGGCGGCTTGGGGACCATCAATGTTGCAGACATTTTTTGGTACCTTTCCCCAGATCTGTGCCTTGACACAATCCTGTCTCTGAGCTCTACGGACAATTCCTTCGACCTCATGGCTTGGTTTTTGGTCTGACATGCACTGTCAACTGTGGGACCTTATATAGACAGGCGTGTGCCTTTCCAAATCATGTCCAATCAATTGAATTTACCCCAGGTGGACTCCAATCAAGTTGTAGAAACATCTCAATGGTAATGAATGGAAATAGGATGCACCTGAGCTCAATTTCGAGACTCACAGCAAATGGTCTGAATACTTATGTAAATAAGGTATTTCTGTTTTATATTTGTAAAACATTTGCAAACATTTCTAAAAACCTGTTTCCGCTTTGTCATTATGGGGTATTGTGTGTAGATTGAAGAGGACATTTATTTTTTACATCCATTTTAGAATAAGGCTGTAACGTAACAAAATGTGGAAAGGGGAATGGGTCTGAATACCTTCCGAATGCACTGTATTCCCTGAACTTTAGTACACTGATGATACTGTATTTTCTTACTGTATGTTTCTTTGTGGATGGCAATTTCATCATGACCACCAGTTTTTAGATACAGATTGTTACACCAGATAATGTGATTTAACCAAAGATGTATGGTATCCATTACTGGGAATTACAGGATAGGTACTGTTTGGTGTAGCACAGAGAATTTTCGACCAACCTTACCGATGCCGTCTTCGTCCTTGATTCGGGGAAACAGGAGTCTCATAAAATGTCTGTGTCCAGTTGCAGGGGGTCAGTTTGAATTTAGAAAATGCTCCTTTATTAAAATATATATTTTTGATGTAAGCCAACAATTTGTACACCGCCATCTTGTCTTTTTACATTTACGGAATTTAGCAGATGCTCTTATCCAGAGCGACTTACAAATTGGTGCATTCACCTTATAGCCAGTGGGATAACCACTTTACAATATGTTTTTTTTGGGGGGGGGTGGGGTGGGGTAAGGATTACTTTATCCTATCCCAGGTATTCCTTAAAGAGGTGGGGTTTCAAGCATCTCCGGAAGGTGGTGAGTGACTCCGCTGTCCTGGCGTCGTGAGGGAGCTTGTTCCACCATTGGGGTGCCAGAGCAGCGAACAGTTTTGACTGGGCTGAGCGGGAACTGTGATTCCACAGAGGTAGGGGGGCCAGCAGGCCAGAGGTGGATGAACGCAATGCCCTCGTTTGGGTGTAGGGACTGATCAGAGCCTGAAGGTACGGAGGTGCCGTTCCCCTCACAGCTCCGTAGGCAAGCACCATGGTCTTGTAGCAGATGCTAGCTTCAACTGGAAGCCAGTGGAGTGTGCGGAGGAGCGGGGTGACGTGAGAGAACTTGGGAAGGTTGAACACCAGACGGGCTGCGGCATTCTGGATGAGTTGTAGGGGTTTAATGGCACAGGCAGGGAGCCCAGCCAACAGCGAGTTGCAGTAATCCAGACGGGAGATGACAAGTGCCTGGATTAGGACCTGTGCCGCTTCCTGTGTAAGGCAGGGTCGTACTCTCCGAATGTTGTAGGGCATGAACCTACAGGATCGGGTCACCGCCTTGATGTTAGCGGAGAATGACAGGGTGTTGTCCAGGGTCACGCCAAGGCTCTTCGCACTCTGCGAGGAGGACACAACGGAGTTGTCAACCGTGATGGCGAGATCATGGAACGGGCAGTCCTTCCCCGGGAGGAAGAGCAGCTCCGTCTTGCCGAGGTTCAGCTTGAGGTGGTGATCCGTCATCCACACTGATATGTCTGCCAGACATGCAGAGATGCGATTCGCCACCTGGTTATCAGAAGGGGGAAAGGAGAAGATTAGTTGTGTGTCGTCTGCGTAGCAATGATAGGAGAGGCCATGTGAGGATATGACTGAGCCAAGTGACTTGGTGTATAGCGAGAATAGGAGAGGGCCTAGAACTGAGCCCTGGGGGACACCAGTGGTGAGAGCACGTGGTGCGGAGACAGATTCTCGCCACGCCACTTGGTAGGAGCGACCTGTCAGGTAGGACGCAATCCAAGAGTGAGCCGCGCCGGAGATGCCCAACTCGGAGAGGGTGGAGAGGAGGATCTGATGGTTCACAGTATCAAAGGCAGCAGACAGGTCTAGAAAGACAAGAGCAGAGGAGAGAGAGTTAGCTTTAGCAGTGCGGAGAGCCTCCGTGACACAGAGAAGAGCAGTCTCAGTTGAATGACCAGTCTTGAAACCTGACTGGTTTGGATCAAGAAGGTAATTCTGAGAGAGATAGCAAGAGAGTTGGCTAAAGACGGCACGCTCAAGAGTTTTGGAGAGAAAAGAAAGAAGGGATACTGGTCTGTAGTTGTTGACATCAGAGGGATCGAGTGTTGGTTTTTGAGTAGGGGGTGCAACTCTCGCTCTCTTGAAGACGGAAGGGACATAGCCAGCGGTCAAGGATGAGTTGATGAGCGAGGTGAGGTAAGGGAGAAGGTCACCGGAGATGGTCTGGAGAAGAGAGGAGGGGATAGGGTCAAGCGGGCAGGTTGTTGGGCGGCCGGCCGTCACAAGTTGCAAGATTTCATCTGGAGAGAGAGGGGAGAATGAAGTCAAAGCATAGGGTAGGGCAGTGTGAGCAGGACCAGCGGTGTCATTTGACTTAATAAATGAGGATCGGATGTCGTCAACCTTCTTTTCAAAATGGTTGAGAGAGAGCGAAGGTTGCGACGGCGCATTACCATCTGAGTAGAGGCAGAGTGAGTAGTGTTGGAGGAGAGCGAGAGAGAAAAGGATACAAAGTAGTGGTCGGAGACATGGAGGGGAGTTGCAGTGAGATTAGTAGAAGAACAGCATCTAGTAAAGGTGAGGTCAAGCGTATTGCCTGCCTTGTGAGTAGGGGGAGACGGTGAGAGGGTGAGGTCAAAAGAGGAGAGGAGTGGAAAGAAGGAGGCAGAGAGAAATTAGTCAAAGGTAGACGTAGGGAGGTTAAAGTCACCCAGAACTGTGAGGGGTGAGCCATCCTCAGGAAAGGAACTTATCAAGGCGTCAAGCTCATTGATGAACTCTCCAAGGGAACCTGGAGGGCGATAAATGACAAGGATGTTAAGCTTGAATGGGCTAGTGACTGTGACAGCATGGAATTCAAATGAGGAGATAGACAGATGGGTCAGGGGAAAAAGAGAGAATGTCCACTTGGGAGAGATGAGGATTCCTGTGCCACCACCCCGCTGACCAGATGCTCTCGGGTATGCGAGAACACATGGTCAGACGAGGAGAGAGCAGTAGGAGTAGCAGTGTTTTCAGTGGTAATCCATGTTTCCGTCAGCGCCAAGAAGTCGAGGGACTGGAGGGTAGCATAGGCTGAGATGAACTCTGCCTTGTTGGCTGCAGAACGGCAGTTCCAGAGGCTGCCGGAGACCTGGAACTCCACGTGGGTGGTGCGTGCAGGGACCACCAGGTTAGAGAGGCAGCAGCCACGCGGTGTGAGGCGTTTGTATAGCCTGTGCGGAGAGGAGAGAACAGGGATAGACGAGGCATAGTTGACAGGCTACAGAAAATGGCTACAATAATGCAAAGGAGATCGGAATGAAATGAACTAAACATCTGGGAAAGCGAGAGAGCGGGGCCTCTCTCACTTATGTTTCACTGAAACACCCAAATATAACTCTCCCAACTTCCACCTCAGAAACTATAATTGTTGTAAACTACAGCGGTTCAATGTTTTCTAGGAATAGACTAACTTAGTTTATTCAGCTAGCTAACTTGGTACAGTATTCTTCCGTGAAAACCGTCCAGGGCACCTAGTCATATGACGCCACAGACAACTAGCATGCCGGACTCCAACAACACGGTTTAGCACCAATACTCGGCCACAACAAACCACCAGTGTGTCAACACGCCAAGCAGATCATTTGTGTCTGTGTCTAACGTTGTGGGTTAGTCCCGACAGCTTGAGCGAGTCCGTCGTCAACTTATTCAGCCAGTTAGTTAGCTAGAATAGTTAGCATACTAGCTAGCCATTGCTTTCTGCCAACAAAGAAACCCCTTCTCCCACGGCACAAACACACAGAGAGAGCCAAGCTAACGTTAACTAGTCACCCATGTCCCGAATTCCCTTGAACGACTCTGGCTACCAGTATGTAAAAACAAAACACAAATGTAGGTTATAACTTACCCCTAGCAGCTACTGTTAGCTAGCCAAGTGCAAAGCTAGCCACTGAATTGACTCAGCCAGTTCGCGTCTGTTTGCTAGGTCGTTCCAGCTATTGTTTAGTAGCTATCCAGGTAGCAACAAGCTAGCTACATTTCAAGCACAGTAGCCACTTACTACCTGACGTTAACGCTTCAGACAATGAGGTTAGAAAAACAGCTAAATGGTAGGCATTATTGTATGTAATTATTGTAGGCAGCTAGCTGGCGTAATTACAGGTACTCTCAGGCGTGAAACAACTATCCACAGTTGCTAATAGTTACCAGTAGCTACCCGCTAGCTAGTCCAGGTAGTGGGTTAGCTAGCTTCGTGCTTCACCGGGCTCAGCCGAATACAATACTAACCTACAATAATTACATACAACAACCCACGATAACTACCTACAATACCTAACTACAATCTAAATACATAGTTTAAGCTTAACTCGACAAAGCCCAAACTATGTATATAAGCCATATAAGCCAAGCTTACCTCCCGCCAGAGAGAGACACAACCTCACCCGACGACCTTTACTCAGTACACTTTTTAAAGTCTTCTCTCATTAATCGAAACAGGTCTCGGTTATCATGCCATGCAGCACTTTGGGGTGGACACCCACCTGTCTCGATCAATGAGAGAAGACTTGAAATGAGATGTCTGCAAAAACCTTTGGGTAAATGACATTATCTGGTGTAACAATCTGTAGCTACAGTTCTCGGCACTTGTGTGTCTCTACACCTGAGAAACACTCGGACACACTGATTTTGACAAACAAAAATTTGTTGGACATCTGAATGTCTAGCATCTGTTCGATGCTACATATCCCTGTACAGCTCATATAAATATATTCTGTGAATCCATAAAGGCAGACAAATTTCAAAGATATTTTGATAGAAAATATCCATATTTATGGTGATTCTACATCAGGGCTCTACAACCCTTTTCCTGGAGAGCTACCGTCCTGTAGGTTTTCACTCAACCATAATCTAACACACCTGATTTTAATAATTAGCTGGTTGATAAGCTGAACCATGTTAGTTACAACTGGGGTTGGAGCGAAAACCTACAGGAGGGTAGCTCTCCAGGAACAGGGTTGGAGACCCCTGTTCTACATGGTCTTATGCTGAGCCACACTGGCTGCGTTTACAGAGGCAGCCCAATTCTGATATTTTTTCCACTAATTGGTCTTAATCACATATATTTTTCAGAACTGATCTGATTGGTCAAAAGAACAATTAGTGAAAAAAAGATCAGAATTGGGCCGACTGTGTAAACGCAGCCATAGTCCTTTATCCGGCTTCGGTACACTGGCAATGGTGTTCGCCATGGTGGGTTGGGGAAGCTGAGACTCTTTGACCTCATGGCGAATGGCCTTGTCCTGTCTGCGGTGAGTGGCCAGCTGGATAAGACTCTGCCGAAAGTGGTGTAGGGCTTCTTAACCACCAACTGTTTGGTCCTCTTGCAGAAGATTTGCTGGTACTGCACGTCTCCTGGAAAGACATGGTTGTGGTGTTAGCATTTTACACTTTTTTGGTAAAGGTATCAACCGAATGGGACCGGTTAGCGTATTGTTTAGGGACAATGAGGAGACATTGGGAGCTGCTTTTGAGAGGAAAGATCAGTCAAAAAAGTGAATGGGCTGGGGGGCCTAAAGAAGGTGTGAAAAGTCTTAGGATGGCAGTTCTTACACAGTATGAATAGTTGTGTATGGGAACCAAGCAGAACCAAAAAACCCTTACTCATCTCAAAGTACTGTCTGTAAACCTCCATTGACTTTGACAGATCATTCTTGTCAATAGTAGCCCTTTGCAGGGGATTTTTTGCCAACTTGCCTTCACCTTGTGCAGAGCTAGGGGTTGGAAGAGCATGTTGGTGGAATCAGATTCTGTACCACCTACAACAAAATACACAATTTAACCACCCCACTAATTGTATTGATGTCTATTAGACTGGCTAGCTTAGCATACATAACATGGACATTTCAATATTGTCAGCTTGTTGTTAGATAACTAGCATCACTAAATTGGCAGCAAGATTGCTAGCCAGCTGAGACTGGCTGGGAACCAACTAACCAACCATAGACGATTTATACACATTCATCATTGCTAACAACACACAAACAGAGAGTGAGTTAGCTATATCAACAATTCTATTTTTAGTAACTGAGTGTTATCCAGACAAGGGTGGAATAGATGGCTACCAGATTGAGCTACTCCTTTTGCTAACATTAGCTAGCTTACATTAGCTAACGTCAGTCAAAGATAGAATGGACAAACAAATATGTTTACTCTGCTGAAGGTAGCTACCAGTCTAGTAGTGACTACTAGCATGGCATAGGTGAAATTGATTGACAGTGTGTATACCAAAAAACATAGCTATATGATTTAGCTATGTCACGATCGTCAGAGTGAGTGGACCAAGGCGCAGCGTGATGAACGAACATACTACTTTATTTAATGAATGCACGAACAACAAAACAATAAACGATACCGTGACGTCCTATGTAAACCAAAAGGAACACACCGAAAGGAACAAGATCCCACAACTATTGTGGGAAAACAGCCTGTATAAATATGGCTCCCAATCAGAGACAACCAGCAACAGCTGACACTCGTTGCCTCTGATTGGGAACCACTCTGGCCAACACAGAAATACAACACATAGAATATCGACACAGAAACACAACACATAGAATATACACACCCTGGCTCAATATATAGAGTCCCAGAGCCAGGGTGTGACAAGCTAGGCTTTCAGAGTTCAAAACAGGACCGTAACATTATCTAGCTAGTTAACTTACCTAGCTAGTCCAGCTAGCGTCTTTCTTTTTCCATATAGCTATATTTTTTGAAATACACACTCAATCAATTTCACCTATACCATGCTAGTAGTCACTGAAAAATATTTCAGTCACTGATTAATAGCATTTGCCATATTTTTTATATGCCAGTGGCTAACCACTCCCCTTGAGCATTTTGCCTTTTATTGACAGTAGGAACTTCGAGGGGAACATCATTTTACTTCACATATGCTTTATTCACTTTGGGTGAGAACTATTTGCATACACTGAGTCAGACAACTTGTGATGTCTAATTTCTGATGGCCTTTTCCTTTTAGCATGTGAACAGTATGGGTGCTCAGAGCCACTGTTCTGGCCTTTTGTACCAGCCTTGGTGGAACGACAGGCAACAGCTGTAGGCTGACAGGGAATCATAGAGCCTGGTCGTCTGGCAGCACTTCGGAGTGCTGCTGCGCTGTTGGCCACTGGGCTGATGTGAGACTTCCCAAAGCAATGGATGGCTGACAAAAGCCTTGATGGATTGCCTTTAATTGCATTAAATTGCTTCGCCATTGCCACCAGCGCCTCACTAAAGTTGTCATCGATACTCAGCCTGTTGAGGTCATCCAGCATTCCAGCAACCAAGTCAGTTCATGATAATTCAGAGGATACAGTTGAAGTCGGAAGTTTACATACACTTAGGTTGGAGTCATTAAAACTTGTTTTTCAACCACTCCACACGTTTCTTATTAACAAACTATAGTTTTGGCAAGTCAGTTAGGACATCTACTTTGTGCATGACACAAGTAATTTTTCCAACAATTGTTTACAGACAGATTATTTCACTTATAATTCACTGTATCACAATTCCAGTGGGTCAGAAGTTTACATACACTAAGTTGACTGTGCATTTAAACAGCTTGGAAAATTCCTGAAAATCAATCAATCAATCAATCAATTTTATTTTATATAGCCCTTCTTACATCAGCTAATATCTCGAAGTGCTGTACAGAAACCCAGCCTAAAACCCCAAACAGCTAGTAATGCAGGTGTAGAAGCACGGTGGCTAGGAAAAACTCCCTAGAAAGGCGAAAACCTAGGAAGAAACCTAGAGAGGAACCAGGCTATGAGGGGTGGCCAGTCCTCTTCTGGCTGTGCCGGGTGACGATTATAACAGAACCATGCCAAGATGTTCAAAAATGTTCATAAGTGACAAGCATGGTCAAATAATAATCAGGAATAAATCTCAGTTGGCTTTTCATAGCCGATCATTAAGAGTTGAAAACAGCAGGTCTGGGACAGGTAGGGGGTTCCATAACCGCAGGCAGAACAGTTGAAACTGGAATAGCAGCAAGGCCAGGCGGACTGGGGACAGCAAGGAGTCACCACGGCCGGTAGTCCCGACGTATGGTCCTAGGGCTCAGGTCTCTCAGTTGGCTTTTCATAGCCGATCATTAAGAGTTGAAAACAGCAGGTCTGGGACAGGTAGGGGTTTCGTAACCGCAGGCAGAACAGTTGAAACTGGAATAGCAGCAAGGCCAGGCGGACTGGGGACAGCAAGGTGTCATCATGCCCGGTAGTCCTGACGTATGGTCCTAGGGCTCAGGTTCTCAGAGAGAAAGAGAGAACGAGAGAATTAGAGAGAGCATACTTAAATTCACACAGGACACTGGATAAGACAGGAGAAGTACTCCAGGTATAACCAACTAACCCCAGCCCCCGACACATAAACTACTGCAGCATAAATACTGGAGGCTGAGACAGGAGCGGTCCGGAGACACTGTGGCCCCATCCGAAGAAACCCCGGACAGGGCCAAACAGGAAGGATATAACCCCACCCACTCTGCCAAAGCACAGCCCCCGCACCACTAGAGGGATATCCTCAACCACCAACTTACAATCCTGAGACAAGGCCGAGTATAGCCCACAGAGGTCTCCACCACAGCACAAACCAAGGGGGGGGGGGCTTCTGATAGGCTAATTGACATCATTTGAGTCAATTGGAGGTGTGCCTGTGGATGTATTTCAAGGCCTACCTTCAAACTCAGTGCCTCTTTGCTTGACATCATGGGAAAATCTAAAGAAATCATCCAAGACCTCCGAAAAAAATTTGTAGACCTCCACAAGTCTGGTTCATCCTTGGGAGCAATTTCCAAACGCCTGAAGGTACCACGTTCATCTGTACAAACAATAGTACGCAAGTATAAACACCATGGGACCACGCAGCCGTCATACCACTCAGGAAGGAGACGCGTTCTGTCTCCTAGAGATGAACGTACTTTGGTGCGAAAAGTGCAAATCAATCCCAGAACAACAGCAAAGGACCTTGTGAAGATGCTGGAGGAAAAAGGTACAAAAGTATCTATATCCACAGTAAAACGAGTCCTATATCGAGATAACCTGAAAGGCCGCTCAGCAAGGAAGAAGCCACTGCTCCAAAACCACCATAAAAAAGCCAGATTACGGTTTGCAACTGCACATGGGGACAAAGATCGTACTTTTTGGAGAAATGTCCTCTGGTCTGATTAAACAAAAATAGAGCTGTTTGGCCATAATGACCATCGTTATGTTTGGAGGAAAAAGGGGGTCCCTTGCAAGCTGAAGAACACCATCGCAACCGTGAAGCACGGGGTGGCAGCATCATGCTGTGGGGGTGCTTTGCTGCAGGAGGGACTGGTGTACTTCACAAAATATATGGCATCATGAGGAAGGAAAAGTATGTGGCTATATTGAAGCAACATCTCAAGACATCAGTCAGGAAGTTAAAGCTTGGTCGCAAATTGGTCATCCAAATGGACAATGACCCCAAGCATACTTCCAAAGTTGTGGCAAAATGGCTTAAGGACAACAAAGTCAAGGTATTGGAGTGGCCATCACAAAGCCCTGACCTCAATCCTATTGAAAATGTGTGGGCAGAACTGAAAAAGCGTGTGCAAGCAAGGAGGCCTACAAACCTGACTCAGTTAAACCAGCTCTGTCAGGAGGAATGGGCCAAGATTCACCCAACTTATTGTGGGAAGCTTATGGAAGGCTACCCGAAACATTTGACCCAAGTTAAACAATTTAAAGGCAATGCTACCAAATACTAATTGAGTGTATGTAAACTTCTGACCCACTGGGAATGTGATGAAATAAATAAAAGCTGAAATAAATCATTCTCTCTACTATTATTTTGACATTTCACATTCTTAAAATAAAGTGGTGATCCTAACTGACCTAAGGAAGGGAATTTTTACTAGGATTAAATGTCAGGAATTGTGAAAAACTGAGTTTAAATGTATTTGGCTAAGGTGTATGTAAACTTCCGACTTCAACTGTATGTCTGTAAAATAAACAAACATATTTTTTTGTGCAATGTGAAAGTCTAGTAATTCATCCCATTGTTAGGGGACAGACAACTGAAATTACAGAAAATGTGTCACTGTCAAAATAATGTCAGTGCTGAATGTGAACTGTTTAGAAATACAATTCACTTACCCTCATCATTGTCACTGGACACAGGCTGTTGGTCAGGAGCACACTGTTTGTTCCTCCAAGCAGGTGGCCATGTCTGCAAGTTAACATGGAAACTACTAAGATACAACTACTAAGGTACAATACACAATGAAGGTTGTATATTTGGATGGTTCAACTGCACTCAATATGGATGACAACACCATATACCATTATTTGAAAACAACAGTGGAAAATGATAACCCAAACAGAATACAAGTTCCAGTCTAAATACTTTTCCTGTATTCATTCATGAAGTGCAGATGTACTGAACATTGATGTTTTAAGCTTCATACTTTTTACTGGTGAGCTTGGATCCCCAAGTTGTTGATTGGAATGAGCTGTAGGTAATAGTTAGAATCATGCTGGTAAATTATATGACAATCTAGTTCAGTGGTTGTAGTATGTCTGTGAAACAGTGTAAGTACTTGTTGAGTACAGGCATGTTACCTGTGTCTGACTTACCTCTTGGCTGATTTTTGTCCCTCAGGGGTTGCAGGAACTCCAGGGAAATGTTAGCTATAAACAGATATTCAAAGTACATACAATGAACACTGATGCATGTATTTATGTACACAGTACATTCATTTCATGTTGGGTTTTATAATGTTTTGTTGGCACTGTATTACCTCCTGATGTTATTTTAAAGTGCTCAGCCCGCATCTCAGGTGTTGTGGGAAGGAAGTTGCTGGAGAAGCATCCAAAGTTCTGCACCACTGCAGCCTGGTGCTTACATGGTGCTCCTGTATGGCCTACTGGGCAGGTACACAGCTCCACCTCCATATCAACTGTGTAGACAGTGCCTGGAGTGGTGCCCTTCACACTAGACTTCTTCTCTTCAATCTAGGATATTATATCAAAATGTATATAAGAAGATATCAATACAATTTGGTAAGATATGTATAAGGCCTGTGATAGTAATATGTTTTTATTTACCTGGTAGATGTCTGACTGTTGAAGATTGCTCTCCAAAGCAAGGAATCTAGACTTATGGAAAGCCTCCCAATGTCCAAGTGCCACATCTGTCACCTTGGCTTCATAGATATCTCCAAGCAGGATGTGAGGAGATCAAACAGCTGCGGCAGGTTGAAGGCTTTGGTCCTCTGGAGGATTTTGTCTTTCAGGACTCTCATGGCAGCTTCCACGTAGTTGTTGGTGTCATTCCCACGGGTAAGCATGTCCTCTCTGAAACTCAGGGCCCAACACTCGCTACGACCATAGAGTTTCTCCAGGTAAGCCAGGAATTTGCTGTACCTGCAATTGTTCAATGAACACACATAAAACAACTGACATGTATTGCCTCACTGTCAACATTTGTGCGGGTAAAACAATTCTGTTCTGTGAATACCAGTATTGAAGAGTTCACTTTCGGTACATCATGTGAGGAGGACAATTAAGGTCTTGTTCTTGTTATTCTACACTGAACACTGACATAACTTTACTCTACACCGACCTGACTGCAACTGGGTTGACAAGGGCCAGATGATGGAGTTGTTTCACCTTGTCCATATCCCTAGCATAAAGCATGTCCTTGATAATGCTAAAGAGGGCCTGCCTGTCCTTCATCTCATCTCAACGTCATGTTCTCTGCTCCACAGCCACCACCAGACTGCTTGGAGCAGGTGAAAAACACAGAGGAGGATGGTTGCCTCCGGGAAGGCCTGATGCTCCTCTCTCTGCCTTGCAGTCGTCGGATAGAAGAAGACGAGGCCCTGCCTGACCTCTGACCTCTCCCAGCAAATGCATCCTCCGCCAATATCTCCTTCAGGAGCTGAAGGCCCTCAAAAATGGTGGCCTCATCTTCTGAATGGGCGAAGATGATCCCAAGACGAAGACCACCTGCACATGTGTGCGTCAATAGTAAAAAATCAATGAAACATAGCTCCCCACTCTGTTTGAGCTGATGGACCCGCGTCATAAAGGGGGAGCATATGGCCATGAGAGGAGTTCCACCTGAAGATGTTGCTATCTTAGCACAGGTGTTGCTGCATTTTAGGATGTACTCCTCTCTCTGCCTCTCTAGTGCTGATATCATGGAAGGCCCACTCTGCTCTCCGTACTCTTTCCTAAAGACTTTCTGATACAATCTGTGCCAAATACATGGTGAAAATGTCAAATAAACCTATATTCTATATTCTCCCAAGATTTGCAATCTTACACTGTATATAATATGAAAATACACTGTTATAGCCACTTTCCTAAACACAGATAATATATGAGATGTATGTGGGTGAGACCAATGTATCTGAAACGTGTGTATCTTGCATGGCTTTAATAATTTCTCTAGGGAGCAGCATTTCTTACAAACTGGATCATTCCCTGTGAGTCCACAGCAACAACACTTACATTGGTCTCACTCACATATGCCTCATATAGTACTGTATATGTGTAAAAAAAAGTTACCACTGTCATAGCGTACACACAGGTCAATCTGAATTACCTTAAATATGTTTAAGAAAGAGAGAAGATGATGTTGGTGCTGGAAATAAGGCATACGTACCGGTAACAGAACTTCAGGTCTGGACAGAGAGCTCTATTTGCAGAGGCAAATATGTAATTCTCCCCATGTTCCATCTGCAGATCACCTTTTAGCACATCCAAAGCTGATGAAGGGGAGTGCCCAATCTCAAATAGCCTTGACAAGGTCTCTGTGGCTTTGGCCCCAACATCCCGGTGTTTAAGTGCATCAGCCTCAAAGAGATTGTGGTTGTGGACATTGGACACACGCACCATGGCTGGATACATAGGAAGATGTCTTCAGCTAAATCAAAGTTAGAGAACGATTAACCACAATGGGCAGGCTTGTATATGTAAATAAACCATTCACACACCTGCTCAGCTTCCCCTTTCTGGTGACACAGTGTGTCAAGGCGTGCTGAAGGTGGGTGTGGTGTATGAATCATGCGCAGGACGCAGAGGCTCAGTCCAAAGGCTTTAGTGCAATATACACTGCTCAAAAAAATAAAGGGAACACTTAAACAACACAATGTAACTCCAAGTCAATCACACTTCTGTGAAATCAAACTGTCCACTTAGGAAGCAACACTGATTGACAATACATTTCACATGCTGTTGTGCAAATGGAATAGACAACAGGTGGAAATTATAGGCAATTAGCAAGACACCCCCAATAAAGGACTGGTTTGCAGTTCCACTTTCTCAGTTCCTATGCTTCCTGGCTGATGTTTTGGTCACTTTTGAATGCTGGCGGTGCTTTCACTCTAGTGGTAGCATGAGACGGAGTCTACAACCCACACAAGTGGCTCAGGTAGTGCAGCTCATCCAGTATGGCACATCAATGCGAGCTGTGGCAAGAAGGTTTGCTGTGTCTGTCAGCGTAGTGTCCAGAGCATGGAGGCGCTACCAGGAGACAGGCCAGTACATCAGGAGACGTGGAGGAGGCCGTAGGAGGGCAACAACCCAGCAGCAGGACTGCTACCTCTGCCTTTGTGCAAGGAGGAGCAGGAGGAGCACTGCCAGAGCCCTGCAAAATTACCTCTAGCAGGCCGCAAATGTGCATGTGTCTGCTCAAACGGTCAGAAACAGACTCCATGAGGGTGGTATGAGGGCCCGACGTCCACAGGTGGGGGTTGTGCTTACAGCCCAACACCGTGCAGGACGTTTGGCATTTGCCAGAGAACACCAAGATTGGCAAATTCGCCACTGGCACCCTGTGCTCTTCACAGATGAAAGCATGTTCACACTGAGCACGTGACAGACGTGACAGAGTCTGGAGACGCCGTGGAGAACGTTCTGCTGCCTGCAACATCCTCCAGCATGACCAGTTTGGCGGTGGGTCAGTCATGGTGTGGGGTGGCATTTCTTTGGGGGGCCGCACAGCCCTCCATGTGCTCGCCAGAGGTAGCCTGACTGCCATTAGGTACCGAGATGAGATCCTCAGACCCCTTGTGAGACCATATGCTGGTGTGATTGGCGCTGGGTTCCTCCTAATGCAAGACAATGCTAGAGCTCATGTGGCTGGAGTTTGTCAGCAGTTCCTACAAGAGGAAGGCATTGATGCTATGGACTGGCCCGCCCGTTCCCCAGACCTGAATCCAATTGAGCACATCTGGGACATCATGTCTCGCTCCATCCACCAACGCCACGTTGCACCACAGACTGTCCAGGAGTTGGCGGATACTTTAGTCCAGATCTGAGAGGAGATCCCTCAGGAGACCATCCGCCACCTCATCAGGAGCATGCCCAGGCATTGTAGGGAGGTCATACAGGCACGTGGAGGCCACACACACTACTGAGCCTCATTTTGACTTGTTTTAAGGACATTACATCAAAGTTGGATCAGCCTGTAGTGTGGTTTTCCACTTTAATTTTGAGGGTGACTCCAAATCCAGACCTCCATGGGTTGATAAATTTGATTTCCATTGATAATTTTTGTGTGATTTTGTTGTCAGCACATTCAACTATGTAAAGAAAAAAATATTTTATAAGATTATTTCATTCATTCCGATCTAGGATGTGTTATTTCAGTGTTCCCTTTATTTTTTTGAGCAGTGTATATAAAAAGACAGAAGCACAATAAGCCCGAAGGCGAATACACGGCGCACACAGGCGACAAAACAAACGGCACACAAACATGTGCAAAATAACCTCTCCAAAACACTGGAGGGAAAATGTAGCTCCAAACACGAAACAGAAGCGCAATCACACACAACGACAAGCACACACAACGAGAACTAAATAGGACACTAACGAGGACTAACAAGACACAGGTGTACAACATCCAGACAAAACCAAACGAACATGAAACATAGATCGGTGGCAGCTAGTACTCGGGGACGACGACCGCCGAAGCCTGCCCGAACCAGGAGGAGGAGCAGCCTCGGCCGAAACCGTGACAGACCCCCCCTTGACGCGCGGCTCCAGCCGTGCGCCGACCCCGGCCTCGGGGGACGACCAGGAGGACGCGGAGCAGGGCGCGCGGGATGGTCCCGGTGGAACTCCGACAGGAGAGATGGGTCTAGGATGTCCCTCCGCGGCACCCAGCACCGCTCCTCCGGGCCGTACCCCTCCCACTCCACGAGATACTGGAGACCCCCATCCGGCGTCTAGAGTCCAAGATGGACCGAACGGTGTACGCCGGAGCCCCTCGATGTCCAGTGGGGGCGGAGGAGTCTCCCCTATCTCATTGTCCTGGAGTGGACCAGCTACCACCGGCCTGAGAAGAGACACATGGAACGAGGGGTTAATTTTCTTATACTCAACAGGTAGATGTAACCTATAACACACCTTGTTCAATCTTCTCAGGACTTTAAAGGGCCCCACAAACCGCCGACCCCGCTTCCGGCAGGACAGGCGGAGGGGTAGGTTTCTGGTAGAGAGCCAGACTCGATCTCCGGGTGCGTACACCGGCCCCTCACTGCGGTGGAGATCGGCGCTCGCCTTGTGACGAAGGACGGCCCGCTGCAGGTGGACGTGGGCAGCATTCCACGTCTCTTCCGAGCGCCTCATCCAATCATCCACCGCAGGGGCCTCGATCTGGCTCTGCTGCCAAGGTGCCAGAACCGGCTGGTAACCTAACACACATTGGAAGGGGGTTAGGTTAGTAGAGGAGTGGCGGAGAGAGTTCTGGGCCATCTCGGCCCAGGGAATGTACCGTGCCCACTCCTCCGGCCGGTCCTGGCAATACGACCTCAGAAACCTACCCACATCCTGGTTGACACGTTCTACCTGCCCGTTACTCTCCGGGTGGTACCCTGAGGTAAGGCTAACCGAGACCCCCAAAAGCTCCATGAACGCTCTCCAAACACGAGAGGTAAACTGGGGACCTCGATCAGACACTATATCCTCGGGTACCCCGTAATGCCGGAAGACGTGGGTAAATAGGGCCTCAGCGGTCTGTAGGGCAGTAGGAAGACCCGACATAGGGAGAAGACGACAGGCCTTAGAGAACCGGTCCACAACGACCAGGATGGTGGTATTCCCCTGAGAGAGGGGAAGGTCTGTCACAAAATCCACCGAGAGGTGGGACCATGGTCGTTGTGGAACGGGCAGGGGTTGTAACTTACCCCTGGGCAGATGTCGGGGCGCCTTACACTGGGCACACACCGAGCAGGAGGAGACATAAACCCTCACATCCCTAGCCAAAGTGGGCCACCAGTATTTAGTGCTAAGGCAATGCACCGTCCGGCCGATACCCGGATGTCCAGAGGAGGGTGACGTGTGAGCCCAGTAAATGAGTCGATCCCGAATCTCGAGCGGAACGTACTTCCGACCCTCAGGACACTGTGGAGGGCTGGGGTCGTGCACGCAACGCTCGCTCGATTTCGGCATCGACCTCCCACACCACCGGTGCCACAAGGCAAGACTCCGGTAGTATGGGAGTGGGCTCAACGGACCTCTCCTCCGTGTCATACCGCCGGGACAGCGCATCCGCCTTACCATTCTGGGACCCAGGGATGTACGTGATTTTAAATACGAACCTGGTGAGAAACATACTCCATCGAGCCTGGCGAGGGTTCAGTCTCCTCGCTGCCCGGATGTACTCCAGGTTCCGATGGTCAGTCAAAATGAGGAAAGGGTGTTGAGCCCCCTCAAGCCAATGCCTCCACACCTTAAGGGCTTGAACTACAGCTAACAGCTCCCTGTCCCCAACGTCATAGTTACGCTCCGCCGGGCTGAGCTTCTTTGAGTAAAAAGCACAGGGGCGGAGTTTAGGTGGCGTGCCGGACCGTTGAGAGAGAACGGCCCCTATACCAGCCTCAGATGCGTCTACCTCGACCTGAAAGGGTAATGCGGGATCCGGATGCGCCAGCACCGGAGCCGACGTAAACAGGTCCTTCAGTCTCCTAAAGGCCCTGTCCGCATCGGCTGACCACTGCAGGCGCACCGGACCCCCCTTCAGAAGGGACGTGATGGGAGCTGCCACCTGTCCAAAACCCCAGATAAACCTCCGGTAGTAATTCGCAAAGCCCAAAAACTGCTGCACCTCTTTTACAGTAGTTGGGGTTTGCCAATTACGCACAGCGGACACACGATCCACCTCCATTCTCACCCCTGACGCGGACAACCGATAACCCAAAAAGGAGACCGACTCCTGGAAAAACAGACATTTCTCTGCCTTGACATATAGGTCGTGCTCCAACAGCCTCCTCAATACACGACGCACCAGGGTTATATGCTCGGCTCGGGTAGACGAGTACACCAGAATGTCATCAATGTACACGACCACCCCTTGTCCCTGCATATCCCGGAAAATGTCATCTACGAAGGATTGGAAGACTGATGGAGCATTCATCAACCCATATGGCATGACGAGATATTCGAAATGACCTGACGTGGTACTAAACGCTGTCTTCCATTCGTCACCCTCCCTAATGTGCACCAAGTTATACGCGCTCCTGAGATCCAGTTTTGTGAAAAACCGCGCTCCATGCAATGACTCCGTCATGGTCGCAATCAGAGGGAGTGGATAACTGTATTTCACAGTAATCTGATTGAGACCACGGTAATCAATGCACGGGCGCAACCCTCCATCTCTCTTTTTCACAAAAAAGAAGCTCGAGGAGGCGGGAGAAGTGGAGGGCCGAATGTATCCCTGTCTCAAAGATTCGGCTATGTAAGTCTCCATAGCTTTTCTCTCCTCTTGAGACAAAGGATACACATGGCTCCGTGGGAGCGCTGCTCCTGCCTGGAGATCAATCGCACAATCCCCCTGTCTATGAGGAGGCAACTGCGTCGCCCTAGATTTGCTAAACACGAGAGCTAAATCCCCATATTCAGGCGGAATGTGCAGTGCGGGCACTTGGTTTGGACTTTCCACCGAAGTCGCCCCCACGGAAACACCCAGACATCGCCCCTCGCACTGAGCAGACCACCCATCGAGAGCCCTCTGTTGCCACGAAATAGCAGGGTTATGGGTGCTTAACCAGGGAATCCCCAGCACCACTGGGTACGCAGGAGAGTCGATCAGATACAGCTGTATAGTCTCCTCATGACCCCCTGCGCACACATCCGAAGTGGCGCTGTGATCTCCCTGATCAACCCCGACCCCAACGGGCGGCTATCTAAGGCATGAACGGGAAAAGGTTTGTCAACAGGTAGGAGAGGGATCCCTAACTCAAAACAAAACTTCCGATCAACAAAATTCCCAGCTGCGCCTGAATCTACTAGCGCCTTATGCTGGGAATGAGGTGCAACCTGTGGAAAACAAACAGGTATACAAAAGTGCGCAACAGAAAGCTCTGGGTAAGTGGGACGTCTACTCACCTGGGAGGCCCCCCCAGTGCATGGCCTGTTGTCTTCTCCCCCGGAGAACCCTCCCCAGCACCTGGCCGCAGTGTGCCCTCCACGACCGCACTTGGTGCAGGAGACAGGCCCCCTCGGGCTCCTCCTCCTCCGTTCTCTAGCGCCGGCACCCCCGAGCTCCATAGGGCTCGGCTCGGAGGTGCCGGAGCAGGGTGTCCAGACAGATGGACATATCGACCAACTGGTCGAAGGTAAGATGGGTATCCCTGCAGGCCAACTCACGTTGAACGTCCTCTCGTAGGCTACATCGAAAATGGTCGATGAGAGCCCGTTCATTCCACCCTGCATCCGCCGCTAGAGTCCGGTACTCTAGAGCGAACACCTGAGCGCTCCTCTTCCCCTGTCTCAAATGGACTAGACGCTCCCCCGCCGCGGCGTAGGTGATGGTGTTGGCGTCCATCTTCCTCCACTCGGCGTTAGCCCACTCCAACGCCTTGCCCGTGAGACAGGAGATGAGGGCGGAAACGCTCTCGTATCCCGAGGGCACCGGGTGTACAGTGGCCAGGTAGAGCTCCACCTGCAGGAGGAACCCCTGACACCCGGCAGCTGTTCCGTCATACGCCCTCGGGAGCGAGAGCCGAATCCCCCTGGGTTCCGAACCTGGGACTGGTGGACCGACCGATGGGGTGGGCAGGGTAGGTGGAGGTGTGGGTACCCTGCTGGCCTCCCATCGGTGCAAGGTGTGTGATTCTGTCAAGGCGTGCTGAAGGTGGGTGTGGTGTATGAATCATGCGCAGGACGCAGAGGCTCAGTCCAAAGGCTTTAGTGCAATATATATAAAAGACAGAAGCACAATAAGCCCGAAGGCGAATACACGGCGCACACAGGCGACAAAACAAACGGCGCCCAAACATGTGCAAAATAACCTCTCCAAAACACTGGAGGGAAAATTTAGCTCCAAACACGAAACAGAAGCGCAATCACACACAACGACAAGCACACACAACGAGAACTAAATAGGACACTAACGAGGACTAACAAGACACAGGTGTACAACATCCAGACAAAACCAAACGAACATGAAACATAGATCGGTGGCAGCTAGTACTCCGGGGACGACGACCGCCGAAGCCTGCCCGAACCAGGAGGAGGAGCAGCCTCGGCCGAAACCGTGACACAGTGTATCAGAGTGATACTCATTTTGGATGGACAGCAAGTGTTTTTTTATGTTCTCTTGTTGTCCACAGTGGGGGATCTACTATAAATATTGTGTTGGCACCTGTAACCAGCCTAAACAGAAGGTGCATTGTATTTATTATCTGAATGTCTGCATGCCTTTCATTTGCTCTATCCCAACAACGAAATATCATTTTACCCACTTCAATAATTACCTTGAAAATAATTGTATGTCCTTTCCTGGGTCTTGTTACGCTGACCCTCCATATCACTCCAGTGTCTCTAAGTCTTTAGAAGCCACTCTTGTAACTCAACAGAATTCACCCCTCCTGCGTAGGCTCATTTCAAAAGTTGAGTGGTCTCTCTAGGTAGGTCTCGCCACAAGTGAACAAATATGATATTTGTACCCAGGGGGTAGCCAACTCTAAATAGGAAAACAATGTAATGATGTGTTGTGTGCTATAGTCAGAGCAACTTATGAATAATAAGCATATGTTTTTACCTGATAATAGACTACTAATTGTCACAGGTGTAGAGAGGAGTAGGCAGGAGGCAGTCGCAGGTTTAGAACTACTGAATTTATTTAAGCACCATAGATCAAAGTGGGACAAAACCCAAACACTGTTGTGCTCAAAATATATCTTCATAAACAAAAAGGCACAGGGCGCACCCAAAGTGCAAAATATAAAGTACTCAGGAAATAGTAGGAGAGATTCCTCTCAGGAAAACAAGTAACGTATACAATGACCGACAAAGACAAATGGAGTATATGTACAGTAATAGAGTGGGGATTGGAACCAGGTGTGTGTGTAATAATGACGAGACAAGTCTGGGGTTGATGAGTGAAAGGCGTTTTCCAGCAGTAGGTTCGGCAGCAGCTAGAAGGCTGGCGACGCCGAACGCCTGAGCTGGACAGGAGGGGGAGCCAAAGCGAAGGCTGGTGTGACACTAATGATAATATAACAACTTTAAATACAGAGCTAGTAACGTTAAGAGGTTAACTTAGCTGACCTTCAATTGAGGGAATTCAGCAGAGTTCTCTGAGACATTTTTACAACTTATTGAAACTCTGAAAATAAAGACATGGGCAAATGTTACCAAACATGTTAATAATAGGCCTACATTACCGTAGTCAGCTAATTGTTAAATTACACTTTCCATCCTTACCTTGGAAGGTCACTGTCTCTCAGGGGTGTGTGTTCATCCATGTCTCTCAACAGGCTGTGAGGCAACAGCTGTCGCGAGCCAACAAACGCTAGCCAATGGGAGCATTGTAGAACGCCCCTCTGAATAACGGGGCGTGGTTTTGGCTTAACTCATTGGGAAAAAGAAAGATGCAGTCCAGCTAGGCTAGCAAGCTAGCTAACGTTAGGTTACCTCTAATCGAAAATCTTCAGTTTTATTGTGAAGGGAAAAAATCTATGGTATCGCATCACTTCTCAGCTGTCCTCGAAATGGATTCCCCATCAGTTCAGCCTGAAAGTCCCTCTGATAATCTTGGTCACTGTAAGCCGCATCATTCTTGATAGCCACAAGCCACTGGTAGCATGAGGGTAAATCTCTGGTAGGTAGAATGCGCTTGTTTGTAATTAGCACAGCCAGGGACAGAACACCACACAGGCATGATGACAAACGTAAGTGAAAAACAAAATGTGTCAAGAAAAATCTTGCCTACAGAAGTTCTGAGATTTCTGTGTGTTGTTCGTTCGAAGTACACAATGCCATCATCCAAGTTTGTGGGCACGCCCCATCTACCTTAGGGGGCGGTATCTGCATTAGCTATGAATGCCAGACTTTTTGGTTCACTATGAGCATACACAGGAAGTCGAAACTTCCCGATTCTCCCAGTGAAATTAAAATGTGTTAGTTCTAGCATGTGGTTTGGATAATTGTGATGTTTATGATAAAAATGTAATGTTGTTAATATAGTAATGACTATATGCCGTGGCAGACACAGGGTGAAATTCCTCTTTAAACTTGATGTAGGCTTAGGCTCCAACTGTAACGATCCCGGCAGTCTGAGTCGGGTCCTGTCTGTGGACTAGTTTTTCTGCTCGGGATCTCCAGTTTCCCGAGGGTTCTGGAACGCTCCGGGGAGCTCTCTTGATTTCCGCACCTGCATCCCATCTGCAATCTGCACACCTGGTCCTGATCATCACCCTTCTTAGGCTCTGGCCTAACATCCATTCCCTGCCGGATCGTTAGCCATGAACAGTAGGTTTACCAGAGTATCAGTCTTAGAGCCTCTAGCGGTAGTTTTGTTGTTTTTGCACCTTGTTGGTTTGTTGTTTACTTACCTCCGTTTTGTTCCATCTGCAGTCACTCGTCCGGAGCCTTCATCCAACCTCTGCCTGGTGGTCGGCGGCTGCCGAGCCATGACGGGATCAACCACTGCACCCCCAACAACTAATCAACGCCGCCCGCTCTGTTCCCTGGATTATTCAGCATCACTCTTGAATTTGTAAATAAACACTCACCTTCGTTTCAACTTACCTTGTCCTGGTCTGCTTCTGGGTTCTGGCTTTGTAACTCGTGACAGAACGATCCGGCCAGTAATGAACCCAGCGGACCTGGACTCTGTTCGCCATGCCATTACCCATCAGGAGAAGATGTTGGGCCATCATAGCACGGTACTACAGGAGATCGCGTTGTCAGTTCGGAACCTTTCTACCGGTCTGACGGAGGTCCAGAACCAACGCAAGAGTCCGGTGGAGGATCCACTACCGGTTTCACCCATCTCGCCTGCCGCTTCTGGAGCTGTGTCCTTCCGTGAGCCCAAGGTTCCGACGCCGGATAAATATGAGGGGGAGCTGGGAAGATGCCGTTCCTTCCTTATGCAGTGTGGATTAGTGTTCGATCTACAGCCCTACTCTTATGCCACAGACAAGGCTAGGATAGCCTTTGTGATTGAGTTGCTGCGTGGTCGAGCGCTGGAGTGGGCTTCAGCCGTTTGGGAACGACAGGATCCCTGCATGGCTTCATACCAGGGGTTCACGGCCGAGATGAGGAAGCTCTTCGACCATTCCGTCCGAGGGAGGGACGCAGCTAGGCGCCTGTTTTCGCTTCGCCAAGGAACTCGCAGCGTGGCCGACTTCGTGATCGAGTTCAAGACATTGGCTGTGGAGAGTGGGTGGAATGAGGAGTCTCTGCAAGCGGCCTTTTACCAGGGTCTGTCGGAGCAGCTCAAGGATGAGTTGATCTCCTATCCGGAGCCTAGTGACCTGGACAGCTTGGTAGCCTTGTCTATTCGGGTGGATAATCGAGTCCGAGAGCGAAGGAGGGAGAAGCAATGGGCTCCGTCCAACCGATCAGCTTCTCAGGTTCCAGTCGGGTCGGGTGGTGGACCAGAACACGTCGATCATGCTCCACCACAAAGGATTAGTGGAGAGGTCCTCTCTCTCGATTCTGAACCCATGCAAGTGGGGCGGCACGGGTTAACCAAGGAGGAGCGTCAACATAGACGTAAGACCAACTGCTGCCTCTACTGTGGTAGCTCGGGACATTACATCTCCACTTGTTCCCGGCGGTCGTCAAACTGCCCGGCTCGCTAAAGTTGGGAGGACTTTTAGCGAGCCAGTTTCAACCTCTCAGTACCTCTGTCAGACCCCGTTTCCCGGCTACCCTTGTGAACAGGAATCAGAGCTTAGCGATTAACGCTTTTATCGATTCAGGTGCCGATGGAAGCTTTCTTGATGCCGAGTTGGTGGAACAGCTGGGGCTTTCCAAGGAGCAATTGCCGGAAGCCATTGAAGCGACCACTCTGAACGGCAGTAGTCTGGCACGTATCACGATGAGGACTGAACCGGTTAAGATGCTGTTGTCGGGGAATCATTCGGAGATGATTTCATTCTTCATTCTGCCGTCTTCCCATGTTCCTCTGGTCCTTGGATACCCCTGGCTGAAGGAACACAATCCCACGTTCGATTGGGTGACGGGCAAGGTAACGAGTTGGAGCCTTGATTGTCATGCTAACTGTCTCAAGACTGCCTGTCCCCATTCGGTTCCCAGTCAGGTGATTGAGGCTAAACCCCCAGATTTGTCCCTGGTTCCCGAGACATATCACGATTTGGGGAAGTGTTCAGTAAGCAGAAGGCTCTGTCACTCCCTCCCCACCGACCATATGATTGTGCCATCAACCTGTTCCCTGGAGCTGTCTACCCCAAGGGAAGGTTATACAGTATCTCCCGCCCTGAACGTGAGGCTTTGGAGACCTACATCAAGGAGTCCCTAGCTGCTGGTCTCGTTCGTCCCTCGTCATCACCCCTGGGGGCAGGATTCTTCTTTGTGGGTAAGAAGGATGGCTCTCTTCGACCGTGTATTGATTATCGGGGGTTGAATGACATCACGGTCAAGAACAAGTATCCCCTGCCCTTGATGAGTTCTGCCTTCGACTCCTTACAGGGTGCTACGGTGTTCACCAAGCTAGACCTACGCAATGCGTATCACATGGTCCGGATCAGAGAGGGAGACGAGTGGTTGACGGGTTTCAATACACCGATGGGTCACTTCGAGTATCAGGTGATGCCGTTTGGACTGACCAATGCTCCAGCGGTATTCCAGAGTATGGTGAACGACGTCCTGAGAGATATGATCGGTCTCTTTGTGTTTGTTTACCTGGATGACATTCTGATCTTCTCGAAGGAACCTTCCGACCACGTCCAGCATGTCCGGCAGGTTCTGCAGCGATTGTTGGAGAATCGCCTGTTCGTGAAGGCCGAGAAGTGCGAGTTTCACGCCCACACGACATCCTTTCTCGGGTACATCATCTCCAGGGGAGAGATTAGGATGGACCAGGAGAAGGTTAGAGCGGTTCTGGAATGGGCCCAGCCCGGTACGAGATTGCAGCTCCAGAGATTTTTGGGGTTTGCGAATTTCTACCGCAGATTCATCCGGGATTACAGCCGTGTGGCCGCTCCGTTAACTGCCTTGACTTCCAGTATCAGGAGCTTCAAGTGGAATCCGGAGGCGGATCGAGCGTTTCTGGATTTGAAGAGGCGATTCACCAACGCACCGATTCTCTCTCAACCGGACACGGCCCGTCAGTTCGTCGTTGAAGTGGACGCGTCTGATGTGGGAGTTGGCGCCATCCTGTCGCAGCGATGCTCCACGGACAGTAAACTCCATCCCTGCGCCTACTACTCGTCGCCTTTCGCCTGCGGAGAGGAATTACGATGTGGGTAACCGGGAGCTTCTCGCGGTGAAACTTGCCTTGGAGGAGTGGCGCCACTGGTTGGAGGGGGCGGAGCAACCGTTTATTGTCTGGACGGACCACAAGAATCTTGCTTACGTGCAATCGGCTAGACGTCTCAACTCCCGTCAGGCCAGGTGGTCGTTGTTTTTTGGACGATTCAATTTTTCCCTGACGTTCCGACCTGGATCTAAGAACGGCAAGGCGGACGCCTTGTCTCGGATGTTCTCCAAGACGGAGGAGAGTGGGTCCAAGACCGAGACAATTCTCCCCCGGAACTGCGTCGTGGGAGCTGTTAGGTGGAAGATTGAGGAGGAGGTGATGGCGGCTCTTCGGACGCAGCCCGGTCCCGGTAACGGTCCACCCGGTCGGTTGTTTGTGCCTGAGTCGGTTCGTCCTGCGGTCCTCAAATGGTCCCACGCCAGCAAGATGGCTTGTCACCCTGGCGTGGCTCGGACGATGGCGTTTCTTCGCAGACGTTTTGGTGGTCTGCCATGGCCGAGGATACTCGGGGTTATGTTGCTGCCTGTCCAGTGTGTGCGCAGAATAAGGGTACCAATCGGCCCAGCTCTGGACTACTTCACCCCCTTCCTATTCCCCGGCGACCATGGTCGCATCTGGCCCTGGACTTTGTCACTGGGTTGCCCGCTTCTGGGGGAACACGGTCGTTCTGACTATCGTGGACAGATTCAGCAAGTTCGCCCACTTTGTGCCAATTGCCAAGCTTCCCTCTGCCTCGGAGACGTCCGAGATCCTGGTTAGGGAGGTTTTCAGGGTCCACGGGTTGCCCAGTGATATCGTTTCCGACCGTGGCCCTCAGTTTACCTCTGCTGTCTGGAAGTCCTTCTGTTTGGCCATTGGAGCTACAGTCAGTCTCACATCTGGTTTTCACCCCCAATCTAATGGTCAGGCGGAGAGAGCCAACCAGAAGATGGAATCCACGCTACGCTGCCTGGCCTCTTCCAACCCCACCTCCTGGGTCTCTCAGTTGCCTTGGGTTGAGTATGCCCACAATACTCTCCCCTACATCTGCCACTGGGATGTCTCCCTTCCAGTGCCTGTATGGCTACCAACCTCCCTTGTTCCCTTCTCAGGAGAAGGAGCTCTCAGTGCCTTCTGTTCAGGCCCATATTCGTCGTTGCCACCGGACCTGGCATCGGGCCAGAAGGGCACTCCTTAGAGTTTCGGACCGGTATCAGCTCCAGGCGAATCGTCGCCGGATCCCCGCTCCCACCTACACCATCGGAGATAGGGTCTGGTTGGCCACACGGGATCTTCCTTTACGGACTGAGTCTAGGAAGTTGTTACCGAAGTTCATTGGTCCGTTTGTGGTGGAGAAGGTGATCAATCCGGTGGCAGTTCGACTCAAACTCCCGAGGACGCTCAGAGTCCATCCCACCTTTCATGTCTCCTGCCTCAAGCCTGTTTTCCTCAGTCCTCTGTTGCCTCCTCCGCCTCCTCCTCCTCCTACTCGGATGATCGGAGGTGGTCCTGCCTACACGGTGCGACGCATCATGGATTCCAGACGGCGGGGCCGGGGTTTCCAGTATCTCGTGGACTGGGAGGGGTATGGTCCTGAAGAGAGGAGTTGGATTCCGCGGCGACAGATCCTAGATGCTGACCTCATCCGTGACTTCTACCGCCTCCATCCTGGCGCTCCGGGGAGTCCGCCCGGTGGCGTTCGTCGGAGGGGGGTACTGTAACGATCCCGGCAGTCTGAGTCGGGTCCTGTCTGTGGACTAGTTTTTCTGCTCGGGATCTCCAGTTTCCCGAGGGTTCTGGAACGCTCCGGGGAGCTCTCTTGATTTCCGCACCTGCATCCCATCTGCAATCTGCACACCTGGTCCTGATCATCACCCTTCTTAGGCTCTGGCCTAACATCCATTCCCTGCCGGATCGTTAGCCATGAACAGTAGGTTTACCAGAGTATCAGTCTTAGAGCCTCTAGCGGTAGTTTTGTTGTTTTTGCACCTTGTTGGTTTGTTGTTTACTTACCTCCGTTTTGTTCCATCTGCAGTCACTCGTCCGGAGCCTTCATCCAACCTCTGCCTGGTGGTCGGCGGCTGCCGAGCCATGACGGGATCAACCACTGCACCCCCAACAACTAATCAACGCCGCCCGCTCTGTTCCCTGGATTATTCAGCATCACTCTTGAATTTGTAAATAAACACTCACCTTCGTTTCAACTTACCTTGTCCTGGTCTGCTTCTGGGTTCTGGCTTTGTAACTCGTGACACCAACACCATTTAGGGCTAGGCGTAGAACATTAGGGGCGCGTTCCTGTGCTTAGACATGGCTAACGCCTGCAGATCTTACAACTCCTGGATAAGTATTTTAAGTATCAGCTAACCAGATCATATGTTATAGCAATTTTCTGGTCGATGACGTGTCACGCAACCATTGGTTGTTCCATCGCCTCACCTTAGCTGTGGAACACGCCCAATATTGCGCATCAATTCAGGCCTAGGCTAGACCAACAGATGTTATTTTATAAACAATACAAAACATACACATACAAACGACAACATCATACAAACATCAACTAATCACACCTGCCCAGACCCACTAGCACACACCCCCATCTCCAGCGCCCACATCACTTTCTGCCACATGGCCTGAAACTGCACCATTTGTTTCTCTCCGTAGCCCACGCACTTTCAAAATGTAGATAATAAATCATTTGATTTTTTTTCTATTGTGCTAATGATGGCGGATTGATTAATTTCCACATTTTTTGTATACAGTTTTTTCAAGATGAACCCATCAGGTATCTCACTACACCCCATATGCCATGTCTTGAAATATGCAGACAGACGGATTAAAAGTAAATTTACATTGTAATACTTCTAGACAGCCAACTTTCTAGCTCCGCTCACAACTTCCGGACTTTATAGCGTTCCCAGAAAGCATGGATTATTGAGTCATTATTATTTTACACTTAAAACATGACCAGGGCCGGCGTTATGGGAGGGCCTTGGGGCCGGCGTTATGGGAGGGCCTTAGGAAGCCTCCTTGCCCCTCCAAATAAAATATTGAAATATTGGTAATTTATTTGACCGACAGAAAGACTTTATGGCCATTTTTATTTTTTTATTTTTTATTCACCTTTATTTAACCAGGTAAACCAGTTGAGAACAAGTTCTCATTTACAACTGCGACCTGGCCAAGATAAAGCAAAGCAGTGTGATAAAAACAACAACACAGAGTTACATATGGGGTAAAACAAAACAAAGTCAAAAAATACAACAGAAATACATATATATACAGTGTGTGCAAATTTAGCAAGTTATGGAGGTAAGGCAATAAAATAGGCTATAGTGCAAAATAATTACAATTAGTATTAACACTGGAATGATAGATGTGCAAGAGATGATGTGCAAATAGAGATACTGGGGTACAAATGAGCAAAATAAATAACAATATAGGGATGAGGTAGTTGGGCGGGCTAATTTCAGATGGGCTGTGTACAGGTGCAGTGATCGGTAAGGTGCTCTGACAACTGATGCTTAAAGTTAGTGAGGGAGATAAGTGTCTCCAGCTTCAGAGATTTTTGCAATTTGTTCCAGTCATTGGCAGCAGAGAACTGGAAGGAATTGCGGCCAAAGGAGGTGTTGGCTTTGGGGATGACCAGTGAGATATACCCGCTGGAGCGCAGACTACGGGTGGGTGTTGCTATGGTGACCAATGAGCTAAGATAAGGCGGGGATTTGCCTAGCAGTGATTTATAGATGGCCTGGAGCCAGTGGGTTTGGCGACGAATATGTAGTGAGGACCAGCCAACAAGAGCGTACAGGTCACAGTGGTGGGTATTATATGGGGCTTTGGAGACAAAACGGATGGCACTGTGATAGACTACATCCAATTTGCTGAGTAGAGTGTTGGAGGCTATTTTGTAAATGACATCGCCGAAGTCAAGGATCGGTAGGATAGTCAGTTTTACGAGGGCATGTTTGGCAGCATGAGTGAAGGAGGCTTTGTTGCGAAATAGGAAACCGATTCTAGATTTAACTTTGGATTGGAGATTCTTAATGTGAGTCTGGAAGGAGAGTTTACAGTCTAACCAGACACCTAGATATTTGTAGTTGTCCACATACTCTAGGTCAGACCCGTCGAGTGTAGTGATTCTAGTCGGGTGGGCGGGTGCAAGCAGCGTTCGGTTGAAGAGCATGCATTTAGTTTTACTAGTGTTTAAGAGCAGTTGGAGGCTACTGAAGGAGTGTTGTATGGAATTGAAGCTCGTTTGGAGGTTTGTTAACACAGTGTCCAATGAAGGGCCAGATGTATACAAAATGGTGTCGTCTGCGTAGAGGTGGATCTGAGAGTCACCAGCAGCAAGAGCGACGTCATTGATATACACAGAGAAAAGAGTCGGCCCAAGAATTGAACCCTGTGGCACCCCCATAGAGACTGCCATAGGTCCAGACAACAGGCCCTCCGATTTGACACATTGAACTCTATCTGAGAAATAGTTGGTGAACCAGGCGAGCAGTGGCGGCTCCTGAAAAAATTCTCAGGGGGGGCAATTTTTCTGATGATTTAGGTGACCTACACACATTTTAAAAAAGATATGTCCAGCAACAACATGAAGACAGGGGCAGCATATAAGTCAATACTGATATACACATTACTTGCTTCAAAAAGGCCTCATGGTTGAATTGGAAATATGTGCACCTGAGCATAATTCACAACAAGCAAGCAGGAGCTTTTGATAGAGGCTACTGAAAACATTGATGCAAGTTATTGGTAATAAGAAATTTTTATAGACTTCCATATTCTGCCCTCTTGTATAGATTTGTGAAAATGAACAGTGATAGACATTTTGCCTGAAAACAGAATTTGAAAATAATTTATAGAAAAGGTAAACACAGCTATCTGTATGGCTTTGTAAGAATGAACAACCATATTCTGGCCAATTGTATAGATTTGTAAATATGAACAACCATATTCTGGCCAATTGTATAGATTTGTAAAAATGAACATGAACAGATTTTTTTTTTTTTTACTTTTTTTAAAATGAAAAATAACTATTTTAAACAACATCAACTGTGAACTGATTTGGGCGTGTGTGTGTTAAAGAGACAGACAGGGAGGGACAAAGAGAGAGAGAGGCTACATTACTTGTACTGAAACTGTTCTAGCTTGCTGCATGATCAAATTCAGCTGATGCGCATAGCAATGCACGTAATGGGCATTCTTGAAATGCTCACGCACCTTTTGCTGCACACCAGCCTTCTCTCACCTCATCACACTGGCTCCATCGTAAGCTTGCGCAATGAGTTTGACTTTCTCGTCGTCGGCAAAAAGACCGTTCAGTCTCTCCAAAAGCACACTGGCGATTGAGACTGAGGTTGATTCCGAGATGGGAAGGAACTAAAAAAAGCGCTCCTGCACTTTGTGGTTGCTATCTATGTACCTCAGCACAAGCACCAGCTGTGTCTGTGTAGAAACGTCCGTGGTCTCGTCAGCTTGGATAGCTACGAAGTTCGCCGACTTCACCTCCTCCACAATATGTTCCCTCATGACCGCTAGCATACACTCCAGTAGCTCGTTTTGAATGGTCTTTGATGTGCCCTTGAAAACTTTAGCATTTTTAAGATGGTCATCAAACACCTCATCTAATTGTGCCACAAAGTTGACAAGTCCAAGAAAAATACCAGGGTTGGTGGAGCCCTCAGTTTCATCTTTGCCTCACAAAGCTAGCCATCTTGACAGTTGTACGTGAATTGATTGACGCTGCTACCCGCTCTTTTCTTAGTTATGTTCATGGTTACTTATGTTACGTATGACGAAAGCGCGTAAGTGCAAGCACTCCCGGAACCCATAGAGATTGTATTGAAAGCTCTGATATTTGAAAAAAAAAATATTTTACATGATAGTCTATGAGAGACTCCTGGGTGATTTTCAACCTGACTGAAATCGCCCCAAAAGGGGCGGGGCCATTTGAAGCACGACTTTAGCCTGATTGGACATTTAGTGGCAGATCAGACGTCTAGATTAGAACACTGAAAACTACTGTTGCCGTGATATAATTGATTAGAAAAAAAATCCCTTCCTTTTCCCGTTTGGCAGTGCGTCGCCCATATCGCCCTAATGAACACACCGCCCCTGCAGGCGAGGCAGTCATTTGAGAAACCAAGGCTATTTAGTCTGCCAATAAGAATGCGGTGGTTGACAGAGTCGAAAGCCTTGGCCAGGTCAATGAAAACGGCTGCACAGTACTGTCTATTATCGATCGCGGTTATAATATCGTTTAGGACCTTGAGCGTGGCTGAAGTGCACCCATGACCAGCTCGGAAACCGGATTGCATAGCGGAGAAGGTACGGTGGGATTCGAAATGGTCGGTGATCTGTTTGTTGACTTGGCTTTCAAAAACTTTTGAAAGGCAGGGCAGGATGGATATGGGTCTGTAACAGTTTGGATCTAGAGTGTCACCCCCTTTGAAGAGGGGGGATGACCGCGGCAGCTTTCCAATCTCTGGGGATCTCAGACGTTACGAAAGAGAGGTTGAACAGGCTAGTAATAGGGGTTGCGACAATTTCGGCGGCTAGTTTTAGAAAGAAAGGGTCCAGATTGTCTAGCCCAGATGATTTGTAGGGGTCCAGATTTTGCAGCTCTTTTAGAACATCAGCTGTCTGGATTTGTGTGAAGGAGAAGCGGGGGGGGCATGGGCAAGTTGCAGCGGAGGGTGCAGAGCTGGTGGCCGGGGTAGTGGTAGCCAGGTGGAAAGCATGGCCAGCCGTAGCAAAATGCTTGTTGAAATTCTCGATTATTGTAGATTTATCAGTGGTGATAGTGTTTCCTAGCCTCAGTGCAGTGGGCAGCTGGGAGGAAGTGCTCTTATTTTCCATGGACTTTACAGTGTCCCAAAACTTTTTGGAGTTAGTGCAACAGGATGCAAATTTCTGTTTGAAAAAGTTAGCCTTTGCTTTCCTAACTGCTTGTGTATATTGGTTCCTAACTTCCCTGAAAAGTTGCATATCGCGGGGGCTATTTGATGCTAATGCAGTACGCCACAGGATGTTTTTGTGCTGGTCAAGGGCAGTCAAGTCTGAGGAGAACCAGGGGCTATATCTGTTCTTAGTTCTGTATTTTTTGAATGGGGCATGTCTATTTAAGATTGAGAGGAAATTACTTTTAAAGAACAACCAGGCATCCTCTACTGACGGAATGAGATCTATATCCATCCAGGATACCTGGGCCAGGTCAATTAGGAAGGCCTGCTCGCTGAAGTGTTTTTGGGAGCGTTTGACAGTGATGAGGGGTGGTCGTTTGACCGCGGACCCGTTACGGACGCAGGCAATAAGGCAGTGATCGCTGAGATCCTGGTTGAAGACAGCGGAGGTGTATTTAGAGGGTAAGTTAGTCAGGATGATATCTATGAGGGTACCCATGTTTACGGATTTAGGGTTGTACCTGGTAGGTTCGTTGATAATTTGTGTGAGATTGAGGGCATCTAGTTTAGATTGTAGGATGGCCGGGGTGTTAAGCATATCCCAATTTAGGTCACCAAGCAGTACGAACTCTGAGGATAGATGGGGGGCAATCAATTCACATATGGTGTCCAGGGCACAGCTGGGGGCTGAGGGAGGTCTGTAGCAAGCGGCAACAGTGAGAGATTTATTTCTGGAAAGGTGGATTTTTAGAAGATCCTAAGCCTTCCTGCCTTTGGGACAAGGACTCCCATTGTCAGGGCGGAGACATAAGCATCTCATCATTATATACAGATCTCTGGTTTCAGCCAGTTGCAAATTGGAAAGGAAAGCTCGCGATTGCACAGTGCACTGTCCGGACGCTGGCTTCCCCTAAAGTAAATGTATGTTTTGCCACAATTATATAATTACTCAAGTCTTAATCAAATAATTCTAAATACTTCACTTCATTGAAACTGATGAACTGTCTATGGTCTTTCCCATAACACTCATAGAAAAATTGGAGGTCCCTTGAAAGAACGTGCCTGCCTATGGAAATCAAAGGCCCGTCCAACTAATTTGTTCTGTGGCAAGACCTGGACATAACTCATTATAAGCCATTATACTGTAGAATTTGTGAATTTTGTCGCTTGTATAATACATTCTATACATTATCTTATACTGGATTAATCGTACATTTTCGTTAACTGTAATTTCGTTAGCTATGCTCCAACTTTCCCTCCATATTGTGCCAACATCAGTTCTTTTTAAGTCTTGGTTCCAATAGTTTATATTTTTTTCTAAGAGATTGTCAGTTGAATATGCTCACTGCAAGTTTTTGTATATCTTACCTATCATATGAACATCCTTTTCTGACTCAAGTAAGATTCCCTCAAGGTTGCTCTGATGTCCAAAATATTTATAATTGAAATGTTGTGATATGTAACTTTTAAGTTGCATGTATTTTAGACTATCTACATTGGTCAGTCCAAAATCTCTGTCATGGAAATAAATGTATTTTCAGTTATCAAGTAATTTACGGTTTATATGCCTTTAGTTCGCCATATGGAACAATTTATTGGTGAATTCTGAAAAGCTATGCAAGGATTGTTCCATAAGGTTATGTTTTTAGGAAGTGATATTGGTTCTTGTAGAATACGTTTCATTTTCTTCCATTTTGTTATGGTGTTCTGAACTATGAAGTTGTTAATGTTCTTAGCTTCAGCCTTTGGAAACAGACACTTACAAATATTTTGAGAATGAGCATGCAGATCTTCAACGTGTACACATTGTTCCTCCTTAGTGCATTTAACTGTATGTCGCAAGTAAAAGCCTTGGGTAGCAAGTTGATACAATTCCATTCTGGAAGGTTAAAACCACCCTCAGACATAGGAAGATTTAAAACTTTCCTTTTTATTCTATGAATTGTATTTGTTATGACCAGTGGCGATTTTAGCATGTAAATCTTGGTGAGGCAAAAAAATTATTGTGGGATGCATGCCAGCAAAGCCACTACACATTAATTGCACTACAACGGTGACAAACGGTGGCCACAAACTGTTAGGGACTACATTTTTAAAAACATTTTTGTCATTTTAGCAGACGCTCTTATCCAGAGCGACTTACAGTTGGCCCCCCGTGGGAAACGAACCCACAACCCTGGCGTTGCAAGCGCCATGCTCTACCAACTGAGCTACAGGGGACTACATAAAGCCGTCCCAACAGCAGAGTCCCAACAGCAGTTCCAACACCTTACCACTGCTACACCTGGCTATCAGCGGAGCCTTGTCTGGCAGCGAAACAGTTCATTCAGCCTCATTTACTGCCTTTAACATTTGCATTTACATTTTAGTCATTTAGCAGACGCTCTTATCCAGAGCGACTTACAGGAGCAATTAGGGTTAAGTGCCTTGCTCAAGGGCACATCGACAGATTTTTCACCTAGTCAGCTCGGGGATTAGAACCAGCGACCTTTCGGTTAATGGCACTAAGCTCTTAACCACTAAGCTACCTGAAAAACATAGCGGATATGGCTGACTTGCTTAAACAAATATGGTTTCTACTGACAATTGAGATGTACAAACTATAGCATTAAGGGACGACAAGCGGATAAGAGGCAATCCGTAATTTCGATTAAGACATTAATGAAAGAGCTACGACAGACGTAGTCAATATAACTATTTGTTCAGCACTTTTGAAATGTACAGCGACAGAATTCAGAACATGGACCGTTCTTACAGTGTTCTCCCTGTACACCAAGTCAGAACGTAGGTTAAATAAAGGGGGCATATAAGCAGACAATGAAAGCTCTTACAATATTCGATGATTACATTTGTCTAAAACAGGTTATAGGCTACATGTGCACCACCAAGTTAGAACAGTAAAATGAAAATACACCAACTTTTTAGGGTGAGGCACATGGGCTACTAACAGCTTACTACACAACATACACTTAGTATTCCTTTCTTAGCTACAGTATATATATCTCCCTAGCATATTACATCATTTATGCAGCAGCATACAATACATTTTTGGACTCACCTTGTTGTGCTGTGCTCACTTAAACAGGAAGGTGGCGCAGTGGTCCTTAGTGGGCAAATTTTGAAGAAAAAAAATTTGCGTTAATTTGATAGGTTACTTTCTAAATTTAATCAGTTACAGTTACTAGTTACCTGTCAAATTGTAATCAGTAACATAACTTTTGGATTACTCAAACTCAGTAACGTAATCTGATTAATTTTATTGGATTACCTTCCCCTTAAACGTCATTAGAAGAAGACAAAAAGGATCCATCAAACACATTTGGTGTGTCGTTATAGTGGTCTCTGCCTTGTGGTCAGACTCGCTCAGATGGAACAAACTTAAACTTGCGCCTTTTTTCAATACTGAATTGAATGTCATTGAGAAAACAGAAAGGTGTCATAATTTATTTTTTCGCAAACATTCTTTCTGATTTAAAAGTAATCTGTATCTGTAATCTGATACAATATTTTAGCTGGTAACGTAACTGATTACTGTTCGTTTTTTGTAATTACTTACTCCCCAACCCTGCCCAAGAGAACACTCTTAAATCTTAATAAATGCCTAGGCATAAAAGTATGTGTTGCATGGAATTTCTAAGAGAAACTGTGTTTTGTCCACATTGTGCAGGACATACCCATACAGTACAGCAGATGGCAGCAACTTTACATTCGAATCCTCAAAAGACTATAAATGGAGAATATCTTGTGCAGTGCAAGTAAACTGTTACATTAACAATGCATCCTGGTCTCATAGAGTAGACGTAACATAGTAAATATAAATTCAGAACCCTCAAATTAATATGTATGTTATGTTTGGTATGGTTACATTAGACAGAAGATTACTTAAGGCAATAACGTGAATGTCTAGCAACCCAAAGGTTGCATGTTTGAATGTCATCACAGACAACTTTAAAATTTTAGCTAATTAGCAACTTTGCAAATACTTACTACTTTTTAGCTACTTTGCAACTACTTAGCATGTTAGCTAACCCTTCCCCTAACCCTTTAACCTAACTCCTAACCTTAACCCTAACCCCTAGCCTAGCTAACATTAGCCACTTAGCTAACGTTAGCGGCAACAAATTGGAATTCGTACCATATCATACGTTTTGGAAATTCATAACATATTGTATGGATTGCAATTCGTAACATATTGTACGAATTGCAATTTGTAAAATATCATACGACTAGTAATTCGTAACATATATATTTACATTTTTACATTTTATTCATTTAGCAGACGCTCTTATCCAGAGGGACTTACAGTTAGTGAGTGCATACATTTTCATACTCAGTGTATATATTCACAAAATATTAAATGGAAGATGGTCATCCACAAATTAATAGGCTACATACCATATGAAACATAACAAATCATACTAATTGGAGTGTCCCGGATTTACATTTACTATGTTACGTTTACCCCCAAGTCCAGGTTGAGCACAATGGGGGGGGTTCATATAAGAGACACAACTAACATTTCTCTAGAGTAGCTGCCATATTTCATTCTGGGATGTTTCCTACTGTTCAATGTTCACATTTCAATACTGTAGCCAAGGCTGATATACACATTGATTCTTGACAAATATAGCAATTTATAAATGCATCATCATTAGGCTAAATCTTCTCTGCAGCCCTTACCTATTACCATAAGGCTGCGTTTACACAGGCAGCCCAATTCTGATCTGTTTTCACTAATTGGTCTTTTGACCAATCAGATCAGCACTGAAAAAGATCTGATGTGAAAAGATTTGATGTGATTGGTCAAAATACCAATTAGTTGAGAAAATATCAGAATTTGGCTGCCTGTGTAAACGCAGCACAAGTGATGATGCCGCATTGAAAAAAACAGACTCAGGCATATGCTTTAATTGGGACCACTGGTTAACTGGAGCCATTGCATAGCCTGAATACTTTTTTAAAAGCTATTTTCCACACCAGTGTTATGAGGCATAGCATAGGTCTGTTTCCTTGGCTATATAGGGTAAGATAGCATCGTATAGGCTAAGAAAATAAGTTCCTATTGTCGGGTCATCAGTCATGGCGGAAAGTGAATGGTAAATCTGCAGACCATGTCTACCATTTATTTATGTGTACGGGAAGTTGCGTGACACTTGTGGTCGGGGGAGAGGCCTTATGTTGCTTTCAAGACTGGGAAATAACCGAGGTCAAATTATGACGTCGTGATCTTCAGGTCGGAAAGTCGGAGCTCTAGAAAGATGCCTGAGTTTCCGATTTGGAATTCCGAGTTGGATGACCATTCAAAACGATTTTCCTAGTCGGAGGTAGTTTTGTTCCGAGTTCCCAGTTGTCTTGAAAGCACCAATAGCATAGGTCAGAACTTTTTTTTATCCCATTGAGCGTCATTGTACAAACTACACCTCCCGCCCCCTCAGCGCAGTTTCGGGAACTCCGTTGCAGAGGTGGTATCGGCACTTTCCGCATACATTTCGTTACAGCCGTTGTCATTTTACTCTTATGTGCATCGAACTTTTCTCTTATGTTCACATCTATTTGTGTAAAGATGACTAGCTTGAAGGCGTTTAAGGAGCCATTCGGTAAGTCGGCACTGTTATTTCAAACGTTAAATCGTATAGATAGCCAATGTCGTTTATGACGCTACCTTTGGCTAGTGGTTGTGGATGAAGGTCACCCCTTAGTGCATGTTTCTATCTTCATCTTGTGTGCTTTTTGAACAACCTACTAATTTACAAATGGATAGGCCCACTGTAATATTGGAATTTAAATGTCCTTTTGCTTTTTAAATGTAGGCTATCTGAACTTTTTAAATAATTCATAAAAAAGGAGAATATAATTAATATCACATTGACATTATTTACATAAGAGAACTTGCATTTCATTGATTCAATTTCAATGTGCTCTACTCACAAGTGGCATTTCTCCAAACATAAAAATCCCCTCTCTGTGTCAATGACAATAAGGGACTTGCACTTTACTCTCAGTGTATGTATGAGATGTGTGGGAGCAGGAAAATATTGAATTTTTTCAGTGACAAAAGTGAGTAGGCTAGGCCTAGGCTATGCCAACCTGTCCAATGTAAGTGCTGACTTAGACATAACAGTTTTATGCTATCTCCAATTTGAGGCATTGGAACACTGGACACCCTGAGGAATCAAACTCAATGGCAAGCTAGGCTACTGTGTTTGTCAATGTTGTAAAGAATATAACCCCACATTTCATATGGTTGGTTTTCACTGTGAATCTATAAGGCTTTTAGTGTGGGTTGGGCATAACCGCAGGAAGTCGTTTGGGGGTGGGGGTGCTGCGATTTTTTTTGGCTGACAGGGTCCCCTAATACAGTACTAGTAAAGGCCCAGTGCACTACTTTTGTGAAAAAATTTAAACAATGTATTTAAGTGTTTACCAGCATTTCTAACTTAAGTCTGATAATTATCTGTACAAAACATATAATCAGATAATACTTGTGGAATATAAAAATACTTGCTTGATATGTTTTCCAGTTTCTTGAAATAATTTGCAAATGCAACTTATTTTTATGTGAAAACAGAAATGGTCTATACATTCCTTTTATATTTTAGTAGACACTCTTATCCAGAGCAACCTACAGTAGAGAGTGCATACATTTTCATACTGGTTCCCCATGGGAATTGAACCCACAACCCTAGCATTGCAAGCGCCATGCTCGACCAACTGAGTCAAATCATCACATCACGTCATACCAAACCATTTGATGTTTCAATGCCTCAATTATTTTATTGTGCATTGTTTTTCTTCATGGTGATGGAAAGTCTACAGGTACAAACCTAGATGACCAGCCTATGTACAATACAGTAGGCTAATGTACATTTACATTAAGTGGTTTGTAAGGATTGTAAATTAATACTGAACAAAAGTGGTTGTTTTCCATGTTATATGATCAAGAAAAATATTTACTCTGATGTGGATGTTTTATGTCTTTCCCCATAACTTTGCACCTTTTGATGTAAACGTTTGAGGACAGGGTTTTGTTATTTCTGGATTCCATTAGAATGACAATCGCAGAGAAGGGGACAGGGCAACAACTCTTACAATTCCAACGATTTAATTTTTGACCGCCCTAAAGAGGTCTATATCGGTCTGTTTATACTAGTAAAGGCTCAGTGCACTACTTTTGTGAAAAAACATATAAAAAAATAAATATATATATATATATAAATAACCTACCGGTCAAAAGTTTTAGAACACATTTTTACATTTTAGTCATTTAGCAGACGCTCTTATCCAGAGCGACTTACAGTTAGTGAGTGCATACATTATATATATTTTTTAAATCATACTGGCCCCCCGTGGGAATCAAACTCACAACCCTGGCGTTGCAAACGCCATGCTCTACCAACTGAGCTACATCCCTGCCGGCCATTCCCTCCCCTACCCTGGACGACGCTGGGCCAATTGTGCGCTGCCCCATGGGTCTCCCGGTCGCAGCCGGCTACGACAGAGCCTGGATTCGAACCAGGGTCTCTAGTGGCACAGCTAGTACTGCGATGCAGTGCCTTAGACCACTGCACCACTCGGGAGGTAACACCTACTCATTCAAGGGTTTTTCTTTATTTTTACTATTTTCTACGTTGTAGAATAATAGTGAAGACATCAAAACTATGAAATAACACATTTGGAATAATGTAGTAACCAAAAAGGTGTTAAACAAATCCAAATATATTTTATATTTGAGATTCTTCAAATAGACACCCATTGCCTTGATGACAGCTTTGCACACTCTTGGCATTCTCTCAACCAGCTTCACCTGGAATGCTTTTCCAACAGTCTTGAAGGAGTTCCCACATATGCTGAGCACTTGTTGGCTCTTTTCCTTCACTCTGCTGTCCGACTCATCCCAAACCATCTCAATTTGGTTGAGGTCGGGGGATTGTGGAGGCCAGGTCATCTGATGCAGCACTCTATCACTCTCCTTCTTGGTAAAATAGCCCTCACACAGCCTGGAGGTGTGTTTGGTCATTGTCCTGTTGAAAAACAAAATGATAGTCCCACTAAGCCCAAACCAGATGGGATGGCGTTTCGCTGCAGAATGCTGTGGTAGCCATGCTGGTTAAGTGTGCCTTGAATTCTAAATAAATCACAGACAGTGTCACCAGCAAAGCACCCCCACACCATCACACCTCCTCCTCCATGCTTTACGGTGGGAAATACACATGCAGAGATCATCCGTTCATCCACACCGCGTCTCACAAGGACATGGCAGTTGGAACCAAAAATCTCAAATTTGGACTCTAGACCAAAGAACACATTTCCACCGGTCTAATGTCCATTGCTCATATTTCTTGGCCCAAGCAAGTCTCTTCTTATTATTGGTATCCTTTAGTAGTGGTTTCTTTGCAGAAATTCGACCATGAAGGCCTGATTCACACAGTCTCCTCTGAACAGTTGATGTTGAGATGTGTCTGTGACTTGAACTCTGTGAAGCATTTATTTGGGCTGCAATTTCTGAGGCTGGTAACTCTAATGAACTTATCCTCTGCAGCAGAGGTAACTCTGGGTCTTCCATTCCTGTGGCGGTCCTCATGAGAGCCCGTTTCATCATAGCGCTTGATGGTTTTTGCGACTGCACTTGAAGAAACTTTCAAAGCTCTTCAAATGTTCTGTATTGACTGACCTTCATGTCTTAAAGTAATGAGCTGTTCTTGCCATAATATGGACTTGGTCTTTTACCAAATAGGGCTATCTTCTGTATACCAACCCTACCTTGTCACAACACAACTGATTGGCTCAAACGCATTAAGAAGGAAAGAAATTCCACAAATTAACAGGCACACCTGTTAATTTAAATGCATTCCAGGCAACTACCTCATGAAGCTGGTTGAGAGAATGCCAATAGTGTGCAAAGCTGTCATCAAGGCAAAGGGTGGCTATTTGAAGAATCTCAAATATTAAATATGTCATAGTTTTGATGTCTTCACTATTATTCTACAATGTAGAAAATAGTTTTAAAAAATAAAGGAAAACCCTTGAATGAGTAGGTGTTCTAAAACTTTTGACCGGTAGTGTATATATACTTTTTTTATTCTGATTTTTCAGGAGGTGCTGCAGCACGCTCAGCACCCCTACTTCCCGCGGCTGTGGGGGTGTGTATGAAAATGTGAGCTGTCCCCTTGAGCTCATGCATATGAATTACATTTACTCAGTCATCTGTTTGGACAGATACCTGTTGGGTCTTGAGGATGCCTTTTCACTTGAATGAGCAGAACAATAATACCCCACTGTTGCACAATGCTCTGATTCTTTCATAAAAATGTCTGTGCTTTTTTAATGCTGAAACATTGTCCTCATCAGCATGCCTTGAAGAACAAGCTCTTTATTCTTTATTACTATTGCATTGTCAATCTTCATATAGCAGCCAAGGCCTTTGCAGCAGCTGAGGGCTTTAGGCCAGCAAAGTAAGCCTCCTCTCACACAACAAAATCACAGAACTTATTTGTCCTGCTGGAACTTGAGTTTTACAACACACACAACCCTCAATCATTCACTGTGCATAGACAAGGCAACTTTCAAAGCATTTGTCCATCTTTGCTTTAGGTATAGAAACTGCATGGATTGAGTTAGGTATTAGCACGCCATTCATCTCAAGCCATGTGTGGAAAAAAAGCATGCCTTGGTCGCTGCAGAGCAAATGCACCATTGCACGGTCTGATTAAACTTTTAGAAACTCGACTTATCTTAGCAGCAAAGGCATGGGTGGTCAAAAAGGAGAAAATCTAGGTTAATCTCTGTGGAATCATGGCCTGGAGGGATCTATTATGATGTGGTTTGTATTTCATCTCTTGAACTTCTTCCAGAGCGAGTAGGTACATGTCTCTGCATTCCCTGTGGAGCAGAAACAATGCTGAGCTGAGCTGGGTTTCTGCTTACAGTTGATGAGAAGGGGACGTGGGGCTGATGCGTCTCAGCATTGCACTAATAAGGAGCAAGGTAGAATGAGATTGAGTATGCATTACCAAAGGATCTGTACACAAATCTGTGCAACCACAGACCTAGAATGAGATTCGATTTCTATGTGTCCATCAGCAATTACATGGTTATTACAGTGAACATCACTGCTCTGCTGTTATTGATCTTACTGAGAGCTTGGCATATGGGGAGGTAACTGGCATGTCCTCTCTTGTCTCACTGTCATCATGTAGGTAACAACATAAACAATTGAGAAAATACTGCAATATGTCAATATGTTGGATTTTGTTTGTACCCTCCACAGAAATTATCACAGTTTCTAGACTGTGATTTATGACTCGCATATGTTTAAAATAATATTGTTCAATCAAAGCTGGTTAGGGTGTTTTAGTATTTATTTTAGTCTGGTATGACTGCAATGTAAAACTCTGACACAGTTTGCCTCCCCACAAAAAAAGTGACGTCTTGACAATATTTCCCTTCTTGTTGGTGATATGTTCAATCAATGACACAGGTCCCTGGTGTGAGACACCTTACAACTCCATTATAGTAAAATGTGTGCGTGTGTGTGTTCACTCATGTCACCAATGTGAGAAAACCCTGCTAGTTTTGTCTCTTGTTTGAGGAAGTGAGCCCACCCACGTATTGTCGTTTGAGATCTCTGTCCAACTTACACTGTAGTTTCAACTGTGTCAATAATTAATATAACCTATGTGAAATGGTATTTGGTTCACTTGAATGTGTTTACTAACCCAAGGTTCCCATCTAAGCTGAAGTGAGTGTCAACTTCATGGAGTGTAACCTAAGAAAGGTCAGAGCAGCTCTTTATTTGGAGCTCTGAGGTCTCATACAATAGCCTCACAGTGACGCAGACTGATAGGGGCCTGCATAGCCTTGTAGAGGTATGTTTTAGACCTGAAAAGAGGGCTTTGTACATCTGCAACTATCAGGACCCAGGACACTCAATAGGTTCAGATTTAATGTATGCTCTTCATGCTGATATTTGCTTGGTTGAAAAACTGCATTCCATCATTTCCATCAGCCATCATTTTCTATAAGATCTGCAATATCGTCCTTTGTGCATTGTTCTCTTCATGTAATCTCCCTGTTACACCTGTCTTGTCTCGACAGATAGAATCATCTCTGAACCAGTGGAGGACACAGATACTAGTAGCTTCATGGCAGAAATGGTACGATCCTCTAATATCATCAGAAACAAACCAGCGTAAACAAATATGCTATCTGAATTTAACGGGATAATCCACCCCCAGAAATAAAAATCATGAAACTCCTGTCAATTTGGTGAAAGCCTATGTTCTATCAATGGTTAAAATAACAATTTACCCAATGATTTAACTTCTATGTGGTCCGTCTGTGAAATCAGGAAATCGTGTAGAAACGCGTCATAGCTACCTGTTTCTCGTCACTGGAGATAGGGGATAAGACACTCTCACATTTCATAACACTTTTAAAACAATTACCTGCACCCAGATCGCCAAATCAGCCAATAGATGGTATGGGCATACTTGTCTAGAACATATCCATCCGTTTATATCATCATGACAAAGTATAGATTTCGCTTAGATGTGCTCAATCTAAACAGTGTACCAAATCATTCAACTCAGTTTGTCCTTTAAGTACCATCTCGCAATGTGCCCTGTGTGTCTGTGAGAAGTGTGGGAAATGGCCGTTGTTGCCATAGCAACGCACTCTGCACTCGCTCTGGGTAGTGACGAACTGCAAGTTGAACTCGCTGAGATAGACTCCTAAATTGATAGTGCAGTTTGTTTAGGCGATTTTACAGCTAGCTAGCTACTTCACATGCTGATATTGACTTTGGTATTATTGTGTGTAGCTATGTTTGCTAGCTAGCTAGCTCCTAGCTAACAAGTCAGCCAGCCCGAGAGAGCATTGCATGGTTGGTTTTGTAGTCGATTTGAACTGCAACAGATTTCCACAATGATTTTCACGTTGCTACCAACCTTGTTATAACGACAAAATGAAAACATTTGTTCTCAAAAAATATTGTTTTCACGTATTAGTGTTATTTAACAGTGTTTAACACTGTTTAATAATATGAATTAGTGGTTTGGGGTGGATTATCCCTTTAATTGAATAGATGCATTGTTTTTGTTATCTCAAAAGAATACAACAAAATGATTGTTAACTCTTCGGCCTGTTTAGATTGAGAAGAAAATATCCATGTAAAGTCATTGAAGCGTAGTTGCGTACATTATGCTGGAATTTCTTACGCCCAGGGACTGATATAGAAGAAAGTTGCAACAAGCCACTTTTCGCTATCCAACACAGAGTATAATTTTCCTCCACAATTTACAGACATTTTCATTGCTATCCCTCTGTCTTAAAATATTTACATCAGCACTGATATATAGTATTAAGATCACAATCCATCAGTGTGCCACTTCCTAGCAAAGCTGAACATGTGTGTTTGTGTCTCTTGGTCCTTGAAGTCCAACTATCCAGTCCAAGTCACAGAACCTCAAGGTAGGTGCTCTAAGTTCAGTACATCTGTTCACACAACTGATTTGCCTTTCTGTGCACTCTGATGAGAAAGTACAACATTTACTTACACCGTCAATCTGTCCTTTCCAGATACAGTGACACTGCAGCTGAGGTCCATGCCACCTGGCTACCTCACACCTCCATCAGGCAGAATAAGACAGGTGGGTAATGGGGTCACTTACATTGAGTCTTGACAGGATGCTCCTGTACACTGTAGCTTATTAAAGATAACTCCAAACCTCTAACCCAGCATCTGAAATGTCATACACTGGCTATCTGTAATGTTTGAGCCTTTGTAACGGAAACTAGTTTTTGGTGTCAAAACCACAAGACCATTTTGATGGGGGAGAGTGATACATTTTTTCCATAAGAAAAGTGTTGAGTTGGTTTAAAAAGGTTATGTTATTTTAATGGTATCAATTAGAATATCGTTAGGTATTCTGAATCATATCTGTAGTTAATTCCTCTCTTTAATTAGAACAACTGAATGTAATGTAATGTTTTGTTTTACCCAACTTCATACAGCCAGTAGAAGATGGTGTAGAGTGCATCTGCACAGGCTCCATCTTACAAGGTAAATTAAATTATCATTTTATCATGATATACAGTGGCTTGCGAAAGTATTCACCCCCCTTGACATTTTTCCTATTTTGTTGCCTTACAACCTGGAATTAAAATTGATTTTTGGGGGGTTTGTATCATTTGATTTACACAACATGCCTACCACTTTGAAGATGCAAAATACTTTTTATTGTGAAACAATCAAGAAATAAGACAAAGAAACAGAAAACTTGAGCGTGCATAACTATTCACCCCTCCAAAGTCAATACTTTGTAGAGCCACCTTTTGCAGCAATTACAGCTGCAAGTCTCTTGGGGTATGTCTCTATAAGCTTGGCACATCTAGCCACAAGGCAAAACTGCTCCAGCTCCTTCAAGTTGGATGGGTTCCGCTGGTGTACAGCAATCTTTAAGTCATACCACAGATTCTCAATTGGATTGAGGCCTGGGCTTTGACTAGGCCATTCCAAGACATTTAAATGTTTCCCCTTAAACCACTTGAGTGTTGCTTTCGCAGTATGCTTAGGGTCATTGTCCTGCTGGAAGGTGAACCTCCGTCCCAGTCTCAAATCTCTGGAACACTGAAACGGGTTTCCCTCAAGAATTTCCCTGTATTTGGCACCATCCATCATCATGGTGTTCTCGGGGTGATGAGAGGTGTTGGGTTTGCGCCAGACATAGCGTTTTCCTTGATGGCCAAAAAGCTCAATTTTAGTCTCATCTGACCAGAGTACCTTCTTCCATATGTTTGGGGACTCACCAAACGTGTTTGTCACACCAAACGTGTTTGCTTATTTTTTTCTTTAAGCAATGGCTTTTTTCTGGCCACTCGTCCATAAAACCCAGCTCTGTGGAGTGTACGGCTTAAAGTGGTCCTTTCCAGCTCCTTCAGGGTTATCTTTGGTCTCATTGTTGCCTCTCTGATTAATGCCCTCCTTGCCTGGTCCGTGAGTTTTGGTGGGCGGCCCTCTCTTGGCAGGTTTGTTGTGGTGCCATATTCTTTCAATTTTTTAATAATGTCACGATCGTCTAAGGAGGGAGAGGACCAAGGCGCAGCGTTGAAAGCAAACATATTTATTATATGAATGATCACACGATCAAAACAACGAAACGTGACGTCCCTGGTTACATAAACAAACCAACACGGAACAAAAACCCACAAACACAAAGGGACAGACACAGTTTAAATATGGCTCCCAATCAGAGACAGCCAGCACCAGCTGATACTCGTTGCCTCTGATTGGGAGTCACTCAGGCCAACATAGAAATACAAACATAGAACTACACACCCTGGCTCAACATAACAGTGTCCCCAGAGCCAGGGCGTGACAGTACCCCCCCCTAAAGGCGCGGACTCCGACCGCGCCAACTAAATACCACAGGGGAGGGACCGGGTGGGCACTCCGCCTTGGCGGCGGATCCGGCTCCGGGCCTGATCCCCACTCCAACCCCCCAAAGTACCCCTGGTCCGGTCTGGCCCCGCTGACCGGAGCTGGACTGCACACTGGTGGAGCGGATAGCTTCAGCTCCGTAGTGGAGCAGTTTACCGGGACCTTACCAGGCACCGGTGACCCAGGCACGGGTTGTGCTGGACTGACGACGCGCCCCCCTGGCTTGGTGCGTGGAGGAGGAACGGGCCTTACCAGGATGACGACGCGCACCCCTGGCTTGGTGCGTGGAGGAGGAACGGGCCTTACCAGGCTGACGACGCACACCGTAGGCTTGGTGCGTGGAGCAGGGACAGGCCGGACTGGGCTGACGACGCACACCACTGGCTTGGTGTGGGGAGCCGGAGCGGGCCGCGCCGGGCTGACGACGCACACCGTAGGCTTGGTGCGTGGAGCAGGGACAGGCCGGACTGGGCTGACGACGCACACCACTGGCTTGGTGTGAGGAGCCGGAGCAGGCCGCGCCGGGCTGACGACGCACACCGTAGGCTTGGTGCGTGGAGCAGGGACAGGCCGGACTGGGCTGACGACGCACACCGTAGGCTTGGTGCGTGGAGCAGGAACGGGCCGAGCCGGGCTGACGAAGCGCACCACTGACTTGGTGCGGGGAGCAGGAACGGGCCGAGCCGGGCTGACGAAGCACACCACTGACTTGGTGCGGGGAGCAGGAACAGACCGGACCGTACTGGGGACACACACCACTGGCCCTACACCGGGATCTGGAACGGGCCGGACCGGACTGGTAACACACCCCAGTACCTCTCGCCGTGCCTCTACACCTTCCTTCCCCTCTTCTACCAGTGGCCCCCGTAACCTGGCGGCCTCCTCTGCCGACCCGCTGGACCGCTCTACCGCGGCCTCCTGCTGCCCCGACGTCGTGAGCCCCCCCCTAAAAAATTTCTGGGGTCTCTCCTCCCCGTGGGCCAGGCCTCTATCGTTCTCGCCCAACTCTCGCTCTTCTGCCCCCAATTCCAGCCATTCTGCTCTTCATTAGGCTTGACCCAGTCGAGACTCTTCCTCCACTGTTCCCAAGTCCATCCACTCTGCTCTTTACAAGGCTGGACCCAGTCGAGGTTGCCACGGAGATCTGCAAGCGATTCCCCAGGCGATGGCTCCTGGACACGCTGCTTGGTCCAGTTTTGGTGGGTTTTTCTGTCACGATCGTCTAAGGAGGGAGAGGACCAAGGCGCAGCGTTGAAAGCAAACATATTTATTATATGAATGATCACACGATCAAAACAACGAAACGTGACGTCCCTGGTTACATAAACAAACCAACACGGAACAAAAACCCACAAACACAAAGGGACAGACACAGTTTAAATATGGCTCCCAATCAGAGACAGCCAGCACCAGCTGATACTCGTTGCCTCTGATTGGGAGTCACTCAGGCCAACATAGAAATACAAACATAGAACTACACACCCTGGCTCAACATAACAGTGTCCCCAGAGCCAGGGCGTGACAAATAATGGATTTAATGGTGCTCCGTGGGATGTTCAAAGTTTAGGATATTTTTTTATAACCCAACCCTGATCAGTACTTCTCCACAACTCTGTCCCTGACCTGTTTGGAGTGCTCCTTGGTCTTCATGGTGCCCCTTGCTTAGTGGTGTTACAGACTCTGGGGCCTTTCAGAATAGGTTTATATATACAGTGAGGGAAAAAAGTATTTGATCCCCTGCTGATTTTGTACGTTTGCCCACTGATAAAGACATGATCAGTCTATAATTTTAATGGTAGGTTTATTTGAACAGTGAAAGACAGAATAACAACAACAAAATCCAGAAAAACTTATGTCAAAAATGTTATAAATTGATTTGTATTTTAATGAGAGAAATAAGTATTTCACCCCCTCTCAATCACAAAGATTTCTGGCTCTCAGGTGTCTTTTATACAGGTAACGAGCTGAGATTAGGAGCACACTCTTAAAGAGGAGTGCTCCTAATCTCAGCTTGTTACCTGTATAAAAGACACCTGTCCACAGAAGCAATCAATCAATCAGATTCCAAACTCTCCACCATGGCCAAGACCAAAGAGCTCTCCAAGGATGTCAGGGACAAGATTGTAGACCTACACAAGGCTGGAATGGGCTACAAGACCATCGCCAAGCAGCTTGGTGAGAAGGTGACAACAGTTGGTGCGATTATTCGCAAATGGAAGAAACACAAAAGAACTGTCAATGTCCCTCAGTCTGGGGCTCCATGCAAGATCTCACCTCGTGGAGTTGCAATGATCATGAGAACGGTGAGGAATCAGCCCAGAACTACACGGGAGGATCTTGTCAATGATCTCAAGGCAGCTGGGACAATAGTCACCAAGAAAACAATTGGTAACACACTACGCCGTGAAGGACTAAAATCCTGCAACGCCCGCAAGGTCCCCCTGCTCAAGAAAGCACATATACAGGCCAGTCTGAAGTTTGCAATGAACATCTGAATGATTCAGAGGAGAACTGGGTGAAAGTGTTGTGGTCAGATGAGACCAAAATCGAGCTCTTTGGCATCAACTCAACTCGCCGTGTTTGGAGGAGGAGGAATGCTGCCTATGACCCCAAGAACACCATCCCCACCGTCAAACATGGAGGTGGAAACATTATGCTTTGGGGGTGTTTTTCTGCTAAGGGGACAGGACAACTTCACCGCATCAAAGGGACGATGGACGGGGCCATGTACCGTCAAATCTTGGGTGAGAACCTCCTTCCCTCAGCCAGGGTATTGAAAATGGGTCGTGGATGGGTATTCCAGCATGACAATGACCCAAAACACACGGCCAAGGCAACAAAGGAGTGGCTCAAGAAGAAGCACATTAAGGTCCTGGAGTGGCCTAGCCAGTCTCCAGACCTTAATCCCATAGAAAATCTGTGGAGGGAGCTGAAGGTTCGAGTTGCCAAACGTCAAGCTCGAAACCTTAATGACTTGGAGAAGATCTGCAAAGAGGAGTGGGACAAAATCCCTCCTGAGATGTGTGCAAACCTGGTGGCCAACTACAAGAAACGTCTGACCTCTGTGATTGCCAACAAGGGTTTTGCCACAAAGTACTAAGTAATGTTTTGCAGAGGGGTCAAATACTTATTTCCCTCATTAAAATGCAAATCAATTTATAACATTTTTGACATGCGTTTTTCTGGATTTTGTTGTTGTTATTCTGTCTCTCACTGTTCAAATAAACCTACCATTAAAATTATAGACTGATCATGTCTTTGTCAGTGGGCAAACGTACAAAATCAGCAGGGGATCAAATACTTTTTTCCCTCACTGTACTGAGATCATGTGACACTTAGATTGCACACAGGTGGACTTTATTTAACTAATTATGTGACTTCTGAAGGTAATTGGTTGCACCAGATCTTATTTAGGGGCTTCATAGAAAAGGGGGTGAATACATATGCACGCACCACTTTTCCATTATTAATTTTATTGAATTTTTTGAAACAAGTTATTTGTTTCATTTCACTTCACCAATTTGGACTATTTTGTGTATGTCCATTACATGAAATTCAAATAAAAATCCATTTAAATTACAGGTTGTAATGCAACAAAATAGGAAAAACGCCAAGGGGGATGAATACTTTTGCAAGGCACTATATACTGTATCTCTGAACAACATTTCCAAGCACATGTTGTACATATTTCTACACAGATGCATTACACTTACATACGTGTACATAAAATGGTAGGTTAATCATTTCCATGTACACTGTATATATTTTCTAGGCTGTTGGTAATTCCATTCTCCCTTGCCCCAATTCCTACCCATAGACTTCCCCAAGGAGCTGCAGTTCTTGAACAACCCCTGTGAGAAGTGCTGTTGCTCAGCTCCACCTCCAAAGATCAGTGACCTGATGGATGACAAGGACTTGCTGGACTTACTGCGTCTTAAACTGGACCCAAATCATTGCACTGTTAAGAACTGGAAGAACTTTGCGAGCCGTTGGGGTATGAGCTATGATGAGCTGACTCTGCTGGAGCACCGGACCCAGGGCTCAATGTGCCACAGCCCCACACAAGAGTTCCTGCAGCGCAACAACCACAAGACCGTCACTGAGCTCACCGAACTTTGCCGGGTTTACCAGCGCATTGATGTGCTGCGGCTTCTGCAACACTGGATGGAGAACGACTGGCCCTCACGCTGGCAAAATGCTCATTAACCACTTGCCCTATCCCCACCTCTGAAAATCTGCATATAACGTTTTACATTTTGCTATACACTTTATTGAATTAGCAATCACAACAGGGACTTGGACCATTTGTTATCAGAAGCCCATTTATTTAACAACCAGTGGTCCCGGATTTTGGTTGAGTTGGTGTGCCAAAGACCAGTGGATCACATTTTATAACTCCTGTGGAGTTGAGGACTGAATAGGACTGATTTCTGTTGTGTACTCTTTACCAATACTGTAGTTCTGAGCATCTCAACTAGCACATTATTTTCTTTTTCAAAGGTCCAGCAACCTCAGAATTGCTGTGGGTCCAATAGTGATGGGTTGTTCGCGAACTAATGGCTCTTTTTGAACAGATCTTTTTGGTGAACGTCAGGAAACGAATCGCATCGTTGAAAGAGCCATTCATTTGGCTCCCTGATTTGCATACTGCTACTATGCAAATACTACGTGTACGTTCTGGTCCACACTCATCTTTGCATTGCGTTAAAAATAAATAAAAACAAAAATTGTCGATGATCTAATAATTTGGCCATGTAAACCTTTATTTGAACGCGCATTTCACAATCTGACATAATGGTAGCCAACTTTTTGGGCTTTACATTGGAGATTGGAAATCATGGTTCTAGGTCGATTTTTAAGCATTTTGAATGAAGAGCTGTTTGGGAGCCAAATAAGCCGGCTCTTTTAAGTGAATGGAGCCAAATGAGCTGGCTCACCGAAAAGACTCGGAATGCCCATCACTAGTGTCCAAGTGTTGGTATTCCCAAAAAAATGACCAATGGGCTAGAACATAGTAAGTGGAACTGTGTAAACCAACATGGCACATCAAGAAGGTAAAGTGAGAAAGAGAGAAGGAGATTAAAAGGGTGAACTGTTAATAATTATTTGCTTATTAGAACAGTGATGACAGACAATAACGATCAATGTAGTATATATAATATGGCAAAGGAGACAGCGTTGAGTTTTGGTCTTTATAGTCTCATAAAAACATGAATCATCTCCAAATATTGTATTGTTTGTATTCATAGTTAATGAGTCTTGATTATTTTGGGATAGTTTGATGAAGCTGAGGTCATGTTGTCAAATGAGATATCTCACTACGGTCTGAATCATAATTAGCAATTTTCCCTTAAGTTTTATCCTTTTTGTGGTTACAATTCCTCTCCCCTCCACCCACACTTGAAGCAAATAAAAGCTAGATGTTTTCCATCTTCTTTCTAATCTTATGAACTTTTCTTCATCATTGAAAATACAGTGCTGAAAAAAAGGTTTTCTGTTGGAAGTTACCCATGAGAGTTTGAGCTTTCTGTGTGTATGATTATATAACTTGGTAGATGTTTATCTAGATTTCAGTGATGAATATCCAATCAGAGGAATTCAAGCCTGTCATGTAATTATACAGTATCATATGGTTGTAGTCAATTATCAATTAATAGTCTATCATCAATAAATGATAAAGAAACATAATGGACGTATTAATATAATAGTTTATTGGAAAAAAATCTAATGCGTAGTTTAATTACATTTCACTGTTCAACTATTGTTTTTGCTTAAAATGTTAAAATGTAAAGATGACATCTTCCATACAGATTGTGTCCCCTTTGTGGGTGAAACACGTCTGAATTGTGAAAGATACAATACTGAGGCATTTGTAAAAATGAGTATACTTCCAAGTGAACAGAATTTGGGAAATAGTACCATAATTTGAAAAAGTTTGAGTACACATAGAGCTAATGAGCACATTTTCCTTCATTTTGATGTCAACTGTTGAAATATAGATGTAGCATATGGATTAATACAAACAGATATCTGAGACAAAACTACATAAAAAATAATTACATGTTTCTGTTTTGTTTTCTACATAGAAAGAAACCACATCCTCAACATAGAGTCAACTCATGCACAAATGGAATGGTGCTTATTTACAAAATAGTTGCATTCATGTTGGTTTATCCCAAATGTAAGGTTCACATGGCTGGAAACTAGGAATAATCTGCATCGGGATCTGTGATATTCAGACCAAGCATATTGGAGAGGCTTATTGATATGCTATTGTTTCCATCCGATGAGTCCAGTGCATCTGAGTTGATTTTTGCTTTGAACACCTTCAACCGCTCCATGATGTTAATAGGTCCTGAAGGTGATGTCTCTTTCCGTCCTTCATTCAAAGATACATTCACTTTAGACAAACTGACCTCTGTACTAGCTGTATCAAGGCCTCCTTCAAGCTTTGGTGTGTCAATGGCCTCAAAAAGGGCCTCAGCAGCATCTTTGAGCGCACTCTCAATCTTGTTGTTCTGTGGAAGTCTGTGAAAGGTAAACATTGGTACCTCTACCTGACCACTCTCTGTTTTATCACCACTCTGCTCTTCCTCATTGTCCACGTCAGAATCCTTACCTTTTGAGCCAGAATAATCAAAGCTTGGCCACTTTAATGGCCATTTTAACTTACTTTTGTGAGTGTCATCTACTTTGATGTCAGCGTCAGGTAAATTGACGTCTAAATCTGGCATGTCAACATTGGCCTTAACGTCAGGAGCAGAGAGACTCAGTTCAGGTGTACTATTCTCTCCCTCAACTTTGGGGACAGAAACTTCCACATCAGGCGTATTCACATCTGCATAGGCATCAAGTTCTGGTACCTTTATTCTAGGTCCTGAGAGACCAAACTTTGGCATCTTAAAATAAGGCAGTTTTCCAGAGGGAGCGTCAATGTCAACATCTGGAGCTTTCAATTCGACCTCAGGGCTTTTAATGTCTCCCTGCACACTCAGATCAATGTCTGGGACACTTACTCCAATCTCTGGGGTAGAGAGATTAAGAACAGGAGCATTCAACTCTACCTCAGGGCCAGAGAGGTCAGCTTTTGGTAAACTTAGATTTATATCTGGTGCACTGATATCACTTTCAACATTAGGAGCAGATATATTTAGATCTGCTTGAGGTATATCTAAATCTACCTTTGGGGCTACAAGCCCAGTCTCAACTGTGGGAACTAAAATATTTATGACAGGTGCATCAACGTCAAGGTTGGGTCCCTCCAGTTTATGATTTGTTTTCAGGTCTAGGTCATGACCTTGAAGGTCTACTTTTGGTAAATTCACATCGACCTCTGGAACTGATATGTCTAAATCTTGTATCTTAAGCTCAATTAATGGAACCTCAATGTCGAGATCAGGGGCTTTAAGGTCTACTTCAGGCACATTAATATCAAGACATGGAGCAGCGATGGCTCCCTCAATTTTGGGGGCAGGAAGGTCTGGTGTTTTCAGCTCTACAACACAGGCTTGGAGGTTAGCTGTTGGTAAATTGACATACACATCAGGAACAGAGACATCCAACTCTGGGGCCTTTTGATTAGCATCCATCTTTGGTCCTTTAACTCTTGGCCCTGTTAAACCAAAATTTGGCAGTTTGATTTTAGGTAACTTGAATTTTCCAGAGGGAGCATTAAGGTCAACATCTGGAGCTTGAGGATCTACCTCTGGACCTTTGATGTCAGCTTCAGGCAAACTAATACTCAAATTTGGAGCAGCGATGGCTCCCTCAATTTGGGGGGCAGAAAGATCCAGGTCTGGTGTTTTCAGCTCTACAACATGGGCTTGGAGGTCAGCTGTTGGCAAATTGACATCCACATCAGGAACAGAGACGTCCAACTCTGGGGCCTTTAGATTAGCATCCAGGTTTGGTCCATTAACTCTTGGCCCTGTTAAACCAAAATTTGGCAGTTTGATTTTAGGCAACTTTAATTTTCCAGAGGGAGCATCAAGGTTGACATCTGGGGCTTGAATATCCACAACCAGTCCTTTGAGGTCAGTTTCAGGCAAACTCACATTGAGATCTAGAACAGCAATGTCTCCCTCAATTTCTGGTGCTGAGAGGTTGAGGTCTGGTGTTTTTAAGCCGACATCAGGCCCTTTCAGATCTGCTTCGGGTAAGTTAACATCAACATTTAATTCTGGGGTGTTAAGATCAGCATCTACATCAATCTCCGGTCCTTTTACTTTTCTCATTTTTGGCCATTTTATTTTCGGTAACTTGAATTTTCCAGAGGGAGCATCAAGGTCTACATTTATATCTGGTCCTTTGAGGTCAGCTTCAGGCAAACTGACATTGAGATCTGGAACAGCGATGTCACCTTCAATTGCTGAAAGGTCCAAATCTGGTGTCTTCAGATCAGCATCCACATCAAGGTCTGGTCCCTTCACCTTATGTCCAGACCAGTTAATTTTGGGCATTTTAAAAGTTGGAAATCTATGTTTTCCAGAGGGTGCCTCAACGTTGACCTCTGGTGCCTGAAGATCTACATCTGGACCTTTCAAATCAGATGTGGGTAAATTGACATCTACATCTGGTGCACTTATATACCCGTAAATGTTAGGGGTAGAGAGACTCATGTCAGGTACAGTCAGATTCGCTTCCAGATCCATTTCTGGCTCCTTCACCTTTGGACCGTGGAGTCCAAATGTAGGCTTCTTTAGGTTGAACAACTGGAATTTTCCAGAGGGAGCATCAATGTCAACATCTGGAGCTTCAAGGTCAGCTTTGGGTAAATTAAGATCTACATCTGGTGCACTTATTTCTCCATCAATGTTTGGAGTGGAGCGATTCAAGTCAGGTGCAGACAGGTCAGCATCTATGTCCACTTCGAGTCCCTTAATCTTGGGTCCAGAGAGTCCAAATTTGGGCTTTTTTAGAGTAAGCCATTTGAATTTCCCTGAAGGGGGCTCAATGTCCACTTCTGGTGCGTTAAGGTCTACTTCAGGGCCTTCGATATCTGCATTTAGCAAATTGATGTCCAAATCAGGCGTGTCAAGCCCTGCATCAACATCAGGGACAGAGAGACTGAGGTCAGGTGCCTTCAGATCTGCATCAACATCTGGAGCTTTTATCTTTGGTCCAGAGAGCCTGAATTTAGGCTTTTTGAGTGTTGGGAACTTAAATTTGCCAGTGGGAGGATGAATGTCAACATCAGGGCCACTGAGGTCTGCTTTGGGTAAATTCAATTCTAAATCTGGGGTGCTCATCTCACCCTCAATCTTTGAGGCAGAAAGATCAACGGTTGGTGTCTCCAGATCTGCCTTAACATCCACATCAGGGGCTTTGACTTTTGGCCCATGAAGACCAAATTTGTGTTTCTTTAAATGAGGCCATTTGAATTTACTTGAGGGAGCCTCAATGTTGATATCTGGAGCTTGCAGATCTACCTCAGCTTTTGGTGAACTCAGATCTACATCTGATGCGCTTATCTCTCCATCAATGTTGGGAGTGGAGAGATTCACGTCAGGTGCAGACAGGCCAGCATCTATGTCCACGTCAGGTCCCTTCACTTTTGTTCCAGATAATCCAAACTTGGACTTTGTTAGAGTTAGCCATTTGAATTTGCCTGAAGGAGCCTCTATGTCACAATCTGGAGCTTTCAAGTCAGCATTTGGACCATTAAAATCTACATTTGGGGCTTTAATTTCCACACCAGGGGCTGAAAGGTTCAGGTCTGGTGTCTCCAGCTCTCCACTGAGACCAGGGCCTTCTAAATCTGCTGATACGTTCACGTCTTCCTTTGGTGCTTTGGCTTTTATGTGTGGTAGATTGAAGTGAGGCATTTTTAATTTTGGATGCTTGTACTTCAATCCATTCGTCTTAACCTCTGGTTTCTCCAAGTCAAGTGAGGCATCTGGAGTGCGGAGCTTTGGTATTGATAGACTGTCTTCAGGGCATCTGAGGGTGCCATCAAGATCTGCTCCTTTCATTACAGGCCTAGACATTCCAATGGTGGACATTGTGAACTTTGTATCACCATCAGTTCCAGGTGTGTCCAATGTCACATTGGGCAATTCCCCATTCAAAGTGGTACCATTGATTTCACTCTTCAACCTCCCTTCAGCATTTAATTGTCCACTGAGGCCATCGACCTCAATAGTTGGTGTCTCAACTGATCGCTGCATTCTGCTGTAGGTATCCTTGAGCATCTGTAGACAATCAAATAGTAAATAAAGCATAGTGCTATGTGGTACTTAGTGGGCAAATACTAAGGTATTGATCCATAATACATTATTGGCATAATTCTTCAAAATAACCTTGGAACTATTATGTCAGCATAGTGCAATGACTGCTGGCATAAATCAAGTAAATTTGATTCTGACACTTACATCCCCAGGACCTTTGAGGCCACCGTCCAATGAGCAGAGACTGACGCTGGCTTTCAGATCCTGCTTTGTCATAACTCTCATGTTGTCATTGTAAGGCTCCATGATCTTGAGTAATTTTATCCTGTCATCTTTACTGAGGTGGTTCAGATTTATGGTGACAGCAACAGTCTCATTGTCTAAAAGAGTAGAGAAAAAAGGCTCTGTCATTTAAAAAAAAACTTTTACTAATAATGATCTATTATGATTCACATCTTATAATTAGGAATGTTTTTGATCAGAAATGAACTAGTATGTGACATTTTACCTTCTTTTAAGCCACTCTCATCAGTGACACTAGGGTCTGTGCTTCCAGTGATGACAACTCCTCCTCTGTCTGAATCCTCCAGGACCAAGCTTTTGGAGTAACGTCTTTGCTGACTTTCCCCGTTCTAGTAAGATGTCAACAATCAAATAAAATGAAATATCAATTGTAGTCATTATCATTAAGCAGCAACCGTTTGTAACAGTTACATTAGCATGTGTGCAGTATCCATCCAAAGTGGACTAAGAATCTGGTAAGACAAAATATCTATGGTTTTAGCCTCAGATTTTTTACACTGTGAATACACCCCAGGATAGATGTTTTTAGGAGAACAGACTCCCTCAAGGCTCCTGCTCTTTAAAGGGGCAATCTGCTTTTCAAACATTAACAAAGAGGTCACCCGCCATTGTTTTTGTAAAAAGCTGAGGGATGGGGCTGGAGAAATGTTACCACTCTCAAATTCATAGATAGAGCTATGGTTGCAAGGACTGACCAGCTATGATATAAAAATACTATACAGGGTTTGTTTACAATTATATTGTTTACTAACAATGAAGTAAAATGAGCTTATATTTTGGGTTCTGTTGGGGTACGACAGTTGACCTAAGCACACAAGGCTTTTATAAGTTATATTCTTCATGAATCAATGGAATATATCATTTATTTAAGTACAAAAATTGATGTATCAATCTCAGATTGCCCCTTTAATGGGAAGCATGAAAGGTTATAAAATGTCAGGGAATGTTATAAATTATTTGACTCACCATGATTTCTGAAGTATATTTACAGCGGCATATCAAGAACAATGTCCTCACTATAACCTGTAAAAACAATAACAAAAAATAAGTGAGGTACAGTTTGTCTTTACTATCAGTTTATAATGTGATTTAAAAAGCAAAATTCCCTCTAAAATAAGACATTTAATCTTATAGGGTTTGATGTTGCACAACAATAAAATGTACATTGAAAAATCTTCAAGGACGATTTTCCCTATCATTTTGTAGGAGCCAAATTAAAAATATATTTCAACTTTATATTTTAACAATTTTTATTGTTGGAATTGTTGCATTTACTAATTACAAAACTGCCTCACATTAATATAATATCTGTATGTGGTGATATATCTGTTAATGAAAACTTTTGTGAGGTGAAGCTAGCAGAGAAAAACCACTTCCTCTCCCAGCTCTGTGGGTGAAACATCCACACACAAACACACACAGTTGCACACAGTTAATGCATCTCTGCTCAGACTTACACCTAAACAGTCTTTGCTAGACTTTTGCTACGTCACAAGATAAGGCAGGTGAGATTAATGCTTGAGCATTTCACAAATGGAGTGTCACGGATGTACGTACAGAATAATATGAAATTCTCAGACCAGGTTGCATAACTTAACATGTAAAAACCAACCAAAATATTAATTGGACTGCTGAAAGGTATCCTCACAATTGTTATAATGACAATAATTAACCACTCTAAAGCTTTTGTCATTAATTTACTGCTGGCTGATTGACAGAGAGAGTGACAGCGACACCCACACACAGACAGCCGCACGTTTAGGAACCCCTGGAATGGCCACTGCCAGGATGCTCAGGGGAATGTGTCGCAAAACAGTTGGTTTACATGCATGATAGCTTACATGCCATACCTACTACCACATACTGCCACACCCACTACTGTAATGAATGTCAATGTGTTCACCTGCATTGTGATGCTGAGGGTTCGGGCAGCATGTCAGAAAGAGGGAATGGTGTAAGCCAAATTATGAGTGTCATGATATTGGCTTCAAAACATTACATTATTGCACCAGAAGGGGTGGACTGGGAAAAGAATCCGGCCCAGGTATTTTATCCACACCAGCCCACATCACTGTGCACGCCGCCAACTCATCCCCAGCCATACACACACATCCCATCCCCACACATACACCCTACCCTGACCCTACTTGAACACAGGCAGTAGTGCTGACACATAACATTGGCAGTACAGTACAGCGTTTCTCAACCATTGCTGTACCAGTGACTGACGAGACATGGTCCTCCTCAAATTTTTTAACCAGCTCGTGTTTAAAATAAATACAATATGTAAAAACACCACTGGAGACTATAACTGTGCATCTGCTCTAGTCATTTTGTTTGCCTCCCTGTTGTGCTGTTGATATGTCTCTGCATCTTATGTCAGAGTGATCTTATGTCACTCTGTGCTTCTTATTGTTCTCTGTCTGCCTGCCTGTCTGCCTGCCTGTCTGTCTGCCTGCCTGTCTGCCTGCCTGCCTGCCTGCCTGCCTGCCTGCCTGCCTGCCTGCCTGCCTGTCTGTCTGTCTGCTTAAGCCTTATATGTTCTAAAAGCCAAGCTAATGACTTAGGCTATATTGCTAATTAGTACCTGTCATACACTACATATATACAAGTATATGGACACCCTTTAAAATGAGTGGATTCGGTTATTTCAGCCACACCCGTTGCTGACAGGTGTATAAAATCAAGCACACAGCCATACAATCTCCATAGACAAACATTGGCAGTAGAATGATCTAACAGCTAATAGACCAGACGCTAACTAGAGGTAAGAGACAGAACTAGTCTGTTTGGTAACATCGCTAATAGACCAGACGCTAACTAGAGGTAAGAGACAGAACTAGTCTGTTTGGTAACATCGCTAACAGACCAGACACTAACTAAAGTCTATTAATCTAAAGTGGAAGTTGGGAGAGTTATATTTGAGTGTTTCAGTGAAATGTGAGGGAGGCCCCGCTCTCTCGCTTTCCCAGATGCTTATGTAATACCTTGCTAAAACCAAGTATAGAGTTTATTTGTTATAATTCATTGGTATTAGATTTAAAAGGTGATCGAATAGCTCCTGATTTGTAATGTCATTAATGCATGTCTTTTGAAGCAATGTTTTAAAAAAATTTACAAGTGAATAGGTTGGTTTACTTTTAAGTTTAAGTTTCCCACGTATCTCGTTAAAGTTTTGACCAATGAGGTAACTTGTTAAGTTGTGGCCAATGGGAGAGTGGACTGGTTGCTGGGAAAGAAAAGAGAGGGAAACGTTGAAAGAAGGGAGAGGAGAGACGTTAGTGGGGTTGGTGAAGGAAAAACGACCAAAGGAAACGATAAAGAGAGAACAAAACCATACCTACAGAGTTTTTTAAAGGGAAATCCTGATTTTATTTCTATAAAAGAGTGTTTATTATTTCGTTAAGAAAGACCTAGTAGAGACTGAAGCTGCCGTCGCATTGTGGAGACATTCGACATCCTACAGGTTAGCCTAGCATCGTGCAAGACTTGGAGAGAATTGCTTGTGACGATCAACGAGTTCGGGTTTCCAACGGATGTCTGTTGCTGCTACAGAGTACTGGCTGCATTGATAGCTGTGTTCGCTGTGGATCTTGTGAGGACACCTGCACGGAACTACTATATTTTGCTGAGGCATTATCTACAAGTAGTGAGTAACTACAAATGTGGGGTGGACTTCGGGACTTTATGTATGTCGTCATTTTTTTTATGAGCTCCAACGCGCGCCCAGGGTTTAAGCAAGCTTGCAAATAATTTGGACATGGGTTGTGGAAAAATCATTGGGGTTTATTATTTTTATTTCTTTTGATGTGATACATTGAACATTTGATTAATATAGATCTTGAACCTTATGTCTGTTGTATTGGTGGAGTCATTTACTGTTTCAGTTTCATTTAATGCATGGGAAAGCATATCCTTATAACAATAACCAAGTCTATAATCATTCTATCTGAAGTTAATACCCTATTTGTCATTCACCCTAGCAAGTTTACAATAGGGATTCTTATAGTCCTTCTCACCTAATATCCCATGCTGTTCAGATATTCTAAATAAGGTAATATCGTGAGAGTCAAATTCGAGCCTGGTGAGAGGGTTACATTTTTGGGGGCTCGTCCGGGATCTTGGTTATTGTTGATGGGATATTTTTGACTCCCCATTAGACAATTTTGAATTGAAATTTTGGATTTTCTTCTGACATTGCTGTATAGGCATAAACCTACAACATGCATGTTGAAGAGATTGTTACCTGGTGTAGAGAGAAACAGCTAGCTACTAATCGTGCAGTTGTCCTTAGCAGTGTTACAGATGATGTGTCTGATGAGGTTCTGCTGGAAATGCTGACTTATGTTAAGGCTTTTGGTAAAATTAGACTGCATGGTCGTTGTTCTTATTCAGCTGGTAAAAAGCAGTATGTTTTGGTAGAGATATCAAACAACCTTAACGAAATAGCTGTGCCAAGTGTTGTTGGGATACCTGGAGAGTTGGGTCCCTGGCCTGTACATGTAGTTTCACATGTCACATCTCCAGTTGAGAAAGAGGGTGAAGATTTCCATGCAAAGCTATTATCCTTTCTGAGATATGAAGGGAAGACTGTGGCTGATGTTAAAGGCCTGGTAAGTCCCTCTGGTGCTGACCTCAACGCTGAACTGGTTACTGCCATAAGTTCACTGGTAGAAAAATGCAACAATGTGCCATCTGAGACTCAGAGTTACCGTAAGCTACGTATGTTCTCAGGTGCGAAGCCCACTCCTAGTGGAGAGGAAGAGTATGACGCATGGGCTGAGCAAACCACCCATTTTCTAGAGGAATGGCAGTGCACCGACAATGTGAAAAAACAGAGAATAATAGAAAGTCTTAAAGGGCCTGCTGCTGACATTGTGAGGTTCTTTAGGACCGGAAACCCCCATGCTACAGCGATCGAATACGTGAAGGCTCTAGAAACCGCATTCGGTACCACCGAAAGTGCACCTGATCTCATGGTAAGGTTCAGAAACACATTCCAGAGTGAAGGAGAGAAGCTTTCAGCTTACCTGTTGAGACTTGACAAATTGCTGCACAATGTATATCGAAAAGGAGGCATTGAGCTGTCAGAGATGAATCGCACACGCATTGGCCAAGTAGTGAGAGGTGCATCCTCACATGACATGGTTGCGCTTCGTATTCGCATGACCTATAAGCTGCGTGATCCACCAACCTTTACTGAGCTGCTGCAGGAAGTAAGGGAGGAGGAGGACATGATTCAAGACAGGAACACAACGAAGAGTGTTGTGAAGTCATCAGCTGTTGCTCCTGTTGCTACAGTTTGTGAAGAAGCTAATACTGAGATAGAAGTGCTGAGAAAAGAGCTAAAAGGTTTGAAAATTGAAATGACATGTCTCATGTCTGCTAACGTCACAGCAGCTCACTCTGAGACACAAAGGTCAGATGTTGCATTTAGAAGCAAAAAGAAAAGGGTAAATCCATCACAAGAACAGACACAGGCCGACAGAAACCATGGAGTGTTCTGTTATAGATGTGGAGAAGATGGCCATTTCAAGAGAAACTGTGAAGGTGAAGAGAACTTGAGGAAAGTCAACACACGCCTGATCAAACAAAAACGGTCTATGGGAAACTACAGAGGGACCCAGTAAAGGAGCGGCCTGACGTCCCGGTGAAGATACGTTCCACAAAGTGCCACAAGTATGAAGACATGAAAGACATGCTACCTACAGGTTTAGTTGGCCCAAGTTCTGTCGTTTCTGTACAGATTGAAGGTGTCTATGCTAAAGCTTTACTAGATAGTGGTTCTCAGATTACTCTACTTTACAGATCCTTTTATGACAAGTACCTGACGCATTTGCCATTGATTCCTATAGGAAACTTAGAGATATGGGGCCTTAGCTCTGAGCAGTATCCATATGATGGCTATTTGTCGCTCAAGCTTGAGTTCTCGGGATCGGTTGTGGGCGTAGCAGAGACCATTGAAGCACTTGTGTTGGTATGTCCAGATCCGGCCATGAAAGGTGACGTGTCTATTCTGGTCGGCACAAATACGTCTGTAGTGAAGAGACTTATGACTGCTTGCAGAGAAAAGGAAGGTGAAGGTTTCCTTAGCACACTACAAGTTCATCCTGCTATCAAGGAGGCATATGAGAGGATGAGAGAAACCTCAACTGATGATGATGAGAAGAGAGGAACGGTCTGGTTCGTACAGACAAAACCTGTCACCCTGCCACCTGGTGGGCAGGCGAGAGTTACTGGAATTACAAAGTTTCCTGGGATACCGTCTACTCAAACCCTTCTGGTAGAGAGGCCTGAAGAACCCTGGTTCCCTGAAGAACTACTAGTGAGGCCTGAAATCCAGACGGTTGCAGTTGTGTCGTCTAGAAGAATCACCCTTACTGTCAGGAATGTCTCGACAAAGGAGATCACTCTGAAACGAGGTATGCCTATTGCTCATCTGTTTCCTGTAGATATTGCTCCTGGGTTTCCATTGAAACGAGAGCAGGATTCATCTGAGAAATTGACGTCTTCTTCATTCAACTTTGGAGATTCTCCAGTGCCTGAGGGATGGAAGAAGAGGTTATGTGAAAAGATGATGGAACGGAAAGAAGTGTTCTCAACACATGAGTTTGATGTGGGTTGTTCAAAGAGTACTCATCACACCATCAGAGTTACTGAAGACAAACCATTTAGGGAGAGATCTCGCCGCTTGGCTCCAGCTGATGTTGAAGATGTAAGGAAGCATCTAAATAACTTGAAAAGTTCTGGGATCATATCTGAGTCGAGAAGCCCCTATGCATCTCCTATTGTGGTGGTGAGGAAAAAGAATGGCAGCATACGCATGTGTGTTGATTACAGGACCCTCAACAAGCGCACTGTTCCCGACCAGTACACAGTCCCACGTGTGGAGGATGCTCTGACATGTTTGAGTGGGAGCAAATGGTTCAGTGTGTTAGATCTCCGAAGCGGATACTATCAAATCCCAATGGGTGACACAGATAAAGAGAAGACTGCATTTATCTGTCCAGTTGGATTCTACCAATTTGAGAGGTTGCCACAGGGTGTGTCCGGAGCACCTGCAACATTTCAACGTGTCATGGAACAGACAGTTGGAGACATGAATCTACTCGAAGTTCTTGTTTACCTTGACGACTTAATCGTGTTTGGAAGGACGCTGGAAGAACACGAGCAGAGGTTGCTCAAGGTGTTGGACCGCTTGAAAAGTGAAGGCTTAAAACTGTCCCTTGACAAGTGTCAGGTTTGCCGCACATCTGTCAACTATGTTGGACATATCATATCCCAGAATGGAGTGGCCACAGACCCATCAAAAATTGAAGCTGTCACCACGTGGCCAAAGCCTGAAACTGTGACTGCTCTGCGTTCTTTCCTAGGATTCTGTGGATATTACAGGAGATTTGTGAAAGACTACTCTAAAGTGAGTTACCCCCTGAATCAGCTCTTATGTGGATATCTTCCCGCAGGCAAGAAAGGGAGAAAGTCCAAGGAAGAGGTGAAAGCCTACTTCAATAACTCAGAACCATTTGGATCAAGGTGGAATGAGAAGTGTGAATTGGCATTCGAGACATTGAAGGAAAGCCTCACAAAAGCTCCTGTGTTGGCTTTTGCTGATCCTCAGTTGCCATACGTTCTACATGTAGATGCTAGCCGCGAAGGGTTAGGTGGAGTACTGTACCAAGACCAAGGTGAGGGTCTGCGTCCTGTGGCATTTGTGAGTCGAAGCCTGACCGCTTCTGAACGCAACTACCCAGCTCACAAGTTAGAGTTTCTTGCGTTGAAGTGGGCCGTGGTTGATAAACTACATGATTACCTGTATGGGGTCAAGTTCGAGGTTAGAACAGACAACAACCCATTGACATATGTCCTCACGTCCGCAAAACTGGATGCCACTGGTCATCGTTGGCTGGCTGCGTTGTCTACCTATGACTTTAGTCTCAAGTACAGGCCAGGCAGGCAGAACATAGATGCCGATGCTTTATCTCGCCGCCCTCATCAGCAATATGCAGTGGAACAAGATTGGAGAGACATTCCTGCATCCAGTGTTAGAGCCATGTGCCAGATGTCTAATGTTGTTAGAATAACTCCTGGATCATCTCATAGTAGAGTGATTGATCAGTTGGGAGCCTCTATGCATGCTGTGCCTCAAGCATACTGTAACCTGAGCATGCTGACGTCTAACATGCCCAGATTGAGCACTATGGAACTTTCTGCATCGCAACAAGAAGATCCTTGCTTAGGAGAGATGTGGGTTGCTCTTAATAAACATGATATCACCAGGGTGACCAGGACAAAACATCCACTCATCTCTTTGCTCCTGAGAGAGTGGGAGAAGCTAAAGATGGAAGATGGAGTTATGTACAGGATCACACATCCGCCAAACAAGACTCGTCGTGCTCAATTACTTCTTCCAGAGAAGTTCAAAACTATGGTTCTCACGTCGCTGCATGATGACTCAGGTCATTTAGGATTTGACAAGACATATGGACTTGTCAGAGACCGGTTCTACTGGCCACGCATGAAGATGGAAGTAGAAGAGTACTGTAAGTCCTGTGCTCGCTGTGTACAGAGGAAAACACTTCCAAAGATAGTTGCTCCGCTTGGTCATATGCAAAGTGATGGACCTATGGACCTTGTGTGTATGGATTTCCTGTCCATTGAGCCTGACTCCAGTAACACAGCGAATGTTCTTGTCATTACGGATCATTACACAAGATACGCTCAAGCTTTTCCTACGAAGGATCAGAAAGCATCCACTGTCGCCAAGGTATTGTGGGAGAGGTACTTCATCCATTATGGTCTGCCCAAGAGGATGCATAGTGATCAAGGTAGAGATTTTGAAAGTCGACTCATCCATGAGCTACTGAATATGCTTGGAGTGGAGAAGTCAAGGACAACACCATATCATCCTCAGGGAGATCCGCAACCCGAGAGATTCAACCGAACCTTGTTGAACATGCTTGGAACTCTTGATCCTACACGAAAGAACAAATGGAGTCAGTATGTTGGGCATCTAGTGCACTCGTATAACTGTAGTCGGAATGAAGCGACTGGCTATTCGCCATATTTTTTGATGGTTGGACGTGAAGCTAGATTGCCTGTTGATATTTGTTTTGGAGTCTCGAGTGATAGCTCTTCAGAGAGAACTTACCTCAAGTATGTATCTGATATGAAGAAACAGTTACAAGCTACTTACAAACTTGCTGAGAGCACTGCTGGAAAGCAAAACCAAGAAAACAAACAGCGATATGATAAGAAGATCCGCTACACGCAACTTATGCCTGGAGACAGAGTCCTCATACGGAATCTAGGACTGCAAGGAAAACATAAGCTGGCAGATCGCTGGGCCTCTACGCCATATGTGGTGGAAAGTCAGATGTCAAACTTACCTGTGTTTCGTTTGAAGCATTAAATTGGAGATGGACCCATTAAGATTCTTCATCGAAATCACCTGCTACCACTGGGGCAGAAAGTGCGCATAGAACCTGTGGTTAACATAGAACCAACACCTGGTAGAAGGACCCTGCAAAGAAGGAGGAAGAGAAAGGGACATGAAAAGTTGCCTGGAAACTGTACTCCTCGGAATGATGAGAAAGTTGAAGAGGTTGAGAATCCAGAAGATGAGAAGGATTTTGACTCAGAAGATGAGGACATCGGAGTATGGTATGAAGTGCCAACTACAAACTGTATAAGCCGAGAAGTGGAAGAGATGTCGGAACCATTTAGCTTGGACTTAGACATAGTTTGGAATCAAATGACAGGGGAACCTGAAAGAGCAGACGAAGTTCTGGAAGTAAAAGAGTCCAGTCAAGAAGATGAGGTCGCAACTGGAGTTGAAGTAGATGATAATGAGGCATCTAACTCAGTTGAAGAGATTACAGAAGAGGAACGAGAAGTTCAGGGAGAAGTGGAAACTTCTGAGGAAATGGAAGGACCAGGGATAAGAAGATCTCAGAGAGTAAAGAAAGCGCCTGTATTACTTACCTATGATAAACCTGGAGTTCCAAGTATAGCCCCAGTTGTCAGATATTGTTCCACATTGTACAAGTGGATTGGATAAGGGAAACACAAATGTATCTCATTTTCAATTATCTAACAAGTTTTGTCTCAGCTGTAGGTTGTAGTTAAGAGTTGACACATTTACTTGTCATTACATTTCACTTATGTTTACAAGTCATGAGGACATGCCTATTTTGGTGGGGGGAGAGTGTAATACCTTGCTAAAACCAAGTATAGAGTTTATTTGTTATAATTCATTGGTATTAGATTTAAAAGGTGATCGAATAGCTCCTGATTTGTAATGTCATTAATGCATGTCTTTTGAAGCAATGTATTAAATTTTTTTACAAGTGAATAGGTTGGTTTACTTTTAAGTTTAAGTTTCCCACGTATCTCGTTAAAGTTTTGACCAATGAGGTAACTTGTTAAGTTGTGGCCAATGGGAGAGTGGACTGGTTGCTGGGAAAGAAAAGAGAGGGAAACGTTGAAAGAAGGGAGAGGAGAGACGTTAGTGGGGTTGGTGAAGGAAAAACGACCAAAGGAAACGATAAAGAGAGAACAAAACCATACCTACAGAGTTTTTTAAAGGGAAATCCTGATTTTATTTCTATAAAAGAGTGTTTATTATTTCGTTAAGAAAGACCTAGTAGAGACTGAAGCTGCCGTCGCATTGTGGAGACATTCGACATCCTACAGGTTAGCCTAGCATCGTGCAAGACTTGGAGAGAATTGCTTGTGACGATCAACGAGTTCGGGTTTCCAACGGATGTCTGTTGCTGCTACCGAGTATTGGCTGCATTGATAGCTGTGTTCGCTGTGGATCTTGTGAGGACACCTGCACGGAACTACTATATTTTGCTGAGGCATTATCTACAAGTAGTGAGTAACTACAAATGTGGGGTGGACTTCGGGACTTTATGTATGTCGTCATTTTTTTTATGAGCTCCAACGCGCGCCCAGGGTTTAAGCAAGCTTGCAAATAATTTGGACATGGGTTGTGGAAAAATCATTGGGGTTTATTATTTTTATTTCTTTTGATGTGATACATTGAACATTTGATTAATATAGATCTTGAACCTTATGTCTGTTGTATTGGTGGAGTCATTTACTGTTTCAGTTTCATTTAATGCATGGGAAAGCATATCCTTATAACAATAACCAAGTCTATAATCATTCTATCTGAAGTTAATACCCTATTTGTCATTCACCCTAGCAAGTTTACAATAGGGATTGTTATTGGAGATGTCCTTCTCACCTAATATCCCATGCTGTTCAGATATTCTAAATAAGGTAATATCGTGAGAGTCAAATTCGAGCCTGGTGAGAGGGTTACACTTAGTTAATTTCATTCCGATCTCCTTTGCATTATTGTAGCCTTTTCTGTAGCCTGTCAACTATGTGTCTGTCTATCCCTGTTCTCTCCTCTCCACACAGGCCATACAAACGCTTCACACGGCGTGGCTGCTGCCACTCTAATCTGGTGGTCCCTGCGCGCACGACCCACGTGGAGTTCCAGGTCTCCGGTAGCCTCTGGAACTGCCATTCTGCGGCCAACAAGGCAGAGTTCATCTCAGCCTATGCCACCCTCCAGTCCCTCGACTTCTTGGCGCTGATGGATACATGGATTACCACAGAAAACACTGCTACTCCTACTGCTCTTTCCTCGTCTGATCATGTGTTCTCGCATACCCCGAGAGCATCTGGTCAGCGCGGCGGTGGCACAGGAATCCTCATCTCTCCCAAGTGGACATTCTCTCTTTTCCATCTGTCTATCTCCTCATTTGAATTCCATGCTGTCACAGTCACTAGCCCATTCAAACTTAACATCCTAGTCATTTATCGCCCTCCAGGTTCCCTTGGAGAGTTCATCAATGAGCTTGATGCCTTGATAAGTTCCTTTCCTGAGGATGGCTCACCCCTCACAGTTCTGGGTGACTTTAACCTCCCTACGTCTGCCTTTGACTCATTTCTCTCTGCCTCCTTCTTTCCACTCCTTTCCTCTTTTGACCTCACCCTCACACCGTCCCCCCCTACTCACAAGGCAGGCAATACACTTGACCTCATCTTTACTAGATGCTGTTCTTATACTAATCTCACTGCAACTCCCCTCCAAGTCTCCGACCACTACTTCGTATCCTTTTCTCTCTCGCTCTCCTCCAACACTACTCACTCTGCCCCTACTCAGATGATAATGTGCCGTCATAACCTTCGCTCTCTCTCTCCCGCTACTCTCTCCTCTTCCATCCTATCATCTCTTCCCTCTGCTAAATCCTTCTCCCTCCAATCTCCTGATTCTGATTCCTCAACCCTCCTCTCCTCCCTCTCTAAATATTTTGACTCTCTATGTCCCCTATCCTCCCGGCCGGCTCGGTCCTCCCCTCCTGCTCCGTGGCTTGACGATTCATTGCGAGCTCACAGAACAGGGCTCCGGGCAGCCGAGCGGAAATGGAAGAAAACTAGACTCCCTGCGGACCTGTCATCATTCCACTCCCTCCTCTCTACATTCTCTTCCTCCGTTCCTGCTGCTAATGCCACTTTCTACCACTCTAAATTTCAAGCCTCTGCCTCTAACCCTAGGAAGCTCTTTGCCACCTTCTCCTCCCTGCTGAATCCTCCTCCTCCTCCCCCTCCCTCCTCCCTCCTCCCTCTCTGTGGATGACTTCGTCAACCATTTTGAAAAGAAGGTTGACGACATCCGATCCTCATTTATTAAGTCAAATGACACCACTGGTCCTGCTCACACTGCCCTATCCTATGCTTTGACTTCATTCTCCCCTCTCTCTCCAGATGAAATCTTGCAACTTGTGACGGCCGGCCGCCCAACAACCTGCCCGCTTGACCCTATCCCCTCCTCTCTTCTCCAGACCATTTCCGGAGACCTTCTCCCTTACCTCACCTCGCTCATCCTTGACCGCTGGCTATGTCCCTTCCGTTTTCAAGAGAGCAAGAGTTGCACCCCTTCTCAAAAAACCTACACTCGATCCCTCCGATGTCAACAACTACAGACCAGTATCCCTTCTTTCTTTTCTCTCCAAAACTCTTGAGCGTGCCGTCTTTAGCCAACTCTCTTGCTATCTATCTCAGAATGACCTTCTTGATCCAAACCAGTCAGGTTTCAAGACTGGTCATTCAACTGAGACTGCTCTTCTCTGTGTCATGGAGGCTCTCCGCACTGCTAAAGCTAACTCTCTCTCCTCTGCTCTTGTCCTTCTAGACCTGTCTGCTGCCTTTGATACTGTGAACCATCAGATCCTCCTCTCCACCCTCTCCGAGTTGGGCATCTCCGGCGCGGCTCACTCTTGGATTGCGTCCTACCTGACAGGTCGCTCCTACCAAGTGGCGTGGCGAGAATCTGTCTCCGCACCACGTGCTCTCACCACTGGTGTCCCCCAGGGCTCAGTTCTAGGCCCTCTCCTATTCTCGCTATACACCAAGTCACTTGGCTCTGTCATATCCTCACATGGCCTCTCCTATCATTGCTACGCAGATGACACACAACTAATCTTCTCCTTTCCCCCTTCTGATAACCAGGTGGCGAATCGCATTAAAAACTGTAATATCTTATGTTTCACGGAGTCGTGGCTGAACGACAACAATGATAACATTCAGCTAGCAGGCTATACGCTACATCGGCAGGACAGAACGTCTGACTCTGGTAAGACAAGGGGCGGCGGTCTGTGTATATTTGTAAACAACAGCTGGTGCACAAAATCAAATACTAAGGAAGTCTCGAGGTTTTGCTCGCCTGAGGTAGAGTATCTTATGATAAGCTGTAGACCACACTATTTACCAAGAGAGTTTTCATCTATATTTTTCATAGCTGTCTATTTACCACCACAAACCAATGCTGGCATTAAGATTGCTCTGAATGAGTTGTACAAGGCCATTAATCAACAGGAAAACGCTCATCCAGATGCAGCGCTCCTAGTGGCCGGGGACTTTAATGCAGGGAAACTTAAATCCGTTCTACCTAATTTCTACCAGCATGTTAAATGTGCAACCAGAGGGAAAAAAACTCAAGACCACCTTTACTCCACACACAGAGACGCATACAAAGCTCTCCCTCGCCCTCCATTTGGCAAATCTGACCATAACTCTATCCTCCTGATTCCTGCTTATAAGCAAAAACTGAAGCAGGAAGCACCAGTGATTCGGTTAATAAAAAAGTGGTCAGATGACGCAGATGCTAAGCTACAGGACTGTTTTGCTAGCACAGACTGGAACATGTTCGGGATTCTTCAGACAGCATTGAGGAGTACACCACATCAGTCACTGGCTTCATCAATAAGTGCATCGATGATGTCGTCCCCACAGTGACCGTACGTACATACCCCAACCAGAAGCCATGGATTACAGGAAACATCCGCACTGAGCTAAAGGGTAGAGCTGCCGCTTTCAAGGAACGGGACTCTAACCCGGACGCTTATAAGAAATCCCGCTATGACCTCCGACGAACCATCAAACAGGCAAAGAGTCAATACAGGTCTAAGATTGAATCATACTACACTGGCTCTGACGCTCGTCGGATGTGGCAGGGCTTGAAAACTATTACAGACTACAAAGGGAAGCACAGCCACGAGCTGCCCAGTGACACAAGCCTACCAGACGAGCTAAACCACTTCTATGCTCGCTCGAGGCAAGCAACACTGAAGCATGCATGAGAGCACCAGCTGTTCCGGATGACTATGTGATCACGCTCTCCGTAGCCGATGTGAGTAAGACTTTTAAGCAGGTCAACATTCACAAGGCCGCAGGGCCAGACGGATTACCAGGACGTGTACTCCGAGCATGTGCTGACCAACTGGCAAGTGTCTTCACTGACATTTTCAACATGTCCCTGACTGAGTCTGTAATACCAACATGTTTCAAGCAGACCACCATAGTCCCCGTGCCCAAGAACTCTAAGATAACCTGCCTAAATGACTACCGACCCGTAGCACTGACGTCTGTAGCCATGAAGTGCTTTGAAAGACTGGTCATGGCTCACATCAACAGCATAATCCCAGAAACCCTAGACCCACTCCAATTTGCATACCGCCCCAACAGATCCACAGATGATGCAATCTCTATCGCACTCCACACTGCCCTTTCCCACCTGGACAAGAGGAACACCTACGTGAGAATGCTATTCATTGACTACAGCTCAGCATTCAACACCATAGTGCCCTCTAAGCTCATCACTAAGGATCCTGGGACTAAACACCTCCCTCTGCAACTGGATCCTGGACTTCCTGACGGGCCGCCCCCAGGTGGTAAGGGTAGGTAACAACACATCTGCCACACTGATCCTCAACACGGGGGCCCCTCAGGGGTGCGTGCTCAGTCCCCTCCTGTACTCTCTGTTCACCCATGACTGCATGGCCAGGCACGACTCCAACACCATCATTAAGTTTGCCGACGACACAACAGTGGTAGGCCTGATCACCGACAACGATGAGACAGCCTATAGGGAGGAGGTCAGAGATCTGGCCGTGTGGTGCCAGGACAACAACCTCTCCCTCAACGTGACCAAGACAAAGGAGATGATTGTGGACTACAGGAAAAAAAAGAGGACTGAGCACGCCCCCATTCTCATCGACGGGGCTGTAGTGGAACAGGTTGAGAGCTTCAAGTTCCTTGGTGTCCACATCACCAACGAACTATCATGGTCCAAACACACCAAGACAGTCGTGAAGAGGGCACGACAAAGCCTATTCCCCCTCAGGAGACTGAAAAGATTTGGCATGGGTCCTCAGATCCTCAAAAAATTCTACAGCTGCACCATCGAGAGCATCCTGACTGGTTGCATCACCGCCTGGTATGGCAACTGCTTGGCCTCTGACCGCAAGGCACTACAGAAGGTAGTGCGTACGGCCCAGTACATCACTGGGGCAAAGCTCCCTGCCATTCAGGACCTCTATACCAGGCGGTGTCAGAGGAAGGCCCTCAAAATTGTCAAAGACTCCAGCCACCCTAGTCATAGACTGTTCTCTCTGCTACCGCACGGCAAGCGGTACCGGAGTGCCAAGTCTAGGTCCAAAAGACTTCTCAACAGCTTCTACCCCCAAGCCATAAGACTCCTGAACAGCTAATCATGGCTACCCGGACTATTTGCACTGCCCCCCACCCCATCCTTTTACGCTGCTGCTACTCTGTTAAGTATTTATGCATAGTCACTTTAACTCTACCCACATGTACATATTACCTCAACTACCTCAACTAGCCGGTGCCCCCGCACATTGACTCTGCAACGGTACCCCCCTGTATATATAGCCTCCCTACTGTCACTTTATTTTACTGTATATATAGCCTCCCTACTGTCACTTTATTTTACTTCTGCTCTTTTTTTCTCAACACTTTTTTTGTTGTTGTTTTATTCTTACTTTTTTTTGTTTAAAATAAATGCACTGTTGGTTAAGGGCTGTAAGTAAGCATTTCACTGTAATGTCTGCACCTGTTGTATTCGGCGCATGTGACCAATAAAATTTGATTTGATTTGATCTCTGCATGTCTGGCAGACATATCAGTGTGGATGACGGATCACCACCTCAAGCTGAACCTCGGTAAGACGGAGCTGCTCTTCCTCCCGGGGAAGGACTGCCCGTTCCATGATCTCGCCATCACGGTTTACAACTCTGTTGTGTCCTCCTCCCAGAGTGCAAAGAGCCTTGGCGTGACCCTGGACACCACCCTGTCGTTCTCCGCTAACATCAAGGCGGTGACCCGATCCTGTATGTTCATGCTCTACAACATTCGGAGAGTACGACCCTGCCTTACACAGGAAGCGGCACAGGTCCTAATCCAGGCACTTGTCATCTCCCATCTGGATTACTGCAACTCACTGTTGGCTGGGCTCCCTGCCTATGCCATTAAACCCCTACAACTCATCCAGAATGCCGCAGCCCGTCTGGTGCTCAACCTTCCCAAGTTCTCTCACGTCACCCCGCTCCTCCGCACACTCCACTGGCTTCCAGTTGAAGCTTGCATCTGCTACAAGACCATGGTGCTTGCCTACGGAGCTGTGAGGGGAACGGCACCTCCGTACCTTCAGGCTCTGATCAGTCCCTACACCCAAACGAGGGCATTGCGTTCATCCACCTCTGGCCTGCTGGCCCCCCTACCTCTGCGGAAGCACAGTTCCTGCTCAGCCCAGTCAAAACAGTTCGCTGCTCTGGCACCCCACGGAACAAGCTCCCTCACGACGCCAGGACAGCGGAGTCACTCACCACCTTCCGGAGACACTTGAAACCCCACCTCTTTAAGGAATACCTGGGATAGGATAAAGTAATCCTTCTACCCCCCTTACCCCACCCCAAAGAAAAAAAAAGAAAAAAACATATTGTAAAGTGGTTATCCCACTGGCTATAAGGTGAATGCACCAATTTGTAAGTCGCTCTGGATAAGAGCGTTTGCTAAATGATGTAAATGTAAATGTAATGAATGGCCTTACTGAAGAGCTCAGTGACTTTCAACGTGGCACCGTCATAGGATGCCACCTTTCCAACAAGTCAGTTCGTCAAATTTCTGCCTTGCTAGAGCTGCCCTGGTCAACTGTAAGTGCTGTTATTGTGAAATGTAAACATCTAGGAGCAACAAAGGCTCAGCCACGAAGTGGTAGGCCACACAAGCTAACAGAACGGGACCGCAGAGTGCTGAAGGCGTAGCGTGTAAAAATTGTCTGTCCTCGGTTGCAACTCTCACTACCGAGTTCCAAACTGCCTCTGGAAGCAACGTCAGCACAATAACTGTTCGTCGGGAGCTTCATGAAATGGGTTTCCGTGGCCGAGCAGCCGCACACAAGCCTAAGATTACCATGCGCTATGCCAAGCGGTGGCTGGAGTGGTGTAAAGCTCGCCGCCATTGGACTCTGGAACAGTGGAAACTTGTTTTCTGGAGTGATGAATCACGCTTCACCATCTGGCAGTCTGATGGACGAATCTGGGTTTGGCAGATTCCAGGAGAACGCTACTTGCCCTATTGAATAGTGCCAACTGTAAAGTTTGGTGGAGGAGGAATAATGGTCTGGGGCTGATAATGCCCCCGTGCACAAAGCAAGGTCCATACAGAAATGGTTTGTCGAGATTGGTGTGGAAGAACCTGACTGGCCTGCACAGAGCCCTGACCTCAACCCCATCGAACACCTTTGGGATGAATTGGAACACAGACTGCGAGAAAGGCTTAATCGCCCAACATAAGTGCCCGACCTCGCTAATGCTCTTGTTGCTAAATGGAAGCAAATCCCCGCAGCAATGTTCCAACATCTAGTGGAAAGACTTCCTAGAAGAGTGGAGGCGGTTATAGCAACGAAGGGGGGACCAACTTCATATTAATGTCCATGATTTAGGAATGAGATGTTCGACGAGCAGGTGTCCACATACATTTGGTCATGTAGTGTATGACTAACATTTTCCCCTGGTGTCAATGGTGCCTCTATATTTTACAGTTGGTGGCACTAGTCCATGATTTGGGTAATCATCTTATAAAGTATTTCATAGTGCTTTATTAAAAAGTGTAATAAATAGACTACTGAGATATTCAAGGAATAAGTTGTTTCATCTAACACATCCAAGCAGGAATGCATGACTCAAGATATTTTGATGTGCAACCTAATCCAGTGATTGACATGAAGTTGGACTATAGTTTCTTTTTTTACTGTCAAAATAGGAATTTCCAGATTTTTTTTTTTCAATAGAATTAAATTACATACATCTTTATGTGCACTAACTAATATCATAGGCTAATTAATTTGGGCATTAACACCTGAGGAAGTGGAAACTCAAAACACATTAACTAGATCGCTAACTCTAAATATAATACCCACTGCTAGTAGCCAGGTATTCGTCCAACAGTAAATGTATTGTCCTAAAAATAACTTTGCAGTTGTAGGCTACTACAAATGAGACCTATAGTCCTATGCCCTCACAATGGTCGGTGCGCATTTCACGGCGTGCCGCTCCATATCTCAAAGCCATATCAAATATCTTGGTTGTAAAATAGTTGCTATTAAGTTGAATATTGAGAAAACATTTTTATACCTACAGAAAGTTGCGACAGGGACAAGGGGACAAAGCTTCCAAATCTGTGTTTTTCCCGCAATTGCATTTTAAAATGTTATACGATCAGAGCGCATTTTTCTGTCAAGCACATGGGGGGAGAGGGGAGTGGTTCGTTCATCACAGCAGCATGCCCCAGTAAAACAGGCACAGGTGCAGGGCAGACACTTTCATTACAGGAATCATGAGGATAATGCACTTTACTGTTTGACCAAATCATGGTTCTAGCCGCCCCAAAAATAGGACGTTTTGAGCAGCGGTTGGAATCAAAATTATTTTCCTATCGTTTCGTTTAGTTCTGAACAGAACCATCATTGTTTTATTCCGTTCCACTGTTCCAACCAGCATAATAAAGTTCTGAATCAGTTCGAAACCCCAAAAAGTAACGGTTTATATCGTTCCTTTCTGTTCCTTTTTAAACCTCTGAAATCAAAATATTTTTACATTTAGCTCAACAGTAAATTATTTCACCAATAAATGCGGATAGAGCAGATTGCTATGGAGCGGGTAAGCTATTTACATGCAATGGACTGACGAGTGTAGGCTGCGAGATATGACTGAAATTTCGCAGAGGCTTTGCTTGAAGTGCTGGGCATCTTGTTGTTATGACATGCATTATCTGAATTCGCCCCACAGAATTATACCTACGGAAGAGCGGCTTCTATGAAGGAACTTTGAATGTCTTTGAACTTCAGAGAGTTGGCTTAATGTTGGACCAGCTGGCTAGCTAACAAGGTTGTGTGTGCAGAGCGGCACCAAAATTTAAATAAAAACATGTCTTACCTTTTTGTAGTTAATAAATCCCAATGTGAAACGTAATAACTATAGTATCCTTAACTAGCATTGAAAAGGTTAAACCATTCTTCTCTAATAAAAAATCTCTCTCCCTATTTTCTGAATCACGCTTGTAATGTCAGTAGGTTACTAAACTATGCTTCGAATGGGGAGGGGCAGGTTGCCTACATGCACACACACAGGAAAAACGTTCAGCTGGCTGGCAGGCAGATGCTGGAATAAGTTTCTGAGTGACAGAGTGAGGGTTTCGCATAGGAGCTTTGTTGTGTTTTTTTGTGGGACTAGAAACAAATGCCCGGAACGTAAAATAACGTTATTAACCGGTTCCCACACTTTTAAAATAATAGTTATTTTCCGGAACAGCATAGATTACTTTCGTTTGCGGTTCTGATTCTGTTCGTCAAAAAATTCCTTTATTTTCTGGTTTTTGGTTCTGTTCCATGAATCGGTTCAAACCCCTTGTTTTGAGTGAGGTGACAATGTATACTGAACAAAAGTATAAATGCAACATGCAACAATTTCAAAGATTTTACTGAGTAACTGTTTATATAAGGAAATCAGTAGGCCGTAATCTATGGATTTCACATGACTGGGAATACAGATTATGCATCTGTTGGTTACAGATACCTTAAAAAAAAGGTAGGGACATGGATCAGAAAACCAGTCAGTATCTGGTCTGACCACCATTTGCCTCATCCAGCGCGACACATCTCCTTCACATAGATTTGTTCAGGCTGTTGATTGTGGCCTGTGGAATGTTGTCCCACTCCTCTTCAATGGCTGTGCGAAGCTGCTGGATATTGGAGGGAACTGGAACACGCTGTCGTACACGTCGATCCAGAGCATCCCAAACATGCTCAATGGGTGACATGTCTGGTTAGTATGCAGGCCATGGAAGAACTGGGACATTTTCAGCTTCCAGGAATTGTGCACAGATCCTTGCGACATGGGGACATTATCATTATCATGCTGAAACATGAGGTGATGGCGGCGGATGAATGGCATGACAATGGGCCTCAGGATCTCGTCACGGTATCTCTCTGCATTCAAACTGCCATCGATAAAATGCAATTGTGTTCGTTGTCTGTAGCTTATGCCTGCCCCATACCATAACCCCACCGCCACCATGGGGTATTCTGTTCACAACGTTGACATCAGCAAACCACTCGCCCACACGATGCCATACACATGGTATGCAGCCGGTTCGACGTATTGCCAAATTCTCTAAAATGACGTTGGAGGCAGCTTATGGTAAAGAAATGAACATTCAATTCTCTGGCAACAGCTCTGGTGGACATTCCTGCAGTCAGCATGCCAATTGCACACTCCCTCAAAATTTGAGAAATCTGTGGCACTGTGTTGTGTGACACAACTCCACATTTTAGAGTGGCCTTTTATTGTCCCCTGCACAAGGTGCACCTGTGTAATGATTGTGCTGTTTGATCAGCTTCTTGATATGCCACACCTGTCAAGTGGATGGATTATCTTGGCAAAGGAGAAATGCTCACAAAACAGGGATGTAAACAAATGTATGCACAACATTTAAGAGAAATAAGCTTTTTGTGCATATGGAAAATGTCTGGGATCTTTTATTTCACCTCATGAAACATGGGACCAACACATTACATGTAGTGTTTATATTTTAGTTCAGTGTAGAATGCACTCTATTTAAGTTTATAGGCACAATTTCAGTTTTTTATGATCCATGATTGAGCTGTTTAACTGATGACAGAGTCGAAGCAGGTCAAGTATAACTGACAAATAACTGAGAAAAATACAATCTTAACAGTTCGATAAGCCATCACCTTTTTCATTTTTTATTTTTTATATAAAACAAATATTTTTGTGTGTGTCAATTTCGACCAGCCCACCCAACCCCAAAAATATCAAACCCTTCTGGCATTTTCCAGAATTGCCAAATGGCAAATCTGCCCCTGTCAAACATAATTTCACAATGTTTCAGATAACACAAGAAATTTGCTCAGACGATGACACACAAACCCACAACCAGACAGTAATTATGGGTGTATCTTCAGGAAACTAAATGGATCGAAACAACTACACTAAAAGCACAACATATAAAACAACCATCCTCCCTTGCCATATCTTCAAATGAAGTTGCAAGGTTACACAGGTCAAATGATTTACTTCACAGATATCTACATGTTTTCTCATGTATTTTTATTTCAAGGAAATTAAATGAGGGACAATTATTTATTTTATTTTTTATTATTTTTTTTCATCTTTATTTAACCAGGTAAGCCAGTTGAGAACAAGTTCTCATTTACAACTGCGACCTGGCCAAGATAAAGCAAAGCAGTGCGATAAAAACAACAACACAGAGTTACATATGGGGTAAAACAAAGTCAAAAATACAACATAAATAAATATATATACAGTGTGTGCAAATGTAGCAAGTTATGGAGGTAAGGCAATAAATAGGCTATAGTGCAAAATAATTACAATTAGTATTAACACTGGAATGATAGTAATCTGTATAGCAAGACATTTCAAATACAATAATATCTCTGCGAGCAGCAATGAACGAGGTTCACAGGATGACAGAAAGGAGACAAGATCAGTTGGATAAAGCAAGGACTCTATAATGTATGCAACTTCCTTTATGTGCAATCATGAGTTTAAATACAACATCTGAAGTGAATCTGACGTATGAGGAGAAGATGATTTTTAGCATTAGCGTTACAAAGACTGAATTGTTAACCCAATGAGCTACAGAATTTTGGGTTGTACCATTAGATTTGTCTATTTCTTCTGCATTCATTGGTATCAACCCTTAGTCTGTGTTTAACGGGGGCTGAGCTAGAGGTATTTTTATAAAAAGGTCTGTATGGTTTGAGCTACAAACTATTAAAAAGTTATCTATGAAAAGTTGAGACTCTCACGAAGTATATGATGCTCACAAGCTACACACGAGTCGTTAGAAGGTAAGGGGTTCTTCTACATAGATCATAGGAAATCCAAGGACATAGTGTCTATAATACTGTAATAAGCTCACATAGTTGCTGACACAAACTCCAAACTCCACACAGTTGTCACTGACTAGTTGGATATTCATTTCCCACTGAGCAAACCATTTTATTGAGCTTTCTCAACTATTTAGGGCTGGGGTCTTAGGACTTATAAGGTTAATTATATTACCAGTTGACACAGCAGAAACAAGAGCACTAAACTATGATTACAATTCCCATTGTACCATCAGCACAATGACATCTATTTGTTAAATATCTTATTCTAATGGCATCAAAAGCCTTAAAATATAGCCGCATCAGTCATATACATATATGCAGGGCTTACGCTGGGCTCAGATTGGGGCATAGGATAGGATAGGATGGGAAGGACTCACCTTGTGATGCTCCTAGATATGCGTCCTCTGAAAGCCCAGGCAATGTTGTCTCCTCTGTACCTTAGCTGTTCTGTCAACCTAAGAGGATCTGTCAGTTAAATGCCTTCTCTGACCGTAACCTGAGCTGGAGAACAGGTTAGGCAGCACCTAGATCGCCTCCCCAGTGCCACCCCAACCCCCACTATGAACCTTTTCACAGGGAGAGGGACATGTCATGCACATTTACAGGGCTGGTGACAGCCGAAACCTGCCAAGAGAGTGAGAGAGAGAAATGGCGAATTAGAAAGAGAGAGAGAGAGAGGTACACACCACTCGTCCTTAACACAGGTTGAAGAAACAGACGCCTGCAATAATTGCAAAGCATGCACCTACATCCATCAACATATGAATGCGCTCTCTCCTTCTCTGTCTCTCATGCACACACACTGCCCACAGCTCTGGAGAGATTAATGGAATCCAAAGATTCTGCCCATCAGCCACTGATCAGTGTCTTTGCCATCTTCTACTGTAGGACATAAGGTCGTAGAGATGAGGTCACAGTGCTGACAATCAGTGTGTCAACTTGGTAACAATAACTGAGTTTATTCAGTATTATAATTACTATGTAACAAACCAAAACCAGGCATACCATAGTGAGTTATTGCCCTACCCACTCTATGAATGAATACAATGTTTAGAAAAGTAACATCAGAAGCCTCCTCCCCAAGTTTGAGTTATTCACTGCGTTAGCACACTCTGCCAACCCTGATGTTCTAGCAGTGTCTGAATCCTGGCTTAGGAAGGCCACCAAAAATTCAGAAATGTCCATCCCGAACTACAACATTTGACCTAAACTGGGATATGCTTAACACCCCGGCCATCCTACAATCTAAACTAGATGCCCTCAATCTCACACAAATTATCAAGGAACCTACCAGGTACAACCCTAAATCTGTAAACATGGGCACCCTCATAGATATCATCCTGACTAATTTACCCTCTAAATACACCTCCGCTGTCTTCAACCAGGATCTCGGCGATCACTGCCTCATTGCCTGTGTCCGTAATGGGTCCGCGGTCAAACTACCACCCCTCATCACTGTCAAACGCTCCCTAAAACCCTTCAGCGAGCAGGCCTTTCTAATTGACCTGGCCCGGGTATCCTGGATGGATATTGACCTCATTCCATCAGTAGAGGATGCCTGGATGTTCTTCAAAAGTGTTTTCCTCTCCATCTTAAATAAGCATGCCCCATTCAGAAAATTCAGAACTAAGAACAGATATAACCCCTGGTTCACCCCAGACTTGACTGCCCTTGACCAGCACAAAAACATCCTGTGGCATACTGCATTAGCATCGAACAGCCCCCGTGATATGCACGTTTTCAGGGAAGTCAGGAACCAATATACACAATCAGTTAGGAAAGCAAAGGCTAGCTTTTTCAAACATAAATGTGCATCCTGTAGCACTAACTCCAAAAAAGTTTTGTGACACTGTAAAGTCCATGGAGAATAAAAGCACCCCCTCCCAGGTACCCACTGCACTGAGGCTAGGAAAAACTGTCACCACCGATAAATCTACGATAATCGAGAATTTCAATAAGCATCCCCCCGCTTCTCCTTCACCCAAATTCTAAAGTATTTGAAGGCCAAGTTAACAAACAGATCACCGACCACTTTGAATCCCACTGTACCTTCTCCGCTATGCAATCTGGTTTCCGAGCTGGTCATGGGTGCACCTCAGCCACGCTCAAGGTCCTAAATGATATAATAACCGCAATTGATAAAAGACAGTACTGTGCAGCCGTCTTCATCGACCTGGTAAAGGCTTTTGACTCTATCAATCACCGCATTCTTATTGGCAGACTAAATAGCTTTGGTTTCTCAACTGACTGCCTCGCCTGGTTCACCAACTACTTTTCAGATAGAGTTCAATGTGTCAAATCGGAGGGCCTGTTGTCTGGACCTCTGGCAGTCTCTATGGGGGTGCCACAGGGTTCAATTCTCGGGCCGACTCTTTTCTCTGTGTATATCAATGATGTCGCTCTTGCTGCTGGTGACTCTCAGATCCACCTCTACGCAGACAACACCATTTTGTATACATCTGGCCCTTCATTGGACACTGTGTTAACAAACCTCCAAACGAGCTTCAATGCCATACAACACTCCTTCTGTGGCCTCCAACTGCTCTTAAACGCTAGTAAAACTAAATGCATGCTTCAATCGAACGCTGCTTGCACCCGCCCGCCCGACTAGAATCACTACTCTCGGGGGGTCTGACTTAGAATATGTGGACAACTACAAATACCTAGGTGTCTGGTTAGACCGTAAACTCTCCTTCCAGACTCACATTAAGCATCTCCAATCCAAAGTTAAATCTAGAATCGGCATCCTGTTTCGCAACAAAGCCTCCTTCACTCATGCTGCTAAACATGCCCTCGTAAAACTGACTATCCTACCGATCCTTGACTTCGGCGATGTCATTTACAAAATAGCAGCTTACCGATCACTGTACCTGTACACAGCCCATCTGTAATTAGCCCACCCAACTACCTCATCCCCATATTGTCATTTACATTGTTATTTATTTTGCTCATTTGCACCCCAGTATCTCTATTTGCACATCATCTTCTGCACATCTATCACTCCAGTGTTAATACTAAATTGTAATTATTTTGGACTATGGCCTATTTATTGCCTTACCTCCATAACTTACTACATTTGCACACACTGTATATAGATTTTATATTTTCTATTGTGTTATTGACTGTACGTTTTTGTTTATTCCATACGTAACTCTGTGTTGTTGTTGTTTTTATCGCACTGCTTTGCTTTATCTTGGCCAGGTCACAGTTATAAATGAGAACTTGTTCTCAACTGGCTTACCTGGTTAAATAAAGGTGAAATAAATAAATAAATAAAATAAAAAACATCACACAAGTAGGGCTCAGCTCCAGGAAACCAGTAGTGCTCTAGTGGTAGGTGCAATAAGAAGCACCTCTGCACTCAAAGTTAAATTTCCTGATTGGGTGTTGGCAAGTGAACATGATATTTCAGGATGAGCGCTTTTAGTCAAGTTACAAAAACATCATTTCAATATTATATTGAAGACATTGAAAAGACACACAGTGGTGAACAATTGATACATTAGTAACATGCAGATCCAGCATTTCCTGAATATTTGAATTTGATAGAGACAATCAACAGAACATCTGTCAACAGAATGATTTATATTCAGACTGAAAAAATTTGCAGATCTGAAGGGACCAGATAAGTGAAAATAGCATGGTAACAGCTCCCCCAAGCCTTCCAATAGAGCCCCACAGTGGAGATGTCATAATACCCATAACACCTAGCAGTCAAACAGGGAAATGGTTCCAATCATTTTCCCACTATAAATGTTTCCCATAGGGGATTTTAGAAACACTTAAAATAAGGGTTGTGTTTCGTGTAGGCTTACACTGGCGTGACGTTTTGATAACCATGTAAATCTTTCTCGGACAAGGTGACTTTTATTAATATATTTGGCTCTATTTACTCGCAGATTCGAAAATGCTAATTAGCATCAACGTAGACATCATGCAAGACTACAAATCCCTGCAAGGTCCTACACGTAATCTCTAGCTGACACCTTTGCTAACAGGTGTTGTGTCAATTTAAAACTTGCACAAGACAGTTCACAGAATTGTCCATTTAAAGAGATTTAGCCAATTTATTCATTACTACATTTAGATAACATTAGTTAATCCAGAGATTCTTACCTTTGCCTCGATTCGGCAGTCTCGTCCAGATCATCATCACATTTGTAGTTCTTCATGATAGCCACATTAGCCGCTAATTAGCATTTAACATTTTTTTTGGGGGGGGGTAAATACAGGTGAGTATACAGTATTGATAAATGTCACCTTGTCCTAGAGCGATTTACACGGTTATCAAAACGTCATGCCAGGGTAAGCCTACACGAAGCAAAGCTGCTTAGGAGCTAGAAGCAGAGCTGCCATGTCAATCAGTGCCAGATACACAGCCCTTATTTAAGTGTTTCTAAAGTCCCCTATGGGAAAAATGAATGGAACCATTTCCCTGTTTGACCTCTAGGTTTTATGGGTATTATGACTCATGCTGTGGTACTCTATGGGCACAAAAACCTGCCATATTGCTTAAACCCATCCTGTTCCCTCAAATTTGCTAACACTAAATTGTATCAATGACATGCTCCTTATGAAAAGCATATAGTACAAAGGTGAGATCTAATCATATAATAGGACCCAAGCCCTGTTCTGTTGGTAGAAAGCAGCATATCTTGCGTCTCCTCTAAAGCTTACCATATGCTTCCCAGTCAAAACAGTTTGCGCATATATTATGACAAAATTTTGTCACGTTTGTTTTCGTTTTGGTCTTTGGTTCAGCAGGTTTTTTTCCCGGCTTTTCGAGACAACCATTTTTTTTCTTGAGGCTAGTCGAAGTTCGGTAGCCGAAGTCTACGGCCCTTCATTGGTGATTGGTCAATACAATGACAGATATTTTGTATTTATACAAAAACTTAATGTGTGATCACTGAGTTTCATCTAATAGCACAACCAAATGGCCTGGATTGCAGTTGAGATTACATTAAAAGTCATAGTGCAAGTAATCAATGCCCTTCATAGGTGATTGGTCAACAGTGGATTCTTCAATTAAGTGTTTATTGTCATTCAACGAGAGACGACTAGTTTTCATGCAAATGTTTTCACTTGGGAAATACTGTACGTCTACACCAAACATCTTAGTTAGATGCCTACTTGGAAAAAACTTCAAAATTGATTACAGATTTCTTGATTTATCTTAGATTAATTCAGATTATTTTTGGGAAGTGTATGTTGGCTATTTGTTGCTACGGCATCTCAAGAAGGACAAACAGTAATATTGCATATTTTTTCTCGTTTTTCAACTGAAGGTCTTTTAAGGGAGTATGCGAGGCACAGACTTTTGCTTCGCCTAGCTGTTCTGCTAGGAGCAAACCGAACCTAGCATGCAGACGCCTTTAGGGTGTGGGCCAGGGGCTTTGAAAGACTGTCACCACATGTCTATGGCCAGATACCTTTTGATAGGCAAATTGATTCAGCAGATACTGTATATTAGATGTCTAGTTTCTGTCCTCCCAGTCCAACAGGCAGATAGCTCTCACTAGGTGTCTGAAATTGTCACGTTCGTTGACGGACGGGTCAGACCAAGGCGCAGCGTGATATGCATACATGTTTATTTGACTTATAAACACAATGACAAAACAAGAACCGAAACGACACGTGAAGTCCAAGGTACACAAACAACATACCTCACACGGAACAAGATCCCACAACCCACTAGTGCCAATAGGCTGCCTAAGTATGGTCCCCAATCAGAGACAACGAGCAACAGCTGCCTCTGATTGGGAACCACACCGGCCAACATAGATCTAGACATACTAGATCTAAACATAGAAAATGCAACATAGAAAATCACAACAAGGAATATACACACCCTGACTCAACATATAAGCGTCCTCTGAGTCAGGGCGTGACAGAAATCCATCTCAGTACCACCACCATTGAGAATTTCTTGACTGATTTACTGTTGTTCATACTTATCATGCATGTCTTATCATACTCTGTCCTCAGAGCAGAGAGGTATCAGGCAATGATGACATTTTATGTTGAATTCCCTAAATTTAAGATACTGGAGCACAATAATCACAAATTCTCTTCAGAAAACATGCACAGTAACTAAGTTGTAAGGTATCTGGAGGGTGACAGGTAGCCTAGCAGTTAGAGAGGCAAGCCAGCAACCGGAGCGTTGCCAGTTCGAAAAATATGGTATAACGTTTTAGATGACATTGCCTGCCATTGTGCCCTTGAGCAAGGCACTTAACCCAACTGCTCCACGGGCGCCTACTGTGGGACCCCCCCCCCGCTCCAACCTCTCCAACATGTAGATTTCGGTTGGACCTTGTGTACAATTGACTAATAAAGTGAACTTAATCTCTTAATTACCTATGCTTTGATATAACTCTGGAAATACAGTCGATATCTGTCTTTGGCCTTCCACAGGAGGTGGTGGATGTGAAATGACCATGTAGGCAGGGGAATGAACAGTGAAAAAAGCTGGTTTTACATTAGTAGAATGGACAAAGACATGCACTGCAAGGAAAATACCAGATGTTCTCATTATAATGAATTTGTTCCTACACGTCTGCAACCAAGTCAAATGGTTTCGCCTGAAGGGAGGATTCTGGAATCAGAAGAGAAATAAGGATGGCTTCTTGATTCATGTTTCACTTACTGTCTCAGTTTCAGGTCTAAACATGTTGTACTCTCATAGCTAGACTTCTCTTTAATGAAAGTCTCTAAAATGTCAGATGAGGAGCTCTGTAAAACAAAGAAACTCTCCCCCTCTGTTCGCACAGGCCCAAACACCACACTGTGCACATCATTCAATCATACAGTACGTGCTTCAAATATAGTAAACTACAACACTAAATCAAAAAAAGCAACCATGTTGAAAATGTTACAAGAAGTGTTTGTGTCATACCACTAACATTCTTCGACACAACATTCCTCAAATGCTTCAAAGCGAGATTCTTCATTTAACAATCATGTAATGCTGCTCAAACCACCTCTTGCATTTGTAAGTCCTCGTATGCAGCATCTCATCATTGTGGAATGTCGAGGGGATCTTTTTTTCTTTCAGATGTGAATGGCTCTGCTGACAGGTGAATAGAAATACGCTGTCAATCAGGTTATTGCGACTCTACATTATCTTGTAAGTGGTAGCCATAGTAAGGGAAGGTATTCTGAGTATTCAACAGTTTTTTCTAGCCTACCTACTCCATTTGTATTAACCCTGATATCCAATCCACACAACATTGTATCAAAGGTTACACACCTTCAATTTGGAATCAAGGACAATCATCTGTAATTAGTTTAGCACAATGAAAAGTCTGTGGTGTACTTGTTTTCCTGGCTATTTTGCATTAAAACTTTTGCAATGCTCAACCACAATACTCTACCTGACAGCTAGGCCAAGTTTGGCGAATGATCCTTTCAGTCACACATAGATTCATCCCACTGGGCACACAACGTACATATCAAACATGGTTGGGAATAACATCTCAACCAAATATTACCCTCATTCCCATGTTGAAATTACGTGGTGTGCCCAGTGGGGGGAATCTAAGAGATTTCAACCTTTATTCAACCACTCAAAAAGACATCCAGAAGTCTGTTGAATTTCCGATGTGTTATCACTTTGCTTTCAACCATCTAAAAGCACAACCAAATTCCAATGGAAAACAATGTCTTATTTTTTGTTTAGTTGTCATCTAAATGTATTATCACTGTGCTTTCAGCCATTTAAAAGCACAACAATGTTCAAATGGGAATACAATGACAGATATTTTGTATTTATACAAAAATGTAATGTGTTATCACTGAGCTTCATCTAATAGCACAATCAAATGGCCTGGATTGCAGTTGAGATTACATTAAAAGTACATAGTGCAAGTAATCAATGCTGTTCGAGATTCTGCACAGATTAATTTAGCAATGTTGAAGATCTTCGTAGACCTGTGACTTTGCATGCTATCTTGAACATGCAAGCTTTCTATGATTACATAAGAATACATTTATAGTTACTGTAGGCTAACCTCAAAATTTGGCCATGGATGTGTCACTCATTTTAAGGATGAATAAATACTGTTACATTAGTTTGTAAGATATATAAGATACATCAAATCGTACAAAACATTTTTTTGCCTTAACTCTAGGCTATTTACTGCATTACAAAAGTAATATTCAATTGTGTTTGGTTGACAATGCAACCAAATATCAACATTTAAAGGATGTCTAATGCTTGGACAGTTTCATCTGTGCTACTGGCTTAATCCTATTTTTTAACTTTTATTTTTTGGTTTAGTTGGAGATGTGAATCCAACATATAATTTGTTAACTTGTCGACAAGTTAATATGCTATTTACTGTATTGCAAAAGTGATTCTGAATTGTGTTTGGTTGTCAATACAACCAAAAATCAACATTTGAAGGAGTTAAAGAATAGGACTAAATCAAATCAAACTTTATGTAAAGTGCTTTTAAAGTTGTATTTGATTTAGTCCTATTCTTTAACTTAGAATTTTGGTTGAGATGGAGATGTAAATCCAACATATCAATTATTAATTTGTAGACAAACTGGAATTAAAGCCAGACTCAGTGGCACAGATGGAACTATCCAAGATGAAGATACATCTCCTTCAGATGTTGATATTTGGTTGTATTGACAACCAAACACAATTCAATATCCAGTTCGTCTACAAATTAATAATTTATTTGTTGGATTCACGTCTCCATCTCAACCAAAAATCTAAGTTAAACAATAGGACTAAATCTAATCTAATCAAACTTTGAATGCACTTTAAATAAAGTTTAATTTCATTTATTCCTTTCTTTGACTTTGATTTTTGGTTGAGATGGAGATGTGAATCAAACATATTAATGATTAACTTGAAGATTACATTTGAAATCAACCAAAGCTTGAAACCCTAGGCCTACAGTTGATGTCGGAAGTTTACATACACTTAGGTTGGAGTCATTAAAACTCGTTTTTCAACCACTCCACAAATTTCTTGGTAACAAACTATAGTTTTGGCAAGTCGGTTTGGACATCTACTTTATGCATGACACAAGTAATTTTTCCAACAATTTTTTAAAGACAGATTATTTCACTTATAATTCACTGTTTCACAATTCCAGTGGGTCAGAAGTTTACATACACTAAGTTGACTGTGCCTTTAAACAGCTTGGAAAATGTCATGGCTTTAGAAGCTTCTGATAGGCTAATTTACATGATTTGAGTCAATTGGAGGTGTACCTGTGGATGTATTTCAAGGCCTACCTTCAAACTCAGTGCCTCTTTGCTTGACATCATGGGAAAATCAAAAGAAATCAGCCAAGACCTCAGAAGAAAAATTGTAGACCTCCACAAGTCTGGTTCATCCTTGGGAGCAATTTCCAAACGCCTGAAGGTACCACGTTCATCTGTACAAACAATAGTACGCAAGTATAAACACCATGGGACCACGCAGCCGTCATATCGCTCAGGAAGGAGACGCGTTCTGTCTCCTAGAGATGAACGTACTTTGGTGCGAAAAGTGCAAATCAATCCCAGAACAACAGCAAATGACCTTGTGAAGATGCTGGAGGAAACAGGTACAAAAGTATCTATATCCACAGTAAAACGAGTCCTATATCGACATAACCTGAAAGGCCGCTCAGCAAGGAAGAAGCCACTGCTCCAAAACCACCATAAAAAAACAGAGTACGGTTTGCAACTGCCCATGGGGACAAAGATCATACTTTTTGGAGAAATGTCCTCTGGTCTGATGACACAAAAATAGAACTGTTTGGCCATAATGACCATCGTTATGTTTGGAGGAAAAAGGGGGGCCCTTGCAAGCCGAAGAACACCATCCCAACCGTGAAGCACAGGGGTGGCAGCATCATGCTGTGGGGGTGCTTTGCTGCAGGAGGGACTGGTGCACTTCACAAAATAGATGGCATCATGAGGAAGGAAAATCATGTGGATATATTGAAGCAACATCTCAAGACATCAGTCAGGAAGTTGAAGCTTGGTCGCAAATGTGTCTTCCAAATGGACAGTGACCCCAAGCATACTTCCAAAGTTGTGGCAAAATGGCTTAAGGACAACAAAGTCAAGGTATTGGAGTGGCCATCACAAAGCCCTGACCTCAATCCTATAGAAAATGTGTGGGCAGAACTGAAAAAGTGTGTGCGAGCAAGGAGGCCTACAAACCTGACTCAGTTACACCAGCTCTGTCAGGAGGAATGGGCCATCATTCACCCAACTTATTGTGGGAAGCTTGTGGAAGGCTACACGAAACGTTTGACCCAAGTTAAACAATTTAAAGGTAATGCTACCAAATACTAATTGAGTGTATTTTTACTAGGATTAAATGTCAGGAATAGTTTAAATGCATTTGGCTAAGGTGTATGTAAACTTCCGACTTCAACTGTATATGCATTGTCTATTTTTACCTGAACCCTGGGTTGAATTTAAACAAAAGCTGTTGATGACTTTTCATTTGCTATATAGGCCTAAATAGTATCATTAATATATATGACTTATAAAGTATGGTTACATTACATTTGCTCTGTTCATGGCATGAAACAAAGCTTGGTGAGGTGTGAAGAAATTGTAGCAACACCATCACTATGAATATCCACCCATTTTAACCTCTTAAGGATCGAACCCTTCTTTTCAATTTTCGCCTAAAATGACATACCCAAATCTAACTGCCTGTAGCTCAGGACCTGAAGCAAGGATATGCATATTCTTGATACCATTTGAACGGAAACACTGTGAAGTTTGTGGAAATGGGAAATTAATGTAGGAGAATATAACACAATAGATCTTTGAAATGCAAGAGAAAGGCCACAATACAATATTGTAGTTTAGGTGCAATTTAGTAGTGTGTGTGCAAAGTTTCAGACTGATCCAGTGAAGCATTGCAATACTGGACTATTTTGTATCAAGTCCGCCCAAATGTACCGAATTGGTCAATTGATACATTTTCAAGTACATAACAATAGAGAACATACAAAAATGATATGGTAATACAAAATGTAAGTTTACACACTCCCAGGAATGTCATACATGATGGATCATTAGCTTATACACATCTAGATGGCCGGGCAGGGTGGGTGTGGAGCTAGAGACAGCAGGGGTTCAAACTGTAGAACCCAGTTCCTACATTTGAATATAAAAATGGATTTTATCAAACAAAACTATGCTACATTTTATCTCTGGGACCCTTTAGATGACAAATTAGAGCAAGATTACTGAATGTAAGTACATTATTTACCTTCAGAGGTGAATGTATCAAACCAGTTGCTGTGATACGTTTTTTGTTGTTGTCCTCAAACAATAGCATGGTATTTTTTTCCACTGTAATGGCTACTGTGAATTGGACAGTGCAGTTAGATTAACAATAATTTAAGCTTTCTGACCATATAAGACATGTCTATGTCTGTCACGGTTTCTGCCGAGGCTGCTCCTTCTCCTTGTTCGGGCAGGCTTCGGCGGTCGTCGTCCCCGGAGTACTAGCTGCTACCGTTTGTTGTTTCTGTGTTTGTTTGGTTTGGTCTGTTTTGGTACACCTGTTTCTCATTTTGTCTTGATTATGTGTCCTTTAAGTTCTCGTTGTTTCTGTCTTGTGGTTGTATGTAGTTGTTCCGTGTCAGCAGGTGTTGCCAGTCAGTTTGTGCTCAATTTCTGTTCTAGATAGAGAGTCCGCACTGTTGTGCGTGTTTTGTATTTATACGCTGAGTGCGTTATTTTTCTTGTGCCTCCGGCTCTGTTTGTAGCCGTTCTTTCTGTGGACTTTATTAAAGTATTTTGGACTAGCATCTGCATCCTGCATCTGATTCCCACACCACACCTACGCCCGCTCTGACAATGTCCTCGAAAGCTTGCTGTTACTTACAACAGTCATGCTAATAACATTAGCGCACGTTAGCTCAACCGTCCCATATACAGGACACCAATCCCGTAGAGGTTAAAAAGGTATGTTGTGCTTCACCGTGTTACACTTCTTATCAAACCTGGTAAACATAGTTCCAGGGTATGTAAGGATATACAGTCGTGGTCAAAAGTTTTGAGAATGACACAAATATTAATTTTCACAAAGTCTGCTGCCTCAGTTTTGATGATGGCAATTTGCATATACTCCAGAATGTTATGAAGAGTGATCAGATGAATTGCAATTAATTGCGAAGTCCCTCTTTGCCATGAAAATGAACTTAATCCCCCAAAAACATTTCCACTGCATTTCAGCCCTGCCACAAAAGGACCAGCTGACATCATGTCAGTGATTCTCTCGTTAACACAGGTGAGAAGGCTGGAGATCACTCTGTCATGCTGATTGAGTTAGAATAACAGACTGGAAGCTTTAAAAGGAGGGTGGTGTTTGAAATCATTGTTCTTCCTCTGTTAACCATGGTTACCTGCAAGGAAACGCGTGCCGTCATCATTGTTTGCACAAAAAGGGCTTCACAGGCAAGGATATTGCTGCTAGTAAGATTGCACAGTCTTGTTCCATCGCTGCAACTCCCGTACGGACACGGGAGAGGCGATGGTCGAGAGTCGTGCGTCCTCCAAAACACAACCCAACCGAGCCGCACTGCTTCTTGACACAGCGCCCTCTTAACCCGGAAGCCAGCCGCACCAATGTGCCGGAGGAAACACCGTACACCTGGCGACCGCGTCAGCGTGCACTGCGCCCGGCCCGCCACAGGAGTCGCTAGTGCGCGATGGGACAAGGACATCCCTGCCCGCCAAACCCTCCCCTACCATGGACGACGCTGTGCCAATTGTGCGCTGCCCCATGGGTCTCCCGGTCGCGGCCGGCTGCGACAGAGCCTGGACTCGAATCAGGATCTCTAGTGGCACAGCTAGCACTGCGATGCAGTGCCTTAGACCACTGCGCCACCCGACATTCATGTTTTAAAGTAATGATGGACTGTCGTTTCTCTTTACTTATTTAAGCTGTTCTGGCCATAATACGGACTTGGTCTTTTACCAAATAGGGCTATCTTCTGTATACCCCCCTACCTTGTCACAACACAACTGACTGGCTCAAAAACATTAAGAAGGAAAGGAATTCCACAAATTAACTTTTAAGAAGGCACACCTGTTAATTGAAATGCATCCCAGGTGACTACATCATGAAGCTGGTTGAGAGAATGCCAAGAGTGTGCAAAGCTGTCATCAAGGCAAAGGGTGGCTATTTGAAGAATCTCAAATATAAAATATATTTTGATTTGTGTCACGCCCTGACTTATGGGACTCTGGTATGTTGAGTCAGGGTGTGGTGTTCTATGTTGTGTTTTCTATGTTGTCATTCTAGGATTGTATGTCTATGTTTGGCCGGGTGTGATTACCAATCAGAGACAGCTGTCGCTCGTTGTCTCTGATTGGGGATCATACTTAGGCAGCCTATTGGCACTCGTTAGTGGTGGGATCTTGTTCCGTGGTAGAGGCTTGTTCTGTGTTTAGCCTTAGGACTTCACGTTTCATTGGTTTGTTGTTTTGTTCGTGTGTTTATCGGTTAAATAAACATGTATGCCTTTCACGCTGCGCCTAGGTCTGACCCGTCCTTCAACGAACGTGACAGAAGATCCCACCAAACACGGACCAAGCAGCGTGCCCAGGAGCAAACACCCTGGACACAGGTGGGGAAGATTTGGTCTTGGGAGGAGATAGAGCAACGGCAACACAGAAGGCGCCGGCCGAGGAGGAAGCCCGAGGGGCTAAAGGAGTGGTCGGGGAGCGAGAGAGAAGAGAAGAGAGTGGTGCGTGTGCCCAGTCCGGTCCGGCTCGTTCCTGTTCCTCGCACCAGGCCAGTGGTGCGTGTCGCCAGTCCGGCCCGGCCCGTTCCTGTTCCTCGCACCAAGCCAGTGGTGCGTGTTCCAGTCCGGTCCGGCCCGTTCCTGTTCCTCGCACCAAGCCAGTGGTGCGTGTCACCAGTCCGGCCCGGCCCGTTCCTGCTCCTCGCACCAGACCTGTGGTGCGTTTCTCCAGTCCGGCCCGGCCCGTTCCTGCTCCTCGCACCAGACCAGTGGTGTGTGTTCCCAGTCCGGCCCGGCCCATGCCTGCTCCCCGCACCAAGCCAGTGGTGCGTGTTCCCAGTCCGGCCCGGCCCGTTCCTGCTCCCCGCACCAAGCCTGTGGTGCGTGTTCCCAGTCCGGCCCGACCCGTGCCTACTCCCCGCACCAAGCCAATGGTGCGTGTCGCCAGTTCTGCCCGGCCCGTACCTGCTCCTCGCACCAGACCAGTGGTGCGTGTGTCCAGTCCGGCACGGCCCGTGCCCGTTCCACCGGTGCCTGGTCCGGCACCGGTCAGCTGCTCCACTCCGGAGCCAGAGCAGTCCGCTCCACCGGTGCCTGATCCAGCTCCGGTCAGCAGCTCCACTCCGGAGCCAGAGCAGTCCGCTCCACCGGGGTCCAGTCCAGCTCCTGTCAGCAGCTCTACTCCGGAGCCAGAGCAGTCTGCTCCACCGGTGCCCAGTCCAGCTCCGGTCAGCGGATCCACTCCGGAACCAGAGTAGTCCGCTCCACCAGGGTCCAGTCCAGCTCCGGTCAGCAGCTCCAGTCCGGAGCCAGAGCAGTCCGCTCCACCGGTGCCCAGTCCAGCTCCGGTCAGCGGCTCCAGTCCGGAGCCTGAGCAGTCCGCTCCACCGGTGCCTGGTCCAGCTCCGGTCAGCGGCTCCAGTCCAGACCCAGATGTCAGCCCCTCTCCAGGTTCGGGGTCTCCCACACCAGGGTCCAGACAGGGCTTGGAGTATAGTGGGAGGAAGGAGAGGGGAAGCAGCGCGCCGAGGTCCAGACCAGACCAGGGGCGCAACAGGGAGGCAGAGAGTATGTGGTCGTCACGCCCGGAGCCGGATCCGCCTCCGAGGCGGTATGCCCACCCGGCCCCTACCCTGTTATGTAAAGTTTGTGCGGTCGGAGTCCGCACCTTTGGGGAGTGCTGTCACGCCCTGACATATGGGAGTCTGGTATGTTGAGTCAGGGTGTGGTTTTCTATGTTGTCATTCTAGGATTGTATGTCTATGTTTGGCCGGGTGTGATTCCCAATCAGAGACAGCTGTCACTCGTTGTCTCTGATTGGGGATCATACTTACGCAGCCTATTGGCACTCGTTAGTTGTGGGATCTTGTTCCGTGTGTAGGCTTGTTTTGTGTTCAGCCTTAGGACTTCACGTTTCGTTTGGTTTGTTGTATGTTTATCGGTGAAATAAACATGTACGCATTTCACGCTGCGCCTTGGTCTGACCCGTCCTTCAACGAGCGTGACAATTTGTTTAACACTTTTTTGGTTACTACATGATTCCATTTGTATTATTTCATAGTTTTGATGTCTTCACTATTATTCTACAATGTAGTCACCAGATCTCAACCCAATTGAACACTTATGGGAGATTCTGGAGCGGCGCCTGAGACAGCGCTTTCCACAACCATCAACAAAACACCAAATTATGGAATTTATCGTGGAAGAATGGTGTCGCATCCCTCCAATAGAGTTTCAGACACATGTAGAATCAATGCAAAGGTACATTGAACTTCTGGCTCGTGGTGACTCAACGACCAATTAAGACACTTAATGTTGATGTTTCCTTTATTTTGGTAGTTACCTGTAGTTGTTCAGGTATGCAACAATGTCATCACATAAACAATGTTTAATTTATTCATGAATGGAAAACCTGCCATCTTGCAATACATATATGCACTCGCTAACTGTAAGTCGCTCTGGATAAGAGCGTCTGCTAAATGACTAAAATGTAAATGTTGTTTTCGTCTTAATCTAGAAACCTGGTTATCGGTTTTGATTGAATAGGGCCCTTAGTTGGACTGTGAATATTTGTTGCCGAACAGGAAGTAAATGTGTCACTTGTCTTACCCATCCTCAGTCTTCAGGAGGTGAGGTCACTGTACGTTGTGCAATCTGTGGGGTAAACTGAGACTCAAGCACTCCAGACATCTGGGGGAGCAGAGGTATTTTGCTTTGGGGGTGCTGTCACGCCCTGACATATGGGAGTCTGGTATGTTGAGTCAGGGTGTGGTTTTCTATGTTGTCATTCTAGGATTGTATGTCTATGTTTGGCCGGGTGTGATTCCCAATCAGAGACAGCTGTCACTCGTTGTCTCTGATTGGGGATCATACTTACGCAGCCTATTGGCACTCGTTAGTTGTGGGATCTTGTTCCGTGTGTAGGCTTGTTTTGTGTTCAGCCTTAGGACTTCACGTTTCGTTTGGTTTGTTGTATGTTTATCGGTGAAATAAACATGTACGCATTTCACGCTGCGCCTTGGTCTGACCCGTCCTTCAACGAGCGTGACAATTTGTTTAACACTTTTTTGGTTACTACATGATTCCATTTGTATTATTTCATAGTTTTGATGTCTTCACTATTATTCTACAATGTAGTCACCAGATCTCAACCCAATTGAACACTTATGGGAGATTCTGGAGCGGCGCCTGAGACAGCGCTTTCCACAACCATCAACAAAACACCAAATTATGGAATTTATCGTGGAAGAATGGTGTCGCATCCCTCCAATAGAGTTTCAGACACATGTAGAATCAATGCAAAGGTACATTGAACTTCTGGCTCGTGGTGACTCAACGACCAATTAAGACACTTAATGTTGATGTTTCCTTTATTTTGGTAGTTACCTGTAGTTGTTCAGGTATGCAACAATGTCATCACATAAACAATGTTTAATTTATTCATGAATGGAAAACCTGCCATCTTGCAATACATATATGCACTCGCTAACTGTAAGTCGCTCTGGATAAGAGCGTCTGCTAAATGACTAAAATGTAAATGTTGTTTTCGTCTTAATCTAGAAACCTGGTTATCGGTTTTGATTGAATAGGGCCCTTAGTTGGACTGTGAATATTTGTTGCCGAACAGGAAGTAAATGTGTCACTTGTCTTACCCATCCTCAGTCTTCAGGAGGTGAGGTCACTGTACGTTGTGCAATCTGTGGGGTAAACTGAGACTCAAGCACTCCAGACATCTGGGGGAGCAGAGGTATTTTGCTTTGTGCCCAAGTGAAAGAATGCTTGTGTTAAGATTCATATGATAGGCATCTGTTAACAGACAACAATACTCTAGTTTCACAATGAAAATGCCCAGTTTTATGTTCAACATGCTTCTTTTGATTTAAAAGACAAGTGGTCCTGTCTTCATGGTATTTGAATACTTCAATCAACTGCTTCAACATAAAGCTACCAAGGCCCTACTCAATATAGCACAGTAATCGAGTGAGAAAAGTAGAAAATCTGTTCTTCTTCTTGCCTAGCAAGAATTGTGAAATACATGTCACTTCAATCACACTTCCTCACTATGTTTAAATAATGTTATCATGGAAATGCATATAGGCCAGGTAGTCTGCTAAAAACTATACCTATACCTGATACCAAAGGCCTATTTTTTTATATTTTATAATTGTATAATAACCTTAATAAATAAGCGTTTATAAATGATTTATAATAATAAGTAAATAAGTATTTCACTATTTCTAATCATTTATACGCATTCTAGACAGTGCAAATCATATTTAGAAATGTTATTATAGGTCGTTATCAATAAAACGTCAAAATACGGTGCAGAGCGTTCAATTTGGCTGCTGGGGGGCAAGGAGACCCCCAGGATCTGTATACGGTTCATTCAATCAATATCCAACTAAGTTTGATAATCATTTAGACTGCATTAATTCATTTTTCTTATGTTGTCCACAAGATTGAATTAATGAACAGAGATGGTGTGGGAGTAGAGGAAGGGCTGCAACAGGATACGTGTGCTAGCTGTTTTCAAAGTAAAAGCTGTGTGACTATCTGACGTTACCTAACCATCGCACCAGCTAGCTAGCTTCCGCCAGGTTAGTTATAAATAAGGGCCACCAACAAGTAACGTTAGTTACTTCAATGCTTGGTGGCTTTACTGACATAATACAGGGAGCTTATATTAAAAGCCACCAAGCATCGAGCAGGTGTGCGTGTGTCTGTTTGTCTGTACACTGTACAAGGATCGTTCAAGACTATCCAGCCCCAGCTAGACATACCAAGTTTTGACCATCACCCTCTCTACCATCAGGTCGGTATGAATTAATTATCAATAATTGTCTATATGGTGTAGGTAGCTAGCTACAGGTGGTCATTCCCGCCACCTAATAATGGCAGAAATTAAAGGAATTAAGATAGATTGTTCAATCATTAAATTATTCTCAATGGTAATTAGTGAGTATAGGAGAGCATATATGTAGAGAAATGGGTGGGCATACTGTGTATTCCTGTGTATAGCCACCACTACACCTGCATCTACAGTATGGGTTAGATTGAAGCTGGTAGTGTTGACAGTGACACTACACATATAGACAGGCACAACACTTCTGCCATTCCCTGCCTTGCATGGTATGGCTTTATATATACTAGAACCCTCAAACTACACTCTGGACCTCGAAGCCAGTTCCACTGCCTTTTTTCAATTGTTCCCCTCTAATCAGGGACTGATTTAGACCTGGGACACCAGGTGGGTGCAATTAATTATCAGGTAGAACTGAAAACCAGCAGGCTCCGGACCTTGTAGTGTAAGAGTTGAATACCCCTGTACTAGAGTATAATGACACATTTCCCTCTGTTTTTCTAGAGAGGGTCAGGGACAGTGTGTAATATGTGATTAACTAAATTGACTTTGTATTTGACTACATGATTTCATTTGTGTTATTTCATAGTTTTGATGTATTCACTATTATTCTACAATGTAGAAAATAGTACAAATAAAGAAAAACCCTTGAATGAGTAGGTGTTCTAAAACTTTGGACCGGTAGTGTATATTGAAAGCAGTTGTTTCCACACAGGTGTGGTTCCTGAGTTAAGTAAGCAATTAACATCCCATCATGCTTAGGGTCATGTATAAACATTCTGGGCAGGACATTATTTTGGCTATCATGGCTATGCCCCCATATGATGGCCAGGCACCCATCCACAGGGCATGAGTGGTGACTGGAGGGTTTGATGAACATGAAAATGATGTAAACCATATGCCATGGCCGTCTCAGTCACCAGATCTCAACCCAATTGAAAACCTTTTGGGAGATTCTGGATCGGCGCCTGAGACAGCGCTTTCCACGACCATCAACAAAACACCAAATTATGGAATGAATTGTGGAAGAATGGTGTCGCATCCCTCCAATAGAGTTTCAGACACTTGTAGAATCAATGCCAAGGTGCATTGAAGTTCTGGCTCGTGGTGACCCAACGCCCTATTAAGACACTTTATGTTGGTGTTTACTTTATTTTGGTAGTTACCTGTAGTTGTTCAGGTATGCAACAATGTAATCACATAAACAGTGTTTCATTTATTGATGGATGGAAAACCTACCATCTTGCAATGCAAGAGGGTTGTTTTCATTTTATCCTAGAGCCCTGGTTATCGGTTTTGAATGAATAGGGCCCTTAGTTGGACTGTGAATATTTGTTGCTGAACAGGAAGTAAATGTGTCACTTGTCTTATCTATCCTCAGTCTTCAGGAGGTGAGGTCACTGTACGTTGTGCAATCTGTGGGGTAAACTGAGACTCAAGCACTCCAGGCATCTGGGAGAGCAGAGGTATTTTGCTTTGTGCCCAAGTGAAAGAATGCTTGTGTTAAGATTCATATGATAGGCATCTGTTAACAGACAACAATACTCTAGTTTCACAATGAAAATGCCCAGTTTTATGTTCGACATGCTTCTTTTGATTTAAAAGACAAGTGGTCCTGTCTTCATGGTATTTGAATACTTCAGTCAACTGCTTCAACATAAAGTTACCAAGGCCCTACTCAATATAACACAGTAATCGAGTGAGAAAAGTAGAAAATCAATCATTCTTCTTGCCTAGCAAGAATTGTGAACTACATATCACTTCAATCACACTTTCTCACTATGTTTAAATAATGTTATCATGGAAATGGATATAGGCCAGGCAGTCTGCAAAAAACTATACCTATACCTGATACCCAAGGCCTATTTTTTTTATTTGTTCTATTTTATAATTGTATAATAACCTTCATAAATAAGCGTTTATCGATTATTTATAATAATAAGTATTTCACTATTTCTAATCATTTATACACATTCTAGACAGTACAAATCATATTTAGAAATGTTATTATAGGTCGTTATCAATAAAACGTCAAGATACGGTGCAGAGCGTTCAATTTGGCTGCTGGGGGGCAAGGAGACCCCCAGGATCTGTATACGGTTCATTCAATCAATATCCAACTAAGTTTGATAATCATTAAGACTGCATGAATTCATTTTTCTTATGTTGTCCACAAGATTGAATTAATGAACAGAGACGGTCCATTGCCTTATCCACAACCCAACATATTAGTCTAGACCTTAGATATGACATTGTATTTAATGAACATAGGTTCATGCTTATTTGCAGAGAAAACCTTTCCTTATATAACATGTCCTTACAATAACCGTACTCTTTAAGGAGTGGACTCATTTCCTACATGACGCAGGTGCATTTCTATGAATAACTGATAGAAACCAGGCATATCAATGGATACAAGGATAGGAACAAAGAATACAATTGATATTTTCTACAATTGGAAAACTAGTGGGCAACAGTTGCCATCTTTTTTTGCCTCAATCTCCCCAAGTCCTGGAGCATCAGAGTAGATCAGGGGGCACAGATCCTCCTGACATTTGCTGTTGGCCGTTTTAGCTCAGGGTTCTACTCCACCCTTTGATTCTTGGAGCTCTTTAACTGGCTATTAACCCATAGCTGGGGCAGTGGTTGGGCATGTCCACATGCCAGTGGGCATGTACATTACACCTCTGTGGCCCACTGCTGCTGCAAGATCACAAGCAGTTTAGCCTGAGTCGTAAGTTAGCTAGTTACCATATGTGTTGCCATGAGGAGGCACTGCAAGGGTCTACTACATCTAGTTTAAAGCTGTGATCCTTGGCTACTGCACTTTACACACTATTTACCCTGTGGTCGAACCACCAAACACACAACTCACAAAGTAGGGAAACAAAACTTTTGTACAGTGGAGTGACATTTATTTTGGAAATTATACTGACCTTTGCAGCACAAGACATGATATGAATAGGATTGACTAGGGATAGCAGGAGGAGGATAAATGGTGGTATGAAGTTGGATGTAGGAGTGTTGAGCATGTCCTACATATACTTAAACTTGCTGACCTCAAATGGTTATCTTAACATTGCTTATTTTTTGGTGTACCATCTTATTATTTCTCAGGCAAAGGAATACCCATTCCCTTGGCAGAGGATGGATGCCCAAAAAAGATGGGGGACGAGTGTCACGACTTCCGCCGAAGTTGGTGCCTCTCCTTGTGCGGGCGGCTATCGGTGGTCGTCGTCACCGGCTTTCTAGCTGCCACCGATCTACGTTTCTTTTTCCATTTGTTTTGTCTTGATTGTACACACCTGGTTCCCATTGCATTATTATTATTTCCCTATTTAACCCTCTGGTTCCCATATGGTTTTGTGCGTGTTTGTTCTTTGTTTTGTGTCATTCACTTATGTGAGCTGGTGTGTTTTCCCTGCGTGGAGATTAGTATTGTTTATTTTCGAGTAAAGTACGTCATTTACTCAGTTCTGTGTCCTGCGTCTGACTCCGTCCTACCGCTGCACATTTGACACATGACAGAAACACGCACCTAATATGGAGTCAGCAGGTGCAGCCAGTCCTCCGGTACCAGTGGAGGAGCGCGTCCAGCAGCATGTGACGATGCTCCAGAATCTTGGCACAGCCATGGATCGCGTGTTGCAGACCATGGAGCGATGGGAGAGAGGGGTTTTTCCCACAACCCCATCAACTTCAGGTCAACCCACCCCTCCATCCCCTGGACCCAGTGGGATTCGGCTCTCGCTCCCGAGGGCATATGATGGAACGGCTGCCGGGTGCCAGGGGTTCCTGCTCCAGGTAGAGATCTACCTGGTGACCATCCACCCGGCTCCCTCGGGATACGAGAGCGTGTCCGCCCTCATCTCCTGTCTGTCGGGGAGAGAGCTTGAGTGGGCCAACGCCGAATGGGGAGGAATAGACGCAGCGTTGGTTCGCTATGAGGATTTCACCCGCCGCTTCCGGGCGGTCTTCGATCATCCACCTGAGGGGAGAGCGGCGGGGGAACGCTTGTTCCACCTCAGACAGGGGAAGAGGAGCGCACAGGACTTCGCACTGGACTTCAGGACCTTGGCGGCCAGTGCGGGATGGAATGAGAGGGCCCTGATCGACCATTATCGGTGTAGTCTACGTGAGGATGTTCATCGGGAGCTGGCATGCAGGGACACCACCCTTACCCTCGACCAGCTGGTAGATCTATCTATACGGATGAATAACCTGTTGGCCACCCACGGACGTCCGGATCAGGGTCCGTCCATTCCATCCCCCAGCACCTCCGACCCTACCCCTATGGAGCTCAGAGGTGCTGCTCTAAGGGTGACCGGAGGGGGGGCCGTTTCCTGCACCAACTGTGGCCGCAGAGGGCACACTGCTGGTCGGTGCTGGGGAGGTTCCCCAGGGAGTCGAGGCAGCAGGCAGGGCACTGGTGGATCATCCCAGGTGAGTAGGCACCCGACTTACCCAGAGCTCCCTGTTGCGCCCATGTGTGTATGCATAGAATTTCCTGAGTTTTCCCTGCATTCCCAGCATAAGGCGCTAGTAGATTCACTATAGACAAAGGGAGTGGGCGGAGCAATAAAAGAGCTGGAAACTGAAGAGGGAGGGATTTTAAAGCTAGGGTGTGTGGAGGGCACTATATAAGATGGAGAGAGCGAGGGAGAGGAGGGGCTACTCTGCAGAACAGCTTCCTATTTTGAAATTCAATAAAGTAAATCTTGATTCACCAAAAACTCTGTAAGAACTTTGATTGTTAATAAAGTATAGTGATGAATTTCCACAACATAATTGGTGACCACGAAGGGACCTGTTTATAGAGATCTTTGAGTGCTTTGCCATCGGAGGAGGTTTTGACGAATCACACAGAATCAGTTGCAACTGTTTAACAAAGGTAAGCGACGTTCTTACTTAAACTGTGTGTTTCGATCAAGCTGAATCTGGGGGTGAGGTACGGAAGGGTTCTCTCCAGAATTTAAGGTTCAAATTTAGCAGAAGTACAGAGTTTTTGTTGGAATGAGGAATAAGCATGCATGCAATGTGATTGTAGATAAGTGTAAATAAGACAAACAGGCTAGCATAGACGCAGGCTAGTAGAGAAGGTGTGTGTGTGTCCTGATGAGGAGAAAATCAGAAGGTGTGTGTATGTCCTAATTAGAAGGAAATGAGAAGGGGTGCGTCTTTTCCCGGAGGGTATGATAAATATTGTTGGAGGAATAGGTCACGTGTACGGGGGGTGATCATATGACGTCAACACATTGAATTTCGGTTAAGCTTTTAGGGGATCATTACATTTGGGAAATGTAGAAGTAATATAGGATTAGGATAAAATTGGCCATAGTGAAATGCCAAACGTGCTAGGGTTAACATTCGAAACCTGGGCACTGTTATAGAAGAAAATATTCCTGTAGGTTATACGAATATTGATTGTGTGTTGGGAAATAGCGGTGTGTGAATGTGATATGAATATACTAAAATATGATAAATGTTATGTGCGGGTAATTGATTACTAGGGATTGGATAAAAGTGGAATAATATATACAGTGGGGAAAGAAAGTATTTAGTCAGCCACCAATTGTGCAAGTTCTCCCACTTAAAAAGATGAGAGAGGCCTGTAATTTTCATCATAGGTACACGTCAACTATGACAGACAAATTGAGAAAAAAAAATCCAGAAAATCACATTGTAGGATTTTTAATGAATTTATTTGCAAATTATGGTGGAAAATAAGTATTTGGTCCCCTACAAACAAGCAAGATTTCTGGCTCTCACAGACCTGTAACTTCTTCTTTAAGAGGCTCCTCTGTCCTCCACTCGTTACCTGTATTAATGGCACCTGTTTGAACTTGTTATCAGTATAAAAGACACCTGTCCACAACCTCAAACAGTCACACTCCAAACTCTACTATGGCCAAGACCAAAGAGCTGTCAAAGGACACCAGAAACAAAATTGTAGACCTGCACCAGGCTGGGAAGACTGAATCTGCAATAGGTAAGCAGCTTGGTTTGAAGAAATCAACTGTGGGAGCAATTATTAGGAAATGGAAGACATACAAGACCACTGATAATCTCCCTCGATCTGGGGCGCCACGCAAGATCTCACCCGTGGGGTCAAAATGATCACAAGAACGGTGAGCAAACATCCCAGAACCACACGGGGGGACCTAGTGAATGACCTGCAGAGAGCTGGGACCAAAGTAACAAAGCCTACCAACAGTAACACACTACGCCGCCAGGGACTCAAATCCTGCAGTGCCAGACGTGTCCCCCTGCTTAAGCCAGTACATGTCCAGGCCCGTCTGAAGTTTGCTAGAGTGCATTTGGATGATCCAGAAGAGGATTGGGAGAATGTCATATGGTCAGATGAAACCAAAATATAACTTTTTGGTAAAAACTCAACTCGTCGTGTTTGGAGGCCAAAGAATGCTGAGTTGCATCCAAAGAACACCATACCTACTGTGAAGCATGGGGGTGGAAACATCATGCTTTGGGGCTGTTTTTCTGCAAAGGGACCAGGACGACTGATCCATGTAAAGGAAAGAATGAATGGGGCTATGTATCGTGAGATTTTGAGTGAAAACCTCCTTCCATCAGCAAGGGCATTGAAGATGAAACGTGGCTGGGTCTTTCAGCATGACAATGATCCCAAACACATGCCCGGGCAACAAAGGAGTGGCTTCGTAAGAAGCATTTCAAGGTCCTGGAGTGGCCTAGCCAGTCTCCAGATCTCAACCCCATAGAAAATCTTTGGAGGGAGTTGAAAGTCCGTGTTGCCCAGCGACAGCCACAAAACATCACTGCTCTAGAGGAGATCTGCATGGAGGAATGGGCCAAAATACCAGCAACAGTGTGTGAAAATCTTGTGAAGACTTACAGAAAACGTTTGAGCTGTGTCATTGCCAACAAATGGTATATAACAAAGTATTGAGAAACTTTTGTTATTGACCAAATACTTATTTTCCACCATCATTTGTAAATAAATTCATAAAAAATCCTACAATGTGATTTTCAGGATTTTTTTTCCTCATTTTGTCTGTCATAGTTGACGTGTACCTATGATGAAAATTACAGGCCTCTCTCATCTTTTTCAGTGGGAGAACTTGCACAATTGGTGGCTGACTAAATACTTTTTTTCCCCACTGTAGTTGTAATTTGGAATAGTGAATTGAATATGGATGTGAATTAAATGTATGCTTGTCAACGATAGCAAGTATTTGTTTTAGTAATTAGAGCGTAATCAGAAAGGACAGTTACAGAAATTGAATAGCGGACTGGCAATTGCGATAGAGCTGAGGCCGTGATTTGAATTGATAACAAAGGAAAGTAATTGAATAGGGAAGTTAGAATTTCAACAGTGAATTGTTTGGGTAGACAGAGGAAAGTAATGTCTTTTAGTAATATGAATGCAAATATACTAGTAGTTATTGGGGGTTTGGGAATAGACTTTACTAATGGTTTTAGTTCGCGGGTAAAAGAGAGACAGACCAGCGAGTACGAATCGAGCTGTAAGAGATATTTGAAGCAAAAGTCTGAATAGTTGAATGGAAAACATTTATTTTACAAATTCTAATTGTTATTACTTTATTCTATAGTTTGCGTAACACCAGTGACGTATGCAAATAGTTAATGAATTCTAAAACGATAATTTGTTTTCGATTACGTGGACTAGTGGAGTGTAGGTAGTTTAATTATTATACTGAGGGGATAGTACCAACTTTATGTAGGTTCTAGATTTGTTAAACAACAAGTTTGTGTTTTAAAATAAATTAATGCAATAAGATACAATTATACTATTATACTATTATACAAAACTATAGCAACAGAATTAGGTGAGGCACTGCAAGCCCATCTGGAAAAATCAAATTTAAGAAGCAGAAGGACAATAAAAAAGCCAGAAAAATATGGAGCTCAATATCACATTTTGGTATAGGGGACACAGGTTCAATATGTGCCCTGGGGATCGTAGGACCTGGAAGGCCTAGTGACTAGACTGCCTAACCTGCATGAAGGAGCAGGGAAATGGATTAGAACATTTGAAGAACAAACGATGGGGAAGCTGCTGGGGGTGGGGGACTTGAAGGTATTGCTGGCCAGGGTGGTGGGGGTGGCCAAAATGGAGGACCTGTTGCAGGCGGGTGGCCTCATACAGGCGGTGCGGAGGACAGTACTGGATGGAGTGGCTTTTGACAATTATAGGCCAGGACTATGGCCAGGGGTGCACATAACTTTTTCAGTGAGTTACTCAGGTGAGTACCAGCAGATGGTGTCTGGTGTCACCCCATATGTAGCGTGGTCTTAATAAGTGCAGTCTTCCTCACTGTCCTCCTCAGTGCCGCCACCATTGTCCTCCTCAGTGCCGCCACCACTGTCCTCCTCAGTGCCGCCACCACTGTCCTCCTCAGTGCCGCCACCACTGTCCTCCTCAGTGTCGCCCCCACTGTCCTCTGCTTCAGCTTCCTGCATGGTAGATGATGAAGATGCTGCAGATGCACCTCCCTGTCCTTGGTTGAGCCTCCGATTAGCTGTCTCCATCCACAGGTCAACAGCAGGCTTTGGGTCAAATGTCTCTGTGGTCTGCTTTGACAGGTGAATGTGCATCAGTGCTGAGAGACGAGCATGTGACAGACGAGATCTGTACTTGGTTTTTATTATGTTGAGATGTGAGAATCCCCTCTCACAAGCTGCACTGCTTAAAGGCAGTGTAAGAGACAGCTTAACCACCTTGTTGATGTTGGAGTAAGCATCTGGGTTACTTGTATTTACTATTTGGACCAAGTCATACACAGAAGAGGCTCCCAGGCGTTTTCCTGCCTGCTTTAAGCGCATCCATTCTGTCACAGTGGTATCTTTGTCAAGTTGCAAGGTGGCCTCATATTTCTTGAGAATGCTGCAAACTGTTGTGTTTCCAAAACTGTGGAGGCCTTGCATTTCCTGAGGCCATGTTGAAGGATCAAATACTAAGAAATGATCACATGACTTGAGGGAGTCATATCTGATTTCAAACTCTTCAATTAACTCCCTGAGTAAGTGTGTCTTGTCTCTGTCAGCATCAGCATTGGAAACAGTGTGTGCCCTGTGGCTTTCACCATCAAGCAGAAGTGTGAACTGTCCAATGGCCACCATGAGTTCATCCTTACATTCTCCAATGGTCAGCTTTTCCTTCTGAAACCTAATGGATGTGGTCTTCAAAATGTTGCAAATGTCAAGCATGTTTGACAGAAAGCACTGAAAACGCTCTGAGCAGATATGCTGCAAGTCACTGTTATCACTCGTAACCAGTTGCATTTTAATGGCTGGCAATAGTCTTGATATTTTTAAGTGTTTCATGCCTCCATGCAGACCATCTGATATTATGAAACTTACCCAGTTTCACAAAGGAGATCCCATTTTCTTCACATAGCTTATTCAGTGCAGCAGTTTTTTTTGCTCCACCTTTTTGTAAATAAAACTGCAGCAGCTTGACCACAGAGTGATTAAACGTCTCACAGTAAGGAACGTTGCGATCAGCTGATTTCGCGCAATTCTCCAGTGTGTGTGCGGTGCACAGAATGTGCACAAGGGAGTCTCCAACCGCAGCAAGTTGCCGGAGTTTTGGCACAACGCCGTTGTAGATACCTACGTTGACAGCAGCCCCGTCTGTGCACACAGCGACCAACTTTGTTGTCCAGTCATCCAAGCCTGTGTCCTGGAAAAGTCTCACAAGTCCGTCTGTTATGGCCTGTGCGGTTCGGTCAGCACCCAATTCAATCAGTCCAATAAAGTCCGAAGTAAACTCTCCGTTGCTGGACACAGACACAATGTAAACGATTTCCTGCTCAGTTTTTGTGATGTCCTCAGATCCATCAAAAAGCAGCCCCCAAAATTCAGCAGACTGCAACTTGGCTCGTAACTCCCCGCTGATGGTGTGAGCGATGCTCTGCATGATCCGTGTGCCCCCTTCACGTGAATGATATGCACCTCCGACATTTACTCCTAGCCGCTTCAGTAAAGGAACATCATCAGAATAGGAAGACATGGGACGTGCGTGTTTAGCTTTATGGAAGGCGAGGAGAAAAATATTAAACAGAGCTTGCCGCTGTTCTTCATTCAGCTTGTCTCGCCATCTGGCAAGTGGGCGACTGGACATTTCTTCTCGGCTAGCTTGTTTAGCAATGGCTTGCGCCACATTCGTGTGCTCCTTGCTCTTTTCATGTTTGTCAAATAAAGGATGGTTGAAATTCTTTGAGCCTTTATAAAATGCACCTGTTTTGTCTGCTAGATGTGGATTTGAGCAGCAAATCTTGCACCACATTTCAGTGCACTCATCGTTAGCTTCAAGCCACTGCACATCTTGGAGCCACTTTTCCGAAAAAAGTATTTTCTTCGGCTCTGGCTCCAGTTGGCGTTTCTTTGTAGGTGGCGAAACGCCAAAGAAGCTGCTTAATGTCTGTTGCTTTTTGGACATCCCTGACAGTAGTTGACAAGCAACATGTCATGTGTATGGTTAGATCGGTCAAGGGAAGATCGGTCAAGTACGCAAAGGCGCGTAGTAACACAAGTGGCAGTACGCATTCCTGATTTTTGTCGCGCTTGCGTACCTGCGTACCAGTTATGTGCACCCCTGACTATGGCACACTGAGAATAGAGTATCCAACCAAAATAGACCCTAAAGCACTAAGAGGGGAGCCATTGGGGGATAAAGATAACCCGGCAGGTTACCTGGAGAACCAGCTCAAGAGGTGGCGATAAGAAAGCGAAAGAGATCCAGAGGGGGATCCACTGATGACAACACTATTCAGGACATCATTGATGGAAGCAATGCCAACGCCTGTCAGAAGCAGACTAGAAGATGTGGTGGGATTAACGTCAAAGTCACACAAAGAGTTCCGCGACCATGTTATCCACGCAGTGGAGAAATACAGGAAGGACGAACAGGCAAGGGAGAGACATTCAAAGAAAACTGACACAGATGCAGCTAGAAGAGCTGACAAGAAAGGAAAAAAAGAGAACACAAGCCCCAGTGATCACTCGAGCGCCGCCTGAAGAGGGCAACATGGCACCTGTCATCCAGGGAGGTCAACAACCACCGCCTCAGCAGCAAGGCCAAAGAGGTCCTGCCTTACCAGTAATGAATGTGTATACACACACCAATCCCCTGGGCAGTGGCAAAACAAGAATAATGAAAATGGACCCAAGTATCAAATGGTACCAACCCCTGCATCAGACACACCAGAATGGTGGACCAAGAAGACCAGGTGTCTGCTGGAGGTGCAATCAATCAGGACATACAAGAAGGAGTTGTCCCACCAAGCCGTGGTGGCCTAGGCAACCACAACAGGGTAATTGGCAAGGAAATGGGCCCAGCTTAGCTGAATGGCAGCAGTCTCAGACACAGGCTCCACAGGGCCCAGTGAACCCGTGGGGAAAATTAATACATAACCTTACACTAGTGATGTGTAGCCGAAGTAAGAAGCTAAATATTAGCTAGATATTAGGCCATTCATTAGCTAAATATTAAGGCTAAATATTTACCTGTCAAAGTGCAAGAAAAAAAAGTTAACAGATTCTGAAATGGCAGATCTGTAGTGCGTTCCTCCAGGCTGTGCTCTGTGGTTATTGGCCACTCAAAGCTCCACTATTGATTAGGCCTAGGACTACGTTTTTAAACAATACAATTATTATACCTGGGCTACAACACTCTGTAATGAAGAATATTATTATTGTTTTCAAGTGAGTACACAACTCTAGACTGTAAACTGCAGTGAATAGCCTATGTAATTTAAATAACCGCTCAAAAGCCTGGTGTTTTGAACACATATTCATTTCGAAATAACTGCATCTAGCCTGCCTGATTGGGCAACAATTTGGATCAGTTATGTTTTTTTCTCTGCAGTTTAGCCTACATGGTCCAGGCACATGTAAGCCAGTAATATGGTGTATTTTGTCAGTATGTATCGGCTAACAGAAACATGCTAATGCAGGGATTTCTAGTGGCGCTTTTAGGAATTATGATAGTGCACGAGCAAAGAGGAAGTTGTATCCATAGTTTCCTCGCTGGCTTTCTTGTTTTAAAAGCGTTCAAAAATGAGGTGGATAGAATGTGTTGAGTTACAAAAAGCTACTGTATGATCAAGTGTACCACCCTCCAACAGTGTTTGCTTTCTGGGTTGTTTTTCTTAAGCCTAATTTATTCATAATGGATAAAACCGACAGTTATTAACCACAAAAAAACTAAATAACATTTCCAGTGACTAGAAAATAACACAATACATTTAAGAGATAGTATCATACTCAGGCACTGAGCCATGTGTGCCAACTCCAAATTCCAGGGTAAGCATGCTGGTAGGCCATTTTGAGTAAACACAAAAGTATGCACTGTTCATTCTTCAACAGTCTTAAGGTTCACACATACCTTCACTACTCTTCTGAAGAGTTTCTTACCAGCGAACAACCAAACATTCTATGACTATGAGCTCACATTGTGTAATCATTTATTCACTAATTACATTCATTTCTGGGCAGATCTACTCAACGGCCATGAAATAAGATTAATTCAACAACCTACAAATGAACACAAATATCACATAGCCTAAATGTTTAAGAACGTTGTATTTATTCAAACTAAAATCAATTTATTACAAGATTTATTACAAAACTAAATGTATGTTCCCTAATTCACTGGAAAATGTCTCAGATGGACTACATATTCACTCATCGGATGGCTCTCTCATCGAGCGGGTTCCCGCCTATAAATATCTGGGCATTTGGATTGATAAAGATCTAACGTTTTTTTTTTTAACACACCGATGAGCTAGTTAAAAAGCTAAGATTTAAAGTGGGCTTCTTTTTAAGAAATAGATCTTGCCTCTCCATGAACAGCAGGAAGCAGATTGTGCAGTCAACTTTCCTGCCAGTTCTTGACTATGGTGACACCATTTACCAGAATGCAGCAACCACTACCCTTAAACAATAGAGTACCACAGTATGAGTCATGATACCCATAAAATCTAGCGGTCAAACAAGGAAATGGTTCAAATAGTTTTTCTACCATTACTTTTTCCTACAGAAGATTTTAGAAACACTAAAAATAAGGGCTGTGTTTCCTGTAGGCTTACCCTGGCGTGACATTTTGATAACTGTGTAAATCTCTCTAGGACAAGGTGACTTTTATCAATATATTCACCTCACAGGAGGTTGGTGGCTTCTTCTACACTGCAGGAAGTGTGGTTAGGCTGAGAGAAGTATGCACTGTCCTGAGACGGGGTGTATCCTTGTCCTCTGGCCTTCCTGGCAACCTCACTGGAGCTGCTGCCACTACAGAATAACCTATAGGGGAATACGTTGGCCATTTAGTCAGCAGTATCATAAACATTGTAGAAAAATAACTATGTCATGTCAAATGTGGCCCAAACAATGTGATCAGGGAAACAACCACAACTAGAAGAACTAGTGGTTTTAGGTAGGTCAATTTTAGTGAAGGATAAAAGGAGTGGTCAGAAAGAAAGATTTCCTATATTATTAAATAAAATAACATCTGTTGCAATGACACAAAGTGTGTACTATAAAGGCGTCCGCATGCTGCCCAGCCAAAACAGTTCTGAAGAGTTTGTGCATATATTGTGTAGACATTTTGTGAGGTTTTTGTTCATTTTGGATTTCGGTGAGGGTTTTTCAAGCTGTTCGGGCACACAACATTTTTTCTGGAGGCAAGCCGAAGTTCAGAGCCAAAGTCTACACCCCTTCGTTGGTGATTGGTCAACAGTAGGGATTATTCAATAAAGTATTTGTTGTCGTCCAAAGAGAGACGACTCGTTTTCATGCACATTTTTTCATTTAGAAATACTGCACCAAACATCTTAGACGTAAAATTGCATGACTAACATCTCCTCGGGAAAAATTTAATGACAGATTTCTTGAGTTATCTTAGATTAATTCAGACTATTTTAAGGAAGTGTATACTGGCTACAGCGTCTCAAAATGGACAAACAGTACTATTGCCGCTTCTTTCTCATTTTTCAAGCAAATATATTTTAAGGGAGTATGCAAGCACACTCGTTCGGTTCGGCTAGCCGAGTTCATCTAGGCGCCTGCCGAACTGAAGGGCGATATGGCCAAAATATCATACCACAATACTTTTCACATTTTTGACAGTATTTTATGTTTTTGAATAATAAAAGTCTTAAATACGCTTTATGAGTAGTTCATGACCCTAGGGTGGCAACACAAATAAGTGATTTCGACAGGGCTTTCTTTCTCCATTCTGATCGTTTTATAGTGTTCCATCCAAATAAAAATAATTGTATGCATTTTCAACAATTTCTGCATTTCCTGCACTCATTTGTTATCATTTCCACACTATACCACATAGGGCTGCATGATATGGGCAACAACTCTAGGCTTAATTAATTGGTGAACGGTTAGAATCATGGAAACAGTAGCAGTGCGTGGGTCAAATCAATCAGGATGCCAAGCTAGTAAAAAATCCATATTACAACCTACTGTATGTTGTGATAATTGCGTTGTTTGTTCTATAACCCCTTCGTTCATACGCCAGCCTGATATACAATAAGGCCGTGACAACAAAAAGACAACAGTCACACAGTGGCGGAATAAATTCAACTACACATATGTTTGTTTCAACATCTGTCCTGTGCAGTGGCGACCCGTCATTCAGGGCAGGTGGGAGCCCCACCTTTGTAGCTTTTTTTTGGGTTGCCTGTTTTGCATGTTATTTTGGCATTAATACGTGTCAAATATCAGTTTGGAAACAATGTAAAACATATATATACTGTATATAAACTCAGCAAAAAAAGAAACGTCCTCTCACTGTCAACTGCGTTTATTTTCAGCAAATTTAACGTGTAAATATTTGTATGAACATAACAAGATTCAACAACTGAGACATAAACTGAGCAAGTTCCACAGACATTTGACTAACATTAATTGAATAATGTGTCCCTGAACAAGGGGGGGGGGGGTCAAAATCAAAAGTAACAGTCAGTATCTGGTGTGGCCACCAGCTGGATTAAGTGCTGCAGTGCATCTCCTCCTCACAGACTGCACCAGAATTGCCAGTTCTTGCTGTGAGATGTTTCCCCACTCTTCCACCAAGGCACCTGCAAGTTCCCAGACATTTCTGGAGGGAATGGCCCTAGCCCTCACCCTCCGATCCAACAGGTCCCAGACATGCTCAATGGGATTGAGATCCGGGCTCTTCGCTGGCCATGGCAGAACACTGACATTCCGGTCTTGCAGGAAATCACGCACAGAACGAGCAGTATGGCTGGTGGCATTGTCATGCTGGAGGGTCATGTCAGGATGAGCCTGCAGGAAGGGTACCACATGAGGGAGGAGGATGTCTTCCCTGTAATGCACAGCGTTGAGATTGCCTGCAAAGACAACAAGCTTAGTCTGATGATGCTGTGACACACTGCCCCAGACCATGACGGACCCTCCACCTCCAAATCGATCCCGCTCCAGAGTACAGGCCTCGGTGTAACGCTCATTCCTGCGACGATAAACGCGAATCCGACCATCACCCCTGGTGAGACAAAACCGCGACTCGTCAGTGAAGAGCACTTTTTGCCAGTGCTGTCTGGTCCAGCGACTGTGGGTTTGTGCCGATAGGCGACGTTGTTGCCGGTGATGTCTGGTGAGGACCTGCCTTACAACAGGCCTACAAGCCCTCAGTCCAACCTCTCTCAGCCTATTGCGGACAGTCTGAGCACTGATGGAGGGATTGTGTGTTCCTGGTGTAACTTGGGCAGTTATTGTTGCCATCCTGTACCTGTCCTGCAGGTGTGATGTTCAGATGTACCGATCCTGTGCAGGTGTTGTTACACGTGGTCTGCAACTGCGAGGACGACCAGCTGTCTGTCCTGTCTCCCTGTAGGGCTGTCTTAGGCGTCTCACAGTACGGACATTGCAAATTATTGCCCTGGCCACATCTGCAGTCCTCATGCCTCCTTGCAGCATGCCTAAGGTACGTTCACGCAGATGAGCAGGGACCCTGGGCATCTTTCTTTTGGTGTTTTTCCCAGACAGTAGAAAGGCCTCTTTAGTGTCCTAAGTTTTCATAACTGTGACCTTAATTGCCTACCGTCTGTAAGCAGTTAGTGTCTTAATGACCATTCCACAGGTGCATGTTCATGGGAAACAGTGTTTAAACCCTTCACAATGAAGATCTGTGAAGATATTTGGATTTTTACGAATTATCTTTGAAAGACAGGGTCCTGAAAAAGGGACATTTCTTTTTTTGCTGAGTTTATTTGTTAATAAAGACGCATACAAACTTGGTCTCTTTTTTGCTTTCTTGAGTAAGGCAGCTCCAAAATGCAGATGTTTCAGCCTAGCTCTGTGCTTTCTGTGGTGCAGCCAGCGGAAAATACGGAGCGCAGGTTTTGGTAATGTTCTCTAGTTGCGCCGTGATTGGCTCAGCGTTCTGTCACTCATGGGGACACTATGTCACCGCCAAGTCTAAGGGTAGAGCTCGAAAATTCAAGCCCCTTGGGTGCTGCCATCCAAGAAGGCTCAAGGTCATTGGCCACAGATAAAATGACGTCACATGTTTTTATATCTACAGTAGCTTTGACTGGACTGATCATGTCAACATCATACTTTAAAAATCTACTGGCAAATCCTTTTTAATCCTTGTCATATGATGATACATAATGAAGATAAATTATAGATAAAACATATCGGTGCTCATCGGCCATTGGACATAAACATTACACAACAAGTTGGAAATCGCAAATTCAAAAATGAGTGGTTTGGAAGGAATCAGTGGCTAGCTGCAAGCATTGCAAAGCAATCACTAGCCTGCTATTCAATGGAGTGGCTGTGTGGTCCCAAATCTGGGATTAAGGGTCTCTTTTCCAAGTTAAAAATGATAAATATTCAACATTGGCCATGCTGTTGTCGTATATGATGAATGGTGGCAATTATCGCTGTCAACAAAAGAGTCCGATCTATGCTGCATCGTGTTAGAGGCTTTTATTCATACCACGAGGTTACAGCATAAATTACAGACACGCGTTGTCCGGAGAACGGCTCCTCAAGATTGCTATGGCCGTTCTGCCGTCTCATCGTTTAACCCCTATTTATAAACACTGATGCCCCCTCTTCTGGCCAATCACCAGTCTCCCCTGTCTACAACCCACCTCCTGTCTGTGGTATGTGGTATTACACCTAAAACATTCCCTCTTGATACTACCATAAACAACATTCTATTTCTTCATGAAAAACATTTAACAAAGGCATAATCTTCAGATACTATATTCCCCCCTTTCGAGACGAACTAAACGTCTCGAAACCAAACAGAATAGGATTATGACTAGTAACAACTTATCTTATTGAGTATCTTTAACCTTAAACCAAAACATTCTCCTCTAGAGTGTAAATACCTTTCTTATGAAATATGAATAACTGTTGATGAAGTGTGAACACATTACTATGAATTATGAATAAATCTTTATGGAGTGTGAGAAGCGAAAAACCTGTCCGGCAACCTTTGTTCCAAATCCATCCATCCATCAATCAAGACAGTAAAATTCTCTCACGGTCCCTCTGCCCCAGGCAACCACCGCAGTACTCCAGATAAACTCATAAACCATGTAAATACATTTGAAACTATAATGCCATTCAATACACATGTTTCCCCTGCAAACAAAATCCTATCCAGAAAACATCCACTCTCAAGCTGGTCAACCCATAGGACTTGAAAAGGAATCTCTCCCTGCCTAACCGTCCTTTCCCTAACCCCATCGAAATAAACAAAAGCATCTAAGATCCTCATCTGCATTCAATAACATCAAACATCATTCTACTAAAATCAATACCTAAGAATATGACACAATTATGTATTACACATCAAATATGTCTATATTTCATTGCAGACACTGGAATGTAGTCCACTACACTTCATCTCCTCCGTAGTCTCCTCCTCCAATGGACTTCCACTGCATCGTTGATGATGGAATCAGCCACACCCTCCTTGTTTCATCTCCTCCAGTCATATTGTCCCTTCATATTGTCTTTGTTTCACATGTTCCCCCAAATGCTTCTGGAATGAAAAGAAACGACCAAACAGTATCCTTTGCAAAACAACATTTTCAAATTAAACCTCCACATCAATTTAAAAGAATATAAAAATGACATATCAATGATGTATGAATCACATTATCCATTCCCCCCTTTATTCATAAAATCATTCTAAAATCATATTAAAATCAGCCTACAAAATGTTTTCCTTGAAACAATAAAAATAAAATGATCAAATAATCAAAAAGGATATTTATCCATCAGTAGTCCATCTAGATCCCCTCGTCCATCTTCGTCCAGATCAGGAACAGTCAACACCGGCATCTGAGTGTTGTCTCCAGGCACCACTTCTCCAACCTATCTCAATCTCATAACTTTCTCAAAAGTCAGTACAAACATCACACAGTGTTATCAAAGCTGAAACTAACATCTGACCCATCACTGCCCCTACTGGCCTAATTGAGCTTGCAACCAAATCTTCTCAGATCTCCCAAATGTTACACCATATCATGGAAGAGGTCCCCCCTTCTCCCTTAGACTCATTCTCCAATGGTAGGCTTGAAGACTATGACATGTAGCCATGTCACCCTTTTAACCCTAGATTTAGCTGTGTTCGGTGCTAACTCTCTTTTAATAGTAAAAGCCTCATATGGAAGCTTCAACGTTGACACATACCAAAATCCTATCCCTCCATAATGTAAGAATATAGATGCTTTATCACCCCCAAACCCCTAAATATCTCTAAAATTCCCAATAGTCACATTGTCAGTCAAAAGCTAATCATTTAACCATCAAAGTCCTGCTTTTCTACTACCTGGTACATAAAAATTACATTATATTTGTCATCTCTAACCTTATGTTCATGCTTATCCAAAGTTATCATATAACATCCCAATATGATATTCCCATAAACATACCCCTTTACCTCTATGTTTTATTAGAACAAAAATAACTTTTAGCCCTCAATGTTTCACCTGAATACTTCAGGTTTCCACTGTTACCTGACCTTACTTTCCATCCAACAATTCCCATAGGGTAATCCCTTTACCCCAGAACACTTAAACCCTACTGTTCTGACAACTACATTATTTTATCTGTCAATGACTGTTGCCGATACCACAGCCATGACAAAGCATAACACTTACCCACACCTGCCAGAGGCCGCGCGACCGTCTAACACGTCTTGGGCTGGCATCCCCAACAGACATCAACCCTCAAGATTCCTCACTGATTCTTACAGAATGAGTTAATCTATCTCTAATTTCCACAACAGAGGAACGAGCAGCACTGATCAGATGCCCCCCCCTCCGTCATCAAAATCAAAAGACCTCATCCTGCAGCTTCCATGATGAATCTCTCTTCTCCATTTCAGATTAATCTATATTGCTCTCTACTACTATCTGCTCTGCTTTTTTTAACCCTATTCGTCAGTAACCTAAACCCCTGAGTCTCTCTTGCTGCCTCCTTTAATTTCAGAAAAGTTGTTGTCATCCTTCCTACATTTGCTATTACCATCGTATCATTAATCCCTTCCCAAAGTTACCATTAACGTTGTTGATTTAGTTGATGAATTAAAACCCTTAATTCCCTCTAGTGGGAAACTACCAACATCCTATTCGATTATTCCCTGTTGGAGTGACTACTGTAATAAACTTATCCTTAACTCCCTCTGTGACTGTAGAAAGTTTTACAGACTTCAAATCTTCCATTATAAGCATCACCTTATAAATTACATAGCCCTTTAACCCATAATTCTTAACCGGAACAAATTTCTATGCTTTCACTAGATAAGTACACATATTCTCCCTGATCTTTATCTGTAACCTTACACAAAATAATCCCTTATTTGACTAAGTGCAACAGCTTCTACTTCTGATCCTGCTAACAATACTTATTCTCCCTAATTATCTCTCTCTCTCTGTGAAAGAAACGTCATCATCCTAAATGGCATATTATTATTATTATTATCCTAACTCTAATAACAGTATTTTCCCCCTATAATTGATGCTGGACCCTTATAATCAAATGCGCTATATTTATGGCTTTAATAACTATCAATGTTGAAAGAGTTAAATTACTTCTCACTGTTGTTTTAATAGACTCACGTGGTGATGTCATTATTGTTACTACCTCATCCCAAAGCTCTGAACTCTTTACTTGTACTTCCATCCATCACCATTAGTGTCACTTCTTCCCCCTTTCAGTTCTACCTCTAAACTTTAAACCTTTTGATTATAACAAAAAGTACCCACAATTACCTTGATCTTCCCATTCTAAAGTGTCATTCATTACTGTTCTCTCTCTCTCTTACTACTAACTTTGAACTTAGCTCACTGTCTCAGAGTTCCTTCACCCCTAGTTCTCCTAACTTATTTTAATCTAATCTTCTCCTACCCTTTAAACAAACCTTTTTCCACTGATTTATTGACAAAATTCCTTCCCCACCAATTTTTAGAATACGTGATTGGGAATTCCCCACCTGCTCCTGACTCCTTTACACAGACTTGGCAAAACGACTAAACACCTTTTAGCCTAACCTCAAATCTCTTAATGTAAGAATGTAACCCAAAATAACAGTCACCCCTATTAAGTTTTTTCCCAGACAGATTGTCTAACAGGCAATCTAATACATGATCATCCTTCCTATGATATTATCTTTTAAGCAAATGATTCCCAAAAACCCTACTTCTTAAAATATTCTACCAGACAGTCAGTCGTCTAGTGTGCCTCTGATTGAACACTTCAATTTACACCATGCATCTCTTCCCACAATATCCTTGATATATTGTCCTAATATTAGTATGTCTATTGTAATTCCTATTTGACTTCTATAGCAGAGCTCAATTGATTCCCGAAGAGTAAACTGTTTTACTACCTCAAATCCCTATCCTAACCTAATTAGTTTATTTTACAGAGTGGATATGGATAACCTCTTTAGGCTGAACCCAGATAAGTTTTTCCCCTATTCACTATCACTTCTAATGGTCGGTTGTTTTTACTTCAATTGTTGCTATTTTCCCTTCTTCTCTAATCGATGCTCTCAGCTGATACCCCCCTCGTATCTTCTAGACACTAACAGGTGATCTTCCCTTACTCCTGGATCTTCCTCTGTTTCTTCTTCTCTAATTCTGTGTCTGTCCAGACCTTGACTGTGGATATGACACCTAGTACCCCCCTTGGCTGGTACAATTGCATTTGATATTGTTCAGTTGAAGCTGTAACAGTGATTGTTGATTTGGTTCCCTCTGATTCTTCATAACCCAAACTTATTTTCTCCTTCTCCAACTCTTGGGATTATTTTCTCAGCAGGTTTTCTTGGTCCTGTTCCTTCTCGTCGTTGACATATCAGTATTCTTCAACCTTAGTTCTAAGTTCTGTCCTCGAAATATCATCTTCCATCATCTTCTTACTTTTCTTCTGTGCCAGTACTTGTAGGACAAACTCCTCTTGAAAATAAAGCACCTTTAATCTCCAAATCTTCATCGCTTTCTTCATCTTCAACTTCCATCAGAGATCAAATCTCTAGTATCCATTTCTTCTTTCCTCTCTTGCCACTTCCCTCTGATCACAGAGTCACCTCCACCCATGACCTCTCATCAATCACTCTCATCTCCTTCACGTTCCAGACATCTCATTTTCTTCCATCTTCATCTTTCTGAACCTCCTTCTCTTCGTTTCCAGACATGTCGGTTCTTCTTACTTCTGGAGTTTTGAATTCATCTTCATCGTTGTTTCTGCTGGTACCCTATCTATTATTAATCTATATTTCTGATGCAATAATCACTCCTGGATAATCATTGTAAGCTGAGAATAAACCTCCCTAAGCTCTACTTTTTAAACCTATCTTATCGCTGACATATTTTATCAATTTCTGTTTGAGAATGAAGGGCAACTTTTGTTTCACTTGCCGGATACCCTAGCAACACTTTAGTTAAAGGATTACCACTATGCACTATATCAACCCGTGTAATGACTTTCATAGTCCTGATATCTTTTTCCCCATTGTAACAACCCTTTATATTCCTTTATTGTGAACTATCTTATTTTAAATTATATAGCCTATGTAGGCTTCCCCCCTGTAATTCTTAATATAACCTAAACAACTCCAAATAAATCCAAATAAGTCAATTAAAAATCATGAATAATTAAAACCAATTTTTATTCCTATATCCTATGTCCCCAATTTATCCATTAGTGTTGACTATATTACCACAACCCATCAAATGCAAGTAAATTAGTCAACTTCAAAGCAATCCCAAAAACAAAGCCCCTAACCCTTCAATAAATGATACACAGAGCATCCAAAATGCAATTTTTAATGAAATAGTATTTGCCAAGCCTATGCAAAATCGTCATAAACTCACATATCTTGTAACAGTAACCTGTTTGATGATTTGATCCCTCCACCGCGTCACGTGATCACTTCCTGTATCTCCTCGCTCCCCCTCTCTCCTGTCTCTCATGACAAGGGACAAAGACACAGAAACAGCTTTTAATAGTTAATGCCATCACTGAGTGTTTCCAACCATTCAATATTCGTTCGTTTCTACATTCACTCTAAAACTTTAACTCAGGACTAATTATAGATCGCCCAAAAACATTTTGCTTTTAATCCGTCATTTAATTATTTAATTCACTCTATTATAATCCGCCACCATATATTTAATTTATAAATTCAATAGGTCCCAAAACAAGTTTCATCTTAACCCACCGCCGTGTAAACTTCGTGTTAAACTCTCCTTGTGCCTATTTGTTCCGTCGTCTGTGTTCCTCTGTCTCCCCCTGCAGTTTAACCCATGTGTTGTTTTGCAGAATCCCACGCATGCGTAAATATCATTTATTACATAGATCGCTCCAAAACATTTCATTTAATTTTAATCGTCTTTTAATTTAATTAATTATACTCAGTCAACATATATTTGATTTATAACTTTACTACATATCGCCAAATAGTTTCCCGTTCGAACAACAGCCGTTTAACACCTAAGAGATTTTTCCCCCAAAAAACCCCCCACATGGGACCTATGACCCTTACCCATAATGCCGTGCTTTGTAGGCTTAGCACATAACCACATGTTGTAGTTTTTAGCCCCGTAAAATCACACATGCGCAAATATCATTTTAACCTCACTTGAGTCTCAGCATCCCCTCATGGTGCCGTAAAACAAAACGTTCCCTAATCTCGTGCCATAAACTCCAACTCCCACGTTTGGTACTGTAGTGTCGCAAAATTAAACGCATGCGCAAATATCATTCCTCACTACACTTTCACCGTGAAAGGAAGATTCTCTACTCTCTCTCCAAACAGAATACCAGTCCAGCTGTAATTCCCCATTTCCCCCTTATAGTCAAACAACATTTAACAGCGCTCACAAAACATATAACCTGACTTACAAACACATAAACAAGTTTAAGAGACTTTCACCCGTCGCAACGGAATCTCTAAGGATACGTTAACATGTAGCACACAACACAATTAGCCTGTAGCATTAGCATTTAGCTTAGCCTAAGGTACACTATAGCATGATTCACACTTTAGCCTTACAAAGATTAGCCTGAGCAACGATATACCACGTGGCCCAAAACAATCCAGCCTTAGCTTCAGCCTCTAGCCAACTGCAGCCTACTACACAGAAACATACCCTGCACTGGCCTATTTATTTTTTAACCTATTTCTCCTACCGTTTTTTGTTGCCGAGACTAATGACCATTACACCGAGAAATCAGATCCAATCAAACATCCCCGTCGGACGAGAGTCAAATCATAATCACAATCAGATAAACCTCATGAATCTGAGCTCTCTTTAAACAAAAAGAAACCCACCGAATATACATTCTATCGTACACACGGATTTGCCAGCCCATTATCTAAAATGGCCCCCTCGGGGTCTTCAAGCGGTCCAGTGCCCTAAAGAATGCGCATATCTGAATTTACCAACCATTGTCACCCGTTACCAATGGACCATACACTTTCAATACTTAAATCCTACCGTTTAATGCTCTAAATGCTTCCAATTAACTGCCGCTTCCAATGGAATAAATTTTAGCAGACTCTAGTCGACCAGCAACACCGCCACCTGAGGCCAGGTTATAATGGAACATCTCCTCAATGTACACAAGTCATATCCAATCTAACAAACTCCGAAGCGGCAAGAACACTCACCCTTTCCATGCCTCAGAGAGAGTTAGCTCGGCGATTGACTGAAACACAGAAGAGACGCAAAACCAGCCCCACGTTGGGCGCCATTATGTCGTATATGATGAATGGTGGCAATTATCGCTGTCAACAAAAGAGTCCGATCTATGCTGCATCGTGTTAGAGGCTTTTATTCATACCACGAGGTTACAGCATAAATTACAGACACGCGTTGTCCGGAGAACGGCTCCTCAAGATTGCTATGGCCGTTCTGCCGTCTCATCGTTTAACCCCTATTTATAAACACTGATGCCCCCTCTTCTGGCCAATCACCAGTCTCCCCTGTCTACAACCCACCTCCTGTCTGTGGTATGTGGTATTACACCTAAAACATTCCCTCTTGATACTACCATAAACAACATTCTATTTCTTCATGAAAAACATTTAACAAAGGCATAATCTTCAGATACTATACTGTCAATGAAGCATGATTTGTGCCGTGCTCAAAACAACTGTTAACTCGGAACTGTGAAAACCTGACTTCAGTGAGTTCAAGACAACTGGGAACTTGGGAAAATACGTTTTGAACGGTCATCCAACTGGGAATTGTTAATTCGGAACTCGGGCCTCTTTCTAGAGCTACGACCTGAAGATCACTGACGTCATCATGATTAGACCTTGGTTTTTTCCAAGTTCCCAGTTGTCTTGAAAGCACCATAAATCCAGAGAATGCCAAACTTTGATGACAAAATTTGCCCAAGAAGGACAGCACCACCTTCCTGTTCAAGTGAGCACAGCACAACAAGGTGAGTCCAAAAATGTATTGTATGCTGCTGCATAAATGATGTAATATGCCAGGGAGATAGCTACAGTGCCTTGTAAAAGTATTCATCCCCTTTGGCATTTTTCCTATTTTGTTGCATTACAACCTGTAATTTAAATGGATTTTTATTTGAATTTCATGTAATGGACATACACAAAATAGTCCAAATTGGTGAAGTGAAATGAAAAAAATTACTTGTTTCCAGAAATGCAAAGAAATTAATAAAGGAAAAGTGGTGCGTGCATACAGTTGAAGTCGGAAGTTTACATACAATTATGAGTCATTAAAACTCGCTTTTCAACCACTCCACAAATGTCTTGTTCACAAACTATAGTTTTGGCAAGTCGGTTAGGACATCTACTTTGTGCATGACACAAATAATTTTTCCAACAATTGTTTACAGACAGATTATTTCACTTATAATTCACTGTATCACAATTCCAGTGGGTCAGAAGTTTACATACACTAAGTTGACTGTGCCTTTAAACAGCTTGGAAAATTCCAGAAAATGATGTCATGGCTTTAGAAGCTTCTGATAGGCTAATTTACATCATTTGAGTCAATTGGAGGTGTACCTGTGGATGTATTTCAAGGCCTACCTTCAAATTCAGTGCCTCTTTGCTTGACATCCATGGGAAAATCAAAAGAAATCAGCCAAGACCTCAGAAGAAAAATTGTAGACCTCCACATGTCTGGTTCATCCTTGGGAGCAATTTCCAAACGCCTGAAAGTACTACGTTTATCTGTACAAACAATAGTATGCAAGTATAAACACCATGGGACCATGCAGCTGTCCTATATCGACATAACCTGAAAGGCCGCTCAGCAAGGAAGAAGCCACTGCTCCAAAACCACCATAAAAAAGCCAGACTACGGTTTGCAACTGCACCTGGGGACAAATATCGTACTTTTTGGAGAAATGTCCTCTGGTCTGATGAAACAAAAATAGAACTGTTTGGGCATAATGACCATCATTATGTTTGGAGGAAAAAGGGGGTGCTTGCAAGCCGAAGAACACCATCCCAACCGTGAAGCATCATGCTGTGGGGGTGCTTTGCTGCACTTCACAAAATAGATGGCATCATGAGGAAGGAAAATTATGTGGATATATTGAAGCAACATCTCAAGACATCAGTCAGGAAGTTGAAGCTTGGTCGCAAATGGGTCTTCCAAATGGACAATGACGCCAAGCATACTTCCAAAGTTGTGGCAAAATGGCTTAAGGACAACAAAGTCAAGGTATTGGAGTGGCCATCACAAAGCCCTGACCTCAATCCTATAGAAAATGTGTGGGCAGAACTGAAAAAGCATGTGCAAGCAAGGAGGCCTACAAACCTGACTCAGTTACACCAGCTCTGTCAGGAGGAATGGGCCAAAATTCACCCAACTTATTGTGAGAAGCTTGTGGAAGGCTACCCGAAACGTTTGACCCAAGTTAAACAATTTAAAGGCAATGCTACCAAATACTAATTGAGTGTATGTAAACTTCTGACCCACTGGGAATGTGATGAAAGAAACAAAAGCTTAAATAAATCATTATCTCTACCGTTATTCTGACATTTCACATTCTTAAAATAAAGTGGTGATCCTAACTGACCTAAGACATGGAATTTTTACTAGGATTAAATGTCAGGAATTGTGAAAAACTGAGTTTAAATGTATTTGGCTAAAGTGTATGTAAACCTCCGACTTCAACTGTATGTATTCACCCCCTTTGCTATGAAGCTCCTAAATAAGATCTGGTGCAACCAATTACCTTCAGAAGTCACATAATTAGTTAAATAAAGTCCACCTGTGTGCAATCTAAGTGTCACATGATCTCAGTATATATAAACCTGTTCTGAAAGGCCCCAGAGTCTGCAACACCACTAAGCAAGGGGTACCACCAAGCAAGCGACACCATGAAGACCAAGGAGCTCTCCAAACAGGTCAGGGACAAAGTTGTGGAGAAGTACAGATCAGGGTTGGGTTACAATAAATATCAGAAACTTTGAACATCCCACGGAGCACCATTAAATCCATTATTAAAAAATTTAACGAATATGGCACCACAACAAACCTGCCAAGAGTGGTCCGCCCACCAAAACTCACGGACCAGGCAAGGAGGGCAATAATCAGAGAGGCAACAAAGAGACCAAAGATAACCCTGAAGGAGCTGTAAAGCTCCACAGCGGATATTGGAGTATCTGTCCATAGGACCACTTTAAGCCGTACACTCCAAAGAGCTGGGCTTTACAGAAGAGTGGTCCGAAAAAAGCCATTGCTTAAAGAAAAAAATAAGCAAACACGTTTGGTGTTCGCCAAAAGGCATGTGGGAGACTCCCCTAACATATGGAAGAATTTACTCTTGTCAGATGAGACTAAAACTGAGCTTTTTGGCCATCAAGGAAAACGTTATGTCTGGCGCAAACCCAACACCTCTCATCACCCCGAGAACACCATCCCCACAGTGAAGCATGGTGGTGGCAGCATCATGCTGTGGGGATGTTTTTCATCAGCAGGGACTGGGAAACTGGTCAGAATTGAAGGAATGATGGATGGCGCTAAATACAGGGATATTCTTGAGGGAAACCTGTTTCAGTCTTCCAGAGAATTGAGACTGGGACAGAGGTTCACCTTCCAGCAGGACAATGACCCTAAGCATACTGCTAAAGCAACACTCGAGTGGTTTAAGGGGAAACATTTAAATGTCTTGGAATGGCCTAGTCAAAGCCCAGACCTCAATTCAATTGAGAATCTGTGGTATGACTTAAAGATTGCTGTACACCAGCGGAACCCATCCAACTTGGGTTCCAGACTTGCAGCTGTAATTGCTGCAAATGGTGGCTCTACAAAGTATTGACTTTGGGGGGGTGAATAGTTATGCACGCTCAAGTTCTGTTTTTTTTGTCTTATTTCTTGTTTGTATCACAATAAAAAATATTATGCATCTTCAAAGTGGTAGGCATGTTGTGTAAATCAAATGATACAAACCCCCATAAAATCCATTTTAATTCCAGGTTGTAAGGCAACAAAATAGGAAAAATGCCAAGGGGGATGAATACTTTCTCAAGCCACTGTAGCTAAGAAAGTAATACTAAGTGTATGTTGTGTAGTAAGCTGTTATTAGCCCATGTGCCTCACCCTAATAATTTTGTATATTTTCCCCTCTTAATTTCGCCTACTGTTCTGACTTGGTGGTGCCTATAACCTGTTTAAGAGAAATGTAATCTAGAAAGAAATATTTTAAGATCTTTCATTGTCTGCTTATATGCCCCCTTTACTTATCCTACGGTTCTGACTTGGTGTACAGGGAGAACACCGTAAGAACAGCCCATGTTCTGAATTCTGTCGCTGTACATTTCAAAAGTGCTAAACAAATAGTTATTGACTACGTCCGTCCTAGCACGCTCTTTAATGTCTTAATCGAAATTACAGATTGCCTCTTATCCATTTGTCGTCCCCTTATTCCATAGTTTGTACATCTCAAATGTCAGTAGAAACCACATTTGTTTAAGCAAGTCAGCCATATCATCTATGTTTTTTCAAAAGGCAGTAAATGAGGCTGAATGAACTGTTCACGCTGCCAGATAAGGCTCCGCTGATAGCCAGGTGTAGCAGTGGTAAGATGTTGAGACTCTGCTGTTGGGACAGCTTTATGTAGGCCCTAACAGTTTGTGGGCTCCGTTTGTCACCGTTATAGTGCAATGAATGTATTGTTTAGTCTTGTGTTGTGGCATTGCTGGCATGCATTCCACATTATATATTTTTTTGCCCCACCAAGTTTTACATGCTAAAATTGCCACTGGCATGGACACATAACCTACATCATGGAGGGGGTTTTACACACGTCCAAAACGGGACCTGCATGCAGTGGTGGAAAAAGTGTTCAATTGTCATACTTGAGTAAAAGTAAAGATACCTTAATAGAAAATTACTCAAGTAAAAGTGAAAGTCACCAAGTAAACTACTACTTGTGTAAAAGTCTAAAAGTATCTGTTTTAAATGTACTTAAGTACAGTGGTGGAACAAGTACTCAATCATCATACATGAGTAAAAGTAAAAAGTAAAAGTTATACATCAAATTTCTTATATTAAGCAGTGGTGGAAAAAGTACCCAAAAGCCATACTTGAGTAAAAGTAAAGATACCTTACTGGAAAACGACTCAAGTAAAAGTAAACGTCACCCATTAGAATACTACTTGAGTAAAAGTCTTAAAGTACCTCTTATTAAATAGCCATAAGGTAAATGTACTTAAGTATCAAAAGTAAAAGTATGAAACGTAAGAGCCGTAAATCCAAAAAGCATAACAGCCAGACCTTTTATTTGGTTTGAGCTGTTCTGAAAGGTAACAGTCTTACGGATACAAGAAGAGCTCCGATAAAAAAAAAGAATGTGGATTCTCAAATAGGCAACACTTCAAAATACATCTCTTACAGACAAAATATAATTATGCCTTAATAATGAAGGAATATAGCCAGTAAACGTAAGCACTTACAACCACAGTCACTTTGCTTTAGATAAAACATCCTATAATAGAACCCTATACATAAACAACAAAAATGTTGATGAGCTTATCAGAAGTACATGTACAGAACTGCACACAACCTCACTGTAGGAATATGAGGACATCACCACTGACAGAACTGTATTAGAAATCAGTGTGTCAGGTCATGCCTTTGTAACAAGGACACCTATAACTTGTGAATTTTAAACATAAATAAACAAAACACATAAGGCATCCGTGTCCTTGGGCTTGCTAGCGTTAAGCTGTCATTACTTGAAGTTGAAGAACTTACGGTTCATCTTCAGTAAAAGCTGGTTTTCAAAGTTTCTGGAATCCAGCCTTGCTCTCCTGTGGCGGAAAACAAGTCCTGCAATGCTGAACAGCCTTTCACATGCAGCTGATGCAGGTAAGGGTGTGTTTAGCCTCAGAGACAGCTAACAGACTCCCGGGAAGGACTTGAGCAACTCCATATGATCAGCTGAACAGGCCAGGTATCCGTCCAGCTGTTTGGAGATTTCTTGTTTTTGAGACGTCTTCATGGCAGAGAAGAAGTCCTCCTCATCTAATGAACTGGTGCCATCACCTAGCTGCAGCAAGGGTTCTTCCAGGTGGTCCTTGATGTAGTCCATTCCTGATATACAAGGAAGATGACAATAAAAATCATGCCGTTATGAGCCTACATTTATCCATCCCCATCCTCCATCTATATAAACCAAGCAACAGGGATAAGTAGGCTACCTATTGGACTGAACCACAAAGTCAGGATTGTAGTTTAAATGGGTGGTTCTCAAATCTCTGAAGTGTCAAAATGTACACTATGCACAGTTGTTTATGAATAATAAAAAACTGTTAATTAACCATGTTGTCTTACCCATTCTATTGGTGGTGTCATCCTTTGTCCACGTTGTTTTGAATTTGGGGAGAAGGATAGCAGCTGCGATCAGTTTAGGGTCGTGAAACATGTGGCTGAAGCGCTTCTTCAGTCCCAGTTGTAGCGCATCCACCAGAGGCTTACAGTACTTCAGGGACAACTTGATTCGGTCAAGTTTTGTGATCAGCAGGTTGATAGTTGGAAGTAGCCACCCCATCTGGACATTGGTTTCAGCCTGCAGGATGTTGATGGCCTTTGCGACTGGGCTCATGGTGGCAGCATACTCTGTGAGGATGGTGAGTTCAGATGGAATGAACCTATGAAAAATATATATAATAATAATACTGTTTCCTAACCCTATACAAAAGGGGACCACTAACCATTTCACCTGATTTAACTACAGTAATCAATGGCTGGATTAGTAGTTGACTAAATGGATCAATGATAGTGTATGGCTACATCATGTGAAACAGTTATTAGTCCCCAAGCAAAGGGTCAGGAAACACAGCAACAGATTTAGACAACATTCAAGACCTTAAATTATGACAAAATAATACATAATCCTTAATTACATTGGAACCTCGAAGTCTGCGCAGAGAAATCTGACGGCCGCCTCTCCTTTGTATTTGACGATCCTCAGGAGTCTTTCTACAGCCATGAACCAGGAGTTCCACCTTGTAGCATTTGGGTGCAGCAGCTGGAGGTCGCAAGCATCTTCAACCGTTTCGGCTGCAAGTGTGGATCTTCCGCATTTGTTCTAAAGTGCCTGGCACTTGCCAAATGTTGAACGGGACACTTTTTTGTAAGCCTCACTGGATGTTGCTTTCAGGGCATCGACTGTAGATACCAAGTTGAGTAGGTGGCAAGCACAGTGCTGGTGCTTCGGCAGCTGGTACTCAAAACCATCATCTTCATTCAGGATCGTTGCCACATCAACAAACCACTTCTTCACTCTCCTCTTGTTCCTCGTCACCATCTTCCTGTCCTGGCTGAGCTGCTTCACCACCCACTGCTTCCACTGCCTCGTTGTTTTCATCTTCACCAAACACTTGGAAAACTTTCAAGAAGTTAGAGACCTGTTGTCTGTTGTTGTTCTCACAATCTTACCCTGGATTTCAAACTCAGAATGGATGTCATTTAGGGCGCCTGCCAACACATCAAAGGTGTGCGATCCTCTCAACCGTTTACAGGGCTGCAGAGCATCTGTTGAGACTGTCAGGGTCTATCCAGTGGGCTGTAACACCAGTGAAGCTCCATCTTCTTGCAGACCAGCAGTCGGTGGTGGTTGCGATGTGGTCAACTCCTCTCATGGCCTCAGTCACCTTCTTCTTCATTTCTGTGGAGCCTTCATCAATCCTGGAGTGCAGTGTGGGCCTTGATAAGATCTTTGAGTTAGGCTGCAAATCCTGGACAAACTCTCTGAACGGTTCTTGTTCTATAACAGCGAATGGTCGGAGACCTTGGACCATATATTTCACCACAGCTTTGTCAGTGGATTTTTGAGACACTGTCTTCAGTAATGCGCTCTGCTTGATGGTGGAGGGAGTCTTAAAGGCATGTTTTCTCTTCAGTGTGTTTGTCGTCAATTCTCCATACTTCTTAAGATGGCGTACAGACAGTTACTTAGCTACATAACTACTATCACCAAATACTTAAGGTATAGGATCCTAATTTTAAAGCTATAAACAACATTAGTTAAGTGAGAGTTTGTGACCACCATTTAATATTACAATGAGAAAAACTATGTTAATTGATCTAGCTAGTAGGTTACGTCAATAACTTAAGTCTACAGTAATTAGCTAGGTAAGAACAACTTTATCAACTAACACAAGGAATAAAAGGCTAACTAACACCCGAAAGCTATCATTAGTTAGCTAGCTAGCTTGACCAGTTGTTTAGAGAAAAGGTATTTGACTAAAGTTAGCTGACTAAAATGTGCCCAGATTCGGGAACTACTAGTTAGCTAGCTCGTGTCAGTTTAGTTAGATTGAGTTAGCTAACAAAGCTTCCGAATCTGGGCACATTTTAGCCAGCTAAACTAGGTAGCTACTAGCTAGTGAACTATTTAGGTATATAGGATTAGCTAGCACCAACTAACACTGCTTGTTGTATTAGCAAATGTGGGCTAGCTAGGTTAGCTAATGTTAGCTAGCATGCTAACGTTATTCTAGCTAGCAAGCTAACAGTAGGCTTACCTCAATGTGTTTTTTTTAGGTTCGAAGGCGATTTCTTGAACTCTAGTATTTCCTGAACTTTTGGTAAACATAACATACATTTCATCCGGTTGGATGAATCCTTCATTCCGAGAAAATAAAACATTTATTGTAGATACAGCCAAGGGTGTTCGTCCTCATCAGGAAGTGGTGATAGAGCGATGTCGGACATGATTGTGCTATAGAGCGATGTCGGACATGATGTCATGAACCCTGCGTCCTGAGTCGGTTCCTGCCTGTGTTGCCATTTTTCTGCTCTGAATCTCCTGTTTCCTGAAGGTTCTTGAACGCTCCCTGCCTGGTTGCCGGGCGACGTTGCTAGGCGGGAGATCTCCCGATTACCCGCACCTGCATCTCATCAGCGATCTGCACACCTGGTCCTGATCATCACCCTTCATAAGCTCTGACCTGACATCCATTCCCTGCCGGATCGTTAGCCAAGAACAGTATGTTTGTCAGCGTATCAGCCTCTGAGTTACTAGCGTTAGTTTTGTTGTTTTGCACCTTGTTGGCTTGCCGTGTACTTACCTCCGTTTGTTTCTATCTACAGTCATTCTCCCGGAACCTTCACCCAACCTCTGCCTGGTTGTCGGCGGTTGCCGAGACATCCTTGGATCTGCCACTTCACCTCCACCAACTCATCTCCGCCACCCGCTCTGTCCCCTGGATTATTCTGCATAGTTTTTTGAATCTGTTAATAAATACTCACCTTCGTTCAACTCACCTTGTCCTGGACTGCTTCTGGGTTCTGGCTTAGAAACCCGTGACAGAACGATCCGGCCAGAAATGAACCCAGCGGACCTGGACTCTGTTCGCCATGCCATTACCCATCAGGAAAGGATGTTGGGACAACACAGCACGGCGCTACAGGAGATAGCGTTGTCAGTTCGGAACTTTTCGACCAGTCTGACGAAGATCCAGGCTCAGCTCAGGTTGCCGGTGGAGAATCCACCACCGGTTTCACCCCTTTCGCCTACCGCTTCTGGAGCTGTGTCCTTCCGTGAGCCCAAGGTTCCGACTCCTGATAAGTATGAAGGGGATTTGGGAAGATGCCGTTCCTTTCTTATGCAGTGTGGATTAGTGTTCGATCTACAGTCCCACTCGTACGCCACAGACAAGGCTAGTATAGCCTTTGTGATTGAATTGCTGTGTGGTAGAGCCCTGGAGTGGGCTTCAGCCGTGTGGGAACGACAGGACACCTGCATGGCGTCATACCAGGAGTTCACGGCAGAGATGAGGAAGCTGTTTGACCATCCAGTCCGAGGTAAGGACGCAGCTAAGCGCCTGTTCTCTCTTCGCCAAGGAGCTCGCAGCGTCGCCGACTTCGCAATCGAATTCAGGACATTGGCTGTGGAGAGTGGGTGGAATGAGGAGTCACTGCAAGCGGGGGGTTGTCGGAGCAACTCAAGGATGAGCTGATCTCCTACCCGGAGCCTAGTGACCTGGACAGTTTGGTAGCTTTGTCTATTCGGGTGGATAACAGAGTCCGAGAGAGAGGGAGGGAGAAGCAATGGGGCCCGTCCAATCAATCAGCTCCTCGGTTCCCAGTCGGGTCAGGAGGTGGACCAGAATGCGTCGATCATTGTCCACCACACGGGATTAGTGGAGAGGTCCTGCCTTCAGATTCTGAACCCATGCAAGTGGGGCGGCACGGGTTAACCAAGGAGGAGCGCCAACATAGACGTGAGACCAACCGCTGCCTCTACTGTGGGAGTTCGGGACATTACATCTCCACTTGTTCCCAGCGGCCGTCAAACTGCCCGGCTCGCTAAGTTTGGGAGGACTTTTAGCGAGCCAGTTACAACCTCTCAATACCCCTGTCAGACCCCGTTTCCGGCTACCCTCATGAACGGGAATCAGAGTTTAGCGATTAACGCTTTCGTCGATTCAGGTGCCGATGGCAGCTTTATTGATGCCGACGTGGTGGAACAGCTGGGGCTTTCCAAGGAGCGATTACCGGAAGCCATTGAAGCTACCATTCTGAACGGCAGTAGTCTGGCACGTATCACGATGAGGACTGAACCGGTTAGGATGCTGTTGTCAGGGAATCATTCTGAGGTTATCTCATTCTTCATTCTGCCTTCTCCCCATGTTCCTCTGGTCCTTGGATACCCCTGGCTGAAGGAACACAATCCCTCGTTCGATTGGGTGACTGGCAAGGTAACTAGTTGGAGCATTGATTGTCATGCTAACTGCCTCAAGACTGCCTGTTCCCATTCTGTTCCCAGTCAGGTCATTGAGGCTAACCCCCAGATTTGTCCCTGGTTCCCCGAAACATATCACGAGTTGGGGTAAGTGTTCAGTAAGCAGAGGGCTCTGTCACTCCCTCCCCACCGACCATATGATTGTGCCATAGACCTGTTCCCTGGGGCTGCCTATCCCAAGGGACGGTTATACAGCATCTCCCGACCTGAACGTGAAGCTTTGGAGACCTACATCAAGGAGTCCCTAGCTGCTGGTCTCATTCGTCCCTCGTCATCACCCCTGGGGGCAGGATTCTTCTTTGTGGGTAAGAAGGATGGCTCTCTTCGACCGTGTATTGATTATCGGGGGTTGAATGATATCACGGTCAAGAACAAGTATCCCCTGCCCTTGATGAGCTCTGCTTTCGACTCCTTACAGGGTGCTACTGTGTTCACCAAGCTGGACCTACGCAATGCGTATCACCTGGTCCGGATCAGAGAGGGGGACGAGTGGTTGACGGGTTTCAATAGACCGATGGGTCACTTCGAGTATCAGGTGATGCCGTTTGGACTGACCAATGCTCCAGCAGTGTTCCAGAGTATGGTGAATGACGTCCTGAGAGATATGATCGGTCTTTTTGTGTTTGTTTACCTGGATGACATTCTTATCTTCTCGAAGGAACCTTCCAGCCACGTCCAGCATGTCAAGCAGGTTCTGCAGCGATTGTTGGAGAATCGCCTGTTCGTGAAGGCCGAGAAGTGTGAATTTCACGCCCACACTACATCCTTCCTCGGGTACATCATCTCCAGGGGAGAGATTAGGATGGACCAGGAGAAGGTTAGGGCGGTTCTGGATTGGGCCCAGCCCGGTACGAGATTGCAGCTCCAGAGGTTTCTGGGGTTTGCGAATTTCTATCGCAGATTCATCCGGGATTACAGCCGTGTGGCCGCTCCTTTAACTGCCCTGACTTCCAGTACCAGGACCTTCAGTTGGAATCCTGAGGCGGACCGAGCTTTCCTGGATTTGAAGAGGCGATTCACCAACGCACCGATTCTCTCTCAACCTGACACGGGCCGTCAGTTCGTCGTTGAAGTGGATGCGTCTGATGTGGGGGTTGGCGCCATCCTGTCCCAGCGATGCTCCACTGACGGTAAACTCCATCCCTGCGCCTACTACTCTCGTCGTCTTTCGTCTGCGGAGAGGAACTACGATGTGGGTAACCGGGAGCTTCTCGCGGTGAAGCTTGCCTTGGAGGAGTGGCGCCACTGGTTGGAGGGGGCGGAGCAACCGTTTATTGTCTGGACTGACCACAAGAATCTTGCTTACGTGCAATCGGCTAGATGTCTCAACTCCCGTCAGGCCAGGTGGGCTTTGTTTTTCGGACGCTTTAATTTTTCCCTGACGTTCCGACCTGGGTCTAAGAACGGCAAGGCGGACGCCTTGTCCCGGATGTTCTCCAAGACGGAGGAGAGTGGGGCCAAGACCGAGACGATTCTTCCCCGGAACTGTGTCATGGGAGCAGTTATGTGGAGGATTGAGGAGGAGGTTATGGCGGCCCTTCGGACGCAGCCCGGTCCCGGTAACGGTCCACCCGGTCGGTTGTTTGTGCCTGAGTCGGTTCGTTCTGCTGTCCTCCAATGGTCCCACGCCAGCAAGATGGCTTGTCACCCTGGCGTGGCTCGGACGATGGCGTTACTTCGCAGACGATTTTGGTGGCCTGCCATGGGAGAAGATACTCTGAGGTTTGTTGCTGCCTGTCCAGTGTGTGCGCAGAATAAGAGTGCCAATCGGCCCAGCTCTGGACTTCTTCACCCCCTTCCTATTCCGCGGCGACCATGGTCGCATCTGGCCCTGGACTTTGTCACTGGGTTGCCCTCTTCTGAGGGGAACACGGTCATTCTGACTATCGTGGACAGATTCAGCAAGTTCGCCCACTTTGTGCCCATTTCCAAGCTTCCCTCTGCCTCTGAGACGTCCGAGATCCTGGTTAGGGAGGTTTTCAGGGTCCACGGATTGCCCAGTGACATAGTTTCCGACCGTGGTCCTCAGTTTACCTCTGCTGTCTGGAAGTCCTTCTGTTTGGCCATTGGAGCTACAGTCAGTCTCACTTCTGGTTTTCACCCCCAATCTAATGGTCAGGCGGAGAGAGCCAACCAGAAGATGGAATCCACGCTACGCTGCCTTGTCTCCTCCAACCCCACCTCCTGGGTCTCTCAGTTGCCTTGGGTTGAGTATGCCCACAATACTCTCCCTACATCTGCCACTGGGATGTCTCCCTTCCAGTGCCTGTATGGCTACCAACCTCCCTTGTTTCCTTCTCAGGAGAAGGATCTCTCAGTGCCCTCTGTTCAGGCCCACATTCGTCGTTGCCACCGGACCTGGCATCGGGCCAGAAAGGCCCTCCTTAGAGTTTCTGACCGGTATCAGCTCCAGGCGAATCATCGCCGGATTCCCGCCCCCACCTATACCATCGGAGATAGGGTCTGGTTGGCTACACGGGATCTTCCTCTGCGGACTGAGTCTAAGAAACTGTCACCGAAGTTCATTGGTCCGTTTGTGGTGGAGAAAGTGATCAATCCTGTTGCGGTTCGACTCAAGTTACCTAGAACGCTCAGAGTCCATCCCACCTTTCATGTCTCCTGCCTCAAGCCTGTTCTCCTCAGTCCTCTGTTGCCCCCTCCGCCTCCTCCTCCTCCCCCTCGGATGATCGGAGGTGGTCCTGCCTACACGGTGCGCCGCATTATGGATTCCAGACGGCGGGGCCGGGGTTTCCAGTATCTCGTGGACTGGGAGGGGTATGGTCCTGAAGAGAGGAGTTGGATTCCTCGGCGTCAGATCCTTGATGCTGACCTCCTTTGTGACTTCTACCGCCTCCATCCTGGCGCTCCGGGTAGTCCGCCCGGTGGCGTTCGTCGGAGGGGGGGTACTGTCATGAACCCTGCGTCCTGAGTCGGTTCCTGCCTGTGTTGCCGTTTTTCTGCTCTGAATCTCCTGTTTCCTGAAGGTTCTTGAACGCTCCCTGCCTGGTTGCCGGGCGACGTTGCTAGGCGGGAGATCTCCTGATTACCCGCACCTGCATCTCATCAGCGATCTGCACACCTGGTCCTGATCATCACCCTTCATAAGCTCTGACCTGACATCCATTCCCTGCCGGATCGTTAGCCATGAACAGTATGTTTGTCAGCGTATCAGCCTCTGAGTTACTAGCGTTAGTTTTGTTGTTTTGCACCTTGTTGGCTTGCCGTGTACTTACCTCAGTTTGTTTCTATCTACAGTCATTCTCCCGGAACCTTCACCCAACCCCTGCCTGGTTGTCGGCGGCTGCCGAGCCATCCTTGGATCTGCCACTTCACCTCCACCAACTCATCTCCGCCACCCGCTCTGTCCCCTGGATTATTCTGCATCGTTTTTTGAATCTGTTAATAAATACTCACCTTCGTTCAACTCACCTTGTCCTGGTCTGCTTCTGGGTTCTGGCTTAGAAACCCGTGACACATGATTGTGCTATTTCGGAGTCGGACACGCTTGGGCAAAGTGCTACTGAGTGGATGACTGTTTTACAAGTGACAGGCTCCCGGTGTTTGAGGTTTGCACTTTAGGGCCCTTGGATTTGCCCAAACTGATGAGGATTGGATCAACTCTGTATGTCGTCGCCTGCTGCATTGCAAAACAAGTTCACCCATGAGTGTGCCGACTCGCTGTCACGATCGTCTGAAGGAGCGGACCAATACGCAGCGTTGCGAGTGAACATGATGACTTTATTAACTTAAAGCAACCACGGAAAAACAACAAAAGACGATAGTGAAGTCCAACAGACAAAATACTGAACCTGGAACATGGAACAATAACCCACAAACCAACGGAGAAAACACACAGAATATATATGGCTCCCAATCAGAGATAACGAGCCGACAGCTGACACTCGTTACCTCCGATTGGGAGTCATAGACCAATCACACCTAGACACAAAACAAATGAAACTCACCCAACCCAACACCACCAAATGAAATACACCCTAGCTCTAACACACAGTCCCGGAGCCAGAGTGTGACAGTACCCCCCCCTAAAGGTGCGCACTCCGGGCGCACCAGCATACAGTCTAGGGGAGGGTCTGGGTGGGCGTCTGTCCCCGGTGGCGGCTCTGGCCCCGGTCGTGATCCCCACCCCACCGCAGTCACAACCTGCTTCGGTAGCCTCCTCCCAATGACCACCCCCCAACTAAACCCCACAGGATTAAGGGGCAGCCCTGGACTAAGAGGCATCACCGGACTCAGGGGCAGCACCGGACTAAGGGGCAGCACCGGGCTAAGGGGCAGCACCGGGCTAAGGGGCAGCACCGGACTAAGGGGCAGCACCGGGCTAAGGGGCAGCACCGGACTAAGGGGCAGCACCGGCCTAAGGGGCAGCACCGGACTAAGGGGCAGCACCGGGCTAAGGGGCAGTACCGGACTAAGGGGCAGCTCCGGACTGAAAGGCGGATCCTGGCTGGCTGGCTCTGGCGGATCCTGGCTGGCTGGCGGATCCGGGCTGGACGGCTCTGGCGGATCCGGGCTGGCTGGCTCTGGCGGATCCGGGCTGGCTGGCGGATCCGGGCTGGACGGCTCTGGCGAATCCGGCCTGAACGGCTCTGGCGGATCCTGGCTGAACGGCTCTGGCGGATCCTGGCTGGACGGCTCTGGCGGATCCTGGCTGGACGGCTCTGGCGGATCCTGGCTGGACGGCTCTGGCGGATCCTGGCTGAACGGCTCTGGCGGATCCTGGCTGGACGGCTCTGGCGGATCCTGGCTGGACGGCTCTGGCGGATCCTGGCTGGACGGCTCTGGCGGTTCCTGGCTGGACGGCTCTGGCGGTTCCTGGCTGGACGGCTCTGGCGGATCCTGGCTGAACGGCTCTGGCGGATCCTGGCTGAACGGCTCTGGCGGATCATGGCTGAACGGCTCTGGCGGATCCTGGCTGAACGGCTCTGGCGGATCATGGCTGGACGGCTCTGGCGGATCCTGGCTGGCTGGCGGAACCTGGCTGGACGGCTCTGGCGGATCCTGCTGCTCATGGCTGGCTGACGGATCTGGCTGCTCATGGTTGGCTGACGGATCTGGCTGCTCATGGCTGGCTGACGGATCTGGCTGCTCATGGCTGGCTGACGGATCTGGCTGCTCATGGCTGGCTGACGGATCTGGCTGCTCATGGCTGGCTGACGGATCTGGCTGCTCATGGCTGGCTGACGGATCTGGCTGCTCATGGTTGGCTGACGGATCTGGCTGCTCATGGCTGGCTGACGGTGCTGGCTGGGCGGCTGGCGGTGGAGGCGGACCCCAGCCTCGGAGAGTGGTTATCACCTCCAGCAGGGCGGTTCCCATCTGGAGGATCTGTTCCTGTTGCTCCCGAACCTGGACCTCCAGTCCAGCATAGGCTGCGTCGGCTCCTGCTGATTCCATAGCAGGTGTATGATTCTGTCTGGCAGAAGGCTCTAGCGGCTCCGGTCTGGCGGACGGCTCTGAAGGAACAGGCCGGGCTGGGCTGGTGACGCACCCCGTAGGATACGTGCTTGGAGCAGGAACAGGCCGGTCCGTACCGGGAACACACACCACTGGCCTCAACCGAGGATCAGGAACGGGCCGGACCGGACTGGCAACACACATCAGTCCTTCACGCCGTGCCACACACACTTCCCTCCTTCTACTCGCCACTGGCTCCCGTACTCCGTTAGCCTTCTCTCCTTTTCTCCCTGTGGCAGCCTCCTGCTGCCCAGTCGCCCAAGCCATGTGCCCCCCCCAAAAAATTTCTTGGGGTTGCCTCTCGTCCACAGGCCTCCAGCCTCGCCTTCTTGCTGCCTCCTCATACCACCTCCTCTCGGCTTTGGCTGCCTCCAGCTCTTCACGAGGGCGGTGATATTCCTCTGGTTGTGCCCAAGGACCCTTTCCAGCCCGAATTTCCTCCCATGTCCAAAAATCCTTAGGAGGCGTCCATAACTCCTGTGTAGGTAGGTCCTGTTGCCGCTTGGTCCTTTTATGGTGGGTTATTCTGTCACGATCGTCTGAAGGAGCGGACCAATACGCAGCGTTGCGAGTGAACATGATGACTTTATTAACTTAAAGCAACCACGGAAAAACAACAAAAGACGATAGTGAAGTCCAACAGACAAAATACTGAACCTGGAACATGGAACAATAACCCACAAACCAACGGAGAAAACACACAGAATATATATGGCTCCCAATCAGAGATAACGAGCCGACAGCTGACACTCGTTACCTCCGATTGGGAGTCATAGACCAATCACACCTAGACACAAAACAAATGAAACTCACCCAACCCAACACCACCAAATGAAATACACCCTAGCTCTAACACACAGTCCCGGAGCCAGAGTGTGACACTCGCGGATGTTGCTTCCATCTTTTTCCAAAAATGATTCGTTTTTTTCTGCTTCAAATTGATTTGATTTTGTAGCGAGTAATGAAGGTGTCAGGGGAAATCTATCGGAGTAAAATTACTTTTTTATGTAGTAGAGTAAAAGTAAAAGTCGACAGAAATATAAAAAGTAAAGTAAAGTACTTAAGTAAAAAACTACTTTACACAACTGCCTGCATGGCTAAAATAATGTGGGCCTGCCTACAATGCATAGATAAAGAGGGAATGTCATCTCACTGGCCAATTGTGCGCCACCCTATGGGACTCCTGGCCATGGCAGGTTGTGACACAGCCTGGGATCGAACCCGGGTCTGTAGTGACACCTCAAGCACTGCAATACAGTGCCTTAAACCGCTGCCCCACTCGGGAGGCCCTCCACTTACTTTCTATTTAGCTACTAATTTCAACAGGTATAGAGCAGGAGTCAGGGCTGCCATTGAGTGAAAGGATACCGGCCAGCCAGCTGGTAGAGGAAGGTGTTTTTGGCCTTAATAAAGCCCTCAATGTGCTCATCTGGCACAACCACGTTCATTTTCAGGTACTAGACCATCTTACTCATTTTTACATCTACGTCATTTAGCAGACGCTCTTATCCAGAGCGACTTACATGAGCAATTAGGGTTAAGTGCCTTGCTTAAGGGCACATCGACAGATTTTTCACCTAGTCGGCTCGGGGATTAGAACCAGCGACCTTTCGGTTACTGGCACAACGCTCTTACCCACTAAGCTACCTGCCGCCCTACTCATCACCTGAAAGTGCATAAACAAGTTAGAGGGGCCATTTTAGTTATTTAATTATAGTTTAATTTACACCACTGTGCAAGTTCAACTACCAATTGTCATTTAAGCTTACCTTAAGGATGTCAGGATTGTTTGTCATCCTCAGCAGTTTACAGGCTTTGCCCAAGCCAATCCCATAGAGTGAGGCCAGATAGTCACAGCCAGAGAGAATACACATGCAGCGGAACTTCTCCTCGGTGAAGACGTCACCCAGAGAGCGGCACCGCTCAAGTGGTTCTGATCAACCTCTAGACCGTTCCCCTCTTTGTCCATCTTTAGGATCACCTGAGAGATATGACAAGCAGAACACAATAAGAGCTCAATCTCCCTGGTCATTACCATAATCTAAATGTCCATTGAAGCCGGATGATTGATTTTGACAAATGCATTACAGAAATTACAGTGAGCACCATCTTTATGGACGTAATACTGTACTTTTTTGCAGCCAAATGCCAGTTAGTCTGAGTCGTCATTGATGACAGCCTGTGCAATGCCAGCCTCGTTAATGAAGACCAGCTAGGCGTCATTTTCATACTGGGCTACCACATAGTCCACTCTTCTGGTCCTCACAGCCTAGAAGAGAGAAGATAACATTATTTCAGTTGAATAAAACATTTTAAGTCACCAATTTGCAATCATAAACATGAAGCATTGCAACACAAAACATATAACCTGAGTTTGACTGATCCAGACAGACTAAACCAATGCACAAAACCAGCATACAGATAAGCTTCATTCAAGATATTAATGCAGCATAGGTTTCAGTGAAAAATAGAAAAAACTGTTTTAGCAGGTTTGAAAAACCTTGCCTTGTTGACATCATGGGCCATGGAAGGGGTGACGTTAACACTGCAGGTAAAGCAGTCTCTGGCATCTGAAACCTTTCCCTCACATAGGAGCTGCTTGCCTTTCTGCAGATTTGCCTGACGGCGCCTGGAAGACAGAAGTCAGGTCTCACCTTTTTGCTAAAAACATTTACTATTGTTCTTTTGAAGAAACTGAATAGCCGTGTACAGGGAGCCATTTTATTTCATTAAAGGAGACAACACATTACAGTAAATACCATCTAGGCCTAACTCATTTTCATTACCATCTTAACTTTCCAGCAAATTACAGGTTTGCACACATTTACTCTCTGTGAGCTTTGTCCACCTCATGTTTTGAAGGCAGATTGCAGCCATCAAACACCAAGATGGGCTTCACACCAAAAGACAACAGCATGTCCACAAAGTTCATACAGTACATCACATACACTGATGGGCTCTGAGGCATCTTTGAGGAACTGCAACAGTCCAGGGATCCCCATTTTTCCTCTGCTGATGCCACTTTAACATTCAGGACTGCTGCTTGCTATGTTCAATGACAGGGGGAGAGAGAATTTGACAAAACTTTACGGTGAAACTAGACTGGAGATAAACTAATAGATAGCTAGCTTGGTTAAAGACCAAATGAATGTACCTTTGCCAAGTTAGCAACTAAGCTATAACTGGGCCTAACTAGCTAAATAGGTAATGTATGGGGCGATTTCAATGCCAACATAATTTTTATTTTAATTTGATAATTTTGAATTTGTATTAGGATATTGAATTTTAATTTAATATTTGTTTATGTTTCATTGAAAAATTGAATAATTGACTTCATAAATTGAACTTGTATTTTATGATTTGAAACTGAATTTAATAAATATTGCATTACATTTTAAAATGGAAAATATTGCATTCATTGTCTGTGTATTTTTTCACATTTACCAAAGTTTCATAAATTCAACTTCTCAGATGCATTCAAATTCAGATTCAAAACCAGAGACAACATGGATCCTGGCAGTAGCTATTCAGAAATTATATTCTTCCACCTACTTTGGACCAGAAGATTTGGAATTCCTTTGCCTGATAAATAAGTGGCATGAATGAGCAAATGTACCAAACATAAAACTTCAGATATCTCAAACATCAGAACAATTACAAATGAACCATTACAAGTTACATCCCAGATGATACAGATCCTCTGAAGTTCTTGTGAAGTCATACTTCAGTGCAGTAATGCACTTGGTTTCATTAGTGAATTAACTAAGTAAATGAACAAAGCTTTCAGTCAGGTTTTAATCCACCAAGTCTCTAATGAGTCAAGTTTGGAGTTCAATAAGGACATTGACCATGACTCTTTGCTGCTCAGTATGTGTAAGAAAATATTTGAAATGTATTTTTAGACCAAGGTTTAAATCCCTGAGGAGTTTGAAATGGAAACATTTGTCTGGATCTATAATGTAATTGGTCTCTAAGGTCTATAGTGTAGTTAGCTGTCTAGTTGGTCTACAGTCGTGGTCAAACGTTTTGAGAATGACACAAATATTATTTTTCACAAAGTCTGCTGCCTCGGTTTTTATGATGACAATTTGCATATACTCCAGAATGTTATGAAGAGTGATCAGATGAATTGCAATTAATTGCAAAGTCCCTCTTTGCCATGAAAATGAACTTAATCCCAAAAGAACATTTCCACTGCATTTCAGCCCTGCCACAAAAGGACCAGCTGACATAATGTCAGTGATTCTCTCATTAACACATGTGAGAGTGTTGACGAGGACAAGGTTGGAGATCACTCTGTCATGCTGATTGAGTTAGAATAACAGACTGGAAGCTTGAAATCATTGTTCTTCCTCTGTTAACCATGGTTACCTGCAAGGAAACACATGCCGTCATCATTGCTTTGCAAAAAAAGGGCTTCACAGGCAAGGATATTGCTGCTAGTAAGATTGCACCTAAATCAACCATTTATCGGATCATCAAGAACTTCAAGGAGAGAGGTTCAATTGTTGTGAAGAAAGCTTCAGGGCACCCAAGAAAGTCCAGCAAGCGCCAGGACCGTCTCCTAAAGTTGATTCAGCTGCGGGATCGGGGCACCACCAGTGCAGAGCTTGCTCAGGAATGGCAGCAGGCAGGTGTGAGTGCATCTGCACGCACAGTGAGGCAAATACTTTTGGAGGATGGCCTGGTGTCAAGAAGGGCAGCGAGGAAGCCACTTCTCTCCAGGAAAAACATTAGGGACAGACTGATATTCTGCAAAAGGTACAGGGATTGGACAGCTGAGGACTGGGGTAAAGTCATCTCTGATGAATCCCCTTTCCGATTGTTTGGGGCATCCGGAAAAAAGCTTGTCCGGAGAAGACAAGGTGAGCGCTACCATCAGTCCTGTGTCATGCCAACAGTAAAGCATCCTGAGACCATTCATGTGTGGGGTTGCTTCTCAGCCAAGGGAGTGGGCTCACGCACAATTTTGCCTAAGAACACAGCCATGAATAAAGAATGGTACCAACACATCCTCCGAGAGCAACTTCTCCCAACCATCCAAGAACAGTTTGGTGACGAACAATGCCTCTTCCAGCATGATGGAGCACCTTGCCATAAGGCAAAAGTGATAACTAAGTGGCTCGGGGAACAAAACATCGACATTTTGGGTCCGGAAACTCCCCAGACCTTAATCCCATTGAGAACTTGTGGTCAATCCTCAAGAGGCGGGTGGACAAACAAAAACCCACAAATTCTGACAAACTCCAAGCATTGATTATGCAAGAATGGACTGCCATCAGTCAGGATGTGGCCCAGAAGTTAATTGACAGCATGCCAGGGCGGATTGCAGAGGTCTTGAAAAAGAAGGGTCAACACTGCAAATATTGACTATTTGCATAATCTTAATGTAATTGTTAATAAAAGCCTTTGACACTTATGCAATGCTTGTAATTATACTTCAGTATACCATAGTACCATCTGACAAAAATATCTAAAAACACTGAAGCAGCAAACTTTGTGAAGGCCAATACTTGTGTCATTCTCATCTTTTGACCACGACTGTACAATCTGGTAGGTCTAGAGAGGTTGGAGGGGTGGGTGGAAATAGGAGATCTGCAGCAGTATGGTTGATATGATTGAAAGGCTTTTAGTGGATAGTCACTGTTGATCTAACAATGAATAACAAGTTTAGAATATTGAGTTTTATACAGCTTTGAGCATGAGAAAGGCCCAGTTGCATAAAACACCTTAACTTAATTTCCCCCTTATCTTTTCCCTTAACATTTCCTTAACTTTAAGTCAGTTGCCCAAAACATTTTAAGGTGAATTTCCCCCTTCATTCAGTATGGATATCAATGTAAACAGCATTTGTGTTGGTGAATGTTGCTTTCATCTGCTCTGGCTACTTAGCTAAACAATGGAAGGTGCACAATCCATGGCTACAAAGCTAGCTGGTAGTTAGCTATAGCTACTCTATAAGCTAGCTTGACATACTAGAATGTAATATAAACAAGTTGAGAAAAATGTACTACAAGAAAAATTGTTTATTATCTTCTGAAGCAATTTGGTTATCCTGTCTTGACTGTAGAAGTTCTATTTTGCTATCTCACTAAATGAAAGCGATCTCTTTGAGGAGAGGTTTAGTCAGTGAATCAGGCCGTCTCCATGGTAACCAGATACTCTTTACATTTACATTAACGTCATTTAGCAGACACTCTTATCCAGAGCAACTTACAGTTAGTGAATACATATTTTTTTATACTGGCCCCCCGTGGGAATCGAACCCACAACCCTGGCGTTGCAAACACCATGCTCTATCAACTGAGCTACATCCCTGCCGGCCATTCCCTCCCCCTACCAATTTGGGCTGCTCAATTATTGAAGGTGGATTACTGCCATCTGCTGGATCCTAAAAATACTGCTGCTGTAATTAAATACATTACGACGCTTACGTTCGTACCTTTGATAACAACCATCAAAGCAACATTCTCAATGCAAATTAAGGGCATTTCATTAATTTGGACATTTGCTCAGTACCTGAAGGGCGTCATTTCCAATACCACAGAGTTGCCAACACCGATTGGCTGGTGAGTGTTGAGCCAATAGCTTCTCTGTATCTATCTGCAGATCCACAGGCATCAGGCAGCGTGTCCTTTGTTATCCTGGTCAAAAAAATGGTGGTACAAAATTCCCATGACATTCTGATTCATAATCCAGCTTTATTGTGGCCATGGAACCTTTGGGCCAGCATAGTGCCCACCAAAATTCTAATGACAAATACCATACGAGAGCTTTTATACATAAGCCCTACTTTCAGTGTTGTACACTTTCGTAATTACTATACCCTATGGGAGCAGCCAGAACATTTTGGTACTGAAGTTGAAAATAGATCTAAATATATGACTGAGTTTCTAGACCAGGGGCACAAATGAGCTTGATTTACTACAAGAAGTACCAGATACACCACATTGGTACATATTGTTGAAATTAGGACAGGGATTGGTGTGTTTTACTTTGTTTTACTGAGCCAAAACCAACTGGAAAATGGGCTTTATGCTTCAAGTTATCCTTTGAAACGTCGAACTCCATACAAGTGTCATCTCTCAACTTTCAGTAGAAAAACACACTTGAAGCAAATGTAAACATTTAAAATCCTTGATGTTGTCTGGTAGCGTGGGATTGGTCATAACAGCAAAGCAACTTCCACTAATGTATCCTGGAGAGAAAGAGAGAGCATGTGGCAGTGGAGGGATCATTCAAATTATGTGAAAGGGACGCAGTATTCTAACACACAATTAACATGTAAATAGCCTGATGTGGACACCAATTCAGAGGAAAACTATGTGAAAGTGTCTAGGTGTCATCGATAGGTAATACCACACAACATGAGAAAGAGAGAGAGAGAGAGAGAGAGAGAGAGAGAGAGAGAGAGAGAGAGAGAGAGAGAGAGAGAGAGAGAGAGAGATCATTAATCACTGTTGAGCATTCCATTTAAAAATGGTGTAATACTGTTCTAGAGTCAGATTGTCTCAGCACGGTAGGGTACAGCAGGGTTAGAGAGATATGCAAACTTAGTCATGGGGCCAGGCTTATTGCTTCTCAACAGGGTGTTGTAGGAGGAAGTAGTGTAGGACCTTGAGAGCTTCTGGATAGGGCTGAGTGACTGGACTGTGTGAATGGTCCTGTGAACGAGAGAGAGAGAGTGGGGGGAATCAGTAATCAAGTAATGTCAGACTTTCTCTGTATCATTGATCATCAGCCCCCCTGAAAGGCAGTGTAGTTATTCATTCCGCAAGGCAATCAAACAAGCAAAATGTCAGCATAGAGACAAAGGTGTCATGTTGGATATCGATGGCGGGAGTCCAACTACCTCTAGATGGCGAGCTTTTCTGCTGCCGTGTTGGGATTTGATGTGTCGTCTTTTCCAGCCTCCCTTGCACTTCCTTCTCCTTTCTCTAATATCGCTGGTCGTCACTAGTTACCACAGCCAAAAAGTAATAAACCCCGCCTATTTCTACAACTTAAAACCATATTTTAAACCTAACTCTAACCTTAACCACATTGCTAATCTTATGACTAACCCTAACCTTAAACGAAGACCAAATAGCACATTTTTGTTTTCATCCATTTTTACGAAATTGCCAATTTTGACTTTGTGGCTGATGTAACCAATATCTCTGGCTGTGTGTGTTGTCGGACCTCCGTGGGTGGGACCAAGCGATACCTCAACAACAAGATGGATTAATCGTGACAAATTAGGGAAACCCCGTCATTGACAACGTTCTATTTACTTGTGGCAAGTTATTCAGTGAAACACTATTTAAATGTCAGTTCTTAGGACATGAAGGTTGTTGGCACAACATCAACAATGCAGCTCTCTCCCACCAACGGAGATTTTACATTCGTCTCATCAACTGAAGCAGAGGGTAATGTTAGCAGGCCGTGAAAACAGTCATATGCCTTTCATATTATTTTTAGTTTGCTAGCTAACTACCGTATTTGTCAACACGTCATTCTGCTAGCTTGACATTTAATTAAACTATTTAGCTAACCTTAAGTCATAGTGTTGTCGTTTTTGTCAAGTTACGTTACCGTGGTTCAGAGAAGTTTGACAGCTTTCTGCAGCTACTACGGCTAGGCTAACGTTAGCAATATAGCTAGCTAACGTTAGCAATCTAGTAAATCCAGCTATCTAACTACATATTATTCTACTGAAGATAAGCTTAATACATCACTCTACTATCTATTTTGACTAATTGCATGTATTTATCATTGAGTACATAAAGTTGAATGCCATTTAGACAGTGGGACAAACAGGGGGAGAATTATTTTCTGCATTCTACGTCCCTTTTTGTTTGTTTAACTGAGGGGATTTGGTCAAGCGTAAAACGTTATATCTAGAAAAAAATGTAGCCTTGATTGTGATACAGTTTTGGAAACCTTGAACATATACTGTACAGTTCAACAAGACTTAATTTCAATGCATGTTATGTGAACCAATAGTCGTTTACATTAAATTCCCTACAGATCTAAGCGGTACTATTGATGCCCCAGATGTTAAATTGAACATGGGCTGCGACAATGCAAAAGACCCATATGCAACCACATTCCTGAGGAAACGAGGCTATGGCTGGCTACTGGAAGTAGACGAGGATGACCCAGAAGACAACAAACCTCTTCTGTAAGGACCTTTTCAAGAAACCCATTCTTTGTCCATGCACATTGATATTAAAATGACACTAACATTTGATTTGTCCATCACTGCAAATTTAAATGTGCTGATATCTCACGATGCTCCTGTTCTGTCTCATATGCTTGTATGATTAGGGAGGAGCTGGACATCGACCTGAAAGACATCTACTACAAGATCCGCTGTGTGCTGATGCCAATGCCCTCCTTGGGCTTCAACCGGCAGGTTGTGAGGGACAACCCTGACTTCTGGGGTCCTCTGGCTGTAGTGCTCCTGTTCTCCATGATCTCCATCTACGGACAGTTCAGGGTGAGGCGGCAGGACAAGCTGTGAATTTTCTAGTCTTAAGATCACACCAAAATATTTTGTTTTTTAGAGACTTTGGTGCCATGTCACAATTTTCAGCTTGAAAGTCGTGTTTTAATTATTCATTGCATTATTTTATTTCCTAAGGTCGTGTCTTGGATAATTACCATTTGGATATTCGGATCTTTAACAATCTTTCTGCTGGCTCGTGTTCTCGGTGGTGAGGTAAGATCCACCAAAATGTACCTTTTTTAGCTCAAATAATTCATATTCCTAGTCTTGATGAGTAGTACATTTATCTTACTTGATACTGTACATGCCTCTTTCGATGTGAATATGCTTCCTATTACAACATGAAGGATGTGGCATGCTGTGAAACACTGACTTGCATTGTTCTGTATCGGATAGGTTTCGTATGGACAAGTCCTTGGAGTGATTGGATACTCTCTACTCCCGCTCATCGTTATAGCTCCATTGCTTTTGGTCATTGGGGGTTTTGATGTTGTTTCTACACTAATAAAGGTGAGCATATGAGCAAAGATAATCAACATTTATTCTCTCACATTTTCCTCACAAGTTACTCTCTGTAATTCAGCATTGCACATTTGATTTAACATACACTAACATATTCAAAGCTTTTGTACATTTCTGCATTTGATTTGTTTTGTTTTGTTGATAATACAAATGTACACTTTTAAATCAGATATGAGTGTTTATTAGTTGTTAATAACTGTCTTTCATTTTTCAGCTTTTTGGTGTATTCTGGGCTGCTTACAGTGCTGCTTCTCTGCTCGTTGGGAATGAATTCAAAACCAAGAAGCCTCTTCTCATATACCCTATTTTCCTTTTGTACATCTACTTCCTGTCACTATATACTGGGGTCTGATTGGACAAATGGCTACTGTGGCACTTTGGTTGGAGACTGACACAAAGCACTGTGAAAAGACACACAAGGATTCATTTTTTAAACGTCATTTTCTCCTTCTTCTTTTAACTCTGTTTACAATCCTAGACTGTGGGGATATAAGGATATATGTTACGTCAGTGTATTTAAATGTGCCCCTTACCTCTTTGCTCAATAAAAAGCAGTAGAGTATGGTCTAAGCGCTGCATTCAGATTTAATTGTAATTAGATCCCTGGTTTGCATTAGCATCATAAGAGGACTGTAATTATTTAATCAAGGCGTGAAATATGGTTTTGGTAATCATATGGGGGACACATAGATTTTTGTTAATGCGTTTATTCCATAGAGGAAGGTGTTGCCAAATACAGTGCAAATATGCTCAATTAGAACCAAGGGTTTAAGAAAGACGTCAACCCCTAACTGAAGTTCCACCATTATTTTCTAAGGTAGTGGGTTTAACATACTGTTATGCATTATTTAGTTGTCATTTTATTCATCTTTTACAAACCTTCTATCTTAACTTATGAATTTCAGCCTGTGTAGGCCAGTAGATGGGCAGTTTGAGTGAAATAAAAGTCTACTAAAGTTGGGTGCCTTTCATTAGTTGTTTTATACAGTTGTTTAATAATCTTTTATTGAACTGATGTATATTTTCCGACAACATGTTTGTATCGATTGTATGTATACCTACTGTATATAGCTTAATGTGTTGTAGAGGTGTACATGTTCATGAACATGTGATACAATTGTGGAAAATAATTAGACCTGGAACAATAGTGATATTTATAAGTAATTCACAGTGGGGGGGTTAAAAGATATCAACATAATTGTCCATATAACTGTTGTACTGTACTAGATATTTTAAAATACATTCCCTCTCATATGTAAAGTGTTGTTATATCATTAATCTGCATGCCTGTAAAAAACTCAATTTCACACCCAAGCTTTTATGTAGGATTTACCATAACAATTAAAGACTATTGGCAGGGGGTTCAAATAAGTAATGTGGAATTTACAGTAAATAGAATACGAATTATTAGCTGTAAACACAATTAAAAACATTTTTTGATATTATGTTAGTGTGTTCGGTTGACACATTGTATATAATAAGCTTTTAGAACAAATACTGTTAATTTGTTGTTGAAATGTGCCAATTTGACCTTAATCGTTATCGCAGAGTACATCTGAAATTGGGTATCAGAAATACGTAAATTAAAGTATACTAGGGGTAGAGGATGAACGGAAATGTGCATTGGTTTTACAGTAATGCGGTAAAGCCAATTTCTGTGTTATTGGGCGTCCGTCTTCAAGTGCTTTACAAATGATAAAAGGTGTCTTGGTGGGGTGCTAAAACTCACCAGACGGATTGTTGATCTGTACAGTAGGGGGGCGTTCGTTCGCTTGCTGTCGCGCGGTATGTTATAGGGACCACTTGCCGATTACTTTTAGGGTTTATTATTCGGGTGTCTTGGATGGGGATCTACTGTATATCCCAACATCAGGAAAGGGCTGTATCAAAAAGAAAATAGTCATAATTACATATATAACTCACATAGCTAGTAATTTATATTATCAGTGGGAGTCACAACAAACACCATTTACAGTGGGGAAATCATAACATTCACAAAACAAGATGTCATCCAAAGAGGTTCTCCGTCTGGAGTCAACTGAAGAACGTCAACATCGCAGTGCTCGCTCTGGGTATCGCGTCATGGCCAAGCACTACGCTAGTTCCGTTCACCTGACGTTCATCTGAGTGCAACGCTCGTAGCTTTCTCAGTACTGATGGTGAATAGCTACTGCTGCGGTAATCGGCGGGGGAACAGAAGCCGCAGAAGGAGAGTCAGCAGTAGTAGAGGAGCGGTAGTTTGGGATTAAGCTTTTACAATTATTAATCTTACTCGTATAAACGGAGCTTCCTAAAAACAGATAGAAGGGAACGGGGAAAATAAAGAAAGATGGCGGCCGCGGCCTCGCCGGGCTCCTGCTCGTCCAACTCCTCAGACTGGATTGTACTGAGAGACGGTTGCCTTCGTTGTGACGAGGAGGGCCTGCGGAGCCTTTCCTACCACCCGGCCCTTAACGCTATCCTGGCGGTTACTAGCCGGGGCAGTATAAAAGTAATCGACGGCACTTCAGGGGCCATTCTCCAGGCCTCGGCCTTGCATGGTAAGTCAGGGCCAAGGAACTAGCTAACTGTTTTAGCTAGGTATCTAACAATCAGGTGATTGTCAGAACAATCAGATGAAACGACACTGGTCAACAATGTAACGTTACCTTGGGCCTGCTGTGGGGGTTGACTTGGGCTAAATTAGGTAGCAAACTAAACGTAAACGTTAGAATTTATCGTGAATCACTTGCTAAACAAATATTTTTTTGTTATCCGATTCCTATAAAAATAACTTGAATACCTAAGTAGCTAACTAGCTAACATAGTTAGCTAGTTACATGTCTTAGACTAGTCATGCTGTCAATACGTTTTGCTAACTAACTAGCTAATGTCAACGTTAGCTAACTAGCGATTTGTTATGAAAACAGCTCTCGGACCATGAACTAACTGGCTAAGCTAGCGAACACGCTAATGTTGTATAACGTTTCGTGTCAACATTCAATCAATCGTTAATGTGCCTAATTAGTTAGCTATTATGACACTTAACAACTTTCTTAGATAGTTAGCCTCTATGAATGGGGTAGGTAACATGTCACTAGTTCATGTTAGTTACCTAGCTAGATTGTAGTCAGTGGTAGCTACCTAGCTAATTGTGATGACACGACTCCGCCTAGCTAGCTAACATTAGTGAGCTAACGTTTCGTTGGCTGTGTTGGGCCAAGGAAGCAAAATGTGCCCATTGTGTGACGGCTGGCTAGCTAACGGAGTTAGATAGCTATCTGTAAAGAAAGTGTTTGAGGACTAATTCAGTCACATTACTTACAATGTGCCGTTTCAATTAACTAACGTTAGCGAGCTAACGTTACCCCGGTGAAGTCACATTCGTTAGTTGGTTAACGTTAGTTGGCTACATAGCTAATAACGTTAGCTAGCTTGCTAGCTAAGATGTCAATTAATCGGTGAACACCGGCACCGCGCATACATGTCGCAGTAAATGTTAGCAAGCTTGTTAGTAATAGCTAGGTAGTTTATTGTATACTATTGATCTAGTTAGGTACTTGGCTAGAAAGGTTATGAAATGTGTTGCTATTCCTACTACGCAGAACGAGCGAGTATGCAATGCCTGTTGGCAATCTAACGTTAGCTAATAACGTTAAGTTAGTGTTGTAGCTGTAACATTTTGGGAGGAAAATGGTTGACAATAGTGAATATGCTTGGCTTTAGTGTTTGTGACAATTTATATTTTGACGATGCCAAACAATAGAAAACATTGGTGTTTGTTCTTCAACGTGACCCCCGTCTGTAGCTACATTGAATCCAGAGGCTGGTGGGAGGAGCTATGGGATGACGGGTTTTGCCCTAGCACTACACAGCTGACCTTAAAATTACTTGAATCAGCTGTGTAGTGTTAGGGCAAAAATCGGAACGTGCACCCCTTGGGGTCCCGAGGACAGAGTTTGGTTAACACTGCATTACATGCACACAATAATGCAATTAGTGAGTATGGTTACATGCACACAACAATGCGATTGTGTATCGTCATGCTCTGCAAGATTAACGATTTCCCTAATAAGCCTGTTTACATGGACACTTAAATCAGGCACTCTGATGAATGCAGAAAATCGCCAATCAAAATAAACGTGCTACCACAGCAGACATGTTATTTTTGGGAAGCATATTTAATTCTGAGTTGGGACATAAAGTTTGTACAGTGCATTCAGAAAGTATTCAGACCCCTTGACTTTTCACTCATTTTGTTATGTTACAACTTCATTCTAAAATTGATTAGTTTTCTTCCATCATCAATCTACACAATACCCCATAAGGACAAAGCAAAAACAGGTGTTTTAAATTTTTTGCACATTTATTACAAATAAAAACCTGATCACATTTACATAAGTATTCGAACCCTTTACTCAGTACTTTGTTGAAGCGCCTTTGGCAGGGATTACAGCCTCACGTCTTCTTGGGTATGACGCTGTACAGAGATATTCCATCGGGTTCAAGTCCGGGCTCTGGCTGGGCCACTCAAGGACATACAAAGACTTGTCCCGAAGCCACTCCTGCTTTGTCTTGGCTGTGTGCTTAGGGTCTTTGTCCTGTTGGAAGGTGAACCTTGGCCCCAGTCTGAGGTCCTGAGCACTCTGAAGCAGGTTTTCATTAAGGATCTCCCTGTACTTTGCTCCGTTCATCTTTCCCTCGATCTTGACTAGTCTCCCAGTCCCTGCCGCTGAAAAACATCCGCACATCATGATGCTGCTACCACCATGCTTCACCGTAGGGATGGTGCCAGGTTTCCTCCAGACGTGAGGCTTGGCATTCATGCCAAAGAGTTCAATCTTGGCCTCCCGAGTGGCGCAGTGGTCTAAGGCACTGCATCGCAGTGCTAGCTGTGCCACTAGAGATCCTGGTTCGAATCCAGGCTCTGTCGTAGCCGGCCGCGACCGGGAGACCCATGGGGCGGCGCACAATTGGCCCAGCGTCATCCAGGGTAGGGGAGGGAATGGCCGGAAGGGATGTAGCTCAGTTGGTAGAGCATGGCGTTTGCAATGCCAGGGTTGTGGGTTCGATTCCCACAGGGGGCCAGTATGGAAAAAAAAATATTTAAAAAATGTATGCACTCACTAACTGTAAGTCGCTCTGGATAAGAGCGTCTGCTAAATGACTAAAATGTAAAAAAATCTGACCAGAGAATCTTGTTTCTCATGGTCTGAGTACTTTGGGTGCCTTTTGGTTAAGTCCAAGCGGGCTGTCATGTGCCTTTTACTAAGGAGTGGCTTCTGTCTGGCCACTCTACCATAAAGGCCTGATTGGTGGGGTGCTGCAGAGATAGTTGTCCTTCTGGAAGGTTCTCCCATCTCCACAGAGGAACTCAGGCCACTGTGTTCTTGGGGACCGTCAATGCTGCAGAAATGTTTTGCTACCCTTCCCCAGATCTGTGCTTCGACACAATCCTGTCTCGGAGCTCTACGGACAATTCCTTCGACCTCATGGCTTGGTTTTTGCTCTGACATGCACTGTCAACTGTGGGATCTTATATAGACAGGCATGTGCCTTTCCAAATCATGTCCAATTGAATTGACCACAGGTGGACTCCAAGTTGTATAAACATCTCAAGGATGATCAATAGAAACAGGATGCACCTGAGCTCCATTTTGAGTCTCATAGCAAAGGGTCTGAATACTTATGTAAAGAAGGTATTACATTGTTTTTTTTGTTTTTTATTCCAAAAATTATAACCTGTTTTTGCTTTGTCAATATGGGGTATTGTGTGTAGATTGAGTACAAAAAGAAAATGTTATCCATTTTAAAATAAGGCTGTAACGTAACAAAATGTGGGAAAGGTGAAGGGGTCTGAATACTTTACAAATGCGAACTACTTCCAAGATGCATACGTTCAGTTGTTACGAACTTACTTCACTTGCGCTAAAGAGGGAGCCTCGCTCGTCAAATACACCACTGGAACGCCGATTTAAGGTGTTTACATGTCCTAATAATTCAAAAGATTGCTCAGAAAACCAGGTGTTTTAATCGGCACATGCTTACTTCGATTTTTACCGTATGCAAATTAAGGTAAAGTGTTTACATGACTATTGCATAATCTGCCTCCTGCCATAATTAGTTTAAAATCAAATTATTAGTGTGCATTTAAACGTAGTCATTGTAATGGCTGGAATGGCATAAATGGAACAGAGTCAAAAATGTGGTTGCCATATGTTTGTGTTTGATACTGGTCAATTTATTCCATTCCAGCCAATACAATGAGCCCGTCTTCCTATAGCTCCTCCCACCATCCTGAGGACAAACATCTGGGTGTATTTTGATTCCCTTCTCCCCAGGATTTTTTAACAAGGTGGTGGTGCTGCAGAGTATGATGGGCAGTGACCCCCTTTGGACACAGAGATTTGTATGTTTTTGAAGACCTGTAACTGCCCTTTCCTGCAATCTAGAGCAAAAAATACTAAATTAGGGTGTGGTGCCTGGCCTTAATTGATAACAAAGTAAATCAATAATGTCTCCTGAGTGGCGCAGTGGTCTAAGGCACTGCATCGCAGTGCTAACTGTGCCACTAGAGATCCTGGTTCGAATCCAGGCTCTGTCGCAGCCGGCCGCGACCGGGAGACTCATGGGCGGCGCACAATTGGCCCAGCGTCGTCCAGGGTAGGGGAGGGAATGGCCGGCGGGGATGTAGCTCAGTTGATAGAGCATGGCTTTTGCAACGCCAGGGTTGTGGGTTCGTTTCCCACGGGGGGCCAGTATAAAAAAAAATATATGTATTCACTAACTGTAAGTCGCTCTGGATAAGAGCGTCTGCTAAATGACTAAAAATGTAAATGTAATAATGTAGTAAAAGTATTTAGACTTATTTTTTACATAGTGTTGCAGCCAATCCACAAGGTGGCACACTTGAGTGAACTTACTACAGTAGTAGCTATCAACTGAACCTATTTGCTGAACTGAAGTACTTTACCCTTTCATGGCTTTTAGTGTTTTCGTCAATGTGGAATCTGCTGTAAAATGACTTGCAGAGGAGGTTCTACCTTCAGCAAATCCATCTTTCCACCTTTCGTCACCATGAGTTTTATTTCTTAGTTTCTATGCATTTTGAATGTGGCACACTAATGGCGCGTGCACACGTTGCATCATTACATTGCCGTACGATACATTTGACGTAGTCTTCACAAACCAGGCGCATCACAACAAAAAGAATCACGCTACACATTTAACACATTTTTTGGTGGTTTATCTACTGATTTTCCTGATACCGAACGTCAAAGCAATGCAAAAATGTTGAAAATCTGACTCTGGGGAAGTAGATAAAAGGCATCATTGCCAAAATCTCGAAGTATCCCTTTAACATTGATTCTGGGAATTGCCTTAATGTCAACAGTGGAGATTAACTGAACCAACAAACAGATTGAGTTTCTGAGAATATCACTTTGTCACAGACTTAAAGCTTCCTACAAAGTCTAAGGCCAAAATCTGTATTACTCTTTGACTCGAGGTCAAAGATCACATGCAAGGATGAGGAATTGTTTTTATACAGACTATTTAGGAAGGCAGGTTGTCTCACTTAGAATCTTGAAGTGCCACACAGTTTTGGGGTGGTGGGTGCATGCGGAGGAATACTAGGCCTATATAGTATTTATTTGCAGTGAGGATAATTAGTATGTGATGATGAATTCCATTGCGAAAGTTGATTAATCTAACCTTAACAGCCCAATTTTCATCTAGGTGACCCTAAAGGTCATATCGTCATCCATTACCGTTACTACAGTGCGTTTTGCCTCCAACCTATATTTTGGCAAATTATGCACCACTGGCAGGAACAATCTTCAGTCTTGTCCATTTATTTTATTCCTTGTACTGCTAATTGGCTCAAAATTAACAATTAGACTCCGGGCACAAGGGAGGCCCTTTTCCTGGTCCAGGTCTTTGACAGCCTCTTCTCTTTAGTGGCTGACACTGCAGCATTTCTTACGCACTACAGGTGAATTGGAATTGTAGGCAACATGTTGATCATGTTGCTTGTCCTCTGAGGACTGCTCCTTGGCAGAGGACAGAATCTCAGATGACAGTCAACTACATTCAAAAATGTATATCTTGACTTTGGATCATATGGCTTGAGTGAATACTGTATTAGTGTAAGACAAGTGCGCTCATCTGCCATAATCCACCGATTCATTGTGTGTAAAATACAATGCTTGGGCTTTCTGTTAGTATGGCCACTTAATCCTATACAGTACATTCGGAAAGTATTCAGACAGTTGACTTTTTCCACATTTGTTACATTACAGGCTTATTCTAAAATGAATAAAATAAAAGAATCCTCATCAATCTACACACTACCCCATAATGACAAAGTGAAAACATGGTTAAAAACATATACCTTATTTACATAATATTCAGACCCTTTGCTATGAGACTTGAAATTGAGCTCAGGTGCATCCTGTTTCCATTGATCATCCTTGAGATGTTTCTACAACTTTATTGCAGTCCACCTGTGGTAAATTCAATTGATTGGACATGATTTAGAAAGGCACACCTGTCTATATAAAGTCCCACAGTTGACAGTGCATGGCAGAGCAAAAACCAAGCCATGAGGTCGAAGGAATTGTCCATAGAGCTCTGAGACAGGATTGTGTCAAGGCACAGATCTGGGGAAGGGTACCAAAATATTTCTACAGCATAGAAGGTTCCCAAGAACAGTGGCCTCCGTCATTCTTAAATGGAAGAGGTTTGCAACCACCAAGAATCTTCCGAGAGCTGGCCGCCCGGCCAAACTGAGCAATCGGGGGAGAAGGGCCTTGGTCAGGGAGGTGACCAAGAACCCAACAGTCACTGACAGAGCTCCAGAGTTCCTCTGTGGAGATGGGAGAACCTTCCAGAAGGACAACCATCTCTGCATCACTCCACCAATCAGGCCTTTATGGTAGAGTGGCCAGACGGAAGCCACTCTTCAGTAAAAGGCACATGACTGCCCACCTGAATGCCAAGCGTCACGTCTGGAGGAAACCTGGCACCATCCCTACGGTGAAGCATGGTGGTGGCAGCATCATGTTGTGTGGATGTTTTTCAGCGGCAGGGACTGGGAGACTAGTCAGGATCGAGGGAAAGATGAACGGAGCAAAGTACAGAGATCCTTGATGAAAACCTGCTCCAGAGCGCTCAGGACCTCAGACTGGGGCTAAGGTTCACCTTCCAACAGGACAACTACCCTAAGCACACAGCCAAGACAACGCAGGAGTGGCTTCAGGACAAGTCTCTGAATGTGCTTGAGTGGCCCAGCCAGAGCCCGAACATCTCTGGAGAGACCTAAAAATAGCTGTGCAGCGACGCTCCCCATCCAACCTGACAGAGCTTGAGAGGATCTGAAGAGAAGAATGGGAGAAACTCCACAAATACAGGTGTGCCAAGCTTGTAGCGTCGTACCCAAGAAGACTTGAGGTTGTAATCACTGCCAAAGGTGCTTCAACAAAGTATTGAGTAAAGGGTCTGAATATTTGTGTAAATGTGATATTTCCATTTGTTTGAATATACATTTGCAATTTTAAAAAACTGTTTTTGCATTTTTAGGGTGTGTGTAAATTGAGGACGTTAAAAAAAGTAATATATTGATATTTTTAGAATAGGGCTGAAAGGTAACAAAGTGGAAAAAGTCAAGGGTTGTGGATATTTTCAGAATGCACTGTATGTAGCCTATTGTTCATCCTTATTTCCCAGAGTAATGGCAATGGGGAGTAACTTGAACCAGGTTGAATTAGCATTTTACATTACAGCACAGAATGAAGTGGTAATAACATAGTAAATGCTACAAAAGGCTTTAGGGTTGTTTTTTTGGGGGGGGAATTCATTGTGAGTAGCTAACATTACAGTAATAATAATGCTACCCAATAGAAAACACACGTTTTGTCAAATGTTAATAGGCTTTCCATTTTCATGCGTCGATTGTAACCGCAACATGCAAGTTCAGCTCATCAATGTTTCAAAGACTAACTTAAAAGATTTAGTCTGTTTTATCTGATTAATATGATGGACTTAAATGATGGACTTACGATCTGACAACAAAAGTCCAGTCAATGCTATGTCTCAGAAGCTACACCACTCTAATACCCTGATGTTTGTGTTTCCTAGCAAAACCTGGAGGCCGTGTAAGGTGTCAGTACTTCCCTGCGGTAGACAAGGTCCTCTTCGTGGATGACTACGCAGTGGGCTGCAGAAAGGACTTGAACGGCATCCTGCTGCTGGACACAGCCCTGCAGGCCCCCGTGGCCAAACCAGAGGACATGGTCCAGCTAGAGCTGCCCGTTACAGAGGTAAGAGAGTCAGCCACCGACACGACACACAATGCACTCGCACAGAGCACTTGCAAAAGTTGGCAAAGTCACATTTGTGACTTGACGAAGACAGCTTTTAAACCCATTGACAGAATCACTAACCTTCATATTATCTTAAACAATTGTCTTACAGTACCACACACAATGAACAACAATTGTCAATGCTCAAACAGTTAACGTGCTACTTTGGCTGATTGTCATCTTACATTATTAAAAACATTAAAAAAAATAATGTATCTATTTCTTAATACATTTTTAATAGGGCCGCGACGATGCTAGTATCACAATACTCGTTAGGATCGTGGCAAGAAAACAAAACACAAAGCGGATTTAACGTCTTTAGGAAAACAGCCCTACTGCATTATGTTAAGATTAAGAACTTTGTTGTTATCCAGAGTCAAATGTATTTATTTTCCAAGCCATAGCACACTATTGTACATACAGCAGTTTGTTAAGAGTTAGGTCTGCTTAGTGGGTAAGGTAGCTTAGTGGGTAAGAGTTAGGCAGGTAGCTTAGTTAGGCAGGTAGCTTAGTGGGTAAGAGCGTTGTGCCAGTAACCGAAAGGTCGCTGGTTCTAATCCCCGAGCCGACTAGGTGAAAAATCTGTCGATGTGCCCTTGAGCAAGGCACTTAACCCTAATTGCTCCTGTAAGTCGCTCTGGATAAGAGCGTCTGCTAAATGACTGTAAATGTAAATGTAAAAATGTTTTCATTTTCGTCATGGAAAAAATATTACGATCCTAGTTTTGTCACAGCCCTAATTGTTACTGTTGTGAGTGCAAGTTAGGAGACAGATTTTGATCATTTTAAATATGTCCCACTACTGCAAGCATTGTCTACCTAGCTACAAGATCACACAAACCCGTCGACAGGCCTGCTTAGTAATGTAGAAAGACTGGTCCACCGTGAGCGAGCGCACATGCTAACTGTGGAGAATCCACCACTCCCATTAATTTATGTCTGAATAAGTATGACAATGCTTGGCCTGTGCAAATGCCTCATACTTGGTGAAAAATGTGATCTACGCGTTCAAATAAAGATGGCAATTGATCCATTACGCCCCTGAAATGATTAATGATTTACATTTACGTCATTTAGCAGATGCTCTTATCCAGAGCGACTTACAAATTCCTTATACCTTATAGCCAGTGGCATAACCACTTTACAATTGTTATTTTTTTTTTTTGGGGGGTAGAAGGATTACTTTATCCTATCCCAGGTATTCCTTAAAGAGGTGGGGTTTCAAATGTCTCCGGAAGGTGGTGAGTGACTCTGCTGTCCTGGCGTCGTGAGGGAGCTTGTTCCACCATTGGGGTGCCAGAGCAGCGAACAGTTTTGACTGGGCTGAGCGGGAACTATGCTTCCGCAGAGGAAGGGGAGCCAGCAGGCCAGAGGTGGATGAACGCAATGCCCTCGTTTGGGTGTAGGGACTGATCAGAGCCTGAAGGTACGGAGGTGCCGTTCCCCTCACAGCTCCATAGGCAAGCTCCATGGTCTTGTAACAGATGCGAGCTTCAACTGGAAGCCAGTGGAGTGTGCGGAGGAGCGGGGTGACGTGAGAGAACTTGGGAAGGTTGAACACCAGACGGGCTGCGGCATTCTGGATGAGTTGTAGGGGTTTAATGGCACAGGCAGGGAGCCCAGCCAACAGCGAGTTGCAGTAATCCAGACGGGAGATGACAAGTGCCTGGATTAGGACCTGTGCCGCTTCCTGTGTAAGGCAGGGTCGTACTCTCCGAATGTTGTAGAGCATGAACCTACAGGATCGGGTCACCGCCTTGATGTTAGCGGAGAACGACAGGGTGTTGTCCAGGGTCACGCCAAGGCTCTTCGCACTCTGGGAGGAGGACACAACGGAGTTGTCAACCGTGATGGCGAGATCATGGAACTGGCAGTCCTTCCCCGGGAGGAAGAGCAGCTCCGTCTTGCCAAGGTTCAGCTTGAGGTGGTGATCCGTCATCCATACTGATATGTCTGCCAGACATGCAGAGATGCGATTCGCCACCTGGTTATCAGAAGGGGGAAAGGAGAAGATTAGTTGTATTTAGAAAGTGGTGCTCATGATGGTGCTCATCCTTGTTTCATGTCCTTTATCTCTTGCCTGTGGCGTTTGTAGCACCTGGTTACACTTTAACTTTCTAAATTGATCTATTTGAACAGAGCATTTCCCCCTCTAATTAGTCAATATAGCCTACAGACAATTGCAATTGGCCCCATTGTGGTATTCCAACCTTTTCCTGAAAGGGATGCACAGACTGCAATTATAATTTCATAGTAGGGTTGGGCAATATTACAATAGCATCGTTTATCGACGATAATTGACCATCGTCGATGGTGACGACATTGTGATGTGACAGACGATGGTTTAGCCTATTTCAACTTGACTGGCGCCATGCAGTAAAAAGCTGAGTTGCAGCACACCAGTGACATTCTGGATAATTTGCCTATTCCTATTTGCTATAGCCTATTTCAATAAATCTGTTCTATAACAAACAGAACGCAAGAGAATAATGTAGGCCAGACGGAGCAGAGAAATCCTCCAAAGCACTGCAAAATGTCCAGTCAGAAAATATTGTTTCTCTGTCGGATGCATGGGCATTAGGCTATAGTTTAAACCTTTTATTTTATTTTTTATAACGGACACTCCTTAACTATGTTGTCTAGCTGTTTAAAAAATCATATGCTATTCACTTCTCTCTTCATTCGATAGGATATCAATATGACTGACGGCTATGCTTCATCGTTTTATGCATGGCTTTCTCCCGATCAAACAATGAATGTAACGGAGTTCCATCTCAAAGTTATTTGAATAGACTAAAAAAGTAAGGTAGCCAGAGGACTAATAATGAGTGAACATTCAATATCAATAGCCTATAGAAAAATCTAATTACAAGTTTAAGCTTATTATGAAGGAAATTATCCATGCGGGCCGAGAAATCCCTCCATGTGAGGTTGAAAACCAAATGGCCAATAACCTATCCTCCTACTAATCCTATCATAAAAGGTTTAAGATAAGTTAAAATTATAAACAGTAGCTTATTGAACAAATATTCTAGCATGCAAAGGTGTTATCCTAAAGTTGTTGTGGCTTTAAAAATAACCAGAATGAAAGTCTATAGCCTAGGCATAGGCTATTCTTAATCACAGCTTTATTATTTTAGAATTCAAATCAAGCAATTATTATCCAGTTATGAAGACTGTAGACTGCTTTTGTCCAGCCCATGATGAAGTCCTAGAACCTAGCTCACTATGGTAGACAGCCCGTTCCTCATCAGTTACTGCTCCATCATGTACGTGCCACACACACCTGTTCTGCTCCACCAGAAAGGAATATTAGAAAATATTTGCTATTGCCTGCAATTACTCTGCCCGCAATTAGCCTTTACCCAGGTTTAACATTATCCTTCGTTATGATTCGTCCAGCTGCATTAGATTTCCCTCAATAGCCAACTGTTTTTGCAGAGATTTTTGTATTTTTATTAAATGAAAAGTTCTAAGAGGGTGGCCAATAGGGGCGATAGCATCGTATATCACAATGTTTTATGGGTACATAATCATGATAGGACAAAGGTTGACATCACCCAACCTTATTTCAGAGAAAGCCTTAGTGCAGGGTTCCCCAACTGGCGTGTAGTTTTATTTGCCATTTTTTCTGTCTTTGTTGGACATAAGACTGTAAAAACACAAGGAAATCAGCTCCGTGATTTTAATTTTGGAAATCTGTTCCCAAGTATTCCCAAGCATTATTATAGAGAGATCGTATAGAAATGTAAGCAAGGTTTGAAATGATTGTTTTAGTCAAATATTATATGTTTGGGCTTCTTGCGGTCAATTTGCAGTCTACAAATAATTTGTAATTCTGTTCCGGCCCACCCGACCATCCTCTCAAGAAAACATCGACCAGTGGCTGAATCTAGTTGATGATCCCTGCTTTAGGGTTTATATTGCTGAGTTGCCAATGCATTGTAATTGTAGAATTTATTAGGTGCGCCACCCCGTTCACAAAAATGGATCGCTCCTACAGATGGTGAGTCACGTGGCCGTGGCTTGCAATATAAAGCAGGCAGACAGGCATCGAGGCATTCCGTTAGTGTTCGATTTAACATTTAGAATGGGCAAAACGAGTGACCTTAGCGACTTTGAGCGTGATATGATCGTTGGTGCCAGTCGTGCCAAATCCAGTATTTCAGAAACCGCCGCCCTCCTGAGCTTTTCATGCACAACAGTGTCTAGGGTTTACCGAGCATGAATGTACCACCATCCAATATGCAGCAACTGTGTCAGCATAGACCATCATCCCTGTGGAACATTCCCCGAATAATTCAGACTGTTCTGGAGGCAAAGTGGTGTCCGACCCGGTACTAGATGGGTGTACCTAATTAACTGGCCGGTGAGTGTAGGCTACTAAGTTGTTGGTGAATATTTAGTTTTTTAGGCTACACACTGGAAATTGAATTTGGAAATGCATATTTTCAGTGCCTGATTAGACACTGACTTCTTTTAATTATTTTGTATTTATTTAAACAGCTTCTTGTTGTACCACCCCATCAAGTCATAGCAAGTTTAGCCAGATTGTTGTAACCCTTGACTGTTGCAATCTCGTTGGTTTCAAAGCAAGGCTTACTTTGCTTTATGACCTTTGGCTGTTTATGTGCCACATGTCTAACATTTTTTTGCTTTAAATCATTACCGGCTATCTGGTGTGGTTTGCTCACAGGCAGTAGGCAGGCCAATGTATTCAGAGAGACCTTTCCCCCTCATTCCTCTGAGAGACTGATGCTGTTTTAATCATCACCACCGGCAGGCGGTTAATAGATCTGAGCACAAACTGCCTATATTACAGGATTAGTTGTACCTCACAGCCAAGACCTTTGTAGCTCAGTTTGTAGGTGGTCCTTTGTAGCTCATTTGGTAGAGCATGGTGCTTGTAACGCCAGGGTAGTGACTAGGGCTGTAACAGTACATGTATTTTTACCGAATCGTTCAGTATGGGGACCTCGGTTCGGTCCGCACTGTGAACCTGAATGAATAATAACAAAAATATATTTAAAAATAAATAAAACACTAGGCCTATAGGCTATGCCTACGCTGTGTTGTATGCCATTGCCTCGTCAGTAAATCTAAGCAGAATGTTTTTTTTGTGGCTATTCCATTAAAACAACTACAGCCTAAGCACATGTTGTTAGCAATCAAAATTGTCATCTTAACTGGCAGATTTCAAACTATCCGTTTGTGAGGTGCAGCTGGGAACTCTGTAGATGGCGAGTGGTGTGATCGAAAAGCCAGAATTGGAGGATCTTCAATCATCGTTTAAATCTCCAGTTTGGGAACATTTTGGCTTCACGGTCGATTACAATGGTGATGGACAGAGCTGTGGATAAGAAGTTAATAGCGTGTTCTCCACTGCTCAATGAGAATAGCCATTGCAGAGTGGCGCGTGTAGCTTGTTGTCGGCCAATCACAAGTAATCAAAGTCACAGAGCCTCCGTCTGTGGCAAAGCAAGTTAGTAGATTATCTAATCAATCGAAGATGGAATTAAAATTTGCATAATTGGCCATGTAATTGTGATGGACGCTGTAGGAGAGAGGAATAACTTTGTGGGAGTGACAAAAGTGAGTAAAAAACACCCTAAATATGTTTAGAACTACAAATGAACTTTCTTCTTTCGATTCTTGTTTTTTTTATGTCACAATTCCAACCCTCCTTTATCCGGGCTTGGGACCGGCAAAAGTGACCCAAAAGAGACACTCTGGCGGAGTTATTTTTTATAATTTTTTATTTGCATGCTTCCCGCATGCGCGATTCATTTGCAGTCTGGACGCAGAGGGGTGAACATCTGCTGCTCTGACTGCAGCTGGGAGGGACTGCTGCGCGAGGACTGGGCTGCCTGTGAGTGCTTTGGGACGGGGGTGGGGCCCGGGTGGGGCCCAAGGCAGCACCCGCTGCTCGTTGAGAAGAGTAAGAACGATACGTGCTTTCACGTCAGAGTCTCCAATAACACCAGAAAAGGTTGCTAGATTTGTTGCTAGTCGCTATTTTGAAAATGTGTTGCTAGAGGGGTATGAATACTCGCTAAATATAGCGACAAAGTCGCTAAATTGGCAACACTGCTCCCTCTCTCCTCACTCACGTTTCACTGGCTCACAGTACACACCGCAAGGCTCCTCCTCCGCCTGTTCTCCCCCATGCTGTATCAGCTGCGATTTAATAAAATAGCTTAAAAATTGAATTTTCTGCTGCTTCCCTCACTCGGATCCGACCACGTCTATACGGAACTGGTTGTCCGTTCTGAACAGGTATTGATATTGAACAATTTATTTATGCATATATGTCCGTGTGGGAAAGCCCCAGGTCCATTTCGGAACGGGTACACATTTTTAGACCTCAACTTGAGGCCCAACATAACAATACCTGTCACAACAAACAATGCCAGGAACTTTGAGTGATGTCACAGAAACTGGACTTGGGACACAAATGGAGTGCTTTTTAATTTAGCGTATTTTTCAAATAAATAAATGAACTACAGTAACTGTTGGAATTTCATTTTCCGCTGTACTGTAACCGAACCGTGAACCCAAAACCACAGTACATACTGAACCATGGGTTTGGTGAACCATACTATGTATGCTCGCAGGACTGTAAGTTGCTTTGGATAAAAAGTCTGCTAAATTACATAGTTTATTATATATTATAAGAACATGTTTTCTTCTTTATTGATATGGTCTGGAGGTATCCCAGTATTGATATTGGCAGCATTCCAGTGCATGTGCGGCTAAGTTTTACTGGAGAGGGATAAGGGGCAAGAGTTGCCTTCTGTTATCCAGTATGAATAATATTTAGTAAAACCGTTTTATTCTAAGATGCCCCTTTCCCGCCCTGTTTGCACAGCATTTTTTCTTCATGTTGACCCACCTGCATAGTGACGCTTATTTCTTTTCAGCTCTTGCATCCATAGCTCAGTCTATGAATTTGACAGTGGTTACATGGCACGGGCAGACTGGTTGAAATGACAGATTGTGCCTTTAATAACCCCTGTCGGCTGCGTCCTGGTGTGGCTGTGTATACTTTGTGCTGCCAGTATTATTGATCTGCCCAGGCTGTTCCTCTCCTGCAGCAGTCTGTTACTGCCTGCCTGCTTTGTCTCGTCTGATCTGCCCCATCACTCCAAGGCTCCCCCTAATGAGTAATGACTTCATCTCCATGCCAGCTATCACTGGATAACGCTGTTACTAGTTGATACTCTGGAAAATCAAGCATTTTTCTAGTTTTAAATTTGACAGGACAATTTTTTGAACGTTTTTATTGTAACACATTTGTGAATGATTTATGCGATTTGTAGGGGTCGCATTAACGCAGGAAGAAGCAATATAGATCTGCGTTTACAAAACGCAGCAAGATAGTTTTTCTGCGTTTTTCACGCAGAAAGGGAAAGATAAAAGTTCAGTCAGGTTTCGCTCCAAATCATGAATGTAAAAGGAGTAATTTTGTGCTTAAGTTGCACTTCTCCACTCGGATGAAATATATATTTGCTCTCATCATTGGATCACCAGAAAGCGCTCTGACTGATGTGTAGGATACTTTTCTCCTGTAATATCTTCCGGTATAGTTTTTCTCTGGTAGAAAGTTAAAATGCAAGATTAACTTAAAGCAAAACATTAGGAAATGTAGCTGGCTACATTATTTATTTGATAAACTTTAGAAATATTTACATTTACATTTTAGTAATTTAGCAGACGCTCTTATCCAGAGCGACTTACAGGAGCAATTAGGGTTAAGTGCCTTGCTCAAGGGCACATCGACAGCTTTTTCACCTAGTCGGCTTGGGGATTAGAACCAGCGACCTTACGGTTACTGGCACAACGCTCTTAACCACTAAGCTACCTGCCGCCCCTGAAGGCCATGCATCGTTTTTTGCAAAAGATACCTACCTTTTTCATTGTAAACTTCACTGAACAAAAATGAAACATGTAACGTGTTGGTCCCAAGTTTCATGAGCAGATATAAAAGATCCCAGACATTCTTCATACGCACAAAGCTTATTTCTCTCAAATTTGGTGCACAAATTTGTTTACATCCCTGTTAGTGAGCATTTCTCCTTTTGCTAAAATAATCCATCCACCTGACAGGTGTGGCATATCAAGAAGCTGATTAAACAGCATGATCGTTACACATGTGCACCTTGTGCTGGGGACAATAAAAGGCCACTCTAAAATGTGTGGTTTTGTCCCACAACACAATGCCACAGATGTCTCATGTTTTGAGGAAGCGTGCAATTGGCATGCGGACTGCAGGAATGTCCACCAGAGCTGTTGCCAGAGAATTTAATGTTCATTTCTCTACCATAAGCCGCCTCCGTCGTTTTAGAGAATTTGGCAGTACGTCCAACCGCAGACCCACGTGTATGGCATTGTGTGGGCGAGCGGTTTGCTGATGTCAATGTTGTGAACAGAGTGCTCCATGGTGGTGTTATGGTATGGGCAGGCATAAGCTACGGACAACGAACACGTGCATTTTATCGATGACAATTTTAATGTACAGAGATACCGTGACGAGATCCTGAGGCCAATTGTCTTGCCATTCATCCGCCGCCATCACCTCGTGTTGCAGCGTAATGCACGGCCCCATGTCGCAAGGATCTGTACACAATTCCTGGAAGCTAAAATTGTCCCAGTTCTTCCATGGCCTGCATACTCACCAGACATGTCACCCATTTAGCATGTTTTGGGATGCTCTGGATCGACGTGTAAGACACAGGGTTCGCGCAAGGTGCTTAAAGTACTTGAATTTGGCACTCTGAAATTCAAGTACTGGAAAATACCTTGAAAATCAGACATTTTCATGAGACATGAGTGGAACAGAATGATCAAATATGTTAATATTAAAATATTAGGAAAATGTATTGGTTTTGCTAATTAATTTCCAGGCAGACTATGAAGTTAGACCTAACGTTGAAAGGAGCCTGACCTCAGCAGGATAATTTGACTGAAATTAAGCTAGCTATAATAAAAAGATGTGCTACTATAAGTTCTCATAACAAAATACATTTTCTTTACAGTGAGTAGTGAGGCAGACATTGGTGAGTCAGGCTGCAAAGGAGATACACAGAGAGAGGAAGCATTGAAGCAAGCAGGGAGAGAGGTTAGTTATACAGTGGTTCCCAAACTTGGGGTCCAGACCTTAAATAGGGTCCCCTGAGAGAATCTTTAATCTTATCAAACACATTAATAACTTGTTTCTCTTCAAATGGGTATAGAATACAACATTTGAGTCAACTAAGGGCCTTTTACGCTGTCATGATTAACTTTCATGTCATTATGTGTTTGGAAAGCCTGTGGGACCTAAAATGTAGTGAAATATGAAGACAATATAAAACAATTGTAATATTATTGTAATGTACACTGAGCAAAAATATAAACTCAATATGCAACAGTTTCAAAGATTTTACTGAGTTACAGTTCATATAAGGAAATCAGTCAAATCAGTGTGTCGAGTGGCGCAGTGGTCTAAGGCACTGCATCGCAGTGCTAGCTGTGCCACTAGAGATCCTGGTTCGAATCCAGGCTTTGTCGTAGCCGGCCGCGACCTGGTGACCCATGGGGCGGCGCACAATTGGCCCAGCGTCGTCCAGGGTAGGGGAGGGAATGGCCGGCAGGGATGTAGCTCAGTTGGTAGAGCAGGATTGTGGGTTCGATTCCCACGGGGGGTATAAAAAAAAATATATAATGTATGCACTCACTAACTGTAAGTCGCTCTGGATAAGAGCGTCTGCTAAATGATGTAAATGTAATCATCAGTACTTACTTACCACTCATGTATGTACATTTGCCCACTGACAAAGAAATGATCAGTCTATAATTTTAATGGTAGGTTTATTTGGACAGTGAGAGACGGAATAACAACAAAAAAATCCAGAAAAATGCATGTAAAAAATGTTATAAATTGATTTGTATTTTAATGAGGGAAATAAGTATTTGGTGGCAAAACCCTTGTTGGCAATCAGAGGTCAGACGTTTCTTGTAGTTGGCCACCAGGTTTGCACACATCTCAGGAGGGATTTTGTCCCACTCCTCTTTGCAGATCTTCTCCAAGTCATTAAGGTTTTCGAGGCTGATGTTTGGCAACTCGAACCTTCAGCTCCCTCCACAGATTTTCTATGGGATTAAGGTCTGGAGACTGGCTAGGCCACTCCAGGACCTTAATGTGCTTCTTCTTGAGCCACTCCTTTGTTGCCTTGGCCGTGTGTTTTGAGTCATTGTCATGCTGGAATACCCATCCACGACCCATTTTCAATGCCCTGGCTGAGGGAAGGAGGTTCTCACCCAAGATTTGACGGTACATGGCCCCGTCCATCGTCCCTTTGATGCGGTGAAGTTGTCCTGTCCCCTTAGCAGAAAAACACCCCCAAAGCACAATGTTTCCACCTCCATGTTTGACGGTGGGGATGGTGTTCTTGGGGTCATAGGCAGCATTCCTCCTCCTCCAAAAACGGCGAGTTGAGTTGATGCCAAAGAGCTCGATTTTGGTCTCATCTGACCACAACACTTTCACCCAGTTCTCCTCTGAATCATTCAGATGTTCATTGGCAAACTTGAGACAGGCCTGTATATGTGCTTTCTTGAGCAGGGGGACCTTGTGGGCGCTGCAGGTTTTCAGTCCTTCACTGCGTAGTGTGTTACCAATTGTTTTCTTGGTGACTATGGTCCCAGCTGCCTTGAGATCATTGACAAGATCCTCCCGTGTAGTTCTGGGCTGATTCCTCACCATTCTCATGATCACTGCAACTCCACGAGGTGAGATCTTGCATGGAGCCCCAGGCCGAGGGAGATTGACAGGTATTTTGTGTTTCTTCCATTTGCGAATAATCGCACCAACTGTTGTCACCTTCTCACCAAGCTGTTTGGCGATGGTCTTGTAGCCTATTCCAGCCTTGTGTAGGTTTATAATCTTTTCCCTGACATCCTTGGAGAGCTCTTTGGTCTTGGCCATGGTGGAGAGTTTGGAATCTGATTGATTGATTGCTTCTGTGGACAGGTGTCTTTTATACAGGTAACAAACTGAGATTAGGAGCACTCCCTTTAAGAGTGTGCTCCTAATCTCAGCTCGTTACCTGCATAAAAGACACCTGGGAGCCAGAAATCTTTCTGATTGAGAGGGGGGTCAAATACTTATTTCCCTCATTAAAATGCAAATCAATTTATAACATTTTTGACATGCGTTTTTCTGGATTTTTTTGTTGTTATTCTGTCTCTCACTGTTCAAATAAACCTACCATTAAAATTATAGACTGATCATTTCTTTGTCAGTGGGCAAATGTACAAAATCAGCAGGGGATCAAATACTTTTTTCCCTCACTGTAGTGAAACACATATTATTGAGTAGAACTTGTAAGGTTCTGATGAATAGTAAGTTGTTTTTTGTGTGGCGATATACTGCCATCTGCTGGCGACTCGAAACAATTGCATAATATGAACTATTACGAATTGATGGTCCTTGAAAATAAATATTAGTGCTTGAAAAAGTACTTGAAAATCCTTGAATTTGACTTGCCACGTGTTACAGTTACTGCCAATATCCAGCAACTTCAGCAATTGAAGAGGAGTGGGACAACATTCCACAGGCCACAATCAACAGCCTGATCAACTCTATGTGAAGATGTTGCGCTGCATGAGGCAAACTGCGGTCACAACAGATAACTGGTTTTCTGATCCACTCCCCTATGTGTATGTGTGCCATTCAGAGGGTGAAGGGGCAACACAAGATTTAAGTGCCTTTGAACGGGGTATGGTGGTAGGTGCCAGCCGCACCGTTTTGAGTGTATCAAGAACTGCAACACTGCTGGGTTTTTCATGCTCAACAGTTTCCTGTGTGTATCAAGAATGGTCCACCACCCATAGGACATCCAGCCAACTTGACACAACTGTGGGAAGCATTGGAGTCAACATGGGCTAGCATCCCTGTGGAACGCTTTCGACACCTTGTTGACTTTCAATATAAAATGCAGGTGAAATGGTTTGAGAAACAGATTTTTTTGATGGTCTGAGTTTTGAAAATGCATATTTCTGAAAGGTAATACGACCCCTGCATTTGTGGTCTGACTCAAATAATTGAATGAGTTGGTGAAAGTCATCACTGTTTTTTTCAGTGTTAACTGGCATACGATCTTGTGTAAAAAGTTATTGGTTCCATCAGTGAACCAATTATTGTATCTCTGCCCGCTGTACTATGGTGTGAGTATGGATCTGTGTGTGTTCCCTGCAGGCTCAGCAGATGCTGTCGGCCTGCCTGGAGAAGGTAGATGTGTCCAACACGGAGGGCTACGACATCTTCATCACTCAGCTCAAAGAAGGGCTGAAGAATACCTCACATGAGACAGCAGCCAATCACAAAGTGGCCAAGGTGAGTTACACTCAGCGCTCTGGGAGGAGCCGAACCGTGTCACAACTTTCCTACTAACTAGGGATGCAAATTTCGGTAAATGTTGCTGCTGACTAACCAACCCCCATTAACCAATTAACAAATGGTTAAATTAGTTCCAAACAGTAAAATGACGTGACCAACATAAAATACTCTGCATAGGTACAAGGAACAGAATTTTTTTCGTTAAGAGCTTAAAAGACATGCGACAATAGCAAGACTATCGTCTCATATTATTGAACATGCAATGAAGAAGACAATGTAATACTTCATTTTCAAACATTTGCCAAAATGCAATTAGTGGGAAAACACTTCTAAAAGACGCACCTGATGTGAGCCATTTCATGTGACAGAGATGAACATCTCTATTAGCAATAGGGGTGTGTTGAGGAGTCGGACAAAATAATCAGAAAGGATATGGGCAATTTTCTGGATACGATTATGGTAAGAGTATATATTTTTTTATGATCCGTGATCAGAAAAATAATAATTTTCGGGTACCAGCACACATCTTTCTCATCTGTCATTCGGTTCTACATGGTCTAAATAACTCAACTGTCTGTAAAGAGAAGGGAAGGCTGTAGGCCTACGTTGATCCTGCTGCTCTGAATGGATAGTGAAGCTGTATTTCTTCCTCCATTCGCTGCTACCCTTGCTGCCTGCTACTATGATAAATCACATGGCGAGGACGTTTTCTATTAATGTGCATAATATCAAACAAGCGGGCAAGGGTAGGGTAAAAATATGAAACACTGATGCACATTCTGACTGAGTGACAGCAAACTTTGGCTGCCGTCTGCAAGTTGAGGACACAGACACAAGCTAGGTTTCCATCCAATTGGCTACAGATTCTCGTGAATATAAAATACATCTGCATAAAAGCAATATAAGCATTTTCCCACCAGAGATGTTTCCATCAAATTGACTTGTTGCGGAGAAAAGGTTGTGAGTGATGACGTAGTGCACATAAATAACTTTTTATGTTAAATTCCCATGTACCAAAAAACCCAAGTTAAATGGGTTTCCATCACATTTTCAAACCTGGTGGTTTTGTCACAAATGTTGCGTTTATATAGCGAATGTGCCCACTGGTATTGGCCAGTGCGCTCCAGCCAACAGCTCGCACAGTGTGAGTGTAGCCTACATGATGAGATTATTATGGACAGAGATCATTTATTTGTCAAACGGTAGCCAAGCATCTACCATCATGTCACTAGAATAAGACCCTCTATATTTATTGGAAAGCAGCATCAAGCTCATCACCGTGCACTTTGTCATCAGTGTTTCAAGTTCGTCATAATGTATTTAATCTGTAGCCTAATAAACTGCATGCTTTCCTGAGTTGTAGTGGGAGGACCACACAACGAGTCATTGAGTGACTCCAAGTTACTATCAGTATTTGTGCATGAAAGCGTTTCCACTGCCATTTCGCACATTCATTTTACCGACACAAAAAGATCCCACCTTGTCTAGCGTGTTTTGTCAACATTTGGAAAGTTTACTGACTAATTTGTTTCCATCGGGCCTGTCGTGATTTTATTTATTATCCAACTTGTACTTTACTCACATAAAAAGGTTAGATGGAAACCTGTTTACAGACATGCACCGCTACGCACGCTGCTCCTAATTTGCAGCTTTTTTGCAGTGAGAATGTGTAATTTTGCCAACCTCTATTTAGGCATATTAAAACGCTTCATTTTTTTCAGATTACGAGTATCATCCAATTCGACTATCAACTGTCAATTTACGGATACAGTTATGCAGGGCTGGTCATGGTGGTTCTGCTGCCCTAGGCGAGACAAAAAATGTGCTGCCCCTACAAGAATAGGTAAAATGACGTTGGAAAAGTCTAAAATATGTTGAAGCTAGGTTCAATTTAGGTTCTGAAGGAAAGGTGAAAAGACATCCATTTCCGGGCGTTGAAATCAGGTTTATTTTCGGTTCTGAATTAAAGTTGAAAATATGCAATTTATATACGTCTATGTTTGGGCCAAATCAAGGCTGGTCCAGACCGGGCAAAATCTTAACCAAATCTAGATGTCTATGAACGGTTCAGATATGGTCCAGACAGGACCAAAAAACAACGTCCGTGGGAATCAAGGCCAGTCAGGACTCCACCAAAAAAAGACTTCCAAAAGGAGTCCGCATCAGTCCGTGCTTAATGAGGTATAGCCTACAGCAGGGATGGGCAACTCCAGTCCTCGGAGTGGTGTCACACTTTTTCCTCATCCCTAGTCAACACAACTGATTAAACTAATTGCGTTCTAAACTGAATATCATGATTAGTTGATTATTGGTGTCAGATGTGTGAGCTGGGGCAAAAGTGTGATCCCAATCAGTCCCCATAGGACTGGAGTTGCCTATCCCTGGCCTACAGTGTCGCCTGAAATTTTAGGAATGGCCATCTATGTGATAGGCCTACCGTTTTGTAAAACACAAATAAAAAAGATGGCTGGTCCGGACAGGACCATAAAAAGACATCGCCGTGGGTTCGTGCTTACTGGGGTGTAGCCTACCATTTCGTCCCACAATGGAATTTTATGAATGTCGATCCTTGTGGTAGACCCACTGTTTGTAAAACAGGCCGTAGAATTTGCTTTATTAGTCCTGATTCCTGTGACTAATCAATTTGGCTATTTAGCTCTGAATATCAGCTACCCAACTTTATCAGGAGGAGATATCCTGAGCATATTTGCAATGCGTTTTAAACAGTGGGAAATGCAGAAGTATTTTCTTTTTCGCTATGATCAGCTTGTAAAAGATTGATGGATACAAACTTGAAACCATTGATCATGACAATTTGGCACACGGGATGAAACTCCTGGACAGCAATTGTGAGTAGCCTGATTGTCCATTTCATATTGTCCGTTTTTACTTTGGCTTTTCCAGTTTTTTGGATATGGTGTTTGTTAAAATGTCAGCGCTTTTTTTTTGTTTTGATTGGGCGCCATTTAGGTTAGGCTATTTGATCAGAGAAACCTGCATGACGGAAAAAGTTTCCATCTCATTACATTGTCATACATTTTATCTCCAGCCTGTAGGCTACAGGGAAAGCCACATGCTCTTTCTACCATCTGCTATATCTGCTATATGATTTATATAAATAAAATATGGAATGTGGAGCGCCGCAGCGATGCGTCTCTCAAACAGCACCCTGGAGAGGCGCACTGGGAATGGACAAGATTAATATTTTGAGTCCCTGCCTTTGACAAAGTGGGCACTGCTTATCATAGGGTGGCCTCAGCGCTCACCTAAAAAGCCCATATGCCACTGGTTGAGAAATTGTTTTTGGGCAGAATTATGTGAGGTTTTGGAGTTGCGTCTTGGTCCTTTTAGCTCAGAATGGCGCTAACGTCAATCTGCTGCCATAGGCGGCTGCCTAATCCTGCCTAATGAGCGGGCCGGCAGTGCAATTATGAATACGGTTATGTCCATGTCGGCACACCACTAGTTAGAAATTAAGAAAGAGGGATAATCTTCTGGACAGCAAAAGAAAGTTGATATGAAAACCAGTAAAACGATAGAGAAATGCTGAGAAATGTTTTGGGTTGCTAATTTAGCTGTTAGCTCCTGCTGCGTGGTGCTCCTCTCTGCTCCCTGCTCTGCTGCAGCCTGCATCTGAGTTATCTAGCAAAAAGTCTCATCTCTGGCTTGCTCATGGCTCGAAAACCGAGCCATTAGTTGACGTTAAGCAAGCTACTTTCTAACTCTATAGTCCGTTTTATGTCATGTTTTGATTTGGCTGCAGGAGGGCAAGGAGAACCCTAGCTCCGCTTAAACCATTGACAACTACTTGCCGTTTTCAAGGGATTGTTAAATAAATGTTATAACTATTTGGGTTTAATATCATCATTTATTGAGCATAGTCAGAACTATACATTTCTGATTATTCCATGCAATACAATTGCACACATATAGCTCTGAGTTATACAGCAAGTAACTGCATGCTTTTCATGATCATGTAATTTCAGATACCTGAAGGTACCTATCCATTTGGCATGTAGCTAGCTAAGCAAACAACATAATTTAGTTTGACTCATCAGAGATTAGACTTTTGGAAAGAGCTCGACATTGACAAGTTTTCAGTCGGACTACTGTCATCACCACTATAGATGGCTACCAAATCAAACTATTTGGATATAGTCATCTAGTTCATCCCCTGAAAGTTAGCTTGTTAACTAGCCATATTGGCGTGATCTCTTATCTAGCTAGCCAATTTGACTTGGTTCATCAATCAATGTAGCCTATCATGTCTGTCAACAGCAATTGTTAGCTAACTTCGCTAGGTAGGCCTACATTGGTTGGAGAACAAAGTACATTTGGTCTACTTACCACTATATGTTTAGCCAACTGGACAAAGTTTCTCCCAGTAGCTTGCAAAGTAAACATTATTAATGAATAGTACCACGACAAATGCACCCTTCTGCTGCTTGACTGACAGAGCCCACACAAGATGGGGAAATTAACCTAAACCACTCATACTTGTCAAGTATAGTTCACTTTTATATTACTCAAATATCCAATTAATGGTGGCCCATATTGAGAGAGATCCTGAGGCTACCCTACATATCTGAAATTACATGATCAATTGATGTTAACTGCTCATGAAAAGCATGCAGTTACTTGCTGTATAACTCAACACAATTGTTTTGTATGGAATAATTAGAAATTTCACTATGCTCTTCAAGAGGTGATGATATTAATATCAAATAGTTAACATTTATTTAACTATTTATTTAGCAGGTAGCCTAGCAGATAAGAGCGTTGGGACAGTAACAGAAAATCTCTGTGCCCTTGAGCAAGGCACTTAACCCTAATCGCTCTGGTTAAGAGCGTCTGCTAAATTATTAAAATGGAAAATGGAAAGCATTTGTCAATGGTTTTAGCGGAGCTGTGCGTCTCCTTGCCCCCCAGCAGGGAAATCGAACGCTCTACACTTTGTAAAGCTTTTATTGAAAACTACCTATAAACTCACTGTACATTTATTATTTTGGCCAAAATAATAACTGTCCGACTCCGACAGTTTTAGTTTTTATGTATGACGAGATTTGTTTAATTCTGACACCAAATTAATTCCACTAAATTATGCAAATTACCTATAGACCGATAAGCATGATGGTCAAATGTATAATCTGCGGCTATCCGACTAACGGTTAACGGTTAACCCTACTACTAACCCACATTCATGTTATGGCGTTTTCTGCCTTTGTTATAATTGTCTTTCCACTGCAGATTGTCAGATTTGTCCCAGATAATGATGTTAGACAAATTCACAAAACTGATGTAGCTATTATCTGTGTTAGACACAACCATAGCTTTCTCTGTTTGTACTGTGACACCATAAGTCGTCAATCACCTGTTAGAACATGCCAGGGGTTGAACAAGTTGGTCTAATGGCCCTGCAGCAAACATTAGGCTAATTTGTCTTCAATGATTCAAAACCTGGAGCTCTTATTAGTGGGGCTGACAGTTACTGTTACTGCAGGTGTTTCTTTTAAGGTCCTTAGTATTCTGCTCGCAGCAGTCAGTGACTTACACGAAAATGCAATCAGGTAAAAGTATGGAACGCGTAGCGTGTTGCCACACAATCTAATCAGCACTAGACTAGGGGAGCTAATGCAGAAGTATCTGCTGCTGGGGCAGAGCTGTCATCTCCTGTGGCTGAGGTGTTGCTCAGATATAATGGCTCTAACGCTGGGAAATACCAGATCTTTAGCAGTGTGGGGAGAGAAGTCCAAGGAGACTAAAGGCGATGCTGTTTTAATGAAAGCTTCACAATTGAAAATCTACTTAGGGATTGCATTGAGAATTGAGAACTCTGAGGTCTGTAGCCTAGGCCTATATTGTGTGATTGTAATTTGATAGCATTCTGCTTCCCATGTTATCGTGTAGCTCTCAATAGATAAAGTGTGGGTTTGGTTGTAGCAAAGACGGCGGTTCTTCAAACGGTTTGTTGTAATTCCCCCACACTCTCACAAACCAGTGCCCTTTATCTTCATTGCAGGCCTAACAAACCTAACAAAGATGAGAAACTCTCTGTGTTAGTGACATTGCATTTGTTGCTTTTTATTATGCATACAAGCGCTCTCTCAGTGGCGGTGAGATCCTGAGACCTGACTGCAGTTTGTGACGCAGAGACTGCAGACCTCATCGGCATAATAATAGCCAGAGCGTGCGGACAAGCACCGCTCCTGTCCCAATGCCCACTCTCATTGTAATTGAACCTGGGCTAAAAAAAAACAGGAAAATGTCAATCTTAACACCACCTCCATCGATACATCCAGTTTGTCTAGAAAGCCATCGGTGTGTAATGTGAAAGCCCAGGCTAAGGCACAGGAAGATCCCCATTTACTCGCCCCTTTACTTCTTCCTCCAGAATGTCCGATTTATCTCTCCTGGTATGTCGCTGGGCTGCCAAGGGATGAGGGAGGTACCTACCTACTGCCTCTGTGGGCATCCTTGCCAGGGTGCTTCAGCAGCAAATCACCACCCATTACACTGACTCCAATATGAATCCAATCTGCCAGTCATTGGCAGATTGTGAGGCTGGTCCAAGTTCCCCATTAGCTTTGCTGCAGGAGGGACTGGTGCACTTCACAAAATAGATGGCATCATGAGGAAGGAAAATTATGTGGATATATTGAAGCAACATCTCAAGACATCAGTCAGGAAGTTAAAGCTTGGTCGCAAATGGGTCTTCCAAATGGACAATGACCCCAAGCATGCTTCCAAAGTTGTGGCAAAATGGCTTAAGGACAACAAAGTCAAGGTATTGGAGTGGCCATCACAAAGCCCTGACCTCAATCCTATAGAAAATGTGTGGGCAGAACTGAAAAAGCGTGTGCGAGCTAAATTATAGAAAAGTATTAGATAATCTCTTTAGAGGTCCAATGCAGCCGTTTCTCTCTATCAAATCATTTCTGGGTAACAATTAAGTACCTTAGTGATTTTGTTTTAAATTAAAATGGTGAAAAAGAAACAGCTTCTAAGCAAAGAGCAATTTCTCAAGCAAGAGTGTTATGAGTGGGGAGGGGAGAACATAAGTTTATTTTCATTAGCAGAGAGGTTCGGAACCCTCTTTCTTATTGGTCTAACTAATTTACCGTATGCTGATGTCACCATGGAAGGCCAAAACTCCCTCCCACCAAAACAGGCTAAAATTTCAGGCGGTGTTTTCAAACAGCTCTTACACTAAAAGGGCATTATCATAGTTTTCACAATTTGACAGTATTATTCCAACCTCAGTGTGGAAATGTAAATAAAACACAGGAACATCATGTTTTTGACTGCACTGGGCTTTTTAAGACGGGCGATTAAGAGCATTGGGCCAGTAACCGAAAGGTTGCTGGTTCGAATCCCGAGCCGACTACGTGAAAAAACTGCAGATGTGACCTTGAGCATGATACTTAACCGGAATTGCTGCTGTACGTCGCTCTGGATAAGAGCGTTTGCAAAATGACTAAAATGTAAATGTAAGATTTCCTAACGTGTGACATACTCAAAAGGTCTCAAATACAACATTTGTAGAATATCTTGACGTCTCACCATTGTCCTCTGCCTTACCCTCGTATGCTGTTGTGTTCCTGCCATGCAGCACAACATCTGCCCTTATGGTCATGCTCCAAAGATTTTTTTAGACAAACCTTTATGCTCTCACTATAGGGCTGACCCCATTCAGTCGACTGGTCGATAATGTTTTGGGAGGGGCGATAGGCTGTTGGTCGATCAAGATTTCGTTAGTTTTGCCTGTCTGAGTGGACTGATCCATTGTGGAGGCCGTGGGGATGGCACAGTCCATCAGTCTAAGATGTGCTACTGAAATTGTATATGGTTAAGGCCAATGGTGTAACACTAATAAAAGTGTTATTTTATAAGATGCGCTTTCTCCTGCATTTGATAGTGGTTGCTGTCCGTGGTTCTGAAACATCAGTGTGCTGTGATTGGCGTCTTCCTAGACCATGTTGCTATGTTCATAATAGCTAAGTTAACCAGCATGTTGGTGTTGAGAACAATGCGGTGGAGTTAGGAGAGGAGAAAACAACATCCCTTGCACCAATTGCTTAAGATAAGTGACGCGAGAGGAAATCCTAACTTAATTAGGTCTATAATCAATAGCCTAACTGTTAAATGTTCCTGGCTTTATAAATCATCCATATATACTGTATCTACAGAAATAAGACAGATCCTGCTTTTGTTGCCTGTTTGTTTAATCGCCTACTGATTCCGTGAACTCCAAGCCTCATGCAACCACTTGTCAGATAACCAATTTCACAAATTCTGCTGTTTAAAAAAATATTTGCTATGCTGTAATAAAAGCTTTACACTTATGTTTTTTGTTAGAACAGCCTCTCTGGGATTACTTATTTATTTAATGTTTACACTGTTCCAAATTGTCTGAAAAATAATATAATAATAACCCTCTTTATCTCCTTGTTATTGTTGCTATTATTATGATCATAAGTAATGCCATTATCATTAGTAGGCTTAGTATAGCAGCCTTGTATAACCACCATCGAGCTGTAGGCCTAAGAGCACATCCTGTTTAGTCTTCATACCGTAACTTACTTAGGCCTATATTTCAATACTTATGTAGGCTACTGTTCAATCAATCATTTGTTCATGTCATCACACAGCATATGAGTCACGAATGATGTGAAATGCAATCAAGCGTTTTAGTTTAAAAATAAAATAACAAAGCAACCCTTGAATAATTAGCTTAAACTATAAATAAACCGTTCCATTTTGGTAATTGCATTCACGAATGCATGCGACAGTTTTTTTAGTCTTTGCTGTAATAAAGGATTTACAAAATAATTTGAAATGTTACAACAGACTCTCTGGTACGCATTTAATTTATTTAGTCTTTACATTGTTCCAAATGGTCAGAAATTATATTGTAATCTAACAGCACCTGTTTGGCACACATAATATGCATGCAGCGCTTGCTCCTTACCTTATTTTTCTTGATCTCCAGTATTCTCCACAACTAGTCAAATGTATTCCACACATTTTCCGAGTTTATTTGTGATGTCCTCAGAATAAATGTTTCTGTCATGTGTTACGGTGTTCAGAGTTTGTTATAACCAATTTATTAATGTGATTATGATAGGCTATAGGTCAGGCCCTATTGGTCACATGCATTGCGATGCATACATGTGTCATGTAAAGAGAGAAAGGGTTGAGGGAATAGGGAATGTGTTTCCTAAACAAATGAGGGATTTCGGTAACAGAACTTTTCAGTCAGAAATGGCTGTAATTATGTTGCAGCTTCAGCAACACGGACAGTGCGATAAACACTTGATGTTCTGTCTTGGTCGCTGCAGCAGGGAGGAGACAACGGGTGCTCGTCAAACTAGTCATTTTTTTTGTGCACAGCACAGCAAGTCTGAGCCCGGCACAATCAAATCATTTGCGGTCGGACTCCCTCTTGTCATTTTGGTCTTTTCATTATTTCATAAAACAGAGCTCTTAAAGCATCAGACAAGCTCAGTGCATATAGTTGATTTGATTAAAACACATAGGATGTGTCTATAAATGGAAAAATACATTTTAAAATGTCTGTTGGTCAACCAATATTTTTTTTGTCTGGGACAGCCCTGTGTCACTCACACAGAACTGGGTTACCTACTTGTTCAGTCTTATTTAAAAGAGATGTGTCTAACAGTATACAGTGGCAAGAAAATGTATGTGAACACTTTGGAATTACCTGGATTTCTGCATAAATTGGTCATAAAATGTGATCTGATCTTCATCTAAGTCACAACAATAGACTAACACAGTCTGCTTAAACTACCACACAAACAATTATAGGTTTTCATGTCTTTATTGAACACACCGTGTAAACATTCACAGTGCAGGGTGGAAAAGGTATGTGAACCCATGGATTTAATAACTGGTCGACCCTCCTTTGGCAGCAATAACCTCAACCAAACGTTTTCTGTAGTTGCAGATCAGACCTGCACAATGGTCAGGAGGAATTTTGGACCATTCTTCTTTACAAAACTGTTTCAGTTCAGCAATATTCTTGGGATGTCTGGTGTGAACCACTCTCTTGAGGTCATGCCATAGCATCTCAATCGGGTTGACTGGGCCACTCCATAAGGTGTATTTTCTTCTGTTGAAGCCATTCTGTTGTTGATTTACTAATGTGTTTTGGGTCGTTGTCCTGTTGAATCACCCAACTTCTGTTGAGCTTCAATTGGCGGACAGATAGCCTTACATTCTCCTGCAAAATGTCTTGATAAACTTGGGAATTCATTTTTCCGTCGATGATAGCAAGCTGTTCAGGCCCTGAGGCAGTAAAGCAGCCCCAAACCATGATGCTCCCTCCAACATAGTTTACAGTTGGGATGAGGTTTTGATGTTGCTGTGCTTTTTTTTCTCCACACATAGTGTTGTTTGTTCCTTCCAAACAACTGAACTTCAGTTTTATCTGTCCACAGAATATTTTGCCAGTAGAGCTGTGGAACATCCAGGTGCTTTTTTTGCGAACTTCATGTTTTTTTTTTTGGACAGCAGTGGCTTCTTCCGTGGTGTCCTCCCATGAACACCATTCTTGTTTAGTGTATTACGTATCGTAGACTCGTCAACAGAAATGTTAGCATGTTCCAGAGATTTCTGTAAGTCTTTAGCTGACACTCTAGGATTCTTCTTAACCTCATTGAGCATTCTGCGCTGTGCTCTTGCAGTCAACTTTGCAGGACGGCCACTCCTAGGGAGAGTAGCAACAGTGCTGAACTTTCTCCATTTATAGACAATTTGTCTTACCGTGGACTGATGAACATCAAGGCTTTGAGATCCTTTTGTAACCCTTTCCAGCTTTATGCAAGTCAACAATTCTTAATCTTAGGTCTTCTGAGATCTCTTTTGTTCGAGGCATGGTTCACATCAGGCAATGCTACTTGTGAATAGCAAACTGAAATTTTGTGAGTTTTCTATAGGGCAGGGCAGCTCTAACCAACATCTCCAATCTCATCTCATTGATTGGACTCCAGGTTAGCTGACTCCTGACTCAGTTAGCCTTTTGGATAAGTCATTAGCCTTCACATACTTTTCCCAACCTACACTGTGAATGTTTAAATTATCTATTCAATATAGACAAGAAAAATACAATTTGTTATTGGTTTAAGCACACTGTTAGTCTATTGTTGTGACTTAGATGAAGATCAGATCAAATGTTATGACCAATTAATGCAGAAATCCAGGTAATTCCAAAAGGTTCACATACTTTTTCTTGCCACTGTATGTTCTATAACCAGTGAGTGACCCCACACATGACTCTCACACTTTTTTGCTCTTGCACATGTTTAAGGGCAGAAGAATCCTCTCTGCTGGCCATCGGAGTGCCAACCAGCACTCTGTTACATCAAGATAATTTTGTTGCCCTATTTCATTCAGCACACATTGATTTATCTTGCTATACCTTGACATGCCTATATTGTGAATGTTTTAACAGCTGTCACACCCCTGCTCCCCAATCCTTCTCTATCAAAATAAATATACTCCCCTTGTAAGTCCAATGCAGGACCAAGGCCTGATATTTGCAGTTTACCTAACGTTTGGCCTCTTTTCCTTGGCCGGATCCCAACTCACACTGCTGTAACAATCAGCTTGTGTCCCAATGATGGATTTCCCTTTTCACGTTCCCAGTGACCCCAACTTCACATATTATAGAATGTATGCCATTCTGTGAGAGGTCACTCACAGAATGGCATACATTCTATAATATGTGAAGTTGGGCAAACCATGGTTGTATACTTTTATCTGCTGTACCAGCAGGGAAGGGATGCAGTAGTACTAAAATTACACAAGGCTCACTGGACACTTCTCTCTCCTTCTTCCCTAACACTGTTTAACTGTCGCTCTCTCTCCAGTGGGCAACAGTGACGTTCCATCTTCCACACCATGTGCTAAAGCTGGTCGCCAGTGCCATCGTGAATGAGCTGAAGAAGATAAACCAGAATGTCGCTGCGTTGTCTGTGGCCTCGTTCATCATGGACAGGCTCTCCTACCTCTTACCAAGTGCACGGCCTGAGCTGGGGGTGGGCCCAGGGCGCTCTGTAGATAGGTGAGCAGGACCTTAAACCATGACAAACCTCACCATGCACCCCAGAGGCGTTAAAATCACTGAATTAACCTTTATCTCTCAATACCAATCTGATGTATTTTGTTCATTTTGTTTTGCCGGCATTTCTGAAATTGAAAAGGTATTGACAAATGTACTCTTGCTGTCCGTCTTTCAGATCATTGATGTACAGTGAGGCCAATAGGAGAGAAACGTTCATGTCGTGGCCCCACGCCGGGTACAGGTGGGCACAGCCTGACCCCATGGCCCAAGCAGGATTTTACCACCAGGTAGGCAGTGTAAGGACTTATCTCCCATCAGCTCTCTCTATCTCTAATGCTTACATAGTGAAGAAATTAATATTTCATCTTCCAATTACGTTTATCATGTATGCACACTAGTTTGCATGCTTTTTGAGAGACAAGTTGCTGTATGGCACACTATTGCTGACGCCATATAAAAAGTAAATTTATTGCTGTACATAAAGTGTAATAGATGAGTTGGTTTTTATTGTGGATTGCTGAGCCTCATGGTGCTTGATTTGGAGTTTCTCACTGTTGCCTTTTTTCTCTCATTTTCGTTCCCTCTGCAGCCTGCCTCCACCGGTGATGACAGGGCGATGTGTTTCACATGCAGTGTCTGCCTAGTGTGTTGGGAGCCCACAGATGAACCATGGTGAGTGAGGTATACAGTGCCTTAGGAAAGTATTCAGACCCCTTGACTTTTTCCTAATTTTGTTACGTCACAGCCTTATTCAAAAATGGATAAAAAAAAAAAAATCCTCATCAATCTACACACTACCCCATAATGACACCTAAAACAGGTTTTTAAGATTTTTTTGCAAATGTATATATCACATTTACATAAGTATTCAGACCCTTTACTCAGTACTTTGTTGAAGCACCTTTGGCAGCGATTACAGCCTCGAGTCTTCTTGGGTATGACGCTACAAGCTTGGCACACCTGTATTTGGGGAGGTTCTCCCATTCTTCTCTGCAGATCCTCTCAAGCTCTGTCAGGTTGAATGGGGAGCGTCGCTGCACAGCTTTTTTCAGGTCTCTCCAGAGATGTTAGATTGGGTTCAAGTTTGGGCTCTGGCTGGGCCACTCAAGGACATTCAGAGACTTGTCCCGAAGCCACTCCTGCGTTGTCTTGTCTGTGTGCTTAGTGTCGTTGTCCTGTTGGAAGGTGAACCTTCGTCCCAGTCTGACATCCAGAGCACTCTAAAGCAGGTTTTCATCAAGGATCTCTCTGTACTTTGCTCCGTTCATCTTTCCCTCGATCCTGACTAGTCTCCCAGTCCCTGCCGCTGAAAAACATCCCCACAACATGATGCTGCCACCACCATGCTTCACTGAAGGGATGGTATTGGCCAGGTGATGAGCGGTGCCTGGTTTCCTCCAGACGTGACGCTTGGCAATCAGGCCAAAGAGTTCAATCTTGGTTTCATCAAATCAAATGTTATTTGTCACATGCGCCGAATACAACAGGTGTAGACCTTACAGTGAAATGCTTACTTACAAGTCCTTAACCAACAATGCAGTTTAAGAAAAATAAGTCTTAAGTAAAAAAATAGTTAAGTAAATAACAAATAAAAATAAATCACCAATAATTAAAGAGCAGCAGTAAAATAACAGTAGCGAGGCTATATACAGGGGGTACCGGTACATAGTCAATGTGCGGGGGCACAGGTTAGTCGAGGTAATTGAGGTAATATGTACATGTAGGTAGCGTTAAAGTGACTATGCATTGATAAAAACAGAGTAGCAGCATTGTAAAAGAGGGAGGGGGGGGTGCAATGCAAATAGTCCGGGTAGCCATTTGATTAGCTGTTCAGGAGTCTTATGGCTTGGGGGTAGAAGCCTTTTGGACCTAGACTTGGCACTCCGGTACCGCTTGCCTTGCGGTAGCAGAGAGAACAGTCTATGACTAGGGTGGCTTGAGTCTTTGACAATTTTTGGGACCTTCCTCTGACACCGCCTGGTATAGAGGTCCTGGATTGCAGGAAGCTTGGCCCCAGTGATGTACTGGGCCGTACGCACTACCCTCTGTAGTGCCTTGCGGTCGGAAGCCGAGCAGATGCCATACCAGGCAGTGATGCAACCAGTCAGGATGCTCTCGATGGTGCAGCTGTAGAACGTTTTGAGGATCTGAGGACCCATGCCAAATCTTTTCAGTCTCCTGAGGGGGAATAGGCTTTGTCATGCCCTCTTCACATCTGTCTTGGTGTGTTTGGACCATGATAGTTTGTTGGTGATGTGGACACCAAGGAACTTGAAGCTGTCAACCTGCTCCACTACAGCCCCGTCGATGAGAATGGGGGCATGCTCGGTCCTCCTTTTCCTGTAGTTCACAATCATCTCCTTTTGTCTTGATCCCGTTGAGGGAGAGGTTGTTATCCTGGCACCACACGGCCAGGTCTCTGACCTCCTCCCTATAGGCTGTCTCATCATTGTCAGTGATCAGGCCTACCGCTGTTGTGTCGTCTGCAAACGTAATGATGGTGTTGAAGTCGTGCCTGCCCATGCAGTCATGGGTGAACAGGGAGTACAGGAGGGGACTGAGCACGCACCCCTGAAGGGCCCCTGTGTTGAGGATCAGCGTGGCAGATGTTGTTACCTACCCTTACCCCCAGAGAATGTTTCTCATGGTCAGAGTCCTTTGGGTGCCTTTTAGCAAGCGGGCTGTCTTTCCTTTTACTGAGTGGCTTCCGTCTGGCCACTCTACCATAAAGGCCTGATTGGTGGAGTGCTGCAGAGATGGTTGTCATTCTGGAAGGTTCTCCCATCTCCACAGAGGAACTCTGGAGCTCTGTCAGAGTGACCGTCAGGTTCTTGGTCACCTCCATGACCAAGGCCATTCCCCCCCGATTGCTCAGTTTGGCCGGGCAGCCAGCTCTAGCAAGAGTCTTGGTGGTTCCAAACTTCTTCAATTTTTAAGATTGATGGAGGCCACTTGTGGACCTTCAATGCTGCAGAAATCTTTTGGTACCCTTCCCCAGATCTGTGCCTCGACATAATCCTGTCTCGGAGCTCTACGGACAATTCCTTCAACCTCATGACTTGGTGTTTACTATGACATGCACTGTCAACTGTGGGACCTTTTTTATATAGACAGGTGTGTGCCTTTCCGGATCATGTCTAATCAATTTAATTTACCACATGTGGACTGCAATAAAGTTGTAGAAACATCTCATGGATGATCAATGGAAACAGGATGGACCTGAGCTCAATTTTTGTCTTGTAGCAAAGGGTCTGAATACTTAAGTAAATATGGTATTTCTGTTATTTTTATTTTAAATATTTTAATACATTTGCAAAAATTCGAAACAGTTTTTGCTTTGTCATTATTTTAATCCATTTTAGAATAAGGCTGTGACGTAACAATGTGTAAAAAGTGAAGGGGTCTGAATATATTTCCGATTGCACTGTACACACACACCACATAACCTTCAGATCGCACATTCATTTACCTCTCAACAACATAATGACTATGCCCACAACCTCCCCATCAGGTCCGAGCACGAGCGACATTCCCCCAACTGTCCATTTGTGAAGGGTGAGCACACCCAGAACGTGCCGTTGTCCGTCACGCTGGCCACCAGCCCCGCACAGTTCCCCACCGCTGATGGCTCAGATAAGATTGCCTGCTACGGCTTCGGCAGCTGCCCCCACTTCCTGGCAGCCGCCACCAAGCGTGGCAAGATCTGCATCTGGGACTTGTCCAAGCTCATGAAGGTAAGGCCGTGCTGCGTGGCTAGGTGGGAAACATGAAGTACAGTTTTGTTGATGTCTGCCTCCATGTTTTGTCCTGGATGTCTGGGCCCATTCGTCAGACTTAATTGACAAACATAAAACTTAAGATGGCATGAATAAACAATACATTAAACTATGTGCATAAGGTTATTACTAATGTTTGTAAATATGATATGATGATTCATGATGTTTTGTGTTCCCCTCAGGTGCACTTGAAATTTGAAATCAACCCCTACGACCCGGCGATCCTGCGGCAGCTGATTCTGTCTGGGAGCGAGCTGGCCCTGGGGACCCAGGAGTCCGGGAGGCCCACCTTAGCCTGGCTAGAGGACTCCTCCAGCTGCTCAGACATACCAAAACTAGAGGGGGACAGGTACTACTGGACACACCTACTCTATGCACACCTAGTCAATGAAAGTTTCAATGGAGTTAAGTGTGTGTAAAAGAGGAAATGTGTTAGGAATAGATGTGACCTCTTTTCGTTTCTATCTCTCTGCCAGTGATGACCAGTTGGAGGACTCTGACAGTGAAGAGCATTCCAGATCAGAGTCTGTGACGGGTATGAAGCCACTCTTCAAATCTTGTTACTCTTTTGGTCCGTAGACTTTCTAGGTATCCGTAAGTTGAACTATCGCTTTTATTTTTGTCCCCTCTCCTGTTCCCAGGCCAGACTTCCCAGAGGGAGAGCATGGAGGTGAGCCTGGGTGTGACGGCACTCAGCCTCCTGCAGCAGCCAGAGAAGCTCCAGTGGGAGGTGGTGGCCAGCGTGCTGGAGGACACAGTCAAGGACCTGGAGGAGCTGGGGGCCAACCCTTCCCTGGCCCAGGTCAAGGCCGACAAGGCCAAGGAGAAGCCCGCGGAGCACCAGAACATTCCCTTCCCCTGCCTGCTGGCTGGAGGCCTGCTCAGCTACCGCTCTGCCGCCAGCTCCCCGCTTGCCGCCCCACCCCCCTCCTCCGCCCGCCGCACCATGGACGGCCCCCTCAGGACTCAGGGCCCAGAGCTCCCCCATGCCGTGCCTGACCAGGGCCCTGTGGAGATGGAGACCTGTAACCCCCCTCCCATGGAGCTGGGCTCGCCAAACCCAGCCGCGCCCGCCGTGCGCAGGACTATGCCTGTGCTCTTGCTCTACAGCATCAAGGAGTCGGACGAGAAGTCGTCGGGCAAGGTGTTTGCCCAGATGAACAATCTGATGAGCAAGGGGCTGCACGAGGAGGGCTTCTCCGTGCCGCAGATCATCGAGATGGAGTTCGACACCCACGAGCAGCTGCTGCTCCAGGACCCGCCCATCACCTACATCCAGCAGTTTGCAGATGCTGCTGCAAACCTAGCCGCCCTGGATGGGGACAAGTGGAGCTCGCTGGCGCCACGGCCCGGAGCCCTGGTGCAGTGTCTGCGGCTGCCCAAGCAGCTAGAGGAGGAGAACCTCTATGTGGACTCCATCACGCCCTGTTCAGACGGCGTGCACTTGCTTGTGGGGCTGCAGCCCTGCTCCGTGGAGTCTCTCAGCGCCATCAACCAGGTGGAGGCCCTCAACAACCTCAACCGCCTCCACTCAGCTCTCTGCAGCCGCAGTAAGGGAGAGCTCCAGCCCTTGCCCACACTGGCCAATGGCCACGAGGCCCTTCCCTGCGCTTCTCCCCCTCAGACCCCACTCATCCTGCCCCCCCCTGACCAGCAACAACAGCCGTCCAGGCCCCTGGGAGGCTGTGGTGGTGGAGGCTATCTGGCTCTCTACAAGCTCAACTACACCACACGCATTGTCACTCTGGAGGAGGAGCCTGTCAAGGTGCAGCACATCAGAGACCCCCGGGACGCCGTCACCTCCCTCATCTTGCTCCCGCCAGATGTACTGGACGGGAGGGAGGATGACAGCGAGGAGGCCCCAGAGGAGACACCTCAGCGTGGGCTTAAAAACGGCTCTGGCTGTGGCCATGGGTGTGGGCCAGGGACTGGTACTAGCAGCACAGCTGCTCCCAGCAGCGCCAAGGTGAAGCAGGCGGACGTTACCGGACTGGGCCACCTGGTGGTCACCACTCAGGCAGGGTACATCATGATCCTGGACCTGTCCACTTTGGAGGTCCTGGCCAAAGTGGAGCCGCCCAAGAAGGACGGGATGGTGGATGAGATTGACCCTTTCGTCGCCGTCACCTACTGCTCCGGGACTGACCGCCTTTGCGCTTGCACTAAAGGTGAGGACTGCGCCACAATCTAGGGCAGAAATGTCGCTACTTCGATTCCCCAGGTTTTAATGGTGCAGATGTTTTACTATCATTTTAATAGTTGTAATATATCGCACAACAGCTGGATAGGTGTCTAGTATGTATGATACAACATTGAAAACGACTGCAAAAAAGCAACCTGCAACGCTGTGTGTGTGGCTGACATGTGAGCGAGGCCTGGGGGGGGGATTTTGTTCTAGGGATGGGGTACTGCTAAAGCTTTTCTTCTGAGTCAGGTTTGTCTTTCATCATGTGTATTGTGGTCTGGTCCTCCAGATGTTTTACAGTCTCTGCTGCAGGCTGGCTTTCAACGAGAGCGGAAAAGGAACAAGTTGTAATATAAGATATATATTTTATAGCAGGCATGAGTGATTTTTAAGGGGAATTCCATTTCCTCTTTGGTAGAACAAAGATACAGTTGTGATTTAAAATAATGTCTGTATAGTTGTAATGTCTTGTCGCAGGCCATCTTCTCAGCCAAGCACTTAGGCCTACTTCTTAGACATGTCACTTTTGGATCTATTTCATATTTCGAATGTTTTCAATCTTACTACTGTCATCTAATCCCACCCCAGGTGGAGAACTTCATTTCCTTCAAATTGGAGGTGTGTGTGACGATATAGATGACGCCGACATTTTTGTCGATGGCCCCCTTTCTAAAGGGGCTGAACAGCTATTGGAGGGGACAAAGCCTTCCTCCAACCCCTCAAGCCCAGGGATCACAGGTAGGAGAGACAGACCCCGTTACACTTCACGGCTCTGCTCTTTCTCTGCTCATTCAATAACTGTCTGTATCCCTGTTCTTGCCTCATTTCACCTTTGTTGGTTATTTAATAGGTATTGAGAACTGAGTAGTCATCGCTTAATGGAACCTTCTTTCCAGTGAAATCGTATGCTGATTGACAACATGATACTGTCCAGACTGTGAAAAAAAATCAATTTTCCGGATTCATAAATTGTTTATGTCCTGTGGCCTCCTTTTTAAAAACTCTGCCAACCTCTCCTCCCTGTAAGGAGTTGACCTCCTGGTGGATCAAGCGTTGGCCGTGGAGAGCCTGACGTCGCTGGTGGAATTGACACGCTTCGAGACGCTGACGCCGCGCTTCTCCGCCACGGTGCCGCCCTGCTGGGTGGAGGTGCAGCAGGAGCAGCAACAGCGCCGCCACCCCCAGCATCTGCACCAGCAGCACCATGGAGACGCTGCCCAGCACACACGCACCTGGAAGCTGCAGAGCGACAGGTACGGACATGTGGGCGTGACAGGGTGTGTGCGCAGAATCCTTTTGGGTGTGTGCGCGTAGTCAGTGAGGCATTTCTCGTAAGTCTATCTGCAAACGCCACACACATTAATACATAAACACACTATTTCATAATGGCTGTACATTTGAATGTTCTCTCTCACACACACACACACAACACTATACATTCCTCATTGAGGACTACATCTACATGTTCCTTTTTAACTATGTTGACATCTCACAAGCTCCTATTGAAAACAAAAGTAGCCTATTATATCCTGACTTTTAAGACTCTAGAAAGTAGAATCTTATTTGTGTAGCTGAATAATGTGGCCATGTTTTCTTTGTGGTTTGTAGCTCCAGCTGGGACGAGCATGTGTTTGAACTGGTCCTTCCCAAGGCCTGCATGGTGGGCCACGTGGACTTCAAGTTCGTCATGAATGCCAACATCACTAACATTCCTCAGATCCAGATCACCCTGCTGAAGAACAAGGCCCCAGGTCTGGGCAAGGTCAATGGTGAGGACACTCACCGCTATCTCTGTTGCGTTGGCTAATTTTGAAAATGCAGTATCTGAAACACATACTATGAAGAGGAGGACTGGTTACCATAGATAACTAGCCTTTTGCAGGGAATTATTGATCATATCATATTTCATTTTTATTTCTAGATGTCCATATTTGCCTCTGCTGCCTACTGTCTGTCAATACGTTTAAAAAAATCATTTTCTCTCCAGAGACGGCAGTTGACAGACAGATCTCCTTCCCCCTGTCCCATGTCCTCCATGCCAACGGGGAGCGGAACGGACAGACACTTTTGCAAGACTTCACAGACGACATCCAGTTCATGGACATCGAAGAGACACCAGGTAGAGAGCTGCATGGATAGGCAGCCAGGGTTGATAGACACTGACTTTTCCTCAGTCAGTGTTTGACACTTGATTCTTGTGGATAGCGTTGGCAGATTGTAGATTAGTGTTACTGGTGATTCTGTGGGTAAAGCAGCAATCCGAGGGGTTCCTCAGCCCAGCAGAGGTTTCATCGCATTGCTCTTCTCTTTCCAGGCTCCAGGCTGTGCACCTTCCTAGAGGACCATAAGGAGGATATCCTGTGTGGTCCCGTGTGGTTGGCCAGTGGTCTGGACCTCTCAGGCTACGCTGGGATGCTTAGCCTCACCAGCCCGAAAATGGTCAAAGGTAACAATATCTGCAAACTTTTACACTGAGTCACATTGAAGAAATCTTACCATGACTGTTTTTGTCCCTCCCAGTTTGTGTCCTCAACTTTTTGCTATGAATCCTCTCCCCCCGTCATACGTATTGTATGTTAGATGTTTACAGTGTAGTTTCTGCTGGTTTGTCCCCCTCCCTGCAGGCATGGCCGGGGGCAAGTACCGCTCGTTCCTGGTGCACATCAAGGCGGTGAGCGACAAGGGCATGGAGGAGAGCCACAGGCCTGTGGTGAGGATGCCCGCAGCCAAGCCGCAGAGCAGCAAGGGCCATTCGCTCTCCACCCTGCTGCAGAGGGCACAGGCCACCAAGGTACAGATGGCAAAGCATTGGAAAACGAATGCAATTTTACATCAAAGCTGTTTATTTCAGGAGTCTTTCTCTGCACACCTGAGGCATTTCTGACTGATTGTGCAGTTGTGTAATGGAGTTGTGTAAGTTGAGTGCATGGATAGCCTTGATTGGAGCTTCCTCCTTTGTCTCCATCTGGTGGGAGATTAGTGCCATTGCCAGGTTCTCAGTGAGAAGTTGGTGTCAAATTGCTTTGATGTGGCTTCCTCATACCAGCAATGTCCCGTTCTTGAAGGAGGACATTTTCTCTCTGTTTACAGTTTATAGCTCTAGAATTTGGTCCTCTCTGGTGTTCCACTGTACTGTTATCTGTTTTTTGAAATGGCTGTCTCCCATTTTAGGAAAAGGCCTCCACTTCCAAAGCAGATTCTCCAGCTCAGTCGAAGAAACCTGACAACCTCCGCGGCTGCGACCTGCTCCAGGAGGTGTCAGTCACAATCAGAAGGTTTAAGAAGACATCCATACCGAAAGAAAGGTTTGGTGCTTTCCTTAGTGCCTTTGTTTCACCGAAACACTGAACTATTGTAGAATCCCAACACCTTAATCATATGCTTTATTTCCTCATCTTGCACTGTATATACCCAGCATGCACTGACTAGCTGGCAAGTGTCTTCACTGACATTTTCAACTTCTCCCTGACCCAGTCTGTAATACCTACATGTTTCAAGCAGACCACCATAGTCCCTGTGCCCAAGAACGCCAATGTAACCTCTAAATGACTATCGCCCCGTAGCACTCACATCTGTACTCATGAAATGCTTTGAAAGGCTGGTTATGGCTCACATCAACACCATCATTGAGACACTCTGGACCCACTCCAATTCACTTACCGCCCCAACAGATCCACAGATGACGCAATCTCTAATGCACTCCACACTGCCCTTTCCCGCTTGGACAGAAGGAACAACTACGTGACAATGCTGTTCATTGACTACAGCTCAGCGTTCAACGCCATAGTGCCCTCTAAGTTCATCACTAAGCTAAGGACCCTGGGACTGACACCTCCCTCTGCAACTGGATCCTAGACTTCCTGACGGACAACATATCTGCCACGCTGACCCTCAACACGGGGTGCTTGCTTAGTCCTCTCCTGTACTCCCTGTTCACTCACAATCAAGTTTGCCGACGACACGACGGTGGTAGGCCTGATCACCGCCGGCGTTGAGACTGCAATGTGGTGCCAGGACAACAACCTCAACAAGACAAATGAGCTGATCATGGACTACAGGAAACGGAGGGCCGAGCACGCCCTCATTCACATCGACGGGGCTGGAGCGGGTCAAGAGCTTCAAGTTCCTCGGTGTAAACATCACAAAGGATCCGAACACCCCAACACAGTCGTGGAGAGGGCACGGCATTCTCTTTCCCCTCAGGAGGCTGAAAAGATGGGCCCTTGGATCCTCAGTCTACCACTGCACCTTTGAGAGCATCTTGACTGGTTGCATCAACGCTTGGTATGGCAACTGCTTGGCTTCTGCTATGGCACTGCTTGTGCGTACGACCAAGTATATCACTGTGGGCCGAGCTCCCTGCCATCCAGGACCTCTATACCAGGCGGTATCAGAGGAAGGCCCTAAAAATTGTCAGACTCCAGCAAGCCAAGTCATGGACTGTTCTCTCTGCTACCGTACGGGAAGGGGTACCGATGCACCAAGGATTGCAACCAACAGGACCCTGAACAGCCTGAAAAGCCATAAGACTGCTAAATAGTTTTCTAAATAGCTGCCTGGACTATCTGCATTGACCCTTTTTTCCACTCACTTTTTTGACTCCTCACATACGCTGCTGCTACTGTTTACTATCTGTCACTTTATTCCTAGTTACACACTGAGTGTACAAAACATTAAGGACACCTTCCCAATATTGAGTTGCACCCTCCCCTTTCGCCCTCAGAACAGCCTCAATTCGTTGGGGCATGGACTCTACAAGGTGTCAAGCATTCCACAGGGATGCTGGGCCATGTTGGCTTCCCATAATGACAAAAAAAAAAGACTAACAAACATAATTGTGTCAAGTTGGCTGGATGTCCTGTGAGTGGTGGACCGTCCTTGATGCACACAGGAAACTGTTGACCGTGAAAAACCCAGCAGTGTTGCAGTTCTTGACACAAACCGGTGTGCCTGGCACCTACTACCTTACCCCGTTCAAAGGCACTTCAATATTTTTTCTTGCCCATTCACCCTCTGAATGGCACACATACACAATCCATGTCTCAAGGCTTACAAATCATTCTTTAACCTGTCTCCTCCCATTCATCTACACTGATTGAAGTGGATTTAACAAGTGACATCAATAAGGGATCATGGCTTTCACCTGGATGCACCTGGTCAGTCTGTCATGGAAAGAGCAGGTGTTCTTAATGTTTTGTACACTCAGTGTATGTACATATCTACCTCAATTACCCCGTACCCCTGCACACCGACTCGGTACTGGTACCCCATATATTGTCAAGTTATTGTTACTCATTGTGTATCTATTATTACTTTTATTACATGTTTTACTTTTCTATTATTTCTCTATTTTATTTCTCTGCATTGTTGGGAAGGGCCCGTAAGTTGGCATTTCACTGTTAGTCCACACCTGTTGTTTACGAAGCATGTGACTAATAACATTTGATATATTATGAGAACTGACATGTTTTGATACTTGTTACACTATAGTAGTAAAAAAAATGTTATGTCATGAGAACTAACTGATCCTTCTGTTTGTCTGTCTACTCCAGAGTCCAGCGCTGTGCCATGCTGCAGTTCCCAGATTTCCATGAGAAGCTGTTGAACGGGCTGTGTAAGCGGGAAGAGGAGGGATCTGGCACAGAGCACTCCCAGAGCCTTATCCTGGACTGCCTCTGCTGGCTGGCTGGAGTCTATTCCAACGGACCCTGCAGGTGGGGCTAAGAGGATGAAAGTGGGATGCAAGAAGGAGATATGATATTCATAGGGATACTGAGATCTCTCTACTCTTTACATGCAGTAATGAAATCATTGGAATTCGACCAAAACAATGGAAATGCCATGGGAGATGGATCCGGAATCTCCTCATTGCCACCACTACATTTAGGCTATTATGTGTGTATTTTACGCTATGTTAGGGTAAACATCAGAGTATAATGCTTGTATGGATGTCAACCCCCAATACAGTTCGTCATCGTCACCAATCAACTACATTACACTTAAAAACTGCATCTCCTCTGTAGCTCAATTGGTAGAGCATGGCGCTTGTAACGCCAGGGTAGTGGGTTCGATCCCCGGGACCACCCATACGTAAAAATGTATGCACACATGACTGTAAGTCGCTTTGGATAAAAGCGTCTGCTAAATTGCATATTATATTATTATATCAACTACCACCACAGATTTCTATATGGCTAGCTATGCTACCAGTTTATACAAACAGGAGTTAGCATTTAGCAGAAAATTTTTCTAATCCCAAAAAAGGACAACTTCTAAATATTATACAGCTAAAGCAATCAATCTGATTTTAGTAACCACATTGTGGGCCTGTTAGAACAATTAAATCATGACGGATTTGACGAATATCCACTTTGTTAGATCAGATTTTTATGACGCCGTCCTTGCGCTATCCCCTTCCATTGTTCCTTTACCACATGTAAATGGCTCTGGGATTTTCACACAATGATATTGAAGTGTGTATTTTAACCTTTTCCTTCCAGCCTGAGAGAAGGAAAGGAGGCTATGCTGACGAAAACAAGGAAACGGCTGACAGACATTGTGCGGGTGTGTTTTTTTGAGGCTGGTCGGAGTATAGCCCACAAATGCGCCCGCTTTCTTGCACTTTGTATTAGGTGAGTTAGGCTTTTCATGAATGTTGTGACATCATTTCGTGACCCATACTCTTGGTGATGCCTGTGTGATGTAGTAGGTGTGCACATTTGGAACTTGTTTTTATGTCGTCAGTAATGGAAAAGGGGAACCCAGTCAGCAGGGCTTTGGCATGGGTCTACTGAAGGCTCTGCTGGACAATATGCCCTACTTGCCTGCAGCAGCAACAGGTGGTAAGTAGAACTGACGTTTTTTCTTGATGTCATGATTTTGTTATCTTTGAGCATGGGTAGAGGTCTTCTGCATTGTCAGCAGAATTGTTTTGCAAGGCATGTGTGTAAGTCTCGCTCTCTCACTCTCAGGGTCGGTGTTCTGGTACTTTGTGCTGCTGAACTATGTGAAGGATGAGGACCTGGCGGGCTGCAGCACGGCCTGTGCCTCTCTGCTCACCGCAGTCTCCCGGCAACTGCAGGACCGCCTCACTCCCCTGGAGGCTTTGCTACAGACCAGGTAGGCCTTTTCACCATATAGTGTCCTTACACACCAATCAGGACCTAAAGAAACCAAAAAGCACTAGGTATAATGTTGTGATTAGAGTACTAAAAGCTAGTTTGTGTTGAATCCAGCTTGTCTCTTTGTGTATTGTAATGCTCTGTACCGTGTCTCTCCTCCCCAGATACGGCCTGTACAGTTCCCCCTTCGACCCAGTGCTGTTTGACCTGGAGGTCAGTGGCTCCTCCTGTAAGAATGCCTTCAACAGCAGCATCGGCGTCCAGTCTGACGAGATTGACCTTTCTGAAATTCTCTCAGGTCTGCACAACACCCACCACATTCCACCTTATTGCTTACACCTATCCTATCCCTTCATCAAGAACTATCAGGGAAATAAACGTTGGTCTGTGCTGTACTCTGGTGTGTGTGACTTAACCTGTGTGTGTGTGCCTCTAGCAGGGAACGGTAAGGTAAGCAGCTGTGCGGCGGCCGAGGGCAGCTTCACGGCCCTCACTGGGCTCCTGGAGGTGGAGCCACTGCACTTTACCTGTATCTCCACCAGCGACGGCACCAGGGTGGAGAGGGACGACGCAAGCGTGTTCACAGGTACCTACCTCACCTCCTTTTTTATAACCAGACCGTTTGTGAAACGGAAACATTTAAACATGGGCATCTTCACGTTTCTTACTCAGGGATTTTGAGTGATACTCCTGACCTTTGCCCTCTCCTCCCAGTGAGCACGTTTGGGGTGACCCCAGCAGTGGGTGGCATGTCGGCGGGCACGGTAGGCGAGGCGTCCACGGCTCTGAGCTCTGCAGCCCAGGTGGCTCTGCAGTCGCTGTCCCACGCCATGGTGTCTGCAGAGCAGCAGCTGCAGGTGCTCCAGGAGAAACAACAGCAGCTGCTCAAACTGCAGCAACAGGTCAGGGACTCTAGCACCTACACCTGTATGCACACCCATACGCTTGCACAAAGGCACAGACATGCAATCATGTACTCACACAGGTGCACGTATACACACACACACGTCTTATCTAAGCCCTCACTTGTCTATACGCGAAGATCCTATGTCAGACTTCACGTATCCTGGTGTTGACTGTTCTATTAGCAGAGTTGTAATCCTGTGTGTGTTCGGAACAGAAGGCCAAGCTGGAGGCAAAGCTGCACCAGACCACCTCAGCAGCAGCTGCGGCCTCCGGCGTGGGGCCCATCCACAACTCTGTGCCTTCCAGCGCCCCCGGCTTCTTCATCCACCCCTCTGATGTCATCCCCCCGACGCCCAAGACCACCCCGCTGTTCATGACGCCTCCGCTCACCCCGCCCAATGAGGCAGTGTCGGCAGCCATCAGTGTGGAGCTGGCCCAGCTCTTTCCCGGCACCATGATGGACCCACCGCCCGTGAACCTGGCCGCTCATAACAAGAACAGCCAGAAGGCCAAGCCGGTCAGTAACATACACAACTCTCAATAGCACAGTAGTTATGTTGTAAGGGCTTTACATGAACACCAAGGGAATTTTGTTACAATTTGTCAAATAATGCAAAATATTTCAAATAAGAAGTTAATATTTTACTATATGTTTTGACTTAAAAGCGTATCTGTGTTTGTTGCAGAACCCCATGGGCAGCGGTCTGGCGTTGGCCATCTCTCAAGCCTCTCACTTCCTCCAGCCTCCTCCGCAGCAGTCCATCATCATTGAGCGCATGCACTCTGGTAAGTACACTTAGCTTTTGTGTCTCTTTACCAGGGTCAACAGTTGTAAATTAAACTCAAGAGGATATATCATGAGTAGTGCCCTAGATAACAAATAGGGATTCATTTGAGATGTAGCCAAGTTGTTTAGGTAAGCTCTTGTGTGTGTAAATATCTCCCCTCTTGTCCCAGGAGCGCGGAGGTTTGTGACGCTGGACTTTGGTCGTCCCGTGCTGCTGACAGACGCTCTGATCCCAACCTGTGGGGACCTGGCCTCTCTGTCCATCGACATCTGGACGCTGGGGGAGGAGGTGGATGGACGCAGGCTTGTAGTGGCCACAGACATCAGCACCCACTCCCTCATCCTGCACGATCTGCTGCCACCCCCTGTCTGCCGCTTCATGAAGGTCAGTGGCATTTGTCCTCGCTCTCCATTTCATAGGTTAGAATAAGTATCTGAACTCTAAGGTCGTCAAAGAAAAATACAATTTGTTATTTTTTTTTGTGAGCATTCTGTGAGGAAATGACTGTGCTTAACAGCAACTATTTCTCCACACCTTAACCTGTCCTCCTGTCAATCACACCCATCTACGCCCAACAGATTACTGTGATTGGGCGTTATGGCAGCACCAACGCCCGGGCCAAGATCCCATTGGGCTTCTACTATGGCCACACCTACATCCTGCCCTGGGAGAGCGAGCTGAAGCTGATGCACGACCCCCTGAGAGGGGAGAGTGAGGCGGCCAGCCAGCCTGACGTGGACCAGCACCTGGCCATGATGGTGGCCCTGCAGGAGGACATCCAGTGCAGGTCAGAGGACGTACTATTCCACTAGTTCGCTCACTGATTGTCTGATTTAGTGAGTCAAGGAGTTGGAAAGGTTTTATGTTACATACTTGACATAGCCACAGTAGTCCAGAATTATTGTCAATGTATACTAAAGCGGTTAACATAAACTGCATACCCAGTTGACTCACCATCTCTCTCTAGGTACAACCTGGCGTGCCACCGGCTGGAGACGTTACTCCAGAACATCGACCTGCCTCCTCTCAACAGTGCCAACAACGCCCAGTACTTCCTGCGAAAGCCCGACAAGGCGGTGGAGGAGGACTCGCGGGTCTTTTCGGCCTACCAGGACTGTATTCAGCTGCAGCTGCAGCTCAACCTGGCTCACCACGCCGTCCAGAGACTCCGCGTGTCCTTGGGGGCCGGGCGCAAGGTCCTGCCTGAACCCTACGACCCCCGGGAGCTCATCCAGAACTCATCCACCGAGCAGCTGAGAACCATCATCCGCTACCTACTGGACACACTGCTCAGCCTGCTGCACTCCAACAACGGTGAGATATCTGAGGTCTGGGAGGGCCACAGGGTCTGTATCAGGGATGGGATCTACTTTTCTGACTCTATCCCATATTCATACATCTTTTGATGTTGGCCTAGCTTCAAACCAATATCATCCTTTACCTGATTGTCCATTGTCCTAACAGCATCCCTAGGGGACATTGGTATTGTCTTTCTTTCTGTATGTGTGTCTGATCTGCTTGGTGAGTCACACCTCCTCAATACATGTATTTTCCCCTTCTTGCATAAGCCTAAAGCATTTTTGGACCTTATAGCCATGTTTGAGCATGAATTATTTAAAGCGATGAGAATGTTTCAAATTCATTCTTACGTCTTTTTAGGAATCAATTAATTTCTCTGCCCTCACTTGCCTTTGAATTGAAAAAGCATACATATTTAATGTTTGCTATCCATATTCTCACAAGCCGTTCTGTATGGTCTCTTTGAAAAAGTTGCTCTTTGATAAAAACTCGCTTTTTAAAGTCGTTCAAAGTTAACCAAAAGCCCACGGCGCTGTTAAGTGTGCTTAACAATTTCCTCCTCTCACCCATCAAATCCCCACTGATGCTCCCTAGCAGCTCGTCATACAGTTTCATGAGTCTCCTCTCGTGAAAGAGAATAGTGAATTACCCACTTGGTGCTGCCTGGCTTTATACCTGCACTGTCTCTGTACCCTCAGTGAATTCCAACAGCAGTGGAATGGAGCCTTTCATTTTCTCTCTGAAGTGAAGAGCTGCTATTTCAAGGGCTGGGGTTTTCTTCTCATATGAAACCCCTTTTCTAGGATAATAACTGTGAATTATTTTTTTTACTGTTGAAGGCTATTTGATTTAGTCAAGTGCATTTTGTCATTAAATGTTTTGGGCCACCACTTGCTTTTTTACCCCTCTGCGATTTCCCTCATTATTTAACATACCCTCTCAGTTTCTTTCCCTGCAATTTTGTTTTTCTCTCCCTCAAGCTTTCCCTGTCTCTCATTTGACCTCCATCTCTCACTCACTCCTTGTTCTTCCCTCTAGGGCACGCAGTCCCGTCCGTTCTGCAGAGCACGTTCCACGCGCAGGCCTGTGAGGAGCTCTTCAAGCACCTTTGTATTAGTGGCACGCCCAAGATCCGTCTGCACGCTGGTCTGCTGCTAGTGCAGCTGTGTGGAGGGGAGCGCTGGTGGGGCCAGTTCCTCTCCAACGTCCTGCAAGAGCTGTACAACTCCGAGCAGCTGCTCATCTTCCCCCAGGACAGGTGGGCTTTATGATACATCTGAGGAACTATCTCTATCCACTAGTGATGCGGGAAAAAAATCGATAGTTACATATCAGGATATTATTTTTGACGATGTATCTTTTTGACAATATCGCAATATTATTTTTGTGCTACTTTGCTGTACCTGCACAAAAACTCCAGTATTTTTCCTTCATAGCTTCTTCTCCATCTGTCTTTAAATAGGGAGCCCGATTTTGTTTTTTCAGCACTTTTATTTCCATGACTGATCAAAACTCGTTTTCTCATGGCTCTCTCTTGTCCGTCTGCAGCAGACATTTGGTGAGCAATATGTTCACAGTGTCGAATCCCAATGCATATAGAATCATAAAAATCGCAATACGTATCGGCACCTAAGTATCGTCATAATATTGTATTGTGAGGTCCCTGGCAATTCCCAGCCCTACAATCCGCTGCACACACACTGACAAACTGTAGCTCCTTGGACACAACACAAACTGACTACTGCCCATTGAAATTGGATTCCATAAAGATAGGGGTTTGTTGTCACATAAAGATACTTATGGGTTTGAATGTATCAGAAGCACCCACCCAGACTTAGCGATTGTGTTTTACCATGTTCCGGAGATTGACCGTGTCCTCTGTGTCCTCCCTCAGAGTCTTTATGCTCCTGTCCTGCATCGGCCAAAGATCCCTGAGCAACAGCGGCGTGCTGGAGGGGCTGCTCAACCTGCTGGACAGCTTGCTGTCCCCCCTACAGCAGCCCCGGGCGGCTACCCAGCGCAGGACTGAAGGTGGGCTAGCCGGAGGGTCCCTGGACTGGGGCTGGCAGCAAGGATGGGGGGCTGGAGGGGTCCCTGGCCCCAGCACCAGCACCGGCCTCCCGGGACCATGGACTCAACCAGCAGCCTATGAGTGTGTGTCTGTGTGTGCGGCAGGTGTGTTGGACGTCCCCATGATCAGCTGGGTGGTGATGCTTGTGTCACGGCTGCTGGACTACGTGGCCAGCGTGGAGGATGAGGCGTCTGCAGGCAAGAAGCACCAGGGAGGGAAGGAGAGGGAGCGCACCTTCACAGGTAGTGTAGTGTAGGCTAGTGCGGTGTAGCTCTCCGATAAGATCTGGTACTGATGATTTATGAGGTCAAGAAATCACAAAAGTGATAATATTTCTTGTTTTGTCTACCATATTTCACCTTTTTTTACTGTTACGCATGTGGCTTTAAAAAAATAATAATTAAGAAACAGCCTTGTATGAGTGATGTTATAGGCTTAGGAGAAACCTTATCCTATTACTCTTGGTTTTGAGTGGCTATAAAATTAAGTTATTACAATATTTCTTCAGTTCTGAGATCCATTAATCATATTAACAGGGTAATGCATATTGATTTGGATCTCAAAACACAAGTCTAACTTGCCTTTTTTCCATCTCTCTCCAATGAACCAAGGTAATCAGTGGAGCTTTATAAATAACAGCCTCCAGTCCTCCAGCTCCAACAGATCAACCAAAGGCAACAGCAGCCTAGACCGCCTGTACTCCCGCAAGATCCGCAAACAGCTGGTGCACCACAAACAGGTAAATGTGTCCAAATCCAACATCCGTTCCATTTTAAAAACGTCAAGGAGTTGTGAATCTCCCCTGTTTTTTCATACCCCATAAATCTGTATTCGTCACAAATATTGGATTTTCCAGTGGGGGATAAAGTTCCCAATTGCCATACTTGAGGAAAAATAAAGATACCTTAATAGAAAATGAGTCAAGTAACAGTGAAAGTCACCCAGTAAAATACTACTTGATCAAAAGTCTAAAAGTATTTGGTTTTAAATATACTTAAATATCAAAAATAAAAGTATAAATAATTTCAAACTCCTTATATTAAGCAATCCAGACGATATTTGGAGAATGTTCCTGTCCTGCTAAGCATTCAAAATGTAATGAGTACTTTTGGGTGTCAGAGAAAATGTATAGAGTAAAAAGTACATTATTTTCTTTAGGAATGTAGTGAAGTAAATGTCAAAAATATAAATAGTTAAGTACAGATACCCCAAAAAAACTATTTAAGTAGTACTTTAAAGTATTTTTTACTTAAGTACTTTACACCACTGAGATTCTCCCTCTTATTAATGGCTTTGCATGACGTCTCTGCATGTAATAGATGGTCTGTGCAGTGTTATATTTATCATGCCCTTTTCATTGTAGCAGTTAAATCTATTGAAGGCAAAACAGAAAGCTTTGGTGGAACAAATTGAGAAGGAGAAGATCCAGAGCAACAAAAGCTCTTCATACAAACTGCTGGTGGAGCAGGCCAAGCTGAAACAGGCCACATCCAAGGTGAGGATTTCAGAAGCTCTGAAAAGGAAAGCTTTCTGTTTTGACTAATCAATCTGGAAATGGAATGACTAAGTATTAAGTAATTCTATTTCTATGCTTTTTCTCATGTTGGGAACACAAGAATATAAAGTCAAATATCCTAGAAACTGCATGTTTTGGGGTCAACTTTCAACAAGTTGCAACAGATCTGCATACACCTATTTAGCATAGCTTGTGAACCAAACACACTTACACAGGTTACAAGTATGCTAGTTTCAATAGAGATAGATTAAACCATGTGTATTAATGGACTTCCACTGCCTGACATTTGCCTCTCCATCTCTCTTTCTCTCCATCTCTCTCTTTGTCTCCCCCCATCTCTCGCTCTGGCAGCACTTTAAGGACCTGATCCGTCTGAGGCGGACAGCTGAGTGGCCCCGCTCCTCCCTGGACACGGAGACCACGGCCGCCAAGGAGCCCCCTGAGGTGGAGCCTCTGCCCTTCACCCTGGCCCATGAGCGCTGCATCTCCGTGGTGCAGAAACTGGCCCTCTTCCTCCTCTCCATGGACTTCACCTGCCACGCAGACCTCCTGCTGTTCGTCTGCAAGGTATGCACAGCCACAACTGAGTTCAGTTGAATAGAGGGCACACTTGCTGCTACTACTACTAATAATAATAATGGCAAAGATGGATTTGGTTGGCTCTAAATAAATGGCTACTTAAATAGATAGATTGTCACACAGTTATGCTGTCACATGTCTGATTTGACTTTGCAGGTCTTGGCCAGGATAACCAATGCCACCAGGCCCACCATCCACCTGTGTGAGGTGGTGTCGGAGCATCAGCTGGAGCGTCTGCTGCTGCTGCTGGTGGGGACAGACTTCAACAGGGGGGACATCTCCTGGGGAGGGGCCTGGGCCCAGTACTCCCTCACCTGCATGCTGCAGGACATCCTGGCAGGTAGGGGGTGCTGCTACAATTCAATTCACTGTTCAATTCTCTCTTCGTTGAGGAACTCTGTTTTCCAGCAAAGGCTGGTATTAAAGAGAACTATAGATTTGGGGAATCCTTGCATTGCTGGCAGTCTCTAGTCGTTTTGGTTTTTCCCAGCACTAACCTTGTCCTGTCCTGTCCCCTCTCCTCAGGGGAGTTGCTGTCCCCAGGGTCCCTGGATGGTATGGGTGAGGAGGCGGTGGGTGAGGAGGCAGGGGCATCGTCGTCCTCAGCAGGGATAGACTCTGATGACTCCCTGGCCCAGCCCACCCCCATCCCCCAGGTGGAGACCATCGACGAGGCCCTGGCTCCGGATATTATCGCAGGTACTCCTGGGACCTCCTCTGTTTTCCAAAGTGCGTTGGTAGGCCCGTCCTTGTCAACATTTTACACATGGACCCCCCTCACTTTATAATTATGGATGCATTTGTGTTAAATTGTTTGTATTTTTTCCCCATTTTAGCTAGCTGCATGTTTACTTTATTTTTTCAGTATAATAAGTTTAATTCTGAATGGACTGTTTGCCTTTTGGAGGGGGAGTTCAAACAGTGTAGCTTCATTGCCTATTAGATATCCAAATGTTTTAAGGGGTAGTGGTTATTTTCCTAAGACTAAGGGTATTTCATTTTTTTATTTGTGCAAAAGCTGCACTACTTCATGGTAGAAATCCTGACTTGAGATTTGGGTACTGAATTCAAACTATCACAAATCTTCATTCCCTAGACATCAAATGATTTACACAAAAGCACATATTTTGTGCACTTATACCAAGTCTGAATTTTGGCCAAAGTTGTCAGATTGTTGATTTATAGTGGGCAAACATCCATTGTTTGGACTCCCTCTCAACTGCAGAAAGAAATGTTTGTAAGCCTTAAAATTGCCTAGTAACTTCCTAAAACAAAGCCTCTGTGTGTTTGCTGGTTTTAGTGTGCTTGCTTGGCAATATTAAAGCTCTTTTCGTTATCCAAAGGTGCTCCATCTCTTTCATCTTTGGAAAAAGATCAAGACTTTGACTTACTACAAGACCTCATGGATGTTGATATTGATCCTTTAGATATTGATTTGGAGAAAGATCCCCTCGCCGCCAAAGTCTTTAAGGTATGTCATTTGCTTGACTCACCTGTGTTTTCTACTCCACTCCTCTCTTCATGCTCTCTTGCATTTCTATTGAGTTCAGTATTAACACAATCAACTCTGGGGCTCATATGGATTCAGGCCAAAAAAACATGTTAGTACATTAACTTAAATGAACCCCACTGATCAATTATGTAGCTATACAAACTTCAAACCATAGTGTTCAACCTCTTCTCATAATCTTCTTAAATAATGATATGTAATAGAAAGTTGTGCAGTCGTATTGAATCCCTCCCCAACACCACCTCCCTCTTAGCCCTGCACCCAATTTCTCAAACTTTCCAATTTGACACTTGAAAGCAATTTTGTGTATGTAGACCCAATCAATCAAATTAGCAAACTTGGGAAAGTTTTTCTCTCTTCACTCTTACTTTTCTTTCAGAAAACTCCACCATTGCATGCAAAAGAATGTAGTGTTAGTGTGCATGTAATATTATACAGGTACCTAGCATCTGAGAAGAATGACTGCATTTGCGTTTCTCTTCTCGCTCTTCCTACAGCCTATTAGCAGCACCTGGTATGACTACTGGGGTGCTGACTATGGTACATACGGTTACAACCCCTACATAGGGGGAGTAGGGATTGCGGTGTCCAAGCCCCCGGTTGCTGCCGAAAAGCCGGGGTCTCAGAGTCTCTCTGTCTCCGTGTCACAAGGTAAGGGCCATCCCAAACTTAGTCTCATACAGGATTCCACACTACTGCTTCTTTGTACTCTAGCATGTTCCATGCATGTAAAGGAATACATTCCACCTTTATAACCCTTACATTTGACATCTCCCTCAGCTCTGGACGCCCGCCTGGAGGTAGGGCTGGAGCAGCAGGCTGAGCTTATGCTCAAGATGATGGCCACGCTGGAGGCCGACTCCATCTTACAGGCGCTCACGTCAACATCCCCCACAGGTATAAACCTACCAAAAAAGTATTTATAGATGTTTGGGAATGTACACTTGAGTCTTGGGAAAATATTTCAAGCCTTGCGAAGCATCAAAGATGGCTGACCCTTGTCCCTTCTCTATGTCCCTCTCTCCCCTCAGTGTCCCAGGCATCCAATGGGACGGATGATTCTCTGCTGCGGGGGCTCCGTGGGGGCTCCGCTCCAGGAAGCAACCTAATGGTACAGCCCTCCTCCATCCCCATGCTGAGTGCCTGCTTCAACAAGCTCTTCTCCATGCTCCAGGTGCACCACGTACAGGTCAGTCACCAACAGACGGTATAGTCCAGGGTCTCTACTACTCCACAAGACTTGAATGACTTGTTGCACATCACTTTGTTTTATACATCCCTCTCCACAGTTTGGTAATGATGTGGCAGTAGAGGTAATGTACCATTCTCAAGAATACGTTGGTTACCCTGGATAAGTGGATTTGTAGATAAAGTACTCACATGTGTTTCTGCCTTAGATGGAGTCTCTGCTGCAGCTGTGGCTGACCCTCAGTCTCAACTCCTGCTCTGGGGGCACTGAGGAGAGTGGATCGGATATTTTCATGTTCAACGCCAGCAGAGTGCCCACCATCCCACTCAACCAAGGTCAGAGGTCACCCTGTGTGTCTCTCCATCCACTCCCTTCTCCGCTTAACTCTCAAACCATTGGATTTCTCTTGTGTGAATCATTCACTGTTTGGCTTTTCACATGGGGAAGTGTACGTGTTTGTATGTTAAACTCCTGTGTTTCCCTGCAGCCTCTATCAACAGTTTCCTGTCAGTGCTAGCCTGGTACCCCAACACCTCCCTGAGGACCTGGTGTCTGGTGCTGCACTCCCTTACCCTCATGACCAACATGCCCTCCAGTGGTAAATCCTATGGTTTCACTCTCAAAACAGTGTCTGACAACTCTGACTGATGTTTCCCATTGAGGATTGTGAAATAGTAAATGCATGTTGAAGATGCAGTGTAACCGAGGCCAAAGGACTTTCAATAGTACTCCTTTTTAATCAAGTGTGTTTTGGTCCTGTGTGTCTGTCAGCAGCCTCCAGCAGTGGGATGGGAGCTCATGAGAGCACAGCCCAGCAGATGGTGTCAGACCCTACGCTGGTGCACGTGCTCGTGCGCTTCCTGTCTGGGAGCAACCCCCATGGCACCAGCCAGCACAGCTCCCAGGTCGGCCCCACCGCCACCCAAGCTATGCAAGAGTTCCTCACCAGACTCCAGGTGCACCTCTCCTCCACCAACCCACAGATGTTCAGCGAGTTCCTTCTCAAACTAATGCACATCCTGTCCACTGAGAGGTAGGTTGTCTACTCTAGAGAATCATCAAAAGCAGCTTTTGTTCCACCCCAGCACTTAAGACACGTAATTCAAATGATAACTAATCATCGTCTTCAATTTATCTGTGTTAGAGCTGGGCTGGAACAAAAGCCATCCTTTTGAATTCATCACAAAACAGTACATTGATTTGTTAGGAAGCACCATCGTCAATGATCGCATCTTTTCTCCTCCGCCCATCCTTCAGAGGTCCGTTCCAGTCAGGCCAGGGTCCTCTGGACGCACAGGTCAAGCTGTTAGAGTTCACCCTGGAGCAGAACTTTGAGGTGGTGTCGGTGAGCACCATCTCCTCTGTCATTGAGTCCATCACCTTCCTGGTGCACCACTACATCACCTGCTCTGACAAGGTGGTGTCCCGCAGTGGCTCCGACAGCGCTGTGGGCGCCCGCGCCTGCTTCGGCGGCCTATTCGCCAACATCATCCGGCCAGGTGACGCCAAGGCAGTGTGCGGTGAGACCACGCGTGACCAACTCATGTTCGACCTGCTCAAGCTGGTCAACGCCCTGGTCCAGCTGCCGCTGTCGGGCGACCGCGAGTTCAGCGGGCGTCTGCCGCCGGCCGGCAGCGGGGCGTCAGACAGCAGCGTGTCGGACGAGGAGAAGGTGTGTGGCAGCAAGGAGGGGGCAGCGGGTGGGGCCACCCCTAACCAGGGCCCTGCGGCCGGAGTGGCTGACCTGGTGCTGGCCAACCAGCAGATCATGAGCCAGATCCTCTCGGCTCTGGGTCAGTGCAACAGCAGCGCCATGGCTATGATCATAGGTAGGCTTCATCCTCACACGTCAACTTTTGAGAACTTTATTTAGAAGGATCCTGGATTAGCAGATAAGATATTCATGTGCTTCTTATTGATAATGCTTTACCTTCCTGTCTTTAGGTGCTAGTGGTCTCCACCTGACCAAGCATGAGAATTTCCATGGAGGACTAGATGCCATCTCTGTAGGAGACGGCCTGTTCACCATCCTCACCACCCTGAGCAAGAGAGCCACCTCAGTGCAGGTGATGCTTCAGCCCATCCTCACCTACATGGCCTGTGGGTACATGGGCAGACAGGTAAGACTGAGTTCAGCCCATGACCAAACGGACATCATCTGTTTAGAGATTTACTTGTTAAGATTAAAGGATTGAGAAAAATATATTTGCTTTAATAGTACTTCAGTTTATTAGATTTATAAATGTTCAACCCATGGATTCTGAAAGTTTTTCAATCACAAGCAGTCTTTGTATTTCTCCCAGGGCTCCCTGTCTACATGCCAGCTGTCTGAGCCTCTGCTCTGGTTCATCCTCCGAGTGCTGGACACCAGCGAGGCACTTAAGGCATTCCACGACATGGGTACACACACACACACACACACACACACACACACACGCACACACACACACACACACACCTACATACACACACACACACACACCTACATACACACACGATTGGGAAATATCCTAGTACTAGTATACTGTACTGTCAATTAGACATAATAGGTTGTTTGTATTTGACCTGTGTGCAGGTGGGGTCCAGCTGATATGTAACAACATGGTGACCAGCACACGGGCCATAGTGAACACAGCACGCAGCATGGTGTCCACCATCATGAAGTTTCTGGACACTGGCCCAGGGAAGGCTGCAGATGGCAGCCTCAAGGCCCGGGTCCTAGCCGCCGAGCCTGACAACGCAGAGGGACTCCACAACTTTGCTCCGCTTGGTATGTGGAGCTTCTCCTTTCGTGTTTAATAGGTTCTGAATGATTGCAAGTTGTCTTTGTGTTTTTCCCTTTGACCGCTATTTGTTGTATAATGGGAATTGTTTCCTATTTGTCCCTCTGCAGGCACCATCACTTCCAGCAGCCCCACGGCCCAGCCGGCTGAGGTCCTCCTCCAGGCCACGCCCCCTCACAGACGGGCGCGCTCGGCTGCCTGGTCCTACATCTTCCTGCCAGAGGAGGCGTGGTGTGACCTCACCATCCACCTTCCTGCCGCTGTTCTGCTCAAAGAGCTGCACATCCAGCCACACCTGGCCTCCCTCGCCAGTGAGTACTGCACCACAGCCCCTCTGGGGGACACTAGTGCAGACTAGATGTCTGAATAGGAGACTGAATTAAATATAAACAGTTCAGAGAAATCTCTTGCAAAGCAATAACCTTACTTGTCTAATTGATAATTTAAGGAAAACCAGCAGGACTGCAGCTCAGGTATCAGCAACAGAGCTGTGCCACTCTGCTTTAGTGCCTTAAGGGCACACTGTCTACTTACCCCTTAAGCACAGATTTCCTCATGACTCACTTATTTCACCCACTCAAATATTAACCTACCGCTGTCGACTGTAGTGCCATTTTAAATATGCAAAACCTCACATGGATTTTTCATGCTTCTATCAAACACAGCACACCATTGTGCCAGACAGTACCAGTTGGAGAAGTTGAACATATTCCACCATCATCTATTATCGCTACCCCTGACAATGTCCCTTTGTCCTCTCCCCAGCCTGCCCCTCCTCAGTCTCGGTTGAGATCAGTGCAGATGGGGTCAACATGCTGCCTCTGTCCACGCCCATCATCACCAGCGGCCTCACCTACATCAAGATCCAACTGGTGAAGGCTGAGGTGGCGTCCGCTGTGTGTCTGAGGCTGCACCGGCCCCGTGACGCCAGCACCCTGGGCCTGTCCCAGATCAAACTGCTTGGCCTCACTGCCTTTGGAAACACGTCCTCAGCCACGGTCAACAACCCCTTCCTGCCCTCTGAGGACCAGGTCTCTAAAACCAGGTACAGACATACTTGCCCTTACAGGAACTTCTGTTAAATGTTACTTGAGCGTAAAAAACAAAAAACACTAGTGCCACAGCAAATCTCTCTACCTGACCTCTGACCTTGCCCTCTTTCTCTCATAGTATTGGCTGGCTACGTCTGCTCCACCACTGTCTGACCCACGTCAGTGACCTGGAGGCCATGATGGCCAGCGCCGCTGCCCCCACCGCCAACCTGCTTCAGACCTGCGCCGCCCTGCTCATGTCCCCCTACTGCGGCATGCACTCACCTAACATCGAAGCCGTGCTGGTCAAGATCGGCCTGCAGTCCACCCGCATCGGCCTCAAGCTCATCGACATCCTGCTGAGGAACTGTGCAGCTTCCGGCACCGACCCTACCAGTATGTAGCCTCCACATGAATAAAACGCTCATTGATCACATGGTAATTTGTGCAATTATACATAAATTAAACACATCTTGTCCTTCAGGTCTGTATGTCACTATCATTTGAGTATCTTATATATGGATATCAATGGCTATTTTGTGATTTCTCTGTCGTTTAGACCTGAACAGTCCCCTGCTCTTTGGAAGGCTCAACGGTCTCTCTTCAGACTCCACCATTGACATCATCTACCAACTGGGAACCACACAAGATCCTGGGACTAAGGACCGGTAAAGACCACTTAACATCTACTGATGTAGTGTTGAGCCTAGTACTGCTGGATCTATGTAATCTGGGTCTGTGAAAGCGGCTCTTGATATGTTAATATTGACCATGTAATCCCTGTCTCTCCCTCCAGGATCCAGGCCCTTCTCCAGTGGGTCCATGACTCGTCGCTGGTGGCGGCCCACAAGAGGAGCGGCCCCTTGGGCTACATGCGCCAGAGCAGCTCCTCATCACGGGAGTATGGCCTCGTCATGCCCTCCCCTTCCCACCTCCACTGTGTGGCAGCCATCTTGTGGCACAGCTACGAGCTGCCCGTGGACTACGACCTCCCAGTGCTGCTCAACAGAGAGCTCTTTGAGTAAGTGTTAAGGGCCTTTCACACCAAGCACGATAACTGGAACGATAAAAAACGGGTGCATTCACACAAAAATCAAGAGTGGAGAACGATAATGAGAGCTATCGTTTGGATCACTTTTAGGTCCTCTGTAGCTCAGCTGGTAGAGCACGGCGCTTGTAACGCCAAGGTAGTGGGTTCGATCCCCGGGACCACCCATACACAAAAAAAAATGTATGCACGCATGACTGTAAGTCGCTTTGGATAAAAGCGTCTGCTAAATGGCATATTATTATTATTATTATTATTATTATTATTATTATTAGAGCGTTTTTGTATTTTTGGTCCCTCCGATAACACATTGACAACCAATACAAAATGTGTTCTATTGAAGCGTTCTTGGTTCTAGGTACAGGAGGCTGCTCGGAGAGAAGGCAGCGTGCACAGTAAGCTTGCCTGAATAATTGGGCATGTGTGAACGTATTGGTGGCCACATTAATTATAGGACGACTTGGGAGTGATGATCCTCGACAAATAGAGCATGAGAAGGCCATATTTTCCGATGGTAGGCCTGTCTTTGTACCTTGCTAATATACCTTTCTGCACCTAGTAAACTTAATAGACCCATTTACTGATCCAAGTGGTTGCATAATCAGGCCTAGGCTGTATGCAGTTATTTTGGCATGAACCATTCAAAGCAGGACGTTTGAGCAGTTATTCAAATCAGTCTACATCACTGCAGTTTACAGCCCTAGACAATAATTGTGTACTCACTTGATAACAATAATACACTCCTCATTGCACTGTGTTGTAGCTTAGGTATAATAATTATATTGTCTAAAAACGTAGGCATAATCAATGTCCGGGACTGCAGAGCGCATCAGCCTGGAGGAACGCACAGACCTGCCATTTCATAATCTGTATTTTTTTCTTGAAAGGTAAAATATTTATAGCCCTACTATTTAGCTATTGTATGGCCTAATATCTAGCTAATATTTAGCTTCTTACTTCGGCTACACATCTCTAGCCTCTCTCTTCCAGCTGTTCCCGTGCGCAATAGGCTAGGCTATGCAAGCCTCCGCTATTCCTCTTCATGTGAAATCGCAGGAAAAGCTATAGGCTACAAAAGCTATAGGACATTTATTTTAGCATCTTTTATACTAGGCCTAAAAACCTTTTTTCGTGGAGAGAAACAGGCTTGCTCTTGCTAAATGTAAAATGGGCCAAAATGAGCTGTTGCACAGGACAAACAGAGATGAGAACACTGAAAAAGATCCAAACAAATTGACAATCATTCGAAAAATGGAAATCACTTGAGCAACGAGGCAAGCAATGTAAAAGATGCGCAGGCAAAACAGTGTTTGTTGAATTGCTACATTTTAAATGAGTTTCTATATTTTTCATGACACGTTCATTGAAGTATTATTTGCAGTTGTCACTATGACAAATCACCCTGAGGTACTGAATGTTCTTGTTATCGCGTTAATAGGCAGCGTGCAGTAGGATACAGTGATCAGTTGATTGACGGGTGTACAGCAGAACGAGAAACGGTCCACTGGTGTGGATGCTCGCCAACGTTTGTAGTTATGTATAATTTATCATTATAGTTATCGCCCTTGGTGTGAATGGCCCTATATCCTGTCAGAAAAAGAAAACAGTTCTGTCCTTTACGCTCCATAGCGCACCAACTGTGATTTTGTGCTCTTTATTTAGTCATCAAAGGCTAAGCAGAGCTCATGCTTTGAGCCATCAGTGTTTGTAGAACATCTCGTTTTTTTGTGGCCTGGGGAGAATAAATCTCCCTGATGTTTCCAAGCTAGATTCATTCTAAAGGTTCTCCCATCCCCCTCTTGGTACTGTATGTCTTACACACATCCTTGCAGACATTTCTACTCTGTACACACAGTTTAAAAAAACAATGCCAACCTTTGGCTCCTTTCATCTCTAAAACTACATATACAGACGAATGAAAAAAGTGAAAAGATTCAGAAGGATTATTATGAAGGTTTTGGATCTGGTGATTTTAGCGGGAACGATGTCAGTCCAGTGAGTGGTGCTTTGTTTGTTTATCTGATTGTCCCCTTCTCTCCTGTAGACTGCTGTACAACTGGTCCATGTCCCTGCCGTGTAACATGGTGCTGAAGAAGGCAGTAGACAGCCTGCTCTGCTCCATGTGCCACATCCACCCCAGCTACTTCTCTCTGCTCATGTCCTGGATGGGCATCGTGGCCCCGCCCACCGCCGCCCAATCTCAGGCCCAGCACCGCCTCTCCATGACGGACGACGGAAAGAAGCAGCACGACCTCAGCAGCGCCAATGCTAACGCCACCACCAGTGCCGCTGCCACCGGCCTCACCGATGACTCCAAGCACGCGCGGCCGCCCATCGCCCTGTCCGAGTCTGAACTGGCCACTCTGGCTGCAGCCTCCCAGTCACCCGGGGCGATAGAACAGCTGCTGGACTCAGGCCTGCCCTCTCTGCTGGTCCGCAGCCTGGCCGGACTCTGCTGTGGCCTCCTGGCTGCCGCTGACCTGCCCCTGCCTGCCACCGCCCAGGCTGAACGACGGCAACACCATCACAACCACCACCCCCACTGCTCCTCCTCCTCTTCTTCATCTTCCTCTCAGAGCAGGGTCCCCCTCTCTGCAGAGCTGGCAGCCCCAGTGCTGCGTTTCCTTACAGAGGTGGGGAACAGTCATGCCATGAAGGACTGGCTTGGTGGGCCGGAAGTGAACTCGCTGTGGACCGCTCTGCTGTTCCTGCTGTGCCACTCCAGCGCTAGCGCAGGGAGAGCCAGTGGTGTCCAGGGGCACACGGGAGCCCACTCTGCTGCCTCCGGTGGTGCGTGCTGCCCCCCTCCTCCACCGCCACCCCTGCCCTCTGGGTCACGCTACTCTCTAGCCTCCTCGGCCCGGGGCAGCGGGCTCACCACCCAGCAGAGGACGGCCATCGAGAACGCCACAGTGGCCTTCTTCCTGCAGTGCATCTCCTGCCACCCCAACAACCAGCGGCTCATGGCACAGGTCTGGTGGAATGCATTGACTACACACATTTCCACTTGACCAACAGTGTCTGTGATGGTTTACTAACATGTGTGTTTATGGTGGTCTCTCCCTCTCCGTAGGTGCTGTGTGAGCTCTTCCAGTTGGCCCCCCAGCGTGGAAATGTGCCCATCTCTGGCAACATCTCTGGCTTCATCCGCAGGCTGTTCCTGCAACTCATGCTGGAGGACGAGAAGGTCACAGTCTTCCTGCAGTCGCCCTGTCCGGTGGGTATCAAGTTTTCGTAGGCTCTGATCTCGGATCAGCTCTCCATACCCTCAATCCTAAACTTAACCATAAGGTGGGAAAATGTCAAACTGACCTTAGATCAGAGTCTTGGAGCAATTTAATTATCCTACCTATTGACTTGCATTAGAAAGGAATAATGCTATGATGTGATATCCCCAGGTGGCCACAAGGGGCAAGCCCAGCGGTACAGACAATCCCTCCTCACTCAAGGCTTTCCCCAGACTGATGCTTGTCGGGGAAACGGCACCGCACCTCAGTCACATCAATGCTCCATATTTCACCCTCCTCAATGATCAGTTGTAATGAGTGGAGTTTAGAGAGCAGTCACGGTGGGGGGGAAGGGGTTTCAATTGTCTAAAGCTAATTTAATTTTAACCTCCTACCTCTCGTTGTCCTCTGTTCTGCCCCATCTCCTTTTTGATGAAGTGTGAACAGTGTCAGGGAAGGGTGAGGGTCATTCCATGGACAAGGTGAAGGATGACTGTTGTGCATGGCATGCCGAGAGGTTTCTGATTATGCACGACGACAAACCTACATCTAACTTAGAGGAGGTCATTTGTGTGCTAAATTACACAAGGCATCCTGGGAATGGCATCAGTGAAGGTTAATCATGTATGATCAGTAGGTGATTAATAGCAGGGTGGGTCTACATGCTAATGTGTTTACCCATTAGGTAATGTCAGACAGTCCACTTTGTCTTGCCTTTACCCCCAAATGTTTTTACTTACCGGTACATCAGGCTTTTTCAGATCTGCGGAAAGTTAATGACGTACTCCATACAACATTTTGATCTCATCAGCATTGAAATTATGACGTCATTTGATCTGTGATATTTAAGGAAGGATCACTACATTTCTCCCTAATCTGCATCTCACTGGAGGGAACTTGACATTTTGATTTGCTGTCAATCAAAAAAAGGGTAGACTTTATTATGCTAGCTACCATATCAAGATATGGATTCTTGATCATTGTTGTTCCTATGAGAAGTGTATCAGACTTGCCTAAAAGCCAAGGTGCATGTTTCAAACAGCCTTTTATATTACATCATCCTAATGGCTTCTCCTTCCAGGCTAGTGTCTGTGGTGTAGTGAGTTGTGTCAGGAATGTGTACTGTGGGGACTGAATGAGTGGGCTGAGGTTGTGTTTGGAGCTGCAGTGAGTTGTCCAATGACCCTCAGTAGCTGAGCCGTGCTCTGGCAACACCATGCCTGTCGCCTGTAGGTCTCGGAAAGCAATAGATGTCGCCTGGGATGTTGTGGACATGTAACATTCATGCTGAATAAGAAGCCTTGTCAACTTCAATAAAGGCAGAGGCAGGAGTGACAGAGTGGGAGGTCTTTAGCCAAGGCCGGCCTCATTCGCTCTTAATGTGGCCCTGCATAGTGCTTCCATAACTTGCGTCTCTCACTCGTAGTCATGATCATTCATAACATTGGTAGTAGTGGTATTATGTACTTGGTCTGTCCTAATACTTTCTCATCTATCTTCAGCTGTACAAGGGACGCATCAACGCTACCAGCCATGTGATCCAGCACCCCATGTATGGAGCAGGGCACAAGTACCGCACACTCCACCTCCCCATCTCCACCACCCTGGCTGAAGTCCTGGACCGGGTGTCTGGTATGTCTGCTGCCCCTACACAACCGTCACTATTGATGGGGACGGAGTTATGTAAGAAGCACTGAATCCAATTTTTCTTTGTGCTCTATTAAATAACTGTTCCATTTCCTAAAATAGACATTGTGACAGTCTCTCTATAAACTAACCTGGCCTGTCCACTTCTCCTTAGGGGGATGGTGTCCACACTTATAATCTCAGGAAGCATATATGCTATGTCCATTAATTTGACAAGTATTTCGCTGCACTGGTAATAATATCTGCAAATCTGTGTACGCGACCAATAAACTTTGTGTCCAGTGCCACTCGGACAAACCCTCCTCCCACAGCCACAGACACACGGGATCTAAATGGGGGGGAAACCCATTCTCCGTACGCTGCTCATCATTCAAGCATTTTATCCCCTCTCACTGGGTCCTTACATTTGTGAAAAGGCAGACATATTTGAAGTTAATGCACCTTGTCAGCACCTCGCACATTGTCGGACACACACACAAATGCATGGAGAAAACACACACGCACGCTCGCAAACACGATAACTCGCGCGCACACACACATAATCTCCCTGGGCATAAACATTGACCTTTTCAGGCGACTGCTGCGTCCACTCACAGCTTCTCATTAGCATGAGTGCGGAAGAATGTCCCGCCATATTAGCGTTCCAGCAGGTGGAGATAGCGCTCTGATTTAATGGCTACGAAGTTCATCAGCTGGTGGTAACTGCGTTCATAGAGAACATCAGTACAAACTTTCACTCAACCTCCGTCCACAAGCCTAACATAGTGGCAGTTAAATGACACACCCTCGTGCCCCATTCTTTAACCCTGCTGGTCAACTCTATGATTGAAATTGCCCTGCGTGCGCTGCTGCACGGATTTTTTTGTATTTATTTTGTGTTGGCCTTTACTAGAAGCCCCAGAGTTTGTAAGAAGCACCGAATCCAATGTTTCCTTGTGCTCTGTTAAATAACCCCTCTCTATTTCCTAAAATAGTCGTTGGGCCCAGTCTCTCTATAAACTGACCCGGCCTGTCCCCTTCTCCTTAGGGGGACGATGTCCATACCTATAATCTCAGGGTGCAAATAGGCTATGTCCATTCTAGATTAGAAAAGCCCTCTAAAAACATGCACCCCCCTCAAAACATGATCGAACAGTAATATATACCCAGATGGGAGAATTGTTCAATTTAAGGCTTTATCTGGTTGTCAATGTTTATTTTTTTGTTTATAAAATAAATAAATATTTAACCTTTATTTAACCAGGTAGGCCAGTTGAGAACAAGTTCTCATTTACAACTGCGACCTGGCCAAGATAAAGCAAAGCAGTGTGATTAAAAACAACAACACAGAGTTACATATGGAATAAACAAAACGTACAGTCAATAACACAATAGAAAATCTATATACAGTGTGTGCAAATGTAGTAAGTTATGGAGGTAAGGCGGCAATAAATAGGCCATAGTGCAAAATAATTACAATTTAGTATTAACACTGGAGTGATAGATGTGCAGAAGATGATGTGCAAATAGAGATACTGGGGTGCAAATGAGCAAAATAAATAACAATATAAATAACAATATGGGGATGAGGTAGTTGGGTGGGCTAATTACAGATGGGCTGTGTACAGGTGCAGTGATTGGTAAGCTGCTCTGACAACTGATGCTTAAAGTTAGTGAGGGAGATAAGTGTCTCCAGCTTCAGAGATTTTTGCAGTTCGTTCCAGTCATTTGCAGCAGAGAAACTGGAAGGAATGGCAGCCAAAGGAGGTGTTGGCTTTGGGGATGACTAGTGAGATATACCTGCTGGAACGCAGACTACAGGTGGGTGTTGCTATGGTGACCAATGAGCTAAGATAAGGCAGGGATTTGCCTAGAAGTGATTTTATAGATGACCTGGAGCCAGTGGGTTTGGCGACGAATATGTAGTGAGGGCCAGCCAACGAGAGCGTACAGGTCACAATGGTGGGTAGTATATGGGGCTTTGGTGACAAAACGGATGGCACTGTGATAGACTACATCCAATTTGCTGAGTAGAGTGTTGGAAGCTATTTTGTAAATGACATCGCCGAAGTCAAGGATCGGTAGGATAGTCAATTTTACGAGGGCATGAGTGAAGGAGGCTTTGTTGCGAAATAGGAAGCCGATTCTAGATTTAACTTTGGATTGGAGATGCTTAATGTGAGTCTGGAAGGAGAGTTTACGGTCTAACCAGACACCTAGGTATTTGTAGTTGTCCACATATTCTAAGTCAGACCCGCCGAGAGTAGTGATTCTAGTCGGGCGGGCGGGTGCAAGCAGCGTTCGATTGAAGAGCATGCATTTAGTTTTACTAGCGTTTAAGAGCAGTTGGAGACCACAGAAGGAGTGTTGTATGGCATTGAAGCTTGTTTGGAGGTTTGTTAACACAGTGTCCAATGAAGGCCAGATGTATACAAAATGGTGTCGTCTGCGTTATGGTGGATCTGAGAGTCACCAGCAGCAAGAGCGACATCATTGATATACACAGAGAATAGAGTCGGCCCGAGAATTGAACCCTGTGGCACCCCCATAGAGACTGCCAGAGGTCCAGACAACAGGCCCTCCGATTTGACACATTGAACTCTATCTGAAAAGTAGTTGGTGAACCAGGCGAGGCAGTCATTTGAGAAACCAAGGCTATTTAGTCTGCCAATTAGAATGCGGTGATTGACAGAGTCAAAAGCCTTGGCCAGGTCGATGAAGACGGCTACACAGTACTGTCTTTTATCGATCGTGGTTATTATATCGTTTAGGACCTTGAGCGTGGCTGAGGTGCACCCATGACCAGCTCGGAAACTAGATTGCATAGCGGAGAAGGTACGGTGGGATTCAAAACGGTCGGTGATCTGTTTGTTAACTTGGCTTTCAAATACTTTCAAAAGGCAGGGCAGGATGGATATAGGTCTGGAACAGTTTGGATCTAGTGTCACCCCCTTTGAAGAGGGGGATGACCGCGGCAGCTTTCCAATCTCTGGGGATCTCAGACGATACGAAAGAGAGGTTGAACAGGCTAGTAATAGGGGTTTGCTACAATTTCGGCGGCTAATTTTAGAAAGAAAGGGTCCAGATTGTCTAGCCCAGATGATTTGTAGGGGTCCAGATTTTGCAGCTCTTTCCGGACATCAGCTATCTGAAATTGGGTGAAGGAGAAGCGGGGGGGGGGGCATGGGCAAGTTGCAGCGGAGGGTGCAGAGCTGGTGGCCGGGGTAGGGGTAGCCAGGTGGAAATTATGGCCAGCCGTAGCAAAATGCTTATTGAAATTCTCGATTATCGTAGATTTATCGGTGGTGACAGTGTTTCCTAGCCTCAGTGCAGTGGGTAGCTGGGAAGAGGTGCTCTTATTCTCCATGGACTTTACAGTGTCCCAAAACTTTTTGGAGTTAGTGCTACAGGATGCAAATTTCTGTTTGAAAAAGCTAGCCTTTGCTTTCCTAACTGATTGTGTATATTGGTTCGTGACTTACCTGAAAAGTTGCATATCGCGGCGGCTGTTCAATGGTAATGCAGTACGCCACAGGATGTTTTTGTGCTGGTCAAGGGCAGTCAAGTCTGCGGTGAATTTTTTGAATGGGGCATGCTTATTTAAGATGGAGAGGAAAGCACTTTTGAAGACCATTCAGGCATCCTCTACTGACGGTAGGAGGTCAATATCCATCCAGGATACCCGGGCCAGGTCAATTAGAAAGGCCTGCTCGCTGAAGTGTTTTAGGGAGCGTTTGACAGTGATGAGGGGTGGTCATTTGACCGCGGACCCATTACGGATGCAGGCAATGAGGCAGTGATCGCTGAGATCGTGGTTGAAGACAGCGGAGGTGTATTTAGAGGGAAAATTAGTCAGGATGATATCTATGAGGGTGCCCATGTTTACGGATTTAGGGTTGTACCTGGTAGGTTCCTTGATAATTTGTGTTAGATTGAGGGCATCTAGTTTAGATTGTAGGACGGCCGGGGTGTTAAGCATATCCCAGTTTAGGTCACCAAGCAGTACGAACTCTGAGGATAGCAATTCACATATGGTGTCCAGGGCACAACTGGGGGCTGAGGGCAAGCGCCAACAGTGAGACTTATTTCTGGAAAGGTGGATTTTTAGAATGTCAAGAGTGTGGTGGTGGGCTCCAGCTTTGTGACAGCATGGCACAGTTAGCTGTGTGGCTATGATAAATTGCTCTCCTCTTGGAACCTTGAGAACACCAGATGGAGGCCTGATACAACAGGGCTTTATGAGGCTCTACCCAGTGAGGTAGGGGCAGGCTCTGTTAATGATACAGCACAGCAGAGACTGCTACATACAGCTAGCGCTAGCCAGGGGTCTTTTAAAGGAGCCTGTGTTAGTGGCCCTTGGAATTGCTAATAGCAGATGATCTGCCATCAAGCCCATCTTATCTGAACTCTCAGAGAATGGAGGACTGAGATGGGCTAGATATCTCTTGTTGATTGCGTTGCCTTGTTTGCGCGTACGTTAGGGTTGATGTCAATACTTCTGTGCAAATGACCAGTTGGCCAGTGGCATCTACTCTTTCACATAAGTGGCTTGTTACCGAAGGGTGGCTTGTTACCGAAGGTTGGCTCTAACGTGGCCCGTCTCTCTCCCTCCCTCTTTCAGACACCCCCAGCATCACAGCAAAGCTGATCAACGAGCAGAAGGAGGACAAGGAGAAGAAGAATCAAGAGGAGAAAGAGAAGATGAAGACCGACAGTGGTTTCCAGGACAACTACAGCGTTGTCGTGGCCTCAGGTACGTTTGGCCCTCTCCGATCTGTCAGCCTATCATGGCGGGCCACCGCATCCCTTCCCTCCCACGCTTGCCAATCATTTTGGCTTAGCATTAATTTATTTATTCTATAGCACCAATTAGAGGGCAGGAATTGTTTGGCTGGTAGCTGGGCTTCCAGCCCTATGTTGAGCTCCTGCACCGAATGTAAATGATTGGTCTCTTTGTATATGGAAATAAGCCCTTGAATAAAAAATGATGATTTTTACAGATGCTCATGTAAATGGACAAATGGCTAAATATCCCATTTTATCTTAAATCAATTAAGTGTTTATCTTGAAATATTGAAAGCACTAGACAGAAGAACCTCTGGAATCACATTCACTAGGATGTAAAAGTGCCATTTCACGTGATAAAATGACCCGAGTGTGTTTCCCTCTCAGGCTTGAAGTCCCAGTCGAAGAGAGCTCTTTCCACCCCTCCCCGTCCCCCTTCGCGGAGGGGCCGTGTGATGAGCGACAAGCTGACATCCTCCTCAGGTGTGGACCCCTCTGCCAAAACGCTCAGCGTGCCTGTCTTCCACCTCTACCACAAGCTGCTCCCAGGTACTGTACACACACACAGGGTTGTCAGCTCCCCTCCTTCCAGCACCCCCCTCTGCCAAGGGAAGCCTATTGATCCGACCTGTTTAATGAAGCAGTGACCTCAGTCAATTCATTGAGCCAGTGTGGCTGAGTGTCCTTTGGCTCGTTCTAGTGTGTATTGCTGTGACCCTGGGGTGTCAAGGTAAATGTTAATTTAGCTTTTGATACTTTAGACATTGTGTCAATACTGAAAATCACAGCCATCAAGATCCAAGTATTAACTAACTCTGGGAAGATGAGCAAAAACATGATCACACCTGGGTTTGCAAAGATACAAATGTACTAGGCGCAAAAGCAGCACTCCATCCATGATGTCTTGTCTTCACATGTAGTCATTGTTATCTAGGTCACTAGCCTTTATGTCATGTAGCTGTCATGTATTTCCTGACCCTCTGGGCCTGGTAGTGTGACCGGAGAGTGACCGCAAGGCTTTGGTTCGTCACTGAACACTGTGTCTCATCCCTCCACCCCCCTCAGGTCAGCCCCTGCCGGCAGAGATGACACTGGCCCAGCTGTTGACCCTGCTTTACGACCGTAAGCTGCCCCAGGGCTACCGCTCCATCGACTTGACTGTTAAGCTGGGCTCCAAGGTCATCGCCGACCCAGGCCTTTCCAAGACGGACTCCTTCAAACGGCTCCGCTCAGAGAAAGGTATGTAAGAGCACGCACGTACATACAAGCGCATACTTGCATTCAGACATAAGCGCGTGCGCACACACACACACACAACCACACACTCCTTCTACCTCCCTCTGCGTCTGTCACTTTTCTTCTTGCTCTGTAGTTAGTGTGTACAGTTGTGGTCAAAAGTTTTGAGAATGACACACGTATTGGTCTTCACAAAGTTTGCTGCTTCAGTGTTTTTAGATATTTTTGTCAGATGTTACTATGGTATACTGAAGTATAATTACAAGCATTCCATAAGTGTCAAAGGCTTTTATTGACAATTGCATTACGTTTATGCAAAGAGTCAATATTTGCATTGTTGACCCTTCTTTTACAAGACCTCTGCAATCCGCCATGGCATGCTGTCAATTAACTTCTGGGCCACATCCTGACTGGTGGAAGCCCATTCTTGCATAATCAATGCTTGGAGTTTGTTAGAATTTGTGTGTTTTTGTTTGTCCACCCGCCTCTTGAGGATTGACCACAAGTTCTCAATGGGATTAAGGTCTGGGGAGTTTCCGGACCCAAAATGTTGATGTTTTGTTCCCCGAGCCACTTAGTTATCACTTTTGCCTTATGGCAAGGTGCTCCATCATGCTGGAAAAGGCATTGTTCGTCACCAAACTGTTCGTGGATGGTTGGGAGAAGTTGCTCTGGGAGGATGTGTTGGTACCATTCTTTATTCATGGCTGTGTTCTTAGGCAAAATTGTGAGTGAGCCCACTCCCTTGGCTGAAAAGCAACCCCACACATGAATGGTCTCAGGATGCTTTACTGTTGGCATGACACAGGACTGATGGTAGCGCTCACCTTGTCTTCTCCGGACAAGCTTTTTTCCGGATGCCCCAAACAATCGGAAAGGAGATTCATCAAAGAAAATGACTTTACCCCAGTCCTCAGCAGTCCAATCCCTATACCTTTTGCAGAATATCAGTCTGTCCCTGATGTTTTTCCTGGAGATAAGTGGCTTCCTCGCTGCCCTTCTTGACACCAGGCCATCCTCCAAAAGTCTTCGCCTCACTGTGCGTGCAGATGCACTCACACCTGCCTGCTGCCATTCCTGAGCAAGCTCTGCACTGGTGGTGCCCCGATCCCGCAGCTGAATCAACTTTAGGAGACGGTCCTGGCGCTTGCTGGACTTTCTTGGGCGCACTGAAGCATTCTTCACAACAATTGAACCTCTCTCCTTGAAGATCTTGATGATCCGATAAATGGTTGATTTAGATGCAATCTTACTAGCAGCAATATCCTTGCCTGTGAAGCCCTTTTTGTACAAAGCAATGATGTCGGCACATGTTTCCTTGCAGGTAACCATGGTTAACAGAGGAAGAACAATGATTTCAAGCACCACCCTCCTTTTAAAGCTTCCAGTCTGTTATTCTAACTCAATCAGCATGACAGGGTGAACTCCAGCCTTGTCCTCGTCAACACTCTCACCTGTGTTAACGAGAGAATCACTGACATGATGTCAGCTGGTCCTTTTATGGCAGGACTGAAATGCAGTGGAAATATTTTGGGGGGATTAAGTTCATTTTCATGGCAATGAGGGACTTTGCAATTAATTGCAATTCATCTGATCACTCTTCATAACATTCTGGAATATATGCAAATTACCATCATAAAAACTGAGGCAGCAGTTAATAACAAATTCTTATTTACAATGACGGCCTACATTGTAAAATGTATATTGTGAAAATTAATATTTGTGTCATTCTCAAAACTTTTGACCACGACTGTACAGTGAGCCCCGACCGTCTCTCTCCACGCCTTCCCTGACAGCCCATTCCACAGAGGGATTAATGGCTCTCCCCCTTCACTGCAATCCATTTCTCTGTCTGAGCGCTGGGCCTCTGTCTCCTGAGATGTTGTCAGGTGCCATTACCAGTCTCTGGAACGGGTGGCCCAGTGTGCGATGCATACTCACTCTGCTGTTTTTCACTGTGTTGAGTAATGGGGCTAAGGGAGGAAATGTGTATCCAGTTCTTCAATGATGCTGTACACTAGTTGCGTCCAACTCATTTTGCACCTGGGGCAGCATTCGGTCTTCAACAAGGTCTGGAGGGCCGCACTGAAAGTTGCTTATATTTCCTTGCAGTCAAAATGTGCTAAAAATTGTCCTCTATCATTTTCTATGCTACCCGGCTGTTTAGCTTTCATTGAGGTGATTTTATTAGGGCACTGGACAGTCAAGCTATGAATTGAGGTCCATTATCATTTCTACACAATTTTGATTTGGTGGAGTCATTTTAACGTATATTGAGTTTGTTTGGCCTGCCGGCCGTATGTTTGGCACCCCTGCTGTGTACGCCTTCTCTCGCTCTTAGGCCGGGGTTTACTTTAGATAGAAAGCTATTATTTTATGATCATAAATTGACTTCACTGTAAGAGAAAGATGGAAATGTGCGCTGTACGTCAGAAATGATTCAGATCCAACCAGGGAATCTGAGCTTGGACGAGGGAATGGAGGCTTGAAAATGGCATGGGTGCATCTTAATGCCTTTAGCTGTAGTAAGTACAGGCCAGTGCCTTCAGTCTTTTTCCATCAAGTCCCATTTTAATGTAATGGGGTTATTTTGGTCCCCCCTTGCATCACATATTACCTGGTATTCCTGCTTCGAAAGAAAAACTCTGCATGAAAGCTCCCAGTGCGACCTGACCACCCAATCAGATTCCACCCTATACTTTTCAAGCCCTGCTTGTTCCCAAAGCTGTTTTAGCCTTAAACGTTGGGGAAACCTTTAGACAAGATTCACGTCCTCTATAAATCTCACTATAACATCTCTAAAAGATTCATGTCTGATATAGATTTTATACTAACACACTACGCTCCATGTAATGGTTTCATGTGTTGTGGTAAATGTTATTAGTCTTGCATTGGAGCAGGATTTTAGGGGTGATGTACTAGATTTAGCCTCCCCTCTCCTAGCTTTGACAGTCAGTACCAGGTCACACATGATGATATGGGGAGGATACGTTCTGCACATTACGATATGACAGCCAGCCAGAACAGTTGATGTCTCAGTTTGATGATGTCAGCACTAGTAATGTGCAAACCTGGTAAGATCGTTTGGTTGCCTGGTTCAATAATCCAGTGATTTTACTAGTAGCCTACGGCTACACAAACACCATCTTTAGGTGCCGTCTCAGCCATAATGCATTCAAACGGAACTAATAGCTGACAAAACAGAGTCCAAATCTAGGTGTTTGCGCTTACAAATGTGTTAATACAAGTGTGTAGTCCAAACTAATCTGATTTTAAAAAATCCACTACACCCTGTAATTCCATACCATTAGGGCTCAATTCAATGTAGTTTCCACTAACTCTGCGGTAAGATATTGTTTGCAGTAAGATATTGTTTGCTTTACATAGAAACCCACTTTAGTGCCTTTTTTCTCTCTCGCTGCAGTCTAGTTGTACCATTGTAAAAAGAGCACTGCTACAAAGCCCAGACCCTGTCTCTCTTTCCGTCAGTGTGGATATTGATTATTTCCAGTGGCAGTTCACAGCCTGTATGCCTTCCCTGGCACCCTGGGGCTAATTGCTAACACTAGCCGCCACCACCTACTGTCCAAGCAGTGGAGAGCGTCAACTCGTACCTGCAGTGCACCATCTTCTTCCTCATATCAGTCCTATCTATCAGTCACACTGGATGACTTGTCCGTCCCCCTGTTGGGTGAGATATTTAAAAAGGCAACTGTCAATCAGTTCAGCCACCCCACTACTAGAACAGTGGTCTGTTAGTGGTTACCCAAGATGGGAGGCCGGTGACCTGCATGTTATCTGCTAATGAGTCTGCCCAGCTCCAAACCCATTTCATCAAGACTGTCTTCAGCCAGACACTAACCACCTGATTAGGTCAATCATTGTCTTCATCGAACCGCTTTAGTTTAACCTCTGTGCACTCTGGAGTTCAGATAATTAGTTGAGGCGTATAGATTAGAAACTGTCTGAAGCCTGCCAACGGTGTATATTCAGCACCACTGCTTTCTTCTCTGGTCTAGGGTAAAGGAACACTTTATGGAAAGACCTCAGCCCCATTTTTCTGTGCGCTGAATCATATAGTAGGCTATATGCAGTAAAATGCCTGCCTGCCAACACTTACTACGTAGCTCACCTTACATTTCCCCAGATAGCTTACGATACCGCCTTTTCCCAAAACAAATCTTTCTGGAATCTTCTGTCTCGAGACCCATTGATGCTAATAAATGGAGGGAAGAGGTGACCCTCACTAACAGTCCTGCAAGAGGCAGGAGGAGACATGGAGCGATCTCGTAAATCAGCGCGGAGGCTTTGACCAGGGAGAGCTTATAGAATCCATTTTACCAGGCTCAGCCCAACGGCCATCCACTGAACTGAAGACGGGTACATGGTGAGGTCTAGCACCAGCCCCCTTAAAAGCCTTCAACTTCCCCAAATAGGCCAGGCCTTTTAGAGTGAAATGGGTTTTGTTCCTCCAACCATTTTAGGTCTCTAGACCTCCTGATTTATCATCTGGAAGTCTCAGCCTAATAGGATGCACCTTGCATAGTAAAGGTACTGGAACATTCTGTAAAATATGTTTGTTCTTGAGCAGAATTATACAAATCCTTGCCATTCACAATTTGTCCTCTGTTTCTCGCTGATCTTATCTGATATGCTCCTCTGAAGTCTAATGATGCCCTTTTCCCCGTGCCTTCTTGGTTGCATTTGAAATGTAACAACTCACTGGGTTGATGCTGTTTAGATATTCTCTGTGTAGCTCAGTCTCTCCTTGTGGCCCGCTGAGAGACGAGCGGTTCCTTCCCTCTCCATCATGTCTAATCCTGTTTTGGAAGTCTAGAGAGCACGGGCCCTGTTACAAATCGTATCAGTCACAACTTTTTAATTCACCATGAGGAGGACGGCGAAAAATCCCTTTAGAGACTGGAGCTATTAATCTTTTATTTTATTTTCTTCTCCAGGAGAGATGATGTGCAGCTTTTTTTGTAGATGACCTAACAATCGACTGGGGCTTTACATCATCATAAAACAGGCTGGCCACACTGCAGAATGAGAACTATAATGGGGTTCCATTTCTTTGGACCGTCTACAGAGCCACCCCCTGACGTTCAAACAGCGACAAGTAGTCTGTGCCCTTGATTCTTTAATCCGTGTGCATTTCATCCAGAGTGACACGTCCTTTTCCCAACTACAACCATTCGCAGATTTATGCATTCACATATAAACATTGAAATGGCACTCCACTCCCGTATGTCTGGAAAACTGCCTCTCTCCTTGGTTGCTTGAACTTGATTAATGAATAGTGTGATGGCTCTGTTGGTTTTTCCCTCTCTCTCTTGATCCTCGAATGAGAGATGAGTTATCTCATTAGGTGTCTGAGATGTAAGCAATTTCCCTCTGCAGGGCATCCCATTATTTACTTGTCATGGTTGGTTGAGGTCAGCACACAGAAGAACATACGTCACAGAACATAGCTAGTGTCCCAATGAAAACCCCTCCAGAGTAATAAGTGGCCTTTTCTCTAACCCTCCTCTGCTTCTCCCTCCTCCAGTTGAACACTGTGACATGCTGAGTAGCTGTCCAGAGGACGAGCCCATGACCTCGGGGGAGGAGAGTCTTGACGCAGCCATCGATGAGTCCATGCTGGAGACCAACCCCATCCAGTCTCCCCTGCAGGTGTTTGCAGGCATGGGTGGTCTGGCCCTGATTGCAGAGAGACTGCCCATGCTCTATCCAGACGTCATCCAACAGGTTAGACCGCCACTGATACAATTCTAATACCTATGTAACTAACACCACCAGTCAAATAACCCTTTCACAACCTGCTTCATTGGAATTATTTCATTGTAGTCCTACAATGTTTAGCCCATGTTTCTAGATATTATGTTTATAATATAGCCCATAATCTAGAGCCTTATATTTCAAGGGAAATGTCACAATTTTTCATTTCATATTCATCAGCTCCAGCACCACCCCAACATCAACATATGTGAAAATGTCGCATTTCTATGTTTTGTAGTAAAAAAGATGCAGTAAGATTAGTGTTTCCAATGACATCGTTGTGCATCGTGTGATTTTAACCAATTATGAGTATGCATTGCCTAATTGCCTACAGATTGTATACTAATTGGTTGATGTCATTGGAAACACTTATCTTCCTCTATATTTTTTACTACAGAACATAGACATTTTCACATGTCGATGTTGGGGTGGTGCTGGAGATGATGAATATGAAGTTGAAATGTTCCTTTAAGAAGTTCAAGTTACCTTTGCTATATAGAACGTTCCAATGCAGATCTGCAGTTGCCAAAGTAATGCCGTGTCTTTACTTTGGGCCCAGCCTATTGAGAGGCATGGCAAGTCACTGGGTTTGCCGTTCAGTCTAAATCCGTATTTGTCTCCTCTGCGCTCCCCCGGGTACTACATCATGCCTCCTAAATGAAAGTAAATGGATACTTAAACAGTAATTGCATAGTGACAAGGTGAGTAGCTGGAATGGATTCTGAGAGCTGCCAGGTACTAAATCTGTTTTTTCTTTTGTTATTTTCTCCCTCCTCCCAAATTGTTGCAGCGAATTGAATTATTCAGGCAGTCTCCCAGAGCTACTGGTGGTTTGAAGCAGACGCCCCACGAGGGCTACCAAGTGAGATGATTTGTTTTGTACTTAGCATTGTGATGACTATGAATCATATACATGATTGGTCGTTGGTTGGTTTATCATAACCCTTTCTCAACAGGATATTACATCATTCTGCCTTAGTTTAACCCTTTGTCTCACTGGATAGTGTTTGTAGGGCTCTTAAGGCTGTGAATAATTGAAGCGTTCTGCTCTCACCCTGAGCGAGACTATTAGCAAAGTCAACTTAAGGCATCGATATTGATGCAGGTGAGGCTTTTCTGTTTACCCAGGACTGACTCTGTGTAGTGTTTTCTGATAGGTTAGCCAAACAGCCCAGGTCTATACCTTTTGACCCACTGGTGTTAAGCTGTTAACTCACAGCACACCCTGTTCCTGGAGATCCGCTCTGGCTCTTAGTACAACTGAGCTTGAATTGATTATATTGATCACAACTATGCATAAAATAACTTTATTTCTCTGCAGTGCTGCAGCTCCGATACTTGCCTTCATCTTAAAGGGATATGTCTGGAGTTTGGCTATAAAACCCTTTATCTACTTCCCCAGATTCCGTTGAACTCATGGATACCATTTCTATGTCTTATTCCCAGGGCACTATGCCAAGTCCCACAGCAGCTCTATGGATCTGAATAACAGCTCTCTAGTTCCATATACCCCCTACTACCCTCAGTGCCCAAACACAACACATGACCTTGAGATCCCATCCGAGTCAGCACATCTGTCAGCATTGTCTTCTAACCGCATTTTAACCCTGGTTCGTCCTGTGAAGGTGAGTGCTCCGGTGGTGCCCTCCACCACGCAGGAGAAGCCCAAGGACAGCGACCAGTTTGAGTGGGTCACCATCGAGCAGTCTGGCGAGCTCGTGTACGAGGCGCCAGAGACCATGGCCGCCGAGCCTCCGCCCATCAACAAGTCGTCAGTGCAGACCATGTCGCCCATCCCCGCCCACTCGCTGGCGGCCTTCGGTCTGTTCCTGCGCCTGCCGGGCTACGCTGAGGTGTTGCTGAAGGAGAGGAAGCATGCCCAGTGTCTGCTCCGCCTGGTGCTGGGAGTCACAGATGACGGCGAGGGCAGTAAGTGACACAACACCTCTCACACAGCTTTAGACGTGGTCAGGAAAACTCCTGGCCCTATTAATGGATGATTTATATGCATGTTCATATTTGGGTACACCGTTGAGGATGACCAGTTCCCAATGCTCCCAGTATAGGATGCTGCTGCAGGTTTCCTAGGGACAAACATTGTCAGCCCTAATAGCAGTTCACTTTTTTACCCGCTAATGCTCAGACTGACTTTGTCAGGCAGTTGATCTTGCCAAGCTGTGAACCAAGCGGATCGATAATTCCCTGAATACATAGCTATCAGTGTCAAAAAGTGGCCAATGCATGTAAATCGACTCCTTTAAAAGCTGCCGGCCCCAAGAGTGGGGAGAAAGAGATGGAAAGAGAGGGAGAGAGATTTTAATCCCTCCATTTACAATTGAGGCACGTTTGTTCCCCCTGATGCGGCTCTTCCCCTGCAGTCCTTGAGACTATACCGGTCTGCGGGCCCTGTGGATAATTTAGCCGAAGGACTCACACTGGCTTGTTTAATATTGACAAGTCCTACCCTCTCATACATTCCAACTCCTCCCCAGCCAACCTCTGCCTTCATTGTTGACGCCTATTTAGCTCCTCTCTCCTTCAGGGCCTGAAATCAACTATGTTGTCCCTCCAATGTTTTTTCTTTAGTCCTTGAAATAATGGCCCTTAATGATTGATGGACAGCAGGCTGCCAGCTTGTTTAGTGACACTGGTCACATAGCACACCGTCAGCCTGCCATTTAGTCGGCGGTTGTCTTCTCTGGCCTCATTCTCATAAGTGCTATATCGATGTATCCATCCTTTCTGGCCAGTATTCCTCCACCTCTCTATGGTGGTCATCTCTCACACCATCCCTCACACATTTATCCAATGATATTATCAATCCTCTTCTCTGATTGACTGTGGGTGTTTCTCAAAATGCATACTACCGTGCTCTGAGCACGCAAATTGGAGCACGGGAGGGTTGGAGTATGAGTCCAAATCAAAGTATGCGAAACGGAGCGCGGAGGTTACTTCTCAAAAGCGTACTACGTTTATACATATTTTAAAGAATGCTTCGATGCAAGCTTCAACGGAAAATATGCAAAGAAATATGATGCAACCACGTAAATAATTACGCAACATTCAATGGCGACCATTATTTGAGCTGAAGCGAGAGAAAAGTACTGTTTGCTAGCCAGATAGCCACGAAGAATTGTTATCTATATTGCGTAATATTAGTTTTAGGTCATTTTTGCCTGATAAACTATCTGGTTAGCTACATTATTACGATTTACATATAGCGAGCTGATAGTTATGAAGTAAAACTGTTGCTTTGTGTATAGCTTGTTTCATCTATTGTTGCCATTGTTCTGGAAGGTTCAGTGAATGGGGAGGTGAAGCGTGAGGTAATACAGTATGGGGAGTGAGAGTGCTTCTCAAATGTAATGTTTTATGCATTCTCCACACTCATCCTCACAAGAACGTACTCAAGAGAGCGTCTTTGGGGAATGCTCTGAGCATGAGGGTGTGCAGCATGGTAGTAGGCATATTGAGAAACACCCTGTGTCTCTCCCCTTCCTTGATTGGCTGTATCTCTCCTCTCCTTCCTCTTAGGTCACATCCTGCAGTCTCCGTCGGCCAATGTGCTGCCCACGCTGCCCTTTCATGTGCTGCGGGCCCTGTTCAGCACCACGCTTCTCACCACAGACGACGGCGTGCTGCTGCGTCGCATGGCCCTGGAGATAGGAGCCATCCACCTCATCCTGGCCTGCCTGTCAGCCCTCAGCCACCACGCGCCCCGCGTCCCCAACGCCACTGGGAACTCCTCAGAGGTGAGGCCCAGACACTGGACATGTCCGAAACACACACACACACACACTCTCTCTTTTGGTTATGTGTGTGTGCTCAACAGAGCATGAATGAAAACACAGTTCACGCACACTCATACGTCACCAGATGTGGACAGATGTCAGTGGAAGTGTGTTCTGTCCATTTGCGTTCTCTTGTGTTTATAATGGACAGAGGATAAACCTATTTCGGGTTGGGTTGACAAAGCATTGCGTGGCGTCTTGTCTAATGTTCAGATGCTGCCTCCAATGCATTTGGCTTGACACAATAGGAGGTCCTCACTCTCCAGGGAGAATTCAGGTGTTTTGTCTTTCCCTCAATGAGAGATGGGCGGTGAGGATCAGTCATGTTATTAATTGCTCTACCTGGCAGGGCTTTACTCAGGGCTCTTACTTATATCTCCACTGAGCACTTGACAAATTGGGTAATTGTTTAGTGGTAATGATAAGAGGCAGGTCTGGCTTTGAAGAGACATGTCCTTTGTATTATTGCCAACTCCAGACAGAAGGGAACATCATGAATAGGAATTGAATCATGGACTCTGACTGCCATGCCCATTACATGGAGTGATTAGACTTATATTGAGGTTTCTGCTGGGCGTCAACACTTACCTCCTGCTCAAAGCCTTTCAAAGTACTCTGGACTCCTCTAGGACCACTGAGACTCAAAGGAGATGACTGAGAACTCAGATCAAAGAACAGATTGCACCCACCAAATTGTATCGATCACAATATTGATTTTGATCACTAGAAGCTTAACCTGGCGTAGCAGGCGTAAAAGATACGCCTAAAACTAGATCCCCGACATACTGGTCTTGATGAGAAGAGAAAAGAACTGTTGGGAGGTTCTCTTCTGCACTGTTCAACCAATCCAGGAAATGTGGAGGGGGAGTTGAGATGGAGTGTCGCCTTGTTAACGTCTAATAGCGCAAGTTCGCGTCACAGGCTCTTTCCATTTCACCTGAAAACCAGAATATCCGGTTGTTGGGGACTCGGCAGAGGCTACTAGAAGCTCGACGCCACCAGCACCCAGCAATGCCACCACAAGGGTCCAAGTGCCATAGATCATAGGCTCAAATTCAGCAAAACCACCAAAGATTACATTTTATATAGTAGGATAGGCTATTACAGTACTACAGCCCAGTGTTACTGTGGATTGTCTCGACAGGCGCTCCCGTCCACAGACCAGTGTGGATTTATGGAGTTGTCAGAGTTGAGGACAGATCTCCGGACTGATGGCTTGAGGGCAGGCCAAAGTCCTGTCACAGTGGTAATGGTTGTCCTTGAGCGTGGCGGCCAGTTATGTTATGTGGCCGGAGATGAGACCGGGGCCAGAGCCGGCGGACGGTCAGTCCACACACACACACACACACCCATCCCTCTTTATCTGGGAAAGTGAGCCTCCTCCCTTCCCTGATTGATGTTCCAGTGCTCAATGATTTGTCTCCAACCTCTTATGACGAGAGCATAACTCATCGCCCTGTACTGCTGGGACAGTGTCAGGACTGGGCCCTGCTTCGGCCCTATACAAAACACACACTATGGCCATCCTTTAAAATAAAGTGAACCGGTCAAAATCCCAGCAGCCTCATCCCACCTCCACCTCTGTCAGAAAGGGTGCAGTCTCAAGAAGGCTAAACGTTCTCCTCTCGTCTAACTCGGACATCCTTTCATATCCATCTCTTAGTTCTCTCTATTCTAGCATGCCCCCCGACCCCTCCCCATACCACTGGGGACTCTCAATGCCTTTGTCATACGCACAGCACCAGGTCAACCCGAGCATACGCTCTCGCCCTCCAAGACTCCTGTTTTTTACATGATCTCCTATTCAAACTGCTGGGTATGTGCTTGGAGCAGAACTAAAAGTGCCTCAAGTGTATAACGGGGCTGTGACAAGCAGGGACTGTGGATAGGCTAGTTATGTTTGATGTTGTGAGATATTATTATTTTTTTAAACCTGGAAAACCAGCATTGCTATCTCACTCGACCATTGATCTGAAGACTGACATTTGCAAAGGGAAAGTAATCTTATTCAATCCAAATCTGTAGCCTATGCTTCATTCAGGATAAATTGGGGTGTTTTGCTGATTTCATGAGCTTATGGAATGCTAGTATCTGTAGGCCAGGCCTATGTTGTCATCACAATGGACCACTAGGCTAAACTTTCCCCCTGCTGATTTCCTGTGTTGTGCTGATCACTTCCACTGGTTCTGTCTGTCCCCAGCCCACGGTGTCCAGTGGTCATGGAGGGGGCACCAGTGAGGAGCAGCAGCTGTACTGGGCGAAGGGCACTGGGTTCGGTACAGGCTCCACTGCCTCAGGCTGGGACGTGGAGCAGGCCCTCACCAAGCAGAGGCTGGAGGAGGAGCACGTCACCTGTCTTCTGCAGGTAAGAATCCCCTACCCCAGGGTTTCCCAAACTCTCTCCGCCCCTCCCGCGCCTGCACTACACAGCTGATTTGAAGTAATCAAAGCTTGATGAGTTGGTTATTTGAATCAGCATGGAGTGCTAGGGCAAGGACCAAAACGTGCACCCAGGGGGGGCCCCTGGATTGAGTTTGGGAAACCCTGCCCTAGGTGTAGTACATCCTGAGGGTTTTCCCCAATGGCATAAAAGTGTTACCTGGCTAACAATGGGAAGATCTATGCTCTTACATACTTTAAATAAGTACTTCCTGTGTAGTTACCTCGGAGTAAAGGCCGGTTTATAATCGGTATAACGACAAGTCTGTAGACAATCAGAATGCGACAAGTGTCGCTGGTCAAAACAACATATAATTTATACTCTGGTGGAATGTCTGTAGACCGTCGCTGCGACTGTCAGTTTCCTTGTCGCACAGACATGGAAAAAAGTGAATGCCTTTGCGACTGTCGCAACGTCCGTTGTCGTGGTTACTGGGCTGCTACAGCAACAAGACCAAATCTATTTTTGACGAGTTATACAATTCTCAGATAAAATGACCTACTTTTATTTCTTCACACTCACAACACTCTGACAACAGACATGTCGGTAGACCAACTGTAAAACAGCCTTAAGGCCTACACGTGTTGCTAAAAGTGTATGTGTGCGCCACTTATTCTGTCTGTCAGGTGCTGGCCAGCTACATCAACCCAGCAGGCTGTGTGAGCCACGGAGAGGCCCCTACAGGGGCGAGCAGGGGCCACAACAGCAACGCCCTGCCCACAGTACTGCAGGAGCTGCTCAGCCAGTCCTGCCTCATTCCAGCCATGTCCTCCTACCTACGCAACGATTCCGGTGAATGAACACTCTTCTTTAGTCTTTGTGTTGAAAGTTTCCATGAGGTTATGATAACTCCCGTTTAGGATGGCTGTGCCTTTAATGAAACGGGAAACTCGATGGCAAATCTCACAACAATTAATTTGACAGGTTGAACGTACACTACATGGCAAAAAGTATGTGGACACACATGACAGGTGCATAAAATTGAGCACACAGCCCATGCAATCTCCATAGACAAACATTGGCAGTAGAATGGCCTGTACTGAAGAGCTCAGTGACTTTCAATGTGGCACCGTCATAGGATGCCACCTACCAGACAGGTCAGTTCATAACATTTCTGCCCTACTAGAGCTTCCCCGGTCAACTGTAAGTGCTGTTATTGTGAAGTGGAAACATCTAGGAGCAACAACGGCTCAGCTGTGAAGTGGTAGGCCACACAAGCTCACAGAACAGGACCGCCGAGTGCTGAAGTGTGTAGCGCATAAAAACCATCTGTCCTCGGTTGCAACACTCACTGCCTCTGGAAGCAACGTTAACACAAGAACTGTTAGTTGGGAGCTTCATGAAATGGGTTTCCATGGCCAAGCAGCCACACACAAGCCTAAGATCACCATGCGCAATGCCAAGCGTTGGCTGGAGTGGTGTAAAGCTTGCTGCCATTGGGCTCTGTAGCAGTGGAAATGCATTCTCTGGAGTGATGAATCATGCTTCACCATCTGGCAGTCTGACGGACAAATCTGGGTTTGGCGGATGCCAGGAGAACGCTACCTGCCCCAATGCATAGTGCCAACTGTAAAGTTTGGTGGAGGAGGAATAATGGTCTAGGGCTGTTTTTCATGGTTTGGGCTAGGCCCCTTAGATCCAGTGAAGGGAAATCTTAACGCTACAGCATACAATGTCATTCTAGACGATTCTGTGCTTCCAACTTTGTGGCAACAGTTTGGGGAAGGCCCTTTCCCGTTTCAGAATGACAATGCCCCCGTGCACGAAGCGAGGTCCATATAGAAATGGTTTGTTGAGATCGGTGTGGACGAACTTGACTGGCCTGCACAGAGCCCTCACCTCAACCCCATCGAACAGCTTTGCAATGAATTGGAACGCCGACTGTGTGCCAGGCCTAATTGCCCAACATCAGTGCCCGACCTCACTAATGCTCTTGTGGCTGAATGGAAGCAGGTCCCTGCAGCAATTTCCCATCATCTAGTGTAACGCCTTCCCAGTAGAGTGTAGGCTGTTAAAGCAGCAAAGGGGGGACCAACTCCATATTAATGCCCATTATTTTTGAAATGAGATGTTCGTGTATGTGTCCACATACTTTTGGCCATGTAGTGTATCAGCACTGCTTATGATGAAAGATGCTACCCTTTTTATTGTTTTTCAGTACTGTATATCATGATCTATGACTTCTCCTGGTCTCAGACATCATGTGATGGTAGTTATGTCCTCCTCAGGTGAGGTGGGTTGGGTTTGTGTGCCAGGCCAATGTATTTACCTTCATTTGGGGGTGCTCCACAGTTTGGGAACCACTGGAATAGAAGATAGCATAGGTCTAGTTGTTTTCAAATGTTACGGGAAAGGTTAGTAGGCTATTTATGGGTTGCACGTTTCGTCACAATTGTTTTTAATGTTCTGACTCCCGATCAGTCCGGCTCACATTCTACTCAATGCATTGTCAATTGGCACTGATGAAGAATTTGTCAGAATTACATTATATTGTCTTGGAAATACAATGACATGTCTATAGGAGGCAAATTATTAGTAGGAAAACCTTCTTTTTTTTTCATTGTGATGTCGTTAGATGAGGTCTTATGTGTATGACTATCTTTTCTGCATCTGGGAAACCTGCTAAATTCCAGTGAGAGGGAGGTGTGTGTGAGAGTTGATAATTTGCTTGATGAGACCGCAGATGGAGCTGCAGGATCTTCCTCTAACATGGCTATTGCTTCTGTGGGGGTCGACGCTCTCCAATAAAGTTCAATTAAAATTTTCAATTATATTAATCCATGCTTTTCCACTTATAATTCAGTGTTTTCATGCGCGAGAACGAATAGGTTTTGTCTAATTTGATTAGTTGTTACTTGTGACTTCTTTTGGTAGTAATTATTGTGTGGAAAATTGGATGAAATGTAATTTCTTCTGACGATACGAAGCGTTCATTGCACGATGCGAACTCATTCTCTATGCTGTATTCGATTTTTTTAAATATGCAACAGACGTTTTTGTTAGAAATAATTAGTTCCCCGCACCGAGCAACTCTTAGAACCCCTTGTCCCTCGAGTATAGTGGTAGAAAAGTTTAGTGAAGCTAATTCTTATTCCGAGCATGTACCATCATTCTACAGTGCTTTCTTTGCGGAGGCTCTACTCTGATGTGATCAGGGTCTGAAAAGGCTTTTTGTGAAAGCAGGATATGATGGTAATCCTCAAAGGTAATCCCTAGTCCCTGGTGGTGAGGCCTGACCCAGAGTTAACTGAACACTGAGCTAAATGGTAGGTCAGTCCATTGCTCTGACTAGGTTTGCTGTCTGTTAAGCTATGACCCTGGGGGTTGTCAGAGGAGCATGCAGGCCTGTGTTCTGTCATCATCCCAAACCACTCTTAATAGGAGTGTTCACAGTCCACCCAACCAACCCCCACACATTTAGAATCCATCGGCTATCTGTGGATAGTAGAATCCATTCTCTATCTTTGGGGATAGAGGAAACTGTCGGGATAGTGACATTTGTTGGGATAGTAGAATCCATCCACTATCTGAATTTTGACTTATATACCACCACGTTAATCTATCAAAACGATACCGCTGCAAAAAAAGAAGGCATATTAACCAAAGTCACAGAATGGCACTTGATCCAGACAGAAACTCAGCTACTGCTCTGTTCAATCGTTGGGAATCTTGAGTTCAATATCATTACATTTGAAGTTTTTTACATTTTCAGAGCCATGTATGCATTAATGAATCAATTATACAATCATACAATCAATTTGACTTTGTTTTTACCAATCTAACTACATAACATAATGGTAATCATTTATTTAAATGGTTAATCTCTATTGATAAATGAAGATGTAGCTTAGGCCTATTCACATGAATGCATATTCAATAAGAGTGTGTGCATGTATTGAGTTATTGAGCTTGTTTTGGTTGATTTCATGGGGATACAGATGACAATCTGTTTCCCTTTCGTTTGGGACTTATTTTCTTATACTGATCAACATTTGCATAGAAGTAGCTTATTTGATAAAAGTATGCTCTGTCTCTTTAACCAGTAATGACATCATTCATGAGGCAATAATAATATCTGAATAATTAATTATTATGTGGTTTCTTGCAATACCCCTCTGACTTTAAAGAAAATGTATCAACTGTGATTCCTAAAAGATGTGTCTGGAGATTTGGTCAACTCCATCAGATTTGTCTAAAATCCTAAATTAATCACGAATGAGCAGGGTCAGCTATACTCTGTAAAACATCAACTCCGTAAAACATCAACTCAGATTTTGTCTAACGTCAACTGAAAGATCTGATAGAATAGATGTTTTTATTGAGGATTTTCAAATGAATCATTTTCCGTGTTTTACTAATGTTTGTATTGAGCAAAAATGTCTGTTTTGAGTATTTGTCAACTCTGTCACTGATGGAGTCTTTTTTTGGTCAATATTCTGAAAACATTTTAATCACTGTTCTGCCACTTATGCTTAAACAAGTAAAGTATTTGCCGTGCTAGACCTAAGTGATAATGTTTACTCTATAAATGTTTTAAGTTCTAAATCTAGAAAAACATGCCAAAATACTAATGAAATTAGGCCTGGAGCATTTAATAGTGCTATAAAGCAAAACCAAAAGAAGTTTGGAGATCTGTATTACTTATTTAAATAATCTAATGTTAGAATTAAAGGGACATTTAGAAAATGTTCTACTTCATATTCATCTCCAGCACCACCCCATCAACATATGTGAAAATTGCGAGTTTCTATGTTTTGTAGTAAAAAGAATAGAGGAATGTAAGTGTTTCCAATGACATCAAACAATTAGTAGGGAATACCTACTCATAATTGGTTAAAATCACACGATGCACACTAATGATGTCATTGGAAACACTGATCTTACTCAATCTTTTTTACTACAAAACACAAACGCGCAATCTTCACATGTTGATGTTGGGATGGTGCTGGAGATGATGAATATGAAGTTAAACATTTTAGAAATGTCCCTTTAAACTATCATGGCCTTTAAACACTTGTTGGACAATTGTAAAAAATGAAATTCCTTTTATGGTGTCTGACGGAGTTGACATATATCCAGTTGCATTTTATGAAAAATTATAATTATGTTCCTTCACATGGTCTGATAGCTGATACTTTGGTCTATCAAAATATATATTTCAAATGTTGTTAATATTACGACAAATATTTGTGGGGGAAAAAGTTGATTGCCCCATCTTTCAAGAATCCCTAAGGTCTAAAACAGCAAAATATTCTCTCAGCCTCATGGCAAAATTTGTAAAATAGCATGTGATTAGCTCTAATACTGCACATTTTTCTCTCTGCCCCATGGAGAGAAAAAAAAATGTCCCCAAAAATGTCTACAACATTGCAGGGTTGCCCTGCGAAACTGCGCTACGCCACTGAAGCTACCGGTATCTTCTTGCATTGTAAAGTGTTCTAGCCTGTATGGACATTGTTTTGCGACAGTTACAACATTTCTTCATGCTGTGTCGCATTATTCAAGTGTGTTAACTTCTGTGCAGCATGAGTGGGGAGCTAACATGATGCAGCCCAGACTCCCAGTGCAGGTTAAGTGGAGCAGGCACTGTGCTTTCACGCTCTAAGGGGGACATTGGCTGACAGAGTTGATCCGGGAGACACATTTGACAGAAGTACCGAAAGTAACAAAACTTCTAGTACCGCACCGTTTTTCATGTTCAAGTACAGAAGGTTCGGTATACCGTGCAACACTAGTGGGGGTAGTAGAATCCATCCACCATCTGTGGGGATAGGAGAATCTGTGGGGATAGGAGAATCTGTGGGGATAGGAGAATCTGTGGGGATAGGAGAATCTGTGGGGAATAGGAGAATCTGTGGGGATAGGAGAATCTGTGGGGATAGGAGAATCTGTGGGGATAGGAGAATCTGTGGGGATAGGAGAATCTGTGGGGATGGGAGAATCTTTGGGGATATGAGAATCTGTGGGGATGGGAGAATCTGTGGGGATAGGAGAATCTGTGGGGATGTGAGAATCTGTGGGGATAGGAGAATCTGTGGGGATGGGAGAATCTGTGGGGATATGAGAATCTGTGGGGATGGGAGAATCTGTGGGGATGGGAGAATCTGTGGGGATAGGGAGAATCTGTGGGGATGGGAGAATCTGTGGGGATAGGGAGAATCTGTGGGGATGGGAGAATCTGTGGGGATGGGAGAATCTGTGGGGATGGGAGAATCTGTGGGGATGGGAGAATCTGTGGGGATAGGAGAATCTGTGGGGATGGGAGAATCTGTGGGGATGGGAGAATCTGTGGGGATAGGAGAATCTGTGGGGATGGGAGAATCTGTGGGGATGGGAGAATCTGTGAGGATAGGAGAATCTGTGGGGATGGGAGAATCTGTGGGGATCTATCCACATTTTTGTGGTGATTTTTATGGTTAGCTTATGTTTTTGTCTAATCATTTATGAATATTAACAGAAAACAGAACAAAGTTGCTCACAGACGTTTAGATATTGCCAGGAATAAAATGGCAAGTTGGCACACTACCAAGGAAATGAAAGAACCTTGAAAAAACCCATTTCTGTTCGCTCTACAAATACTCTGCTTATAACGAACCCTTAGCGGGATACATCAGTTTTCGGACTATGGACAGATTATTGGCATGTTTAATATCAACAAGGTGCATAGACTCTCCCCAAAAGTATTTTCTGCTTCTCAATCTGTTTGTTCTGAGCTGAAATGGGCAGGTAGGCCTATATCAACGTAGCCTCCATTCACAAGGAGTTGCATTATAATGTCATTAAATAATAGTTGCATATCAGGTGATGGTAGCTAATAGCTCTGTGTCTAACCACAACTACCTCTTTGTCCGATGCTGTTAGTGTGTGTCTGTATGTGTTGTGGTGTGCATTAACGCGCCCCTAGTCTCATAATTAAATAACAGCAGATAAAGAGATTGGTCCTCATCTTTTAAATGCCTCAGACACGCTCAAGCGTGGTGTGTGCAAACATGCAGCCGGGGCTGTCTGCTATTAAATCACATTAAGTTTACTGCCTCCTTTTCATTGTCGCTCGCCTTTCTCCTATGTCATTGTTATGATTAAACATTTGCATTCAAAATGGACTAATATTTCAATTGACATGTTTTATCACCCAATTTAATAACAAATTGTGTTTTTGGTGATTAATCTACAGTGCAGTATGGTCAGTTAAGTCGGTTCAGTGTGTGAGCGCTGATGGAAGCCAAGGGCTCCTCTCACTCTGTTGTATTGGCGCCAGCCCTCAGAGCCATGAGCTGTCAATCAATGTCAAGGGGTTGCTGGTAATGAAAAAGTGGGAATGGGACTTAAGCACTCCTGCAGTCTCTTTTTTTAATAACGTGCCGCGCTGAGGAGTGGGGGGAGGGGGTGTTCCTTCCAAAAAGCATTAAGTGCAATGCAGGGGGTAGGCAGCCCTGGGAGGTAGATAACTGTGGGTTTGGTGACAGAGGCAGACTTGGTATTCAGTAAGAGTGTGGCCCTGATGATCAACTGTCATATGCTGCTGGAAGGAGGGATTGAAATCTCCATCTCATTCCTACATAATGTACTGCTTTCACTTTCCATTTTGTATACAATTTACCTTCAGTGGCGTTGCAGTTTTTTTTACATGTTGCTTGTATATAGAGCTGTCACAATTACTGTTTAACTGTGTAGCTGATGGTTATGGATGAAGAGCGTCATGAAAATGAAAACTTCATAACCGTTTGGAGCGAACAGCTGACTGAAGACGGGATGGCCCAGGCGTCCGTGTGGTTGAGTCCGTTTCGGCTGTAACATGGACTTGATAACTTTGTTGCTCCTTGCTGAAACAAGCAAAAGAGTATTCGGTTGCCAAGGCAACACCCCCACAATGCAGCAGCACATATAGAAATAAAATGAATAGAATGGGCTTGGAACCTGGCAATTTGACTGGTAAACTCATGGGTACACTTGCAATAATCCGAGTCATAAGAAGGAATTCCCCTCGACCACGCCCACAAATTGGGTAAAACAAACATTATTTTCCATTGGCCCCCATTGTAAAAGCGCCAACTGCTGTGTTTAATGTACATGTAACCAGATTAAAAATCCCGATTTACAGTTCACAATGCTCCCACATAAGGAAATAGAGACCTGTGGCTTCAGGCTATTCGGCGTGGGAAATTATGGGAACCCGGTGTCCAAGTAGGCTACACGTAGCTATATGTGTGGAAAACATTTAATCACAGGGAAGATTTTGAACTTGTTTAGTGTAGTCCGTTTGTAACTCCACTCACTACTTGTAGCTGTATAGTCAGTTTTGTTTATGTTGGTCTTTGCTAGCTAGCTAGCACTCACGTGGCTGCTAGTTCTGTCATGAAAAGGGGAATGAGGGAAGCCCTACAATGTTACGTTTTTTAGAAGTAGTGAGAACGATCAGGAGCAGTCAATGTTGAAAAGTAATCTTTAGACATGTTGTACTTTTCCTAAATGGAGTTTTGTAATTGACTAAAACAAGCTGACAACAAGAAAATTGCGTCTGAAAAAGGTTGTTTTTGCTGTGAGCCAATGGGGTAACCATGGGTTGTTTTCCCCCAAGGCGGGCGGGCCGCGACGTTCTATCTAATACCGACTGGGGGTATGGCTACCTGGTATTTTGACGCAATAATTCCAATTATGTGGCTCATTGAGTTGAATCAATAGCACCTACACTACATGGCCAAAAGTATGTGGACACCTGCTCGTCGAACATCTCATTCAAAAATCATGGGCATTAGTATGGAGTTGGTCCCCACTTTGCTGCTATAACAGCCTCCACTCTTCTGGGAAGGATTTCCACTAGATGTTGGAACATTGCTGCTTCCATTCAGCCACAAGAGCATTAGTGTGAGGTCGGGCAATGATGTTGGGCGATTAGGCCTGGCTCGCAGTCGGCGTTCCAATTCATCCCAAAGGTGTTCGATGGGGTTGAGGTCAGGGCTCTGTGCAGGCCGGTGAAGTTCGTCCACACCGATCTCAACAAACCATTTCTATATGGACCTCGCTTCGTGCATGGGGGCATTGTCATGCTGAAACGGGAAAGAGCCTTCCCCAAACTGTTGCCACAAAGTTGGAAGCAAAGAATCGTCTAGAATGACATTGTATGCCGTAGCATTAAGATTTCCCTTAACTGGAACTAAGGGGCCTAGCCCAAACCATGAAAAACAGCCCCAGACCATTATTCCTCCTCCTCCTTTACAGTTGGCGCTATGCATTTGGGCAAGTAGCGTTCTCCTGGCATCCGCCAAACCCAGATTTGTCTGTCGGACTGCCAGATGGTGAAGCATGATTCAACTCTCCAGAGAACGCGTTTCCACTGCTCCAGAGTCCAATGGCGGCGAGCTTTACACCACTCCAGCCAACGCTTGGCATTGCACATGGTGATCTTAGGCTTTTGTGCAGCTGCTCTGCCATGGAAACCCATTTAATTAAGCTCCTGACGAACAGTTCTTGTGCTGATGTTGCTTCGAGGCAGTTTGGAAATTGGTAGTGACAATATTTACATGCTTCAGCACTTGGCTGTCCCATTCTGAGAGGTTGTGTGGCCTACCACTTCGCGGCTGAGCCGTTGTCACTCCTAGACGTTTCCACTTCACAATAACAGCACTTACAGTTGACCGGGGCAGCTTTAGCAGGGCAGAAATTGTACTAACTGACTTGTTGAAAAGGTAACATCCTATGACGGTGCCACATTGAAAGTCACTGAGCACCTCAGTACGGGCCATTCTACTGCCAATGTTTGTCTATGGAGATTGTATGGGCTGTGTGCTTGATTTTTATTCAAATAGCCAAATCCACTAAATTGAAGGGGTGTCCACATACTTGTAGTGTATTTTTGCTCCTATGGGTACACTCTCAATGGCTGCCAGTCCACCCATTATGCCATCATTGACTTGAATGGGGATGCCCGTTCTATTCATTCTGTTTCTATGGCAGCACATGCAGTCAGGAGCGGAGGAGAACATGTCAAAATAAATATTAATAAATACAATTCAATAAATAATAATGTTTAGTTTATTTTTGCTATTACTGTGACCGCGGTCATTTGGCTGGCCAATTACCGTCATCCAAAATTCCATGACCATCACAGCCCCTATAAACAGTCATGTGTTTTATGATTGGGTGAAATTCCTTCTAATGTAGGCCTAGGTCCTTGCAGCTTGGAATGTGTGGTGTTTCGGAAAAGTGCCGATACCTTTGCTTCAGGAATGACACCAAACACATCAATCTTTCTATGAAATCTATTAAGATGGGCTACTCCAGTCCAAACACATTCTCATACCATGCACCATTCATCCAGTGTCTACATTAAAAGCCTGGCTACTAGCTTTATTAAGGGATACCACACTAGTTGACATTAAAAGCATCATTAAGGCTACAACACCACACTCCTCTGTCTCCATTCATGCTCTTCGTCCTCAGTGTGCTGCCTAATAGCCGGTGTGATGAATATATTAGCCAAGCCTGCCCTTGCACTCCTAAGAGGCGCGGGGGGGGAAACCCTCTTGTGTCGCCCCTGCCCGCCCCTCTTCCCATCCTCCCTCTACCCCTCTGGCAGTCTATCTGCCTCAGGCCACACTCATTCCTCCTGCTAATCTCCTAACTTGGCCGCGCCGCTTGCGTATTGTTCCACATTAGTCATCGGTGTCTTGGCAATCCTTTTGGGACGCATTACGCCGCCGCGCACTCCATCACAGGAAGTTAGACCATTTAGTGAGAGGTAATGCCTTTTAATGTCACTGCGAAACTAATCTATTTTAATTGAAAATGACATTTATTTATCCTCTCGCTCGCTCCCCTCTTACCCAACCATCCTCACACATGACCCTCCTTCCCCGCACTTCACCGTCCGTCAGTGAAAGTGTTAGGAACAGCTTGTTAAACAGGACAAGCATCTAGTCCACTCTTTTGTGAAACCTTCTCAGGGGGGTATTGGTGAGGAATCCTACATACTGCATTTGTGCCAAGTGCTTCCATCTACACACATAAACCATGAGTGGAGATGGCTTAGCTCCACAGCATTAGCATCTCCTCCACTCTTCCCTCTTGCCTTCATTCCTATTCCCCCCATTTCAAAAGCAGATGTGATTTAAAGCCATCATTCATGTTTAGTGGGCCTGTACATTGACGTGGTGGGTAATCTGAACAAGGGAGGCTTCCAGAGTGGGGGCTGGACGCCCAGACCACACAATCTCATGGAGTGGCCCTCGTGGGGATCGGTGACTACCCTATACTGCTCCAGTCCTCAGCACCTAGACTACATTTCTACAGGGTTTGTCCCTACTGCTGGACATGTTCTTAGTAGATCTGAATCCACAAAGTGAATGCTAAACGAGTCACCTCCCCAGATTCATTAACGCTTCCCCTCCCCCTATTTGCATATGACAATCTACCCCCGGTTGGCCGCCTATCCTACTATGGAATTTTCAATTGGTATGTGATTTTCTCTGTATGGCTGTTTTGAGGTAGGTATGGGTGTCTGTGCCTGTTGTGTTAGCCTTAAGGGGGTAAGGGCAGCGGTAAGTATGGATCGCATGCAGGCGTCCCGTGGTAAGCGTATGAAGTCATACTGGTGCATTGCTCTCAGAGGTTTATTGGGCTGCTGTGTTGTCATTTTCCTCAGTGAGCATGTGATGTCATTGATGGCGCCTGGTCTGATTACAGCAACACTTTTGGTTTTGTAACGTGGTGTTTTCCAACAATGTGCATTGTTCACTTGTGTAGTTACCTAGGTTGTACTGCTAGCTACTTTCTTAATCTTGTGTGTCCATGACCCTATTGATTCACACACGATGTGTGCATACACACGCTCACACACACCACGTTGAGGTAGGTGCAACTGACACGATTTCAATTTCCTTATGTGCGTTTCCGATTGCAGTAGCAGTCGACACATCTGAAACCGAGCTCAAGGCAGACGGCAGATCTGACCCCCCACTCACCCTTTCTCATTAGAATGCAGGATGCACATGCTAGTTTAGGTAAATTATTTTCCGTATGTTGCATGTGACTGGAAACAACATGCCACCCTGACCTTTGTGAAAGCTGAAAACTCTCTGAATCCTTATACAGTACTTAGTAGGAGGGTACCAAACTAATGGTACATGTTGTAGGCATACAATAAGCATGTGAATAGAGGTGAAGATACAGACCCCATCCAGCCCCTTTGATAATGTGACATTCTTCCTCAGTTACACACCCATCTTCACCATATTATGGCTCTTATCCTTAATGGTATCTATGCATTTGGTCTCACACAAACGCGCACAGGCATTTACTTATGCATACATTCTCCCACAGAATCCATCATAGATTAGGCTTGAGGCTAGTCTAATTCATATATTCAAATTTTATTGTTTACATTTTCCCTATAGCACAGTACATCTAGAGTTATCCATATATTTATAAAAGCTTAGATTTTTATACAGAAACAGGATTGCTGACACTACCCTGAAATCAACATGAACAGAATAACCGAACAGAACGTGGAAAGAGACAGTAGAAGTGTAAGTATTAGTAAATGCGTAATGGAGCTTTTTTTCTGGCGCCCACAAGGTCCTTTCCCACCCCTGCGGATGATTTCATCACCACCGCAGGCTCTCCTATCACTCTTTCTCTCCACTAGCCTTTTTATTGCAGATCTCCAGTTTGGTTTTGAAGTACCAGGTGGTCAATTTGAATAGAAATGTTTCTTTGTCATTGCCACTCCTGCTCTCCTTGCAGATCAGTTCTTGCCGGGTGCGAGATACAGACGAGATCGCTCTGTTGTGATCTGTCAGATCATGAGAAGCGGTGACTAACACTTGCGTGTGTACGCGTGTGGCCTATCTGACGGCAAGCAGCACATTACATTAAAGCTACTCCAGAGCCACATTGCCGGGGTAACGTGCGCTGTGACAGCCGCCAAGCAGTTTAAAATGCTGTCCCTGGAAGATTACCAATGGGATATGGGGGTGTACAGTTCATCTGTAATGGCTTCCCAGTGTTCTGTGCATGCACTGCCTTCTCCACGCCATGCCCCTTAAACCGTCCAGGCCAGTGACTGTGTCCCTTCTTCCGTTTTTATAATCCATTTGACAAGGAAGATTTGTCAGTAACACTGTTTCCCTCATCACGCCATTGAGTCCAAGTCAATGAGTCCAAGGTTGAAGTTAGTTCCAGCCCAGGCTGTGCTGGCCTGTAGCCCAGGAAAGTGAACCCTGGCTGGGCCAAGGCCAGTGTCTGTCTGCCCATCCTGGATCCAGATCCAGCACAGCTATGGTCATGATGTAGCCACCAGCTCACTGTTATCTCCCTGGTTCATGGCTGTGAGACACCTCCACATAACTGTCCACCCTCATTCTCTGTGTGGGCAAACTGCTCGTGTTGTTTTTATAACTAGTATCCAGTTAGGGGGAGGAGGAGCTTGGGATTTCAAATCCAGTATATGTTGGTTGGGGTTAAAAGGAATCTTGGTTTGTGCCTTGTCGTTTGGGGGATCACTCTGGCTCACACGACAGTGTAGATGTAAACAAAGACGATGACGAAGAGGTTGAGGAAGGTGCCAACGATGCCCAGCAAGGCCAAAATGGACTCCTCCTGCTCCTCCTTGCTCTCCAGCGCCCGCACCTCCTCAATTGTGATGACCGTGGGACCCATGGCCATAATGCTCGCTCAACCTGGCAGGGGTGCTGCTGGCACTTATCTGCAGAGAGGGAGATGAAGGCAGCCCATGTGACATAGGCACATACAGAGACAAACATTAGAGAAAAGAAACAACGCAAGCCCACAATCAAGAGAACACAGACAATGGGAATGAATTTAGATGTTTCGTTTCAGGCTGCACTGCTATGATGCATCCAACTCCCCTCCCCACTCATCCTCTCCTACATGTGCTTTATACAGCACCCTGGGGAAAATTGAACCAAACAGCCCTCGACTAGCCTAGCCAACCACCAATTCCTCAAGAAGAAATCAATGGTGATCGAATAAAACATTTGCCATGCACTGTTTAGTTATTGCCAAAGCTGTTGTGCCCCACCACAATAGAATCCTAGTATTCAACATCCCTTACTGTCTAGCTGCAACGAAAACGTTGAACGCCCCGCAAATGTCAAAACGAGCATCATTTAATGCTCCCATTTAGAGCCCCATACACCCACCCTCCCCTTTTTTCCCAAAGGTAGTTAATGATTTTCTTTCCACCCCTCTGTGTACGGAGCAGGGGCTCTAGCTGGTGTCAGACCTCCCAGGGAAATCTACAGGGAGGTAAACAGTCAGTGACACTGCCACATCCAGCAAGGGCTGAGAGGCAGGCAGCGCAACGCTATAGCCACAACACCGTCAACAATAAGCAGCCCGCGGAAACACAGCAGCCACCTCTGAATCTCAAACAGGCAGATCCTACCATCCATCGGAAAAAAGAGACAGAATAGAAAGAGAGGTGAAAAAGGTTTCTTACCCTACAGCGTGAAGAGTGGGGTGACATCCAGCATGCTTTTGGGTCCTCAATGGAGAAGCATGGCCACACACGGGAGCCTGCATTAGGAGGAAGCGGGGGACAGGGGGAGGCTGGCTGCGTAGCCAAGAGAAGGAAAGAAAAGGAAAAGGAGATCCTGGCTCCCAACTGAGCCTTGGTGCGTGGCTCTGCGCAGACACCTGCTCTCTGTGAAAAATCACACCCTTCTTGCCCGTATGAGTTCTCCAGTCCTCTGCGCCACCCCCTGGGTTAAATGCTGCCTTGGTTTTGGTTGCGCTATAGTCTCCTTTTTTGCTTTTGTTATTTTATTCCTCAGGTCTCCACCACCAAAGCTGAAGCACTATGGGGCTTGGAGAAACCCTCTCCCATACGCTCCCCCTTCCTCCCCACTACTATCCCCATCCTCCCGCCCCTTTCTCTCCAATTCCAAATTCCACCACAGCCCCCCTCTTCTTCCTCCTCAGCTCTTCTTGTCTCTTTGACCCTCTTAGCAGCTCAAAGAGAGAGCGCCACAGTCTCTGTGACAAATGTACACGCCCCCTCTTCTCTCCTCCTTTCTTGCTTTCCCACTTTCGGAAGCAGAGCAATTAGTGCCTTTCAGTGACGCCTCTCTCTCGCCTACCGCTGAACCCCGGAGGCACAGCCGCGCATGGTTACTCTGGAGACGGTAGCGCTTGCGGCGGCTACAACCACACTAGGTGGATACTACAGACAGCCCACCCCTCAGCAAGTGGTATTCCAAAGAGCCAGGTAGAACAGTAAAATCCCAGAGAGCTGTGTGTGGAGAACCAGAGAGCTAGAAAGCCTGAGTGCTGCTGCGTAGCTGTTGCTGTGTTGGTCTGCACCTGCAGCTGGTGGTGGCTGTGTTGTGGCGGGTCCCCTGTGCAAGCTGTGCCGTGGGATAGACGTGCATTGCATAACCAAGCAGAGAGAGAGAGAGGCTGGGTCCTTGTGGCGGGAGGAGAGAGAGGGAGTGGAGAGGGGACAACGCTCATGCTTCCCACAGTCTCCTCCTCCGCTGTGGGGGCTGGTTGAGCACACACCACCGGCGCTATTACCGCCAACCAAATAGAAGAGATGAAGCGACCTCTTCCTCAATGCAGCACGGCGGCAGAAGGCACGTAGCGCACTGTCTATCCCTTTGTTAGGCACAACTAGACTGGAGAAGAGAATGCGGGAGGGACAGCAATAGGAGGTGGCTAAGAGATGAGGCGTGGTGGGGGTTGTAGAAATATCTGTTCTTCAGGGGTCTCTACTCTGAGAAGCAGTAGCAACAAAGCAAAGCGGTCACGCTTTACTTTTTTATTTTTGTCATTTAGCAGACGTTCTTATCCAGAGTGACTTATAGTAGTGAGTGCATACTTTTTTCATACTGGTCCCCCGTGGGAATCGAACCCACAACCCTGGCATTGCAAGTGCCATGCTCTACCAACTGAGCCACATGGGAACCTTTTGTTCTTCTACACCCCCATTTCTCTCATCCTCACCAGAGGGACTGTTGTCATGGACTGGTGTTCCCCCTGAACCACCAAATTGCAATGTCATGTTGTGTGCAAAAATGGTACCCCCACTCAAATGGTACCCCCACCAGCATGTTGTATGTCCTCCATCACCCCCTACACAATAGTTAGACCCCCACCCAACATGTAGAAGTGCTGTGGTGACATTGACAAACACAAGAATCCCCAGAAGGATTGCTTTATCTAAATGTATGTCAACGTGTATGATCCAATCAAAGTTTCCTCAGCAGTGACTCACTCCAGTCCTTTAGCACTCCTCCTCCTTCATCGCTCCTCATCTTATTCTTACATTTCAGTGAAGTACAGGATATGGTTATCACTCTATATGAGTTTAACCTGTTTTTGCGCCTAAGACTGTTTTATTTTGGTTTTCTACCATGTGATCGATCGGACACCGACTTGTGAATGTGTTGGCTCAATTTTATGTACCTCCCCATCCAGTCCCTTTCCAGCCCGATCAATTATACAAGGTCCCCAGGCCGGCCTTGCTGTTACAAGCCTGTTTTGGAGTCTTAGCAAGCCATGACCATGAAGGTCCACTACTTAACTATCGGATTTGTCTCTGCTTTGCAAACAGATCGTACTGCAAGTGTAATGTACATTTGTATTTATTATGGATCCTGGGGTCCAGTAAAATGAAGGCAGTTATACAATTTAAAAAACATTACAATACATTCACAGATTTCACAACACACTGTGCCCTCAGGCCCTTACTCCACCACTACCACATATCTACAATACAAAATTCATGTGTGCGTGTGTGTATAGTGCATATTCTATCGTGTGTATGCATGCGTCTGTGCCTATTTTTGTGTTGCTTCATATTCCCCATTGTTCAATAAGGTGTATTTTTATGGGGTTTTTTTAATCTAATTTTACTGCTTGCATCAGTTACTTGATGTGGAATAGAGTTCCATGTAGTCTTGGCTCTATGTAGTACTGTGCGCCTCCCATAGTCTGTTCTGGACTTGGGGACTGTGACGAGACCTCTGGTGGCATGTCTTGTGGGGTATGCATGGGTGTCCGAGCTGTGCGCCAGTAGTTCAAACAGACAGCTCGGTGCATTCAACATGTCAATACCGCACACAAATACAAGTAGTGATGAAGTCAGTCTCTCCTCTACTTTGAGCCAGGAGAGATTAACATGCATATTATTGTTATCTCTCTGTGTACATCCAAGGGCCAGCTGTGCTGCCCTGTTCTGAGCCAATTGCAATTTTCCTAGTCCCTTTTTATGGCACCTGATCACACGACTGAACAGTAGTCCAGGTGTGACAAAACTAGGACCTGTAGGACCTGCCTTGTTGATAGTGCTGTTAAGAAGGTAGAGCAGCGCTTTATTATGGACAGACTTCTCCCCATCTTAGCTGCTGTTGTATCAATATATTTTGACCATGACAGTTTACAGTCCAGGGTTACTCCAAGCAGTTTAGTCATCTCAACTTGTTCAATTTCCACATTTATTTATTACAAGATTTATTTGAGGTTTAGGGTTTAATGAATAATTTGTCCCAAATTCAATGCTTTTAGTTTTAGAAATATTTAGGACTAACTTATTCTGTGCCACCCACTCTGAAACTAACTGCAGCTCTTTAAGTGTTGCAGTAATTTCAGTCGCTGTAGTAGCTGACATGTATAGTGTTGAGTCATCCCCATACATAGACACACTGGCTTTACTCAAAGTTAGTGAAGATTGAAAAAAGTAAGGGGCCTAGACAGCTGCCCTGGGGAATTCCTGATTCTACCTGGATTATGTTGGAGAGGCTTCCATTAAAGAACACCCTCTGTGTTCTGTTAGACAAGTAACTCTTTATCAACAATATGGCAGGGGTGGTAAAGCCATAACACATACGTTTGATCAATAATGTCAAAGCCGCACTGAAGTCTAACAAAACAGCCCCCACAATCTTTTTATCAATTTCTCACAGCTAATCATCAGTCATTTGTTTAAGTGCTGTGCTTGTTGAATGTCCTTCCCTATAAGCGTGCTGAAAGTCTATTGTCAATTTGTTTACTGTAAAATAGCATTTTATCTGGTCAAACACCATTTTTTCCAAAGGTTTACGAAGGGTTGGTAACTGGCTGTTTGGTCGGCTATTTGAGCCAGTAAAAGGGGGCTTTACTATTCTTAGGTAGCGGAATGACTTTTGCTTCCCTCCAGGCCTGGGGGGGGCACACTTTCTAGTAGGGTTCAATTGAAAATATGGCAAATAGGAGTGGCAATATCATCCGCTATTATCCTCAGTAATTTTCCATCCAAGTTGTCAGACCCCGGTGGCTTGTCATTGTTGATAGACAACAATAATTTTGGCAACTCTTCCACACTCATTTACGGAATTCAAAAATTACAATGCTTATCATTAAAGTAGTTGGCAATATCAGTGGGTTTTGTGATGAATGAGCCATCTGATTCAATGAATGATGGAGCTGAGTTTGCCTTTTTCCCCAAAATGTAATGTAAGGTGCTCCAAAGCTTTTTACTATCATTCTTTGTCATTTATCTTTGTTTCATAGTGTAGTTTCTAATATTTTTATTTCAGTTTAGTAACATTATTTCTAAATTTGCAATACGTTGTGCAGCCAGACTTATTTGGTTAAGGGCTTGTAAGTAAGCATTTCACTGTAAGGTCTACACCTGTTGTATTCGGCGCATGTGACAAAACAGAAGTTTTGCAAAAAACAAGCATTTCTATTAGGGGTGGGCACGGTTATTCGACTATCTGAACGGATGTTAGTATTCGATTACTTGGGAGACTTCTTTTTTGATAAAAAAAAATGCCTTTTTCTTTTAAGGCTTTGTCTAAAATTAAATAAATTATGTGACAATGCTACATAGCCTACCAGGATAGACCATTGCATTTCAAATTTGAATAAAACAACAGTTTTATGACAGTTACCCATTAAACAGAGACACACGTGTAGCTTGTTATTGACGGTCAATCAAAGTGGCGCTACAGTCAGAGGCTCCATGTGTCGCAAGTGAAGTGGGAGATGAATAATCAATGCAAAATGGAATTAAAATCTCGCTAGTGCTCTCTCTCGTGCTGTCGCTCACACTCGTGCTCCCGATTTCACTCGCGATCTCGCTCACTTTCGCTCTCGCGTTCTCTCACTCACACTTTCTAGCTCGCGTGCTCACATTCTCACACACTCAACTTCTAATTCAGATTGCTTTATTGGCATGAAATGCAATTTGTAGATATTGCCAAAGCAGTATAGTGGTACAGCATTTCAGTAAATACAGTACAATGCAATAAGGATAATGAAATACAGTTCATTTCAGTAGCAGTAATAATTGTTAATAGTACATATAATCATGTATACAGGTACACTATTGCTGTTGTGTAATCTTCGGTCGATACATTAAATTAAAAGATTATAAAAGAATGGCAAATAAATAAACAACTTGGAATTTGGCCCTAAAATTGATCCACCATCCAAATGTTTTATTATTTCCCTGTTATGTGCTGTGTAATGCTAATTAGGTGGGTGCTTAAATTTGTCCTATTTCACACAAGTACAAGTGTGTGTTTAGCATATTTTCGGTTTAGATGTTTCTTTTTAAAATGCACTATGAATTATGTAGGTTGAAATGCTGTAGCACAGAATACAACAATTAATAAAAGTCCCATGATGTTAGTGATTGCCCATTACTGCTTATCACTTAACTGTTTATTCACATTACTTTAATAAAATATTTCAGTTGTGTATATTACATTTGTTTTAGGCCTATTTGATGACTTTATTTCAAGTCATCTCATCTCAATAAAGCAGCTGCCTATGCTGTCTGACAATCACTATTTGTGTAGCCCTTCAACATAAATAAGGCATACTTTAATGACTGCTGAATACCAATCACTTAGATCATGTATTTTCAGGTAGAGATACCTCACGAAGCAGCCTGCTCTCTATCCCGTGTTGTTCTCTCTTCTCTCTGCACCACACAGACCAGACACGTAGGCGAGCAAGGGATTATGGTCATTGTCGTTAATTACCACGTTTTCTGCACTAAACTACAGTTGAAGTCGGAAGTTTACATACACTTAGGTTGGAGTCATTAAAACTTGTTTTTCAACCACTCCGCAAATTTCTAGTTAACAAACTAGTTTTGGCAAGTCGGTTAGGACATCTACTTTGTGCATGACACAAGTAATTTTTCCAACAATTGTTTACAGACAGATTATTTCACTTATAATTCACTGTATCACAATTCCAGTGGGTCAGAAGTTTACATACACTACTAAGTTGACTGTGCCTTTAAACAGCTTGGGAAATTCCAGAAAATGATGTCATGGCTTTAGAAGCTTCTGATAGGCTAATTGACATAATTTTAGTCAATTGGAGGTGTACCTGTGGATGTATTTCAAGGCCTACCTTCAAACTCAGTGCCTCTTTGCTTGACATCCATGGGAAAATCAAAAAACAGCCAAGACCTCAGGAAAAAATTTTTGTAGACCTCCACAAGTCTGGTTCATCCTTGAGAGCAATTTTCAAACGATAATAAGCAAGTATAAACACCATGAGACCACGCAGCCGTCAAGGAGGCTCGTTCTGTCTCCTAGAGATGAACGTACTTTGGTGCGAAAAGTGCAAATCAATCCCAGAACAGCAAAGGACCTTGTGACGATGCTGGAGGAAACCGGTACAAAAGTATCTATAACCACAGTAAAACAAGTCCTATATCAACATAACCTGAAAGGCCACTCAGCAAGGAAGAAGCCACTGTTCCAAAACCGCCATTAAAAAAGACAGACTACGGTTTGCAACTGCACATGAGGACAAAGATTGTACTTGTTGGAGAAATGTCCTCTGGTCTGATGAAACAAAAATAGAACTGTTTGGCCATAATGACCATCGTTATGTTTGGAGGAAAAAGGGTGTGCCTTGCAAGCCGAAGAACACCATCCCAACCGTGAAGCACGGGGGTGGCAGCATCATGCTGTGGGGGTGCTTTGCTGCAGGAGGGACTGGTGCACTTCACAAAATAGATGGCATCATGAGGAAGGAAAATTATGTGGATATATTGAAGCAACATCTCAAGACATCAGTCAGGAAGTTAAAGCTTGGTCGCAAATGGGTCTTCCAAATGAACAATGACCCCAAGCATACTTCCAAAGTTGTGGCAAAATGGCTTAAGGACAACAAAGTCAAGGTATTGGAGTGGCCATCACAAAGCCCTGACCTCAATCCTATGGAAAAGTTGTGGGCAGAACTGAAAAAGCATGTGCGAGCAAGGAGGCCAACAAACCTGAATCAGTTACACCAGCTCTGTCAGGAGGAATGGGCCAAAATCCACCCAACTTATTGTGGGAAGCTTGTGGAAGGCTACCTGAAATGTTTGACCCAAGTTAAACAATTTAAAGGCAATGCTACCCAATACTAATTGAGTGTATGTAAACGTCTGAGCCACTGGGAATGTGATGAAAGAAATAAAAGCTGAAATAAATCATTCACTCTACTATTATTCTGACATTTCACATTCTTAAAATAAAGTGGTGATCCTAACTGACCTAAGAAATTGAATTTTTACTATGATTAAATGTCAGGAATTGTGAAAAACTGAGTTTAAATGTATTTGGCTAAGGTGTAAGTAAACTTCCGACTTCAACTGTATGTAGAAAATTGGTATTTTGGAAACTACTACACTCCCTACTACACTGAACAAAAATATAAATGCAACATGTAAAGTGTTGGTCCCATGTTTCATGAGCTGAAATAAAAGATCCCAGAAATTTTCCATACGCACAAAAAGTTTAAAATGTCCCTCAAATTTTGTGCACACATTTGTTTACATCCCTGTTAGTGAGCATTTGATCCTTTGTCAAGATAATCCATCCACCTGACAGGTGTGACATATCAAGAAGCTGATTTAAACAGCATGATCATTACACAGGTGCACCTTGTGCTAGGGAACAATAAAAGGCACCTCTAAAATGGGCAGTTTTGTGTCACAACACAATGCCACAGATATCTCAAGTTTTGAGGGGGTGTGCAATTGGAATGCTGACTGCAGGAATGTCCACCAGAGCTGTTCCCAGATAATTGAATGTTCATTTCTCTACCATAAGCCGCCTCCAATGTTGTTTTAGAGAATTTGGCAGTACGTCCAACAGGCCTCATAACCGCAGACCACGTGTAACCACGCCAGCCCAGGACCTCCACATCCGGCTTCTTCACCTGTGGGATTGTCAGAGGGGGGACGGGGGATGCGGAGGAGTATTTCTGTCCGTAATAAAATATATTCTGTGTGGAGAAACTCTTTCTGATTGGCTTGGCCTAGCTCTCCAGTGGGTTGGCCTGGCTCCCATATGGGTGGACCTAGGCCCACCCATGGCTGAAATCCATAGATTAGGGCCTAATTTATTTATTTAAATTGACAGATTTCCTTATGTGAACTGTAACTCAGCAAAATCTTTGAAATTGTTGCATGTTGTGTTTGTTTATTTTTGTTCAGTATACAGTACCGGTCAAAAGTTTTAGAACTACTCATTCAAGGGTTTTTCTTAATTTTTTACTATTTTCTACATGGAGTCATGTACTAACCAAAAGTGTTAAATCAAAATATATTTTATATTTGAGATTCTTCAAATAGCCACCCTTTGCCTTGATGACAGCTTTGCCACACTCTTGGCATTCTCTCAACCAGCTTCACCTGGAATGCTTTTCCAACAGTCTTGAAGGAGTTCACACACGTGTTCCGACTCATCCCAAACCATCTCAATTGGGTTGAGGTCGGGGGATTGTGGAGGCCAGGTCTGATGCAGCACTCCATCACTCTCCTCCTTACACAGCCTGGAGGTGTGTTGGGTCATTGTCCTGTTGAAAAACAAATGATAGTCCCACTAAGCCCAAACCAGATGGGATGGCGTATCGCTGCAGAATGCTGTGGTAGCCATGCTGGTTAAGTGTGCCTTGAATTCTAAATAAGTCACAGACAGTGTCACCAGCAAAGCACCATAACACCACCTCCTCCATGCTTTACGGTGGGAAATACACATGCGGAGATCATCTGTTCACCCACACTGCGTCTCACAAAGACAGAGCGGTTGGAACCAAAAATCTCCAATTTGGACTCCAGACCAAAGGACACATTTCCACCGGTCTAATGTCCATTGCTCGTGTTTCTTGGCCCAAGCAGGTCTCTTCTTCTTATTGGTGTACTTCAGTAGTGGTTTCTTTGCAGCAATTCGACCATGATGGCCTTATTCACACAGTCTCCTCTGAACAGTTGATGTTGATGTCTGTTACTTGAACTCTGAAGCATTTATTTGGGCTGCAATTTCTGAGGCTGGTAACTCTAATGAACATATCCTCTGCAGCAGAGTTAACTCTGGGTCTTCCATTCCTGCAGCGGTCCTCATAAGAGCCCGTTTCATCATAGCGCTTGATGGTTTTTGCGACTGCACTTGAAGAAACTTTCAAAGTTCTTGAAATGTTCCGTATTGACTGACATTCATGTCTTAATGTAATGATGGACTGTCTTTTCTCTTTGCTTATTTGAGCTGTTCTTGCCATAATATGTACTTGGTCTTTTACCAAATAGGGCTATCTTCTGTATAACCCCCCCTACATTGTCATAACACAACTGATTTGGCTCAAACGCATTAAGAAGGAAAGAAATTCCACAAATTAACTTTTAAGAAGGCACACCTATTAATTGAAATGCATTCCTGGTGACTACCTCATGAAGCTGGTTGAGAGAATGCCAAGTGTGTGCAAAGCTGTCATCAAGGCAAAGGGTGGCTATTTGAAGAATCTCAAATATAAAATATACTTTGATTTGTTTAACATTTTTTTGGTTACTACATGATTCCATATGTGTTATTTCATAGTTTTGATGTCTTCCCTATTATTCTACAGTGTAGAAAATAGAAAAAATAATGTAAAACCCTTGAATGAGTAGGAGTTCTAAAACTTTTGACCGGTAGTGTACATCACACAAATCAGGCTTGATCTGATTAATCTCTAGAGAGACTCCCCATTGCCTGAAGGAAATGGAATTCAAATAATTGAATGGATGTCAGTCAATTAGTTTTTTACTGAAAAATAACCGAAATGTTGGGTATTTGCTCAGCACTATCTACCATGCTGCTCTGTGTTAGTGGTGGGACCTTACGTTAAGTTATCTGTTATTGCTTTATTTACTTCTGTTTTCACCAATGATTATCTGGGAATGGAAACATTCAGGGATCCCACTGGCTTAGTAACATGTCACTGTCCCCAGCAGTGACACACAAAGACAGGACCAGCCTATTTACTTCTATTCACACGACTCAATTTAATCGGGGAGACCGACCAGGTATTCCCTGCAAAGGAGTGTGTAGCATAAACATAGCCGATTCAATTTTTATCCTCGACAACAAATTTTGAATAAGCAATTTACTCTATAGGCATAGACCTCCTTCCGATTTCCCTTTGCCACGCTCTTCTTTGTTTACTGAAGTGTTTACTACAGTTTTACTACCTCCCCCCTCTACTGGAGCCTAACCCACAGTTGTTGATGAACAACGCTGGCTGGACATTGTCCCCTGTGCCAGGCTGTCACTCACTGCCACCCCTGGGGACCCGCAGGAGGAGCGGCCAGGCTACCGTGGTCTACATAGGGGCCCTCTGCCTGTATGCTTGGCATTTTAGCCTCCCACACTCGCTGCTCTTATTCCCACTTACCTCCATGTGCCTAGTACTGCTTGACTAGCATCTATCTAGGGCCCTGTTTTGCACAATCATGTGACATGCCTGGATTTTAACCTTTTTTATTGAAAGCTTTTTCATCAAACTGTCACCTTTTGTTATCAGATGGTTCAGCACCATCCAATTTTTTTTTAACTTTAGTCATTGAGCAGACACTCTCATCCAGAGCGACTTACAATTGGCGCAGTCATCTTAAGATAGCTAGGTGAGAGAACCACATATCACAGTCGTAACGAGTACATTTTCCCTCAAAGTAGTTATCAGCAAAGTCTGTGCTAGTAGGAATTGACCAAGCAAAACTATACCAACAACGAGTTGAAACAAAAATCATACTCCGCTATTCTTGTAGAAACAGTAGAGGTCCCTTCCCAGCTATAAATGGAGACAATAGCTTGAATATTTGGTGCAATTCTCATTTCTGGATATGGCTTAAAATACAGGATAAAATATTTCTGTCACATGATTGCGCAAAACACAGGCTCCTATCTATTACACATTTTACTTAGTGTGCTGCTATAGGAGGAGCAGGAGACGGGAATAGGAGAAAAGGGGTAAGGTAGAGTCTTGTTATTTTATTGAAGCTGCCAACAGCGTCGGTGGTAGGAGAGGAGTCGCCGCCGATGGCACTCTTATCTGGTAGTTTGTACGAACACTAATTTGTCAAGTACGCACAGCGGGTGATGACTGGCAGCATCGCTCTCTCATACCTCCCTCTTCCTCCCTCCTTCCCAGAAGCACAGGCCTCTTGTTTGATCTCTCTCTTATTTCCTTCTGTTTCTCATCTCATTTCAAACCCGTAGCCACAGGGGCAACGCTTTAGCTGAAGGTGGGCCAGAAACATGTCACTGCGCTGTGATTGGATAACTTTGCCTTTATGGGGTATTGTGTGTAGACCAGTTATCTCAATTTAATCAATTTTAAATTCATACTGTTAAACAACAAAATGTGGAAAAAGTAAAGGATTGTGAATACTTTTTGAAGGCACTAAAGTGACCCACGGGGGGGTATATGAAAAAATAAAAATAATAATGTAATAATAATAATGTATGCACTCACTAACTGTAAGTCGCTCTGGATAAGAGCGTCTGCTAAATGACTAAAATGTAATAATAAACAGTAGCAGCAGCATATGTGATGAGTCAAAGAAGTTAGTGCAAAAAGGGTCAATGCGGATAGTCCGGTTAGTTATTTGGTTAACTATTTAACTAACTATTTATCAGTCTTATGGCTTGGGTGTAGAAGCTGCCGCTTGTCTATGACTTGGGTGGCTGGAGTCTTTGACAATTTTTAGGGCCTTCCTCTGACACTGCCTAGTATAGAGCTCCTGGATGGCAGCCAGTGAAGATGCTCCCCATGGTGCAGCTGTAGAACGTTTTGAGGATCTGAGGGCCCATGCCAAACTTTTCAGTCTCCTGAGGTGGAAGAGGTGTTGTGGGTGCCATCTTCATGCCTATGTTGGTGTGTTTTGGACCATGATAGATGTTGAGTTATGACTTTAATCACAAAAGGTAGACATGTAAACTCTGGGGTCTCGTTTTCTGTGCTTCCCATTGGCGGAGGAATGTTAATTGCCCACAACGTCTCCCTATCAAAATGAATCATAAAAAAACGAATGGCTGGTGTGTTACATTGACAATGTAGGCCTAGATAACATGGCTGGGGTACCCAGTGGGGCATCTGTTCTTAATGCTTGTACTTCTGCTTTGTGGACTAGCGAAGGCTTTCTACTTTCAATTGTAGTCGCACATGCATAATGTATGCAGCTAACCCATCGACTGTTTCTCAACTCTGTCTGGAGTGTCGTATTTTAGCATCACACTTAGCTTGATGTAATATTTCAACCTGCTCCACTTTATGTGATTTCTAAGTAAAGTTGCAAATAGAGTATATTAGATGCCTTCTCCTTGCCTTGTGGCTTTTTGGATGTAGTTTCTGAATTGTTTATGCGTTGTTCCAGCCAAGAGACATTCAGGCCAGACATTTCAGACCATCATGTCTTGGCACTTATTAGGACGGCTCCACTGCCACATTTTTATGTTTTGATCTCATTCTCTTTAATGAATTGGGTTGTTCCCCGAAATGAGTCCCTTTTAAGTAGAAATAGTGTACAAATATAGAATTTTAAAAGCCTGTTATATTAAATGAAGTGCCCTTTTTAATATAGACCACATTGAAAATGCAATAACTCTGACATGTCCCTCTGTGCATCCTCTGACTTCTAGGTAGATTTTTAACCCACTTAACCCCAACATTACTCTGAAGTTTCACTATCATTATTAAGCCCTAGTTATTTTGCGGCTTTGACAGTCATTTATGAAGATTATTTATTTCATGTTATTAGTGATTCATTTTAAGGTTAAAAAAACAATCTGTCCCTCATTTTAAGGTCAACTCTTTTACGTGAACCAAGCTCTTGTTTTAATATGGTGAAACTATTCCTTTTTAAATATTTTTTTAAAACAGACATAGAACATCTAATAGTCAAATCCTAGTGTAAAAGCATGTGAGCTCAGCTGGTTTAGAACCACCAAGACTCTTCCTAGAGCTGGCTGCCCGGCCAAACTGAGCAATCGGGGGAGAATGGCCTTGGTCAGGGAGGTGACCAAGAACCCGATGGACACTCTGTCAGAGCTCCAGAGTTCCTCTGTGGAGATTGGAGAACCTTCCAGACGGAAGCCACTCCTCAGTAAAAGGCACATGAGAGCCCGCTTGGAGTTTGCCAAAAGGCACCTAAAGTACTCTGACCATGAGAAACAAGATTCTCTGGTCTGATGCTAAGCGTCACGTCTGGAGGAAACCTGGCACCATCCCAACGGTGAAGCATTGTGGTGGCAGCATCATGCTGTGGGGATGTTTTTCAGCGGCAGGGACTGGGAGACTAGTCAGGATCGAGGGAAAGATGAACGGAGCAAAGTACAAAGAGCTCCTTGATGAAAACCTGTTCCAGAGCGCTCAGGACCTCAGACTGGGGCCAAGGTTCACCTTCCAACAGGACAACGACCCTAAGCACACAGCCAAGACAACGCAAGAGTGGCTTCGGGACAAGTGTCTGAATGTCCTTGAGTGGCCCAGACTTGAACCCGATCGAACATCTCTGGAGAGACCTGAAAATAGCTGTGCAGCGACGCTCCCCATACAACCTGACAGAGCTTGAGAGGATCTGCAGAGAAGAATGGGATAAACTCCCCAAATACATGTGTGCCAAGCTTGTAGCATCATACCCAAGAAGACTTGAGGCTGTAATCGCTGCCAAAGGTGCTTCAACAAAGTACTGAGTAAAGGGTCTGAATACTTATGTAAATGTATATTTCCGGGTTTAAAAAAATATATGAATTAGCTTAAAAATGTCTAAACCTGTTTTTGCTTTGTCATCATGGGGTGTTGTGTATAGATTGATGAGGGGAAAAAACGATTTAATCCATTTTAGAATAAGGCTGTAACGTAATAAAATGTGGAAAAAGTCAAGGGGTCTGAATACTTTCCGAAAGCACTGAATACTTTAGCGGTAATTGCGTAAATCTATTCAGTAGGGTGGGGATTTGGATTCTGCTCTGGGTGCCGCCCACACACTAGAGAGGATTGAGGAGCAGATTAAAGCGGAGAGGTCAACGTTCAAATTCTGGGTATGGGACATTGGGGCCGGGAACTCAAATATAAATGTAAAGCAGACTGGGAGCAAAAGTGAGGGCTGTCCTGCTCCGTTTGAGTCTGGCACAAGCACACAGTTACACTGAGGTAGACCGTGACACACGTGTACGTGGACATCCTCAAATGGTCATTTCTGTACTGTCACCGCCAATCTCTTTCCACTCACAGACCGGAAATGCCTCTGACAATGATGGACATGATCTTGGTTCAGCAGGAGTATGACTGTCCACAGACTGCTTAAAACACATCTAAGGGATGTAGGCTACAGGAAGGGTGTAAGACTACTAGTATTTTATGCTTTTCAGACAGCTTGATAAACAATGAGCCTAAATAAACGAGAGAAGATCATCAGACAAAGGAGCAAGGACAAGATTGCTTCCTAGGTGCTCTCTGCTAGTTCTGTTTTATTCCATCAAACTGCCTTTGTGCTTCTCCAAGTCAGACCCATTTGAATACAGCCGTCAAATCCTCTCCTTTCACCAAGTGATTATGTCCAGGTGTTCTAATTATTATTTCCCAACTAAAAACACAATCAAAACACACAAACTTAGCGCATTCTTTTAACCTGGTTTCACACTTGCCCAGGCCGGGGCTGTTGTAGAGGCCTTTCTCACAGCACAAACATGTGGAACCAGGCTAGATTTTAATGGGGTTTGTGGGTCGGCTGAGAGCACCTTCCCTCTCTCGCCCAAGCCCCTCACAAGGGAATGCAGGGGCCTAGCTCAGCAGGTTCGCCACCACGACCCAATGTTATTTAAACTTCCATTATGGGTGGGAACTGTCCAGTCCTCGTCATGGGGATGAGGGGGACCTGTACTGTATGGAATCCCATCACAATGAAGAGCTGCAGGACAAACAGCTGGGCTGGGCCCACTCCTGTCACAGCCACGTCAGGATTATTCCCTCCCCGCAAATCTAATATCTGTCTCCTCTCTTTCTCTCTCCCGCGCTCCCCCTTTTCCTCGGACCACGGCACAGCTGTGGATTTTCCAATCTATCACACTGCCAGACTCGTCCTACGTTCTAGAAAATGACACCCTGAGATTCTTATTTGATTCAATCATGTATCTGGGAAAGTAAGTGAGGGGGCTGCTAGGCCCCAGGCTTTCCTTTTAGATTAGCTTCCATTGGTGCCTGCCCTCCTGACTAGCTGGCTTTGGCTTCATTTCAGGGCCTGGAACAAAGGGCTATTTTGAGTCAGGGACGTGAGTTGGTATTGGACAGAAGTCGGGCACACGTTTTGTTTGTGAGGAGTCTAAATTGAGTTCTGGCCTTGGTTTGGCCGCCTGAGGGCTGTTCCTAGTCCGTGCATGTCATTTGTCCATTCCTGGAAATCTAATAATCTTTAATATCCCTTTCACTAGCTTTCTGCTCACTACAGTCCATCTCTAGTCATGCTGCTCCTCTCCTCTCTCCAAGTGCAATCTGGAGTTCTCCTACCTGCCCCCATCTATCCTGTCACACACACACCAGACTCACACAGGTTGACTCAAGGCCATGAGACGGATACTCTCGTTATGTTCTCTCATGTACTCCTATATTGAGTTCTTCACTGGTATGGGTGTCTCGTCTTTCTCCATGTTTTTATTCGGATTGATTCCAAAACACTATTACCAGTTCTCTGTTGGCTCTCGCTTATGCATTCCTTGTCCCTGTTTTCTCTTCTCCCTCAGTGCTGGACATGGCACGCCACGTGCCCCTGTACCGGGCGCTGCTGGAGCTGCTGAGGGCCATCTCCACCTCCACGGCCCTGGTGCCCCTGCTGCTGCCCCTGTCAGGAGACCCCAGCCAGGAGGAAGAGGAGGAGGAAAGCTCAGAGGGACAGACCTCTGTGGGCATGCTGCTGGCCAAGATGAAGACCTGTGTGGACACCTACACTAACCGCCTCAGGTGGGGACTTAGACGGACAGAGTAAGAATATACAAAACAAACAGAATAATGTCTCATTGCCCATGTAATCAATGTAAATTGATGGTTTCAGCTGAGAATGAGAGTTTCAAGGGGAGAGGGTTAGAATCCTGCTGCCATTATTGGGGGTTCAATCCTGGGTCAGCCTCCTCCCTGGTCTCTGTAGACAGTGAGTCATTAGCAGTAGTGAGCCTGTAGACCTGACCTGTGGGTCTGTGACCATCCATTATTAATCACAGCCCCAAAGTGTGCAGGAAGCCCATGTTATCCCGCCTCAGCAGCACAATTAACAGTTTGTGTAAAGGATCCTTATCCCCCTCCCATATATCACCCCAACCAGCCCAGTGCTGACTGTGAGCTTTACGCAACTACAGTAGCAGGACACTTCAGAGGAGCCAAGGCACTCTTAACCTCTTTCTACCCTCTACACTAGCTACACACATCCGCCCAGTACGGTGGATCATCAATATTCCATGGGATCCCATCCGAGGAGTCAATATTTGAAGGATGTGTCCCGTGCATGGTTAGACGTGGAGACGTATCAAACAGTTCCAGCTCACGTACGATTCCCACAGACATTCATGTTGTTTCCCCGTCCCTCCTCCCTGGTGACATGAATGTAATGCTCCAGCTGGGTGTTATTTTTAGAAGGTACAGCCCATCCCTCTTGAATGTCCCACCAACAAACATGCTAGGACCCATGACAGGGCTTTTCAAATGTACAGCGGAATAGCCCGTCCGCCCTGGGAGACTCTGACAGACCTACCTGGTGGTCTACACCCCTGCTGCTTATCAGCAACACAATTATGATTACTGTCTGAGGATGGTCCAGCATGAAGTTGTGGTTTCTTCACCAGTGATGGGGGGGGGGGAGAAAATGCCCTGCTATCGGCTCACTCATATCCACAGGCATTACATCAGGCTGGACTCTGAGGGCTGAGGTCCAGACACACAGAGAGTAATGAAAGCAGGGCCTTGGGGCGGTCGTAAAGGCTCGGCATCCACAGCAGAGTGTAAGGCATTCTCTTCAACTGTCTCTCCCCATCTGTGTCCAGCATGCCAAGGCCTGTGTTGGCCACCTGGCCTGCTACAGAATGGAATTAAATGGCCGATGAGGACGGATGGTGGCAGGGATGGGGGGAGGGAAGACTACAGTGAGATGGGGGTTGGAGACAGAAGACCTTCGCTGACTGTCCTCGGTGGAGCAGAGTGGTGAGCGAGGGGAAGGGAACTTGGCTGCTGTTCAACTTCACAAAAGGTCATGTGGAAAGTGGCTTTTTCAGTGACCCATCAGCAGGGCCATTGAATCCATTCTCTCAGCTCCCACAGCGTTTAAGCACAAGGTTAAAGAACTGTTTACGTCCCTCGTGTATTTCAGCCACCTCTGGGTTTTCCACTTAACCCAGGAGTTTTGAAGCAGGGACTTATTTTAACTGGGATGAAAGCAGGGAGATTTTTTTTCAATGTCCGGTTTAGTTCCCATACAAACCTCCATAGAAATTGGTCTCTCTGCTTATCTAGTTGTGAGGACCAAGTTATTTATGCTGCAAGGCTTCACAAAACAGGTTAGATTATTCATATCACCTGGACAGAGGAATGGTATCCTTGCCACTTCGTTACGTTTGTCTGAACATTGGGTCAGATGGTCTTTTCTTCTTGGTTTTGAGGCTTCACCCTTGGACGCACACCCCTTTTAACAGAGCATGAAAAATACTGGGAATGGGTATATCAATTTTGCTCCAGAATTGTGGCTCACTGGGCAATATGCTCCTTTTCAGATGGGCACAGGGATCATCTACAGAAACGCCCGAAATGTTTTAATTGTTGTACTGTAGAGCACTCCTTGGGAATAGAAATGTTCAATGATCCTATCAGTAATATAGTCGCCTCAGATTTCCTTCCCTGATAGAATGCAATGCAAATAAATTAGCAATATATGTCAATGCATGCAAGAGGAATATGTTGATTACTGAACTCCTTCTCTTTTTTTTCTCTTATCCAGGTCAAAGAAAGACAAGGCAAAAGGCGTGGTGAAGCCTGATAGCTCAGACCCAGAGCCTGAGGGCCTGACCCTGCTGGTGCCTGACATCCAGAGGACGGCTGAGATTGTCTACGCTGCCACCACCAGCCTACGGCAGGCCAACCAGGGTAAGGCTGGCCACACACTCACGTCACTCTCTGGCCTATGGCCAAACCATGCTGAGCAAGGGGACTATTAGTCTGGATCTCCTTGGCTATTTTTACAGACATTTATTGTAATACGAAGTGACACAGTAAAATGTTAGCCAGTGCCTTTTTTAAAGGTTGTCTGGTTTTGGCTCTTCCAAAGGATTTTCAGGTCCCAAATGTCTTTCCGCACTCCATTTTTCTCGCTGCCGCTCTCTTTTGTCCTGTGTGTTCTTGGGACAAGGACAAGAAAATGGGTCTCTAAGTTTAGTCTCCACAAGTACAAATTCCCTGGGCTGTCATTGACTTGGAGCCCTTTAAGTCTCAATTTAATCTTAATCAAGGAAACAATGTCCTGTTTTAGGCCTGAACATCCTTTACCCGACTTCCCAACTCCACCCCCACTCCGTAAGTGACAGGTTAAAAGTTAACCCATTCTCTGACATCACTTTGATACTAAATAGAGATGTATGTTCTATTGTGGGCAGCTGTTGTCCTACAGTCCCCATGCAGCCCTTCTGTCCGTGTCCTTACAGTGCAGGGAGACAGTGTCCTGCCCAGAGACCCATAGAGCAGACAGTCACTAGGAGGACAAGAGGGTTTGGTAGCGAGAGGGCATCAGGTCATAAAACCTGCTGTCAGGGAGCTCCTGCCAGCCATTACTCACCGCCGCTAAAGAAAGCTGCCTATCGATGCGTCTATGATGTATGATTGACCGTAACGCCTCCTCCCCCAAACAGTGCGGCACATATTATTAATTAGCTTGCCTAACTCCCAGTGGCTCTCTTGTATTCAGCCACATCAATGGCGCTCTATTGGAGGGGGGTGCCCAGATCAATGCAGCCGTCACTTTACACAAGGAAATTCATGTGATAATGGCCACTGGATTCATGTTCCAAAAGGGAATGGGCAGCATAGAGGAGGGCCGATATGTAATTGTTTTAATTTCGTCTTTAAAATAGCCCAGAGAAAGGCTAACGAGGAGGCGGACATTTAGAGCTCTGTTCCTACAGCCTAGTATTGACTGGTTAAACTGGGAAAATGTTCCAATAAATATTGATATCCAACGTTAACGTGGCAACAGAACTGAGTATAAATAAAGTATCGACGGCCCCGCTTTTTAATGCCCCTCTGGCATCCTAAGTCTGGTCGTAATAGGCCAGTTAAATGCACCAGTAATTGAATGGGAGGTACATCTGTCCAGGTAGCAGTATCTAAAGCAGAGGATGAGAGCGGGGCTGGGGTGCTATAAATAGACAGTTAATTATGTTGATGCATTAACTGCTCTCTATCCCATCTCTCCACTGTCGGTGGGAAAATTGGTGGCCGTTTCCATTGTCATTTGTCTTGGACATGGTTTAGCTGTCGACAAGACACAGAAGAAACTGGAGGGTAGGGTGTGGGAAAATTCCATGTTAGCGTCTCCAAATGATTGCAGATTCATTCATCAATATGAAGGTGATAAGGGGGTGTGACAAACCCTGCTATTATCTGCAAGTGCCATCATATTCTGAGATAATCTTGTTGAACCGAAGAGGAATATGGCTTGAATATGAATTTGTGTGTTTCTGATGTTATTATATTCTTTGTCTGCGTGGACTAGGTAGTAATATCAAGGAAGTGGTGACCTCAGCAGTCCTTTATCACAGTGTGGTTTTGTTTGTTTGTTTGCCAGTAGATGAATGTAAAGATTGTAGGCCTGGACCCAGACGCAGGCAGACACAGCAGTAAGCCTGGCTCTCAAACAGGGATAACTTTGAACCTGCCATGGTAACAAGGTTTTCTTTTTATCTCTCCCTCCATCAGAGAGGAAGTTGGCCGAGTCCTCGAAGAAGGCAACAACCAGACCCAAACCCCTGTCCATCCTACGCTCACTAGAGGAGAAGTACGTGGCCATCATGAAGAAGCTCCAGTTTGGTGAGTGCGTTGAGTTTCTGTGTGTTTTTCTGTGTGTTTGTATTCAACGTGTGGTGTACAGTTGTGGTTTGGTAGATACAGTATGTTGGAAATGTGGTTGTTTCTTTTAAGACAGAGGAGGAATACTTAGACATACTAGAGGCAGGGCTCGTCTCTTCTCTCCTAGGCTGGCTGCTGGTTGGTTCCTCCTCAATACACGTAGTGCCCAGAACACAGCATCAGCACAGCCCCAAACCCCCTCCTACCCCTTTCTGAAATGATACATAACACAATCCTGCCGCCTGTCTGCAGGGAGGAAGGTATTTTCTATCTGTCACTTCTCATCCTGCCACGCCGTGATTGATTACGGGACTTTTGTTGTGCCGCAATTGATTTTTGCGCGCGGCACACGTCTAAAGTAATCGCAAGTGACATGAGTGTAAACAGGCTTGCTCTGGTCCAAGTACGAGAGAGACGGCGTCGAGCCAAGGTAACAGGAACCCCAGTGTGCAGTATGATTAAAGGACACAGGGCCATGTCATTACTGAATAGAGATTTACTGCCAGATGCATGCATACAAGTGGGAGGATATTTGCATGATTTGTCAACAGGGTGTTTGTTTCATGCCTTATTCTTTGACGTGGAATGAACCATTTTAAAAGTGTTTAAACCTTCTCTATAGCGGTCCCAGTAAGTATTGACATTAATACCTATGTGATGTCTCTCCCTGGCAGACACCTTTGAGATGGTCTCGGAGGACGATGACGGGAAGCTGGTGTTCAAGGTGAACTACCACTACATGTCTCAGGTGAAGAACGCCAGCGACGCCAACAGCGCTGCCCGCGCTCGCCGCCTGGCACAGGAAGCCGTCACGCTCTCCACCTCGCTGCCCCTCTCCTCCTCCTCCAGCGTGTTTGTCCGCTGCGATGAAGAACGACTGGACATCATGAAGGTACAGATGTCCTATACGATCTATACAGTCCTCTGTGCTGTACCGTTTATACTCAGTCACACATCCCATTCTCTTATGACCATTTTATACCTACAGTAATCAACCCACGTGATTCATATGTACATACCTTTCAGCATATCTTTAACAAGCCCAATCCTACGATCCTATCATTTTGTCCCATTTTATACATACAGTACTAGCCAACCCAAACTTTATGATTCACATTTTATGTAATAATCTATAGAAGTGATATCTGGTCAATGGTATTCAAGGTATTTATGAAATGTCTTTACTGGAGACCCCATCTGTCCGATTCAGAGATGCCCTCAGGGAATGGCCAGATGATGATTGAATGGTTTCCAATTGAGATGCTAATAAAAGTGAGCAGGGTGTTTACAGTACTCTTCCAGTCAAATGGATGCTGCCTGGGGCACTAAAACCGCAGGACTTGCGCTACTTGCGGTTGTTGCAGCAGGGGTGGGGAAACGGACTTGGTCTCTCGAGTCTCTGCATCTGGTGTTGATAGCCTATGCCTTCGCATTCCAATGGTCATTCAGCAACTGCAGTCATTGACAGTTTTTCTCATTTTCAAATGACATTCAATAAATGGCCCTGACCCCTTTTCTGATTAATGGCAAAGTCTCATTCGGTAAATGTCAAAACCCTCGTCTGTTAAGGTTCTATTTCTGCAAAGAACACAACTTTTTCCTTAGCAGCACATGAAAGGGCCACTAGTTGACAGAGAGGCTGGTGGACGTTGTGGGACATTGTGGATGTCTAGTGACCCATCTGGGGTTGTTGCTCCCTCATTTGAAGTGTCCCCAGGGAGCCCCAGTCCCCTGTCCTACTGCCATAGACGGTGGATTATCATTCTTTCACCGGGAGCATCAAGTAATCTTAGCAGTCATTATTTGCAAAACCACTTGCTCCAGGTTTCCCACCTAAAGTGCACTAAAAGTGTTGGGTCTGAATGTCAAAATATACTTACCGCCTGAGTGACACTTGGTGCCCTCAAGCAATCTTGCGAGTGCTCTGCTGATTTGGATAGGCATGGTACTCACACCTGACGCCGCTTAGACGGGTCAGGCAGTCGGTGTTTGACTCTCACCCACACACATTCTCTCTCTCACATACACAAGCTACCTACCTACAGTGTGTCCACGTCCTCTTTACCGTCGCACGTCTTCTCACATATTTTTTCAAACCTGCCGTGCCTTGTTTCTACCTCCCTCCCCTGGATCAGGGATTTTAAAAAGATATATATATTTATTCTGTCTTGTTCCTGTTCTAAACCCACGCTTCTCTCTGCCTCTCCTCCTCCTCCTCCTCCATCAGCCTGGCAGCGTGGCCAGCTCTGCCCCCTCCTCCCCCTCCTCCTCCATCAGCCTGGCAGCGTGGCCAGCTCTGCCCCCTCCTCCCCCTCCTCCCCTCCCCATTCTCTCCTCTACTGCTGAGAAAGCTAGCCTGCCTGACACTTCACTCAAAGACACCTCGTTTGTTGATGCAAGAACACGGGACACTCCCAGGATCTTCCCTTCTCCCCCTTCAGGAATGCAAACTCGCTACTTTTCGGCGATATTCACCGTTTTGATCTCACATTGTGACAGCTGTGAGCAGGCAGCCGCATCCCCTAACCAGCCATTAGCCTACTCAGCTGCTTCTCTCCGTCCGTTATTTCTGCGCATCTCCCATCAGTTTTAAAATGTTATTTAGCCGTGATGGTGAGCTGGGGTGTGCAGACAGTGATGGGTTTTTTGTTACATTTGTTTAATTATTGGAGCAGCTCGCAGCGCGAGGGAAATGGATACGTAGATATTGTTTCATTTCGCCTGTAAGAACAAGCAGGCCAGTCTGATTAGGCTTCACTGTCACGCAGCCTCTGAGTGCCACTGTGGTCCTCTGTAGGTCAGCTTGTAGAGCACGGCGCTTGTAAAGCCAAGGTAGTGGGTTCGATCCCCGGGACCACCCATACACAAAAAATGTATGCACGCATGACTGTAAGTCGCTTTGGATAAAAACGTCTGCTAAATGGCTTATTATTATTATTATTATTATTATTATATTATACTGCCAGAGGAAAAACAGAGCACAGTGACCGGCAGGCATGCGCCTTTGCGTCACTAAAAACCCTGAGGTTCTAGCCAAACCCCATTTCTATCGCGGATTGGCGCACAAATTACATTGTTTTATAAATCATGCCGCAGGCCGTTTTTAAACTACTCATGGGCAACGAGTTTTTGGTTTGATAAACGACCTTGTTTAGTCATGTTACCTGGCTAGCTAACATGGTACTCCTTGGCTATGCAGACATTTGGATGGCACAGAAAAGGGATATATAGCCTACTTGAAGAGATGCTTCAAAGGAAGGATGCATATGCCTACTCAATGTAGTTCTAAACCAAATCTATTTTTCTGCTTTTCCTTAAATTATGTTTGTCTAACTTTTGGGAGCAGTGTGTGAGGGAGAGCGAGAAAGAGGATGTGTGTTGGAGAGGGAGTAAGTGTGTGTGAGGGAGGGAGGGAGAGTGTGGGAGGGCGAGTGTGTAGGCTGTGTGTAAAGTTGTCTGAAGAGCAGGATAGAGATGGTTTCATACAGACCTAGTGTGTTCTCTCCTTACTGACACAAAGAAAATGCAGATTGTTATGCATTTAAATTCCTTACTACATTCCTCCTGCCCAATCACAGGTAGGCCTTTGGATATGAGCAAATCAGCTATTTTCTGCAGTTGCCTTTTATATTATACAGTAAAAAGTGCAGTATTTCCCCTAAACTAATTTAGCAGCGCCGCGCCGCCACTGCTATATAGTTGCCAGCATTCTAATAAATATGATTGTCAAATGTTTTCAGTGTTATATATTTTGTGTGTAGAATTGCAGGAAATTAGCTTTAAAACAGCAAAATTGTCTCTGCGGCCAAGAGGGCATCTACAATTTGCGGTCGGAGACTGCGCGATTGGCCACAGCCACTACCACGCTCTGCCACCCCCAAGCTTAATTTGCCACCGCTGCTGAAAAAAATCCTGGGGGAAACGCTGAAGTGTGAAGTTAAATTCAATGTGTTTTATTGAGTAGAGGTGTGAATATCAGGGTCAGGTTTTCTGCGTGTTTCTGTGCATATTTTATTTTTTCCTTTTTGGGCCCTCACAAGTTTGCATCCCTGCCCCTTCCTCCCTTGTCTACATAGTGTCTCTCTGAACCTGGCCCCCACATAAACTCTGAAAGGGTTTTTGTTTTAAAAAGCCAGAGCCTAATGCACTTGAAACAAGGTCTCGGTGCAGTGGGTTTCAGATCAGATTAGCCCCCCCCCCCCCATTCGGGCATGCCATCCTTGAGCCTGAATACCTGTGACTAGGTAATAACCCGCTACTCAGCATGTGTGAGCAAAGAACAGAGCAGAGGGGGAGTGCGGCCAAAGGGTCTTTAGTTCCCGGTCACTGAAAGCACAAGGGTATTCCTGCAGAATTACCAAGATCCCTTTTTCCTTTTCTTATTTGATCCTTTCTAGAATCTTCCCAAGCTTGTGTCTTTGTGTGCTGTTTCTTTTATTTTTCACTTCCTGTGGTCTCCTTGATTGATTAGCTAATCTCATTTCAGTGTGGAAATGAATTGGATTTCTATAATAGCCATGAGATATTCAGAAGAGAAATGCTATCCTTTTGTTTCAGCCACCTCTAGTGGTAATGGGTGTGTTGAAGAAAAAGTAGTGAGTAGTGAATTGCCATTAACCCCTTGTGGTCTGTGTGTTGCAGGTTCTCATCACGGGCCCGGCAGACACGCCGTACGCCAACGGCTGCTTTGAGTTTGACGTGTACTTCCCCCAGGACTACCCCAACTCCCCGCCCCTGGTCAACCTGGAGACCACCGGGGGACACAGCGTGCGCTTTAACCCAAACCTCTACAACGATGGAAAAGTGAGTCCCATATAGTTACTCAGGGTTAGGGGTTGGTGAGGAGTTGGGTCAACTGCCTAGCTTTTAATCAACAGTTGAAATATTGGGTCTGTTAATTTAGTGAAAATGTTTAGTCTCTTCATCTTTTGGCTTTCCACAAAAATATGTCAAATTTGAGTGTATATTCAGTACCAGTCTGTCCATAGTGATCCCTCTGTGGCACCATCAACCTGTTAACCTCACAGCTTGGAGTGGAGAGAGCGAGAGCTTGACTTGAGTAGCCTTACCTCTATGCTAGTTTATTTTCGGTGGGTGTGTGGCCAAAATTTAAAAAGAAGCACTATATTCCCCCCCACTCCTCTCCCCTGGAGAAAAGCTGTAAAGGTTCTGGAGCCTGCCTCATCTGCTCTTCCTCATTAGGGAGGCTCTGACAGGGAACATCTATTTTCATAATGGAATGAGACAGCTGCTATAAGAATTACTGTGGGCTTTCTACAGCAGAGATACCACTGGTGGGGAGGCCAGGGCAAACTGCCTCTCAGCTTTCCCTCTGAATGATGGATGGATGGATGGGTAGGAGGGCCTCTGCCTGTGGATGTTTACCTGACAGTCATTCTCTTGTCTTCAACCCTTGATCTGTTCTGTCTTCTCCAGGTGTGTTTAAGTATCCTCAACACCTGGCACGGGAGACCGGAGGAGAAATGGAACCCTCAGACCTCTAGCTTTTTACAGGTGAGACAGAAATCCACTGTGTTATACCTCCACCACCCTTTCATGTGTCTGTTTGTTTCTGCTGTCAAAACCAGAGTCCATCTCATCAGTCGTTGGTGATGTTGGATCATCAGCCTGTGTCTGTGACCCCAGGGTGTGTATTAATAGATGGCTGTTTTGACAGATGCCATGAAGGATCCTCCATACTGTAAACCCATTAATAGGGTTTATGTTGGCGTGTGTGTTGTGCAAACCCATACTAGTCCCAGCATTGCACCATCACTTAACCCCAAGGCAATACCATCTCGACACCCATCACTCTGAGATGGGCTGCTAAGGGTTTTTATCACCAGCTTTATCATTGACAGCCAGTCTGTAGTCTGTTTGTGTCACACTGGTAGAGACCTTGGAGCAAATCTCAAATAACACCCTATTCCCTATATAGTACACTACTTTTGAGTGCACTATATACGAAATGGGGTGACATGATTGTCTGAAGTAGTACACTGTATATGGAATATGGTGTCATTAGAGCCACAGCCCTGGGGTCGGTCTGTAGCAATGACTATATATGAATGGACAAAGCCATCGATCACGTGACCCCATTCATTCCTATGTGAAGATTCAATAGCACATTGAAGCCAAATGAAGTCGGTTAAGATGGAGACATAACATGTGCAGTTTGAGCTACTCCAGGAAGTGACTTTTCAGGCCAGCTCAGTTCTGCCACCTCTCACTAAGTAACTTGAGTTGAAGGCCGACCAGAGTACTGCAGGCTGCCATTAGCAACTAAATTATCCTTATAACTTCTGTGTGCAATTACAAAAATAATCGGTTCATGGACATCTGGTGTATTAGAAGCAATTATTGGTACCTAGATTGTCATATAAAAAAAAAAATAAATGTACACAGAGTGCCCTTTTTCCATTCACTATAATGGGGGATCCTGTTTTCTGCTTACAATGCCTGCAGTACTGCGGTCAGCCGTGTACTTCCGTGGCTTTCAATGAGAGGGGGCAGTGGTTCTCCCCTTGTCTGTAGGCAGTGTGTCCCAGGCAGGCCTGGAGAACAGGGAGGGAGAGATGGAGCATCCATCAGAGTAATAAAGCTATAAATCTCCCAGAGCCCAGGGAGCTTTGGGCTGGCCAGCCGCAGGGGAACACAAGCAGAGGGAAGCACAGCCTACAGCCCCAATGTACTCCTCTAACCCAGCCCCCCTCCCTCTCTCTCTCTCTCTCACACACACACACACACACACACACACACACACACACACACACACACAGCACACATGTCATCCACTGTGCATACGGGGGGAGTAATTTTCTGTGTATATTGATCCGGCAACAAGCCAGCTAGAGTCCTTGGAAATGGCTCCCTATTTTTTAAATTCCCTCATTTGCAGGGTTGGAGAGTTCATAGAGATGTCTCCATTGATTATCATTCTAGTTGGTGTCTGCCAGATCAATAATGGAAATAGGAGGCTGAATGGGGAAGTGGTGGAATCAAGTGAAAATCAGCCGGTCCTGATATCTAGATCCGGTGAGCAGGTTGGGGAAGGTTGCGGGTGGGGAGCTAGGAGAGGGTATAAAGGAAAGGTCACCAGGGTCAGAGTTGGTAGACCGTGTCCCTTGGCACTCATACAGTATCAAATTCTTCATCCCGACTGATGGTTGAGGTAAGGATTGGGCTAATCTAGATCTATTGTTACGCTGACAGCTACTTGACCGTCAGGGTACACGATGAGTGTTGTCCAGCTTGGCATGGCAGACGGGCAGGCAGCCGTCCAGCTAGTGTCTGGCTCTGTGGGTAATATATACTGGGCAGAGTGATGGCGAAGCAGTGTACCCAGTCTCCTTGAGACAGCCTGGGGCATTCATTGAATCGTTAATAAAGATATATAGAAGTTTTTTGTTTTGTTTTTGAGGATGAAAAATCATGCTTTTGTCTGACGCTCTCTTAGTGTCCCCATGCATTCTGCTGCATTGCTCATTGTAGTCTCTGCAATCTTCTCACCTACAGTGAGGGAAAAAAGTATTTGATCCCCTGCTGTTTTGTACGTTTGCCCACTGACAAAGACATGATCAGTGTATAATTTTAATGGTAGATTTATTTGAACAGTGAGAGACAGAATAACAACAAAAAAATCCAGAAAAACGCATGTCAAAAATGTTATAAATTGATTTGTGTTTTAATGAGGGAAATAAGTATTTGACCCCTCTTCAAAACATGACTTAGTACTTGGTGGCAAAACCCTTGTTGGCAATCAGAGGTCAGACGTTTCTTGTAGTTGGCCACCAGGTTTGCACACATCTCAGGAGGGATTTTGTCCCACTCCTCGCAGATCTTCTCCAAGTCATTAAGGTTTTCGAGGCTGACGTTTGGCAACTCGAACCTTCAGCTCCCTCCACAGATTTTCTATGGGATTAAGGTCTGGATACTGGCTAGGCCACTCCAGGACCTTAATGTGCTTCTTCTTGAGCCACTCCTTTGTTGCCTTGGCCGTGTGTTTTGGGTCATTGTCATGCTGGAATACCCATCCACGACCCATTTTCAATGCCCTGGCTGAGGGAAGGAGGTTCTCACCCAAGATTTGACGGTACATGGCCCCGTCCATCGTCCCTTTGATGCGGTGAAGTTGTCTTGTCCCCTTAGCAGAAAAACACCCCCAAAGCATAATGTTTCCCACCTCCATGTTTGACGGTGGGGATGGTGTTCTTGGGGTCATAGGCAGCATTCCTCCTCCTCCAAACACAGCAAGTTGAGTTGATGCCAAAGAGCTCGATTTTGGTCTCATCTGACCACAACACTTTCACCCAGTTCTCCTCTGAATCATTCAGATGTTCATTGGCAAACTTCAGACGGGCCCTGTATATGTGCTTTCTTGAGCAGGGGGACCTTGCGGGCGCTGCAGGATTTCAGTCCTTCACGGCGTAGTGTGTTACCAATTGTTTTCTTGGTGATGGTCTTGTAGCCCATTCCAGCCTTGTGTAGGTCTACAATCTTGTCCCTGACATCCTTGGAGAGCTCTTTGGTCTTGGCCATGGTGGAGAGTTTGGAATCTGATTGATTGATTGCTTCTGTGGACAGGTGTCTTTTATACAGGTAACAAACTGAGATTAGGAGCACTCCCTTTAAGAGTGTGCTCCTAATCTCAGCTCGTTACCTGTATAAAAGACACCTGGGAGCCAGAAATCTTTCTGATTGAGAGGGGGTCAAATACTTATTTCCCTCATAAAAATGCAAATCAATTTATAACATTTTTGACATGCGTTTTTCTGGATTTTTTTGTTGTTATTCTGTCTCTCACTGTTCAAATAAACCTACCATTAAAATTATAGACTGATCATTTCTTTGTCAGTGGGCAAACATACAAAATCAGCAGGGGATCAAATACTTTTTTCCCTCACTGTATCCCCCTGCTTTTGTCTCCTCCAACTTTTTCTTGCTCTCTTTTATCACTCTTGCTCCCCCTCCTCTCTCTTTCTCCCCACACACCCCCTTCGGTAACCTCCCTACAAGTTATGGCTGTATGTGTATTTCATAATATCAAATGCATTCCATTAATCTCTCTCCTCCCCATCTCTCTACAGGTGCTGGTATCGGTGCAATCTCTGATCCTAGTGTCGGAGCCCTACTTCAACGAGCCGGGCTATGAGCGTTCACGCGGAACCCCCAGCGGCACACAGAGCTCCCGCGAGTACGACGGAAACATCCGTCAGGCCTCCGTCAAGTGGGCCATGCTGGAGCAGTTGCGCAACCCCTCGCCTTGCTTCAAAGAGGTGAGCTGTCAAATCACCCCCCCTCCCCGCTATCAGGCTATCCTACAGTGCCTCATCCTTTCATACATAGTTAGGCTACCTCGCAGCTTTCCTGACACCTCAACCTGGCCCACATCAGTGTTTAATGGCTCTCAATTCTACTGTAGTATCATTCTTTGTAATGACAAACCATAACACTCACCATGCTCCCTTGTTACAGTAGCTACCAGCCTCTGCTTAAAAAAACCCAGCAGATAAAGGACAAACTCTCCTTTGGGACGATATGAGGACAGTGGCAGATCATACATTCACTGTTTATTATTTCCCAGGTAGATAATATTGCCCCTGTTTTTAATTTACTCCTGTCCTTGACACGGGCTGTGCAGGCTGATAGCGTGGAAGAATAGCGATCAGTCACCAGCTCTGCTTAGGGAGAGGGAGGGGAAGATGGGGGAGGGTGGGGGAGAGGGGGTGGGGGGAGGGAGGGGGGTGGGGGGAGGGGAGGGGAGGGTGGGGGGAGAGGGGGAGGGGAGGGAGGGGAAGATAGGGGAGGGTGGGGGGAGAGGGGAGGGTGGGGGGGAGATGGAGAGAAAGAGGGTGGGGGGAGTGAGAAGCAGAGGGAGGTTGGGAGGTAGAAAGAGGGCTGGGAAGATGGCGAGAGGGCGGGGGCGGAGGGAAAGAGCAGTAGAAAAAGAGAGGAGAGAGGTGTTTCTAATGATTTCCTCCAGGCTGGGAAGGCAGGTGTCAGCGTCTCATAAGCCTGTGTGTGGGTGTTTCACTCTGATGGAGGAAACTAAGGGACCACAGACAGAAACACAGCTCCAGTTTGACTCCTAACGTGCTATATCTAATCACTCACACTGGGAGCAGATAGAAGTCGGCCCCCGACATTCCACTCACTCACTTGCTTCTATCTCTTAATCTCTCTCTCTCTCTGTCTGTCACACTGTAGCTCACGGGAACTTCATGACACAGCAACAAATCACTTCTTCATAATGGCATTGTCATTGGCTTTGCTCTGTCGTTCATCCGTGTGTGTGTGGCTTTGCTCTGTCGTTCACGCGCGCACACAGCCAACATCGATTAAAATATTGGATTCTGGTAATGTAGTCCTGGATGAAAACACAGAATTAAATTAAGATCCCAGATGCTTGCTGCTCTGCCAAGCACCTCCGCTTTGCCAAACAGTAATGTATTTTCCGATCGCTCTCTACCTGCAATCAGAAAAAAAGAGAGGACATCTGTCTGTGGGCCTCAACCTGAGCCTCCGGACCAATGTTTTCCTTCAGCTAGACATCATTTAGCAGGCCGTCAGGTGGTGGTGATTAGCCCTGTTAGCTGGCCAGGCTGGGGTGCCAGTGGGGCTGTAGAACTTTGGAAAGCACTGCCATGTCCTTTCTGTCATTTGTATAGAGAGACAGGGAGGGAAGCCAGACTGAAATATTATGGAGGATAGTCAGGGGCGGCAGGTAGCCTGGTGGGTTGGAGCGTTGGGCCAGTAACCGAAAGGTTGCTAGATCGAATCCCAGAGATGACAAGGTAAAAATCAATTGTTCTGCCCCTGAGCAAGGCAGTTAACCCACTGTTCCATGGGCACCGAAGACGTGGATGTCGATTTAAGGCAGCCCTCTGCACCTCTGATTCAGAGGGGTTGGGTTAAATGTGGAAGTTGAATGCGTTGTTGTACAACTGACTAGGTATCCCCTTTTCCAGAATCTATTGGCCCCATGTTACCCCATTTTATAGAATTTATAGATATACCCGTCTCCCCCGAAAAAGAGATGGAAATTCTCAACGGAATTACTTATAGAAATGCATCAAACCAGGGGAACACATTGACAGATATTGAACCAAAAAAATCAGATGTATAGTTTGGAAATAGTTAATCAAAGACAATTGGTCTCCATGTTTAAGTTGATCTGTTGAGGTAGAGGGACTGTTGCAGTACATTGTGTTTGAGCGAGTTCCGGACACACACCCAAGCTCACGTCACCAGCTCCCAGGAGTATTCCATGCTCTGTGGTAGAAGCGTGGTGGTGTCTTTTTCAGGTCCCAGGGTGAAAATCGTCAGCTTTAGCACGGAAGCAGCCTCTGTAATAAAACCACAGGGTTCTGACGTCAGTAGCTCAATGTGAAATGGACCATTTGGAGCTGCTATACTGCCCGAGTGCCCTCCTGAAATTCAATTAGGCTCGTGTGACACTCCTGCGCTGCCCTTTTCCCGTCTGAGCCCATGGCAGAGACACAGACAAAATACTGTCTGTAAACATGGGCGAGAGATACTGCCCTACAAAGGCAAAATGCAGTAACTACGAATTTGGTCACAAATCTTTGATCTGTTGTAATGGCCAGGTATATTATCTGATTTAATGTGGTGTTCTGTTTCTTGACACAAAAACAAGCCAGTCGATCAGAATACATCTTGAAGTACCAGAAATAGCTTTCTGTCTAGACAGAAAGACTGAAGTCAGATTTTGCAGTAAAAGAAATGACGTAGTTACTGCACTTTGCCTTTGTAGGCAGTATAGCCGTGGCACACACACATACAGTACTATCGTCTCCGTTTTGATGATGCTGCAAGCTCAGCGTAGTCTCTCTCCACTCATGTGAACCGTGAAAGCTGTGACACCGTAGACACATTTATTTTTGGGGCCGGGGGATTATGTGTGTGAGATTCCAAAGTTTCTGTGCCCTATTTATAGTCTGAGATGGAGAATAAAAAGCTTGTCAGGTGGAATTAGGAACAACAGGTTGGCCGTTTTAAAAATATAGTTCCCAGGGTGTGTGAGAGCCGAGGGGTGTCCACGTGCACAGCCGGCTCTAGTGTGAATTGGTCATTATGGGAGGTGGTGCTGTGGGTGACATCCAAAACCCACCCCTCCAAATCTCAGGAAACAAGCATTTTCCCTCAGGAGCTTAGCGAGACCGACACCCCTGTCAGTCCACACAGGGATGGAGCTCATTACCACAGGTCTATCCACTGTTGTGTGGCAAGAGTACCACAGTATGAGTCATAATACCCATAAAACCTAGCGGTCAAACAAGGATATGGTTCCAATAATTTTTCCACCATTCATTTTTCCTATGGGGGATATTCAAATAAGGGCTGTGTTTCGTGTAGGCTTACCCTGGCGTGACGTTTTCATAACCCTGTAAATCTCTCTAGGACAAGTTGACTTATCAATATATTCGCCTGTATTTAAATAAAATGCTAATTAGCTGCTAATGTGGCTATCATAAAGAACTACAAATGCCATGATGAACTGGACGAGACTGCCGAATCGAGGCAAAGGTAAGAATCTCTGGATTAACTATATAATGTCAGCTAAATTTAGTAAGGAATAAATTGGTAAAATGTCATTAAAATGACAGTTCTGTGAACAATACCTGTTAACAAAGGTGTCAGCTAGAGATGACGTGCAGGAGCTTGCAGGGATTTATAGTCTTGCATGATGTCTACTTTGATGCTAATTAGCATTTTCGAAACCGAGGAAATAGAGCCGAAATATATTGATAAAAGTCACCTTTTACGTGGTTATCAAAACTTAACGCCAGGGTAAGCCTACACGAAACACAGGCCTTATTTTAAGTGTTTCTAAAATTCCCTATGGGGAAAAACGATTGGAACCATTTCCTTGTTTTACCGCTAGATTTTATGGGTATTATGACACATCCACTGTGGGGCTGTATGGCCATGAAAAGGGGGAAGTTATTTAAACCATTAAGAGAGGAGCGTGTTCTTGTCCTGACCTCTGCCAGCCGTGACCAGGTGTACTATACAGTTTGACTGATTCACGGTCCAAGGACCTCCCAGAGCTGATAGAGCTAGCTACCTTGCGTGTTCATTTATCATGTAAACAAGAGGAGGATGCATCAGTGGTGGGACCGCACACCCTGTCAAGGAAATTAGTCATTGTGTTGAGCACACTCCATTACGGTGCATTATTGATGGGTTTTAGCAAGACACCTCTGTCCAGTGGGACCTATCGAGGCTGGGGCGTTGACTCCTCTCCTCTCTCTGTGTAACCCGCTAACCCAGCACAGCCTGGTTAAGAATACTGCTCTGTAGTCTGGCTGGAGGAGACATAGGGCTCCTGTGCTGGGTTTCGTGACAGAGATGGGGAGAGAAAGCTTGCCTGGTTTTGGTCAGACACACGGAGCAGGGAAAGCCAAGAGTGGAGGAGCGATGTGCTACAGCCACGGGTTTCCATGGCTACGCTGGGAAGGAAATTGATCATTGCCCTAACCTCCCTCTTATCCCTCCTCCCCTCCCATGGCCCTCTGTGGCAGCGGCAGCTTGCCTCTGCAGATGGGAAGAGTGTCAGTCAAAAGTGACGACGGGGGCTTTAAAATGTCACAGTTTAGTCACCAGGATCTGTGTGACTGATGAGTAGGACCTTGTCTTTGGCAACAGGCTGCGAGGGAGGGAGGGAGGGAGGGATGCTACAGGCGTGCCACTGTTGAGCATCTCCTCGTCTCTGTCAGGATGACGCGGTGTCCGGGGCGATGATTGAGAATGCTGACATGATCACAAACACACCGCTAGACCCGTTGTGTTGAGGTCAGCGTTAATAAACCTGCACTGTTTTTCCTCTCCCAGCGGCCGGCCGTCCAGAGGGAGCAATGCCATCTGCCGTGCCGCCTTTGCCCAGTTGTTAAAGGAGGCCATTTTCCCCCTCTCCTCGTGCCACCCCACTCCTCCAGCCCCGCCTCAGTCCTTTAGTCACACACACTCCCTCTCCCAAATGCTGCAGCTCCGAACACAACAAATCACTTTGATTATATTGCAACAATAAATCCTCATTACTGGCTTATGAATTACTCCCAGTATATGCTCAATTAGAATGAATGGGGGGGGGGTAGAGACTAGGCTTGAGACCACCACCTTAGCAGTTGACTATGGAGCAGATTTTAGTTATTCTAGTGCTTATATACAAAAATATACGTGGTCTGCGGTTGTGAGGCCGGCTGGACGTACTGCCAAATTCTCTAAAATGACGCTTTTGGTAGAGAAATTCGCATTCAATTATCTGGCAACAGCTCTGGTGGACATTCCTGCAGTCAGTATGCCAATTGCACACTCCCTCAACTTGAGACATCTGTGGCATTGTGTTGTGTAACAAAACTGCACATTTTAAAGTGGCCTTTTATTGTCCCCTGCACAAGGTGCACCTGTGTAATGATCATCCTGTTTAATCAGCTTCTTGATATGCCACACCTGACAGGTAGATGGACTATCTTGGCAAAGGAGAAATGCTCACTAACAGTGATGTAAACAAATTTGTGCACAACATTTTAGAGAAATCAGCTTTTTGTGCGTATGGGAAGTTCCTGGGATTGTTTTTTCAGCTCATTAAATATGGTACCAACACTTTACATGTTGCGTTTATATTTTTGTTCAGTATAGATCGTCATACCCATACATTCCTTGGGACTTTAAATTACGCTGAGTATAATACAGATAATTAGCCATGAAGTCATTGTGGATAAGCGGGTATTAGCAGCAAATTAGCAATGACCTTATCGTATATGCACTCCTAATTTGGCAACATTTCATTGATTGGATAGGTGAAAGCAATACAATACATACATAGCTTTCACCAATCCAGATCAGGTCAGATCAGTGATCAATGGCAAGTAAGAGAGGATGCATTTTAAGGTACTTGAATGAAACCCAACTAATGATTTAGCCCATAATCTTCTGCCTGAAGTAGTGATTTTTACCCCTCCAGAGGTTCCTGTTCTCTACTTGGTATGAACACTGAGAGGGGAGGCTGAAGTTAAGACTAGACGTCAGTGGGAGTATTTACAATGCTGTAGTCAGTGTAGCAGACCTGAGCTCGCAGGGGAGCAGACCTGGGGCTGAGTGAGCGTACAGCAGACAGGGACACTGTCAGAGTAGCAGGAGGATGAAAACATGTATTTTAATGGCCACAGCGTGATTCATACTCACCCTTGACCCCTGTGTGTGTGGAGCAAGCAGAAACACATGGAAACACGAACATGCGCGCACACACGTCTGCCCTCTGGAATAATGAGTGGACGGCAGCATTACCTAAAAGGTCACTTAGTTTATCTGGAAATGGAGCACACAGTCAACAGACCATGCCAGTGTGTGCATGTATGTGCATTTGTCTGTTGAGTGTATCTCTGTGTGTTTTTGTTTGTCCGGCCGACCGTTTTAAAGGTAATTTGTCAAGACACCCTGTTCTGATGGGTACACGTGTTCCATGTTCAGTGACTCTTGGATATGTACACAACGCTCTCGTCCATACAGGAAACGCCCCTGGGGAATTCAGGCATATTATGGGACACAGGCCAGGTCATTATCAATTGAATTCTATTATAAGAAAATCGGTGCGAACAAATCTTCTGCTGGTATGTGCGTGTTTCCATGTGTTTCTGCTTGCTCCACACACACAGGGTTCAAGGGTGAGTTTTGAATTGGTAAGCATTTCTAAATGCCTATGTTAAATGCAGGTCTCCCACATAATTTCAGCCCTTGATCTGATTTTCAATATAATATATTATTTTCTATTGGATTTGAATCCTCAGTGTTCTACACTAACTTCTTTCACTGGTGGCACCAGCACATGATTTGGTCACACCGATTTTCTTATAATAAAAAATAAATACATTGATAATGACCTGAACTGTGTCCCATAATGTACCTGTATTCCATACAGAACCAGACTCATAATGACGAGCCATCTTTTAAATGAGCAAGCCCTTATGTTCTTACATTGCAGAATTTGACAAAACAATACCACAGCAACAAAGGAAGCGGGGAGAAGGACTGATGTTTTCGCTCCCAAATCACACTTTATTTTGGTGAAAAACAACATTGGATGTTCTAAGTCCACAACAATGCTTAAACCACATCAGGGGAACAATATTTGAGGTCTGGGGAGAAATCTGAGAAATGTATATATTTTTGTAGTTAGTTTAATTCAGGTGCACACCAGCCAGACTGCTTGGCTAGCAGTGTTTCTGTAGCCATAAGCGGCGTGTGAGGTTCACGTTTGGGGAAGCTAACTTTCACCATTATAATAAATGCACCTTTATAATAAAGCATTCCATGCATTATCGCATTTGCAGACTTATGTAAGAAGCCTATTATTCCTAATGTGAGGAGTAGATTGGATGGTCATAATTTAGGCTAATAATATAACTCAATCACTGTTCGCAAAAAAAGACTGTTCAATGCATGGCTGAGCGCATGTAGAGTAGGCCTAGGCTATAGGCTACAGTATATCAGATGTGTTTCTTGGCCTTTTATAAATACAGTTCATGCAATTCTACTACACTTTATATGACTGGAGACATTGGCAGAATATTTTTGAATATGACAACTTACAGGGTAGCCTACTCTGCTGACACTGACGGAGCAATAAAAATGACGGTGTCTGATCCATGTACAGTAATAGGTCTACGAGAAGGGGAGACACAAAAAGCCTACAATATGACATCCATCTAACCTGGAGGAGGAAATTAACTTTCAAGTGGCACTAACCCAACAATGATAGTGAATATGCGCACGCACTGGGATATGGCCGATGCTCTCCGCTGGTGCCAATAAAATGGGCTATACTGTTCAATCAATTAAGTTGAGCATTTTGATAACTATGAAAGACTTTAGTATTTTTGTCTTTACAGCAATAACCATTTTGCTTTCCAAACTAATTAAATATTGTGATTTGCCTGGCTGGGAGCCTCCTACTTTTCACTGACAGTTGCAACTCAACAATTATCTGTGGTATTTGCGTACACACTGCCCAAATTGCGGGCCCTTCCGACTGCAGGCAATGCGATTTCAAACTTTTCAAAAAGAAGCTAATGATCCTCTGTGGCCAAATCATGGTGTCTGGTGTAGTAGCCTATTTAGAATGGTTTTATTTATTTCTGTATAGACAGGAGTAGGGTAATTAGGCTATATAATTTTGGAAATTAAATGTACTTTAGCGGAACCTTAGCTTATGGACGCGCTGTCTATCTGTAGCAGACTTGTGATGATGTTTTCAAAACGAATGGCCTCTGGATTGATGCAAATAATCCTGATTCTGCCAGGTAGGCATAGGCTACTTTGTTTCCTTTTAATTGCCTTTCCATCTAGCATCGCTAACGGCTACACAAAGTGGTAGACATATAAGCCCTACGCACACTGCACAGATGGGCATTCCTGTGCCGTTGTTACCTCTTCAGAAAGTTTGTTTATTTTTGGTCAATTGCACATTACTGTTTGAATAAATAATGATAATACAAAATGTAAAAGCTAATTATGAACCAAAAACTAACGTGATCAGGTAAAAAAACAAACAAAAAAAACCTTGCAGGGGTGTAGTGATGGGAAGGGGGATGTAGTGACAGCCAGGCTGAAGTGGCTGACTGGAGCACAGCCCTGCTGTGACGTCAGAGAGACCCGGTGATAAACACTCAGACGCACAGTGTGGAGAGTGAGAGACTTGACTGAGAAAGCAGGTTGCCAGTCAAGGCTGCTCCATTCAAATACAGAGCTGCTTCCCAATCATTAGGACTATCTAGATCGCCACACAGTTTATAGTACTAGGCTACATCTAGTCTATCTAATCTTGGTCTCAGTGGAGAGCCAATTCAACCCCTCAGGTTTTCTTCTTGCATTTGTGGTTTGGTGGCTCATTTCTTTAGCGGGCGTAACAAATAGTCATGCCAGTCACGCTTTCTTTTGAAAGGACTAATTTACCCCTTTACCCAGGTTTCTGGATAATCAGGGTTTTCGGTTTCAATATAAAAAATAAAAAAAACATTAACTGCAGTATGTGGGTTGAATGCTAAAACACAGAATAAAACAATGAATAAAAGTCCCATGATGTTAGTGACTGCCCATTACTGCTTATCACTTATTAACCATCATTTATTCACATTACTTATTTCAGTTGTGTATATTAGATTAGTTTATTATTTCATTCCAAGTCATCTCTATAGAGCTGCTGCCTATGCTGTCTGACAAAATCACTATTTTAGTAGTTCTTCAAAGTAAATAAGGCATACTTTTATGACTGCTAAATACCAACTATCAATCAATTTTCAGGTAGAGACCTTGCGAAGCAATTGCTGTTCTCCAGCTTGATGCCATTCGTATCTTGCTCTCTGTGGTTGCACACACTAACCTAACGTAGCAGGCGTGAAAGAACCATACAGACCAGACCAGTAGGCACGCAATGGATTATGGTCATTGTAGGTACAGTGAGGGAAAAAAGTATTTGATCCCCTGCTGATTTTGTACATTTGCCCACTGACAAAGAAATGATCAGTCTATAATTTTAATGGTAGGTTTATTTGAACAGTGAAAGACAGAATAACAACAAAAAAATCCAGAAAAACGCATGTCAAAAATGTTATAAATTGATTTGCATTTTAGTGAGGGAAATAAGTATTTGACCCCCTCTCAATCAGAAAGATTTCTGGCTCCCAGGTGTCTTTTATACAGGTAACGAGCTGAGATTAGGAGCACACTCTTAAAGGGAGTGCTCCTAATCTCAGTTTGTTACCTGTATAAAAGACACCTGTCCACAGAAGCAATCAATCAATCAGATTCCAAACTCTCCACCATGGCCAAGACCAAAGAGCTCTCCAAGGATGTCAGGGACAAGATTGCAGACCTACACAAGGCTGGAATGGGCTACAAGACCATCGCCAAGCAGCTTGGTGAGAAGGTGACAACAGTTGGTGCGATTATTCGCAAATGGAAGAAACACAAAAGAACTGTCAATCTCCCTCGGCCTGGGGCTCCATGCAAGATCTCACCTCGTGGAGTTGCAATGATCATGAGAACGGTGGAGGAATCAGCCCAGAACTACACGGGAGGATCTTGTCAATGATCTCAAGGCAGCTGGGACCATAGTCACCAAGAAAACAATTGGTAACACACTACGCCGTGAAGGACTGAAATCCTGCAGCGCCCGCAAGGTCCCCCTGCTCAAGAAAGCACATATACAGGGCCGTCTGAAGTTTGCCAATGAACATCTGAATGATTCAGAGGAGAACTGGGTGAAAGTGTTGTGGTCAGATGAGACCAAAATTGAGCTCTTTGGCATCAACTCAACTCGCCGTGTTTGGAGGAGGAGGAATGCTGCCTATGACCCCAAGAACACCATCCCCACCGTCAAACATGGAGATGGAAACATTATGCTTTGGGGGTGTTTTTCTGCTAAGGGGACAGGACAACTTCACCGCATCAAAGGGACAATGGACAGGGCCATGTACCGTCAAATCTTGGGTGAGAACCTCCTTCCCTCAGCCAGGGCATTGAAAATGGGTCGTGGATGGGTATTCCAGCATGACAATGACCCAAAACACACGGCCAAGGCAACAAAGGAGTGGCTCAAGAAGAAGCACATTAAGGTCCTGGAGTGGCCTAGCCTAGCCAGTCTCCATACCTTAATCCCATAGAAAATCTGTGGAGGGAGCTGAAGGTTCGAGTTGCCAAACTTCAGCCTCGAAACCTTAATGACTTGGAGAAGATCTGCAAAGAGGAGTGGGACAAAATCCCTCCTGAGATGTGTGCAAACCTGGTGGCCAACTACAAGAAACGTCTGACCTCTGTGATTGCCAACAAGGGTTTTGCCACCAAGTACTAAGTCATGTTTTGCAGAGGGGTCAAATACTTATTTCCCACATTAAAATGCAAATCAATTCATAACATTTTTGACATGCGTTTTTCTGGATTTTGTTGTTGTTATTCTGTCTCTCACTGTTCAAATAAACCTACCATTAAAATTATAGACTGATCATGTCTTTGTCAGTGGGCAAACGTACAAAATCAGCAGGGGATCAAATACTTTTTTCCCTCACTCTAATTACCATGTTTTCTGTGCTAAACTATGTAGAATATTGGCCTGTTGGAAACTGCACCTCCCTACTACATCGCACGGTTTGGGCTTGATCTGATTTATCTCTAGAGAAACTGTGCAATGTGCGCATTGAGTTTACAAAAGGTAATATGGAATTCAAATAATTTGACCAATTAGTTGTTTAAAAACTGAAAAGTAACCATTTTGGTAATCACTCAGCACTATTAGATTGTAGAATTACATGGTCAAAGCATATTGATTCCGTTGCTGTAAAGATGGGGAGAGGTCTGTCTGTGATGAAGAGATGCGCTGCTTTTTAACATCACATGCAACCAAACAAGTCCTGCAAGCTCTGGTTTTGTTGCGTCTTGGCTATTGCCCAGTTGTATGGTCAGGTGCGGAAAAAAATAACCTAGAAAAGCTGCAGCTGGCCCAGAACAGAGCAGCACGTCTGGCCCTCAAATGTACACGGAGGGCCAATGTCAATAACATGCATGGCAGTCTCTCCTGGTTCAGAATGGAGGAGACATTTACTGCATCACTGCTGGTCTTTCTAAGAAGTATTGACATGCTGAAAGTACCGAATTGTCTGTTGAGCAAGTTTAAAACACAGCTCAAAAACAAACAAACCCTACAAGACACCCAATCAGGGGTCTCTTCACAGTCCCCAAGTCCAGAACAGAGACTGGGAGACGCTTTATTTTCTAATTTTTATTATTTAAAAATGTTATATTTTGTGTTCTTAGTTAAAATTTGTGTTGCTGTTCTTGTTCATTAGAACATGACAAAATACAGAACCCTATGTTTTGTATTCTTCAACAGCTAATGGGGATCCGAACAAAAATCACTCTGCTTATCAATCCATTTGGCGTAAAGTTCCTATACATACCCAGCATCTCAGGCTCTGTGCAGACCTAGATAACTAAGTCAAGGGAGACATCATAGCACTTCTCCAAAACGTTTTTTCAGTGGAGAGATGGCGCTTCTATTTGTTAACGCTCCACTTCAAAGCAGCCTGCCTGCAGAGATCCAACTCCCTTCCCAGTCATAGTGAAACGAGCAGTTCTCTTGCTGCTTCCTGCTGCAGAGGAGAACTTTCAGAGGTTATGCTTTTCTTCACAACATCCTGCTTTTTCAGCTTCATAATCTTACCAAGTGGGTAGGGAGAAGAGTTGGGGCAAGGTCCGTGCTGAATTATATTTTCATTACGGTCATTTTCCTTATCCAGTGTGTCATGGAAGCAACGTTTACATTTATCAGCATATTTCAAGCATTCTAACTAGGGCCCAGAGTTTTTCCTGTGCAGGTCATACAGACAGGAAAAACTCCTGGGCCTACTAAATGGCTATAAACCAGAGAGGAGTTTCAATAATGATGACCTGCAGGTATACGTGTTGCATGTTGTATCTGAGTCTCATGGCTATATTGTAATCCCCAGGTGATCCACAAGCACTTCTACCTGAAGCGGGTAGAAGTCATGGCACAGTGTGAAGAGTGGATCGCAGACATCCAGCAGTACAGCAGTGACAAGAGAGTGGGTCGCACCATGTCCCATCATGCTGCTGCATTGAAGGTAAACAAACACTATTCAGCTACAGGAGACCTCGCATTGTATCAACATTTTGTCCTTCGCCACAGAAATGAACACCCCATCCCCCTTTCACTTACATTTATACACACACAGTCCTGGTTTGTGTTAATGAAGTCTGAATTGGTTGCTCAGGAGGAGAGTGACATGCATGGTGGACAGGCTTGATTCATGCCCCAGCCGGCTTCCCTTTGACAGTCTCGAGGCGGCCATAGAGGAACAGATAAGGGGCCTGCGTCCTACTTCCCTAAGCTCACTGGCAGCCAGGCTCCCTTCCTCTGGCTTTTAATAACCACAATTAATACCCAGTGCAATTAATCTCCTCGACACCCTGAGAAAAACGGAGGGGCCGCAGCAAGCCGCTCACAGTGCTGTGGCAGCACCCAGTGCTTTTTTTAAAATCAGGGCTACAGAGGTCTGTGTAGGCGCATTACCTTCATGGTTTTTCCTCTTGCTCCAGCAAACAGGTTCAGGTTCTGAAATGATGGGTTTGTTTTAGTGCACATTCTCTTTTTCTGTTTGTTTTTTTGGTAAAACATTTAAGGTAAAGTACGGGAAGTGGTCATTTTTCATTGGTTTACTGTATGCTCTCGTCATAGACATGCACTGAGAAGGCAACTGGAATGGATTGTGAGCTCATTAGTATTTTGGACAAACTTAAAGCTGCAATATGTAACTTTTTGGGCGACCTGACAAAATTCACACGTGAGTTCTAGGTCTGTCATTCTCTTTGAAAGCAAGTGTAAGAAGCTGTAGATCTGTTCTATGTGCGCTATTTCTATGCTTCCCGTTTTTTTAGTTTTTGTTTTTGCGTCTTTTACTTTCGGTTTTGTACACCAGCTGAAAATACAATATTTTTGGTTATGGAAAATATATTTTGTAGCGGTTTAGATGGTACAATGATTCTCTACACTATACTTGCTTGTTTTGTCACATAAACTGAAATTAGGCGAACAATTAGAATTTTAGCAACCAGGAAATGGTGGAGTGATTTCTGCATAGTACATTTTTAAATGATGGGCTTGAAATTAGCATTGGTTTGGAAGAGCATTTAGAGTTCACAGGCCTTGTCATAATTGTTGGGAAGAGTATAAATCTGTTTCCTCGTAAGAGCCCATGTTTGTACTTGCCCCCTCCTCACAGCAAATAGTAGCTCTGAACTGAGCCCTGTGGTAACCCTGTCCTCTGTCCCTCTCCCCCATCCAGAGGCACACGGCCCAGCTACGAGAGGAGCTGCTGAAGCTGCCCTGCCCCGAGGGCCTGGAGCCTGATGGGGAGGAGTTCTCAGAGAAGAGTGCAGCCCTCATGGTCAAAGAGCTGCCCAATCAGGATGCGGAGAAGCCAAGCGGCAGCCAAGACGGCCCCTGCAGTGAGGGACCGCTATGAGTCCTGCTCTTCCCTGCACCCCTCCACCCTTAGCCGCGGCTACTCCTCCTCACGACTATTACTATTGTTATTAAATAGACTTTGAAGGCTTCGAAGCACAAGCCACCATTTTGTCAATATTTGTATGTAAGAATCTAATTATGTAATAGCTGAAAAAATAGGACAAAAAACAAGATGAGAATGAAACCGCATACAAACCAACAAAAATAAGACAAAACTCCGAACTATGCTTTGCCCTTAAGGAAACAGTCGACAAACAAATTATCTTTTATTTACCTGTAAAAGTGTAAACTTTTTGTGCTTTTTTTTTCAATTGTGAAATAACCACTGATTGGTATGTTATTAAACTTGTTTATGTATACATAATGACAGAGGAAATCACAGAATATATAAGGGAACTAGCCTACCTTTAGAGAATGTTTACTGAATGTTAATTTCAATTTTTTTGACTGTTAGCGCAAGGACAGTTGTAACCAAGAATATATTGGTCATTCTTTAAGGATACTATTTAAAAGAAAAGAACACATACACTTTCCTGAATTTGAGAAATCTTCTGGTTGCCCATTGACACCGCTTATTTGATTTCTACAGGATCCTGTAAACTTCAATAAAGGCTGAAATGGACATTCTTAATTGCTATGATTACTTACCCTTTTTACAGGCTGTTAAAAAAAATGCACACTTTTTTTTGCCTCTCACTAATTCTCAATGCAAGTTTAATAAATGCAACCTGTTTTACTTTGCCCGGATATATACACTGATCTGATTGTGTAGATGAGTGTATGTAAGATGTGCTCGGGATATGTATGTGAACGCTTCTGCATGTATGTGATTGTGTGTGTTAAACAATCCTCATAAGATACAAAGCTGCCATGTGCCTTTTATCTACATTGACATCATACCACCAAATACTTTGAAAGCGTTAATTCACTGATTATTTGACATTTCTACACATTGATCATTCCACTGTTTGGCAAAAATCCCTTCATCTGTTTTATGTTGATTCCAGTAAAAGAAAAAGCACTTTCTATTTTACTCAATCCCGGTTCCGTCACATACTCCTTTTGGTAGGACATTAAATGGAGCTTGAACATCTCTATTGATTGTGCGAATGGTTCTTTCTGCATTTTTGAACAAAACTTGGACTTGAATATCTTGTCTAAAAAATATATATAAAGGAAAACATGGTACCAATCCACATGGGAGCATGAGCTGCTACTGTAAAGTCACATGTGGCCCAGTGCTTTTTGCCAGTGCAGGGAAACAGGCCATCTACTGTATATGAGTAACATATTTAGATATACTTTTGTCATTGCTGGTGCAGTTTTGGGGTTGCAGATTGTTTCCATTGCTAGTTTGGCCTTCCACAGTTGTCAGTCCTCTGAGGTTCGAGCCTTCCTCACCTCCTTACCATAAGATAAGTGGTGGAAAAAGTACCCAATTGTCATACTTGAGTAAAAGTAAAGATACCTTCCTAAGAAATGACTAAAGTGAAAGTCACCCAGTAAAATACTACTTGAGTAAAAGTCAAAAGTATTTGGTTTTAAATCGAAATAAGTATCACAAGTAAATGTAATTGCTAAAATATACTTGAGTATCAAAAGTAAAAGTATAAATCATTTAAAATTCCTTATATTAAACAAACCAGAAGGCACGATTTTCTAGTTTATTTATTTACGGATTGTCAGAGTCATGCTCCAACATTCACACATTTACAAACTAAGCATTTGTGTTTAGTGACTTCGCCAGATCAGAGGCAGTAGGGATGACCAGGCATGTTCTCTTGATAAGTGTGGGAATTGGACAATTTTTCTCTCCCGCTAAGCATTCAAAATGTAACAAGTACTTTTTGGTGTCAGGGAAAATGTATGGAGAAAAAAGTTATATTATTTTCTTTAGGAATGTAGTGGAGTAAAAGTTGTCAAAAAAAATAGTGTAAAGTACAGATACCCCAGAAAACGACTTAAGTAGTACTTTAAAGTATTTTTACTTAAGTACTTTACACCACTGCTTATATATTGGCTTTTCCGTTTTACTATCAGAACAAAATGTAATAACCAAAGTCAACATCCAGCTTGATTCAGTGTGAATCATGGCTGGCTGTATGTTGTGCTAGTTGTCTCCTAAGCAAATATATTTAATACATCTCCACAGTTCTATATGAAGACTGCGCAACATTGAGAAACCTTTTCCTTTCCTGTTATCTCTTTCCCAGAATGAGCTCTGCTTTCGGGAATGACTGACGAAACTGTTGTACTTGGATACACAGGGATTATGCAGGGTATGTTTTAAACCTCACAGTGAAGTAGAGGGAGAAATGGCTACTGGAAATTGTTTTTGAGTGTAAAGCACCGCATGGAGAGTCTCACAACATGGTATGTGACATACTCCTATGGGCTACTAAGTACATACAGCAGGGTTTGAATGAACTGTTGGGAATCTGAACCAAATCAAACACCTGAATGGTGAGTTTGATGCAGTTTGTTTTTGTCTCAAATTTCTGCACACGTGAACCCCTTATTGCAATATATTACCTTTTCCCAAATGTTTTGATAATTGAATGAATGTACAATTGTTTCTAGGGCACTGGTTTTCATCATACATTTTTCCATACTTCAAACTTATTTTGTGGTGTGGTTTGGTATCAGTTAACCTTGGCCAGGCAAACTTGCTAGCTATCTGCCAGTGTGCACAGACTTGCTTTCAAGGAAAGGTACTCTGTTTTGAAAGAGCCCAGCTCAGCCCTTTCCTGCAGGACTGATGAGGTAATGTTTCATGGCCTCTCCAAGAGTAGAAGAACAATCTACAATATGCTTCCAAACAGTCATAATTCAGACTGCAACAATGAAAGTCAACATCTCCCTTATCTCCCCGAGCACGAACACGCCCTCCTTTGTATACATTTATGGAGCAGTAAAAAACACAGGGGTATCTGGGGATTTTTTTAATGATTTCTCTTCACACTGCTCTGGCAATCAATGTGAGAACGGTGTGTGTGTTGGAGCTTTGGATGTATGGTTTGGTAGCCTGAGCTTCAAACAGCATCTGCGCACTTCAGGTGTCAGCAAATCTTTTGTTTGTTTCCCCTGAAACAAAGTCTTGAAAATTAGCTCTCATCAGTTGAATAGTAGCGTGTCCTTGACAGCTCTTTAAATTGGAAGCATGCCTCTGGAAAGGTAAATCACAGCCCTATTCACCGTGGTCTTCCGTACCTCAAAGCCACTCCAAAGAGCCTGTGAAGAATTCCATAACGTGCTCAAGCACACTTCTCTTAAATGTAATGCACAAATAGGAGGAAGGGGGAGATGGGGAGAGACAACGAGTGGTGGAGAAAACAAACCTTAAACAGACTAGAGCCTCCTGTGCTTTGAGAAAAACAGCCGAGAGCTCTATCAATGCACCATGCTGCTGCTGGCGCTCTGAATCATTTTGATGTTGTTTTTGTCTCATGTCAAACAGTAGGCTTACTCACTGGCTTTATCTCCAGGAGCAGCGTACGGTACTAGACTCTCACTGGAGTAAACCACTGACAGTGGAGAAGAAAAGGTCAGCCAGCCATGGGATCATTTTCATTAAGAGTCAATGTGACTTACTGCCCTGCTCAAGGAAATATGTTGTGTTAGAAGCTCTGCACACGTAAAGGCTATGAGTGTAGTAGTCCTTTCATGATAATTGTTCATTAGTGGTGATGTTGTGGTGTCATGTTCATCACTACATCACTACTGGTCTCATCCCATGGAAGAGCAAACAATAATGTAGGGTAATTAACCTATGTCAAGTACAATCCCTGCTCTTGCTCCCATTTGAGGCACAGTACTACAGGTTTTGGTGGGGATAGGCAGTGCCTCACCTGCATGCTTCTGGTCAATTCCTGTAACTCATATGCCTCTTACCTGAAACGTTCCTTCTGCACGCACGCACACACACACACACACACACACACTAACACTAACTCCCTCTGGGAGCCACTTAGCATGATCAAGATAAATCACCCAACTGATTTTTATAAAAAGGAGAACCTTCCAATTCCCCCTAGGATCCTACAGTGAGATGACAGATTGCCAGAAAGGTATTAAGTCAAATGCTCAAAGCGTCATGACACAACACAACCCATATAGTCACCTGAGTAGTTATGTTGTTAAAAAATATTATATAAAAAAGAAATGCATTTTCATTACCATTAGTCTTCCAACAACTCAACCTTGAAATAAAACAGATACAGAGATGCCAGTTTCAGCTTGGGACAGTTCCTTCCATATACATTATATCATTTTGGGTTTGACCAGTGATTATCTGGCGTCTGGGCTCTACTCAATTAAAAATAAGATTACATTTCACAAACACATTTACAGTAGCCAGATCGCAGACAAAAAAGGGAAAATAACCATGGTCCATGTGCAAAGCGCACAAGTGACTCAGGTGCCTTGGGCGTTGCCTGTGAGGAACTGCTGCCTCACAGGCTGATATTTGCAGCACTGCTGCCTCACAAGCTGATGTTTAAGCAACTCAGCCCATTCTTTCCTATCAGCCAATCAAATTCAAATTGCAAACGGGCGCTAGCAAGAAGAACCATTTTGAAATCTTTCACTTAGCTAGCTGATCGAAAAGGTAAGCACATGGCATCCAAAAACACTGACTATTTTCATATTATAGGCTACTGGAATGGCATGACTATTTCCAAATGATACAGGCTGACATACAGATTAGCTAAACTGCTTTGCTGGTTAGTTATCTTTTCAAAGGAGCTTACTTGGCTTGCCAGATAGCTGGCTAGCTAGCTGCATCTCGACTGGCTATTTAGGTAATGTTTTTCATCTTTTCTACATAATGCAGCAAGAACAGCTACTACTGCTACTAGCTGCTTAGCTAACTATTTTCTCTGGAGCAATAAGCTAATATAGCAAGCTATATTTTAGCTAGCTGGTTAGATAGATACAGTTGAAGTCGGAAGTTTACATACACTTAGGTTGGAGTCATTAAAACTCATTTTTCAACCACTCCACAAATGTCTTGTTAACAAACTATAGTTTTGGCAAGTCGGTTAGGACATCTACTTTGTGCATGACAAGTCATTTTTCCAACAATTGTTTACAGACAGATTATTTCACTTATAATTCACTGTATCACAATTCCAGTGGGTCAGAAGTTTACATACACCAAGTTGACTGTGCCTTTTAAACAGCTTGGAAAATTCCAGAAAATGATGTCATGACTTTAGAAGCTTCTGATAGGCTAATTGACATCATTTTAGTCAATTGGAGGTGTACCTGTGGATGTATTTCAATGCCTACCTTCAAACTCAGTGCCTCTTTGCTTGACATCATGGGAAAATCAAAAGAAATAAGCCAAGAAAAAAAAATTGACCTCCACAAGTCTGGTTCATCCTTGGGAGCAATTTCCAAACACCTGAAGGTACCACGTTCATCTGTACAAACAATAGTATGCAAGTATAAACCGCTCAGGAAGGAGACACGTTCTGTCTCCTAGAGATTAACGTACTTTGGTGCGAAAAGTGCAAATCAATCCCAGAATAACAGCAAAGGACCTTGTGATGATGCTGGAGGAAACAGGTACAAAAGTATCTATATCCACAGTAAAACGAGTCCTATATCGACATAACCTGAAAGGCCGCTCAGCAAGTAAGAAGCCACTGCTCCAAAACTGGCATAAAAAAGCCAGACTACGGTTTGCAACTGCACATGGGGACAAAGATCATACTTTTTGGAGAAATGTCCTCTGGTCTGATGAAACAAAAATAGAACTGTTTGGCCATAATGACCGTCGTTATGTTTGGAGGAAAAAGGGGGACGCTTGCAAGCCGAAGAACACCATCCTAACCGTGAAGCACGGGGGTGGCAGCATCATGCTGTGGGATTGCTTTGCTGCAGGTGGGACTGGTGCACTTCACAAAATAGATGGCATCATGAGGAAGGAAAATGATGTGGATATATTGAAGCAACATCTTGGAACAACGCTTGGTCGCAAATGGGTCTTCCAAATGGACAATGACCCCAAGCATACTTCCAAAGTTGTGGCAAAATGGCTTAAGGACAACAAAGTCAAGGTATTGGAGTGGCCATCACAAAGCCCTGACCTCAACCCTATAGAAAATGTGTGGGCAGAACTGAAAAAGCGTGTGCGATCAAGGAGGCCTACAAACCTGACTCAGTTAAACCAGCTCTATCAGGAGGAATGGGCCAAAATTCACCCAAATTATTGTGGGAAGCTTGTGGAAGGCTACCTGAAACGTTTGACCCAAGTTAAACAATTTAAAGGCAATGCTACCAAATACTAATTGAGTGTATGTAAACTTCTGACCCACTGGGAATGTGATGAAATAATTAAAAGCTGAATCAAATCATTCTCTCTACTATTATTGTCACGATCGTTTACGAACGAGAAGGACCAAGGCGCAGCGTGATAAGCATACATGTTTATTTAACGAATAAACACCACAACAAAACAACAAACGAAACGTGAAGTCCAAGGTAACACACAAACATACCATAACTGGAACAAGATCCCACAACTAACTGGTGCCAACAGGCTGCCTAAGTATGGTCCCCAATCAGAGACAACGAGCAACAGCTGCCTCTGATTGGGAACCACACAGGCCAACATAGATCTACCCATACTAGAATCTAACAGACAATCAACATAGCCAAACACAACACAGAAAATACACACCCTGACTCAACAAATACAAGTCCCTTGAGTCAGGGCGTGACAGTACCCCCCCCCCCAAAGGTGCGGACTCCGACCGCACCACATAAACCTAACAGGGTAGGGGCCGGGTGGGCATTCCGCCTCGGAGGCGGATCCGGCTCCGGGCGTGACCACCACTTACTCTCCACCTCCCTGTTGCGCCCCTGGTCTGGTCTGGACCTCGGCGCGCTGCTTCCCCTCTCCTTCCTCCCATGACGTACCAAGCCCTGTCTGGACCCTGGTGTGGGAGACCCCGAACCTGGAGAGGGGCTGACGTCTGGGTCTGGACTGGAACCGCTGACTGGAGCTGGACCCGACGACGGTGGATCGACCTGCTCTGGCTCCGGAGTGGAGCCGCTGACCGGAGCTGGATCAGGCACCGGTGGAGCGGATTGCTCTGGCTCCGGAGTGGAGCAGCTGACCGGAGCTGGACCGGACCCCGGTGGAGCGGATTGCTCTGGCTCCGGAGTGGAGCTGCTGACCGGAGCTGGACTGGACCCCGGTGGAGCGGATTGCTCTGACTCCGGAGTGGAGCAGCTGACCGGTGCCGGACCAGGCACTGGTGGAACAGGCACGGGTCGTACCGGACTGGACACACGCACCACTGGCTTGGTGCGGGGAGGAGGAACGGGCCGGACCGGGCTGACGACGCGCACCACTGGCTTGGTGCGGGGAGCAGGAACAGGCCGGACCGGGCTGGCGACGCGCACCACTGGCTTGGTGCGAGGGACAGGAACAGGCCGGAACGGGCTGGCGACGCGCACCACTGGCTTGGTGCGAGGGACAGGAACAGGCCGGGCCGGGCTGGCGACGCGCACCACTGGCTTGGTGCGAGGGGCAGGAACATGCCGGGCCGGGCTGGCGACGCGCACCACTGGCTTGGTGCGAGGGACAGGAACAGGCCGGGCCGGGCTGGCGACGCGCACCACTGGCTTGGTGCGAGGGACAGGAACAGGCCGTGCCGGGCTGGCGATGCGCACCACTGGTTTGGTGCGAGGGACAGGAACAGGCCGGGCCGGGCTGGCGACGCGCACCACTGGTTTGGTGCGAGGGGCAGGAACAGGCCGGGCCGGGCTGGCAACGCGCACCACTGGTTTGGTGCGAGGGGCAGGAACAGGCCGGGCCGGCGACGCGCACCACCGGTTTGGTGCGAGGGGCAGGAACAGGCCGGGCTGGCGACGCGCATCACCGGTTTGGTGCGAGGAGCAGGAACAGGCCGGGCCGGGCTGGCGACGCGCACCACCGGTTTGGTGCGAGGAGCAGGAACAGGCCAGGCCGGGCTGGCGACGCGCACCACAGGTTTGGTGCGAGGAGCAGGAACAGGCTGGGCCGGGCTGGCGACGCGCACCACTGGCTTAGTGCGGGGAGCAGGAACGGGTCGGGCCGTACTGGGAACACGCACCACTTGCTTAGTGCGGGGAGCAGGAACAGGCCGGACCGTACTGGGAACACACACCACTGGCCTCGTGCGGGAAGCAGGAATGGGTCGGGCCGTACTGGGAACACGCACCACTGGCTTAGTGCGGGGATCAGGAACGGGCCGGACCGGACTGGCGACACGCACCACTTGCTTGGTGCGAGGAGCGGGACTGGGTTCCCTTATAAACCCCCGCTCCTTCTGCTGCCTAACCAGCTCCTCTCGCCGTGCCTCTACACTCTCCTTCTCCCTTATAGCCTCCTGTAGCTCCTCCCTCTGACCAAATAACTCCTGCTCCCTCTGAACCAATAGCCCCCGTAACCTGGTGGCCTCCTCTCCTACCCTGCAGAATCGCCCTGTCGCTGCCTCCTGCTGCCTCGTCGTCCACACCGAGTGCCCCCCCAAAAAAAATTATTGGGGTTGCCTCTCGGGTCTCCGTCGTCGGCACCGTTTCTCCTCTCCTACCTGGGCATCCTCATTCATCGCCCTCCGGTAACGGACGGCCTCTTCCTCCGTGATTCTCCCCCAACCGAGGAGGACATCTACTAAAGTAACCTCCTGTTTAATTCCCGGCGTTTGCTCCTGAACACGCTGCTTGGTCCTAATTTGGTGGGATCTTCTGTCACGATCGTTTACGAACGAGAAGGACCAAGGCGCAGCGTGATAAGCATACATGTTTATTTAACGAATAAACACCACGACAAAACAACAAACGAAACGTGAAGTCCAAGGTAACACACAAACATACCATAACTGGAACAAGATCCCACAACTAACTGATGCCAACAGGCTGCCTAAGTATGGTCCCCAATCAGAGACAACGAGCAACAGCTGCCTCTGATTGGGAACCACACAGGCCAACATAGATCTACCCAGACTAGAATCTAACAGACAATCAACATAGCCAAACACAACACAGAAAATACACACCCTGACTCAACAAATACAAGTCCCTTGAGTCAGGGCGTGACAATTATTCGGACATTTCACATTCTTAAAATAAAGTGGTGATCCTAACTGACCTAAAACAGGGAAATTTTTACTAGGATTAAATGTCAGGAATTGTGAAAAACTGAGATTAAATGTATTTGGCTATGGTGTATGTAAACTTCCGACTTCAACTGTATATATTTTAATCTAACTAACACAATACCCTGTGCAAGTGATACGTTCCTACATCATACTTCTGTGTTCATGTCCCTGGTCATTTGAATGAGTTTATTTTATCAAATTCACGAGAATGCAGTCATATAAGATGTCTACTAAATTATATTTGTGTTTGTGGATGAATTTACTTCCGCTAGATGCCTGAGACTCTTTGTGGATACGGGCCCAGCTGTGAGGTTGAATTTAGCGAGTATTGATGGTTTAACGAGAGATCAGCTGGCGATAATCTGGTGGCTATCGATGGTTGCAATAGGCTCCAAAGGTTTAGATTTAGTTTTTAGGGTACTCTTAGGGCTGGTTTCCCAGACATTGATTAAGCCTAGTCCTGGACTAAAAAGCACTGTCAATGGAAATTCTCAGTTGAACATGCTTTTATTCCAGGACTAGGCTTAATCTGTGTCTGGGAAACTACCCCTTATTGTCTAATGGATCGCGTACAATCTCATAGGACTCCTGATGTACTGTTTATCCACTTGTGAAACTGGTAGACATTAATAAAGACATTATGATACTACTTACATGTCAAATCCACCCATATCTCCAAAGGGATATAGGGTACGGCTTAGGGTTCAATTAGGGACTGGGATAGAGGATAAAGAATAACATACTCAAGCTAACTGTATTGTGTAATTGACTGTCCATTTTAGTTTCCCACACAATCACCACTGAATATTTGACTGTCTAAAGTTTCATTTATTTTTCCTTCATCTGTATATGAAAACAATGATCTGAGACTACTACGAGGACACACAAAATATGGGAGAGATCAACATGTGAATGTCATCTCTATTGTAAAAGGTTATGACCCTGCCACATTTTTAGATGGTCAGGAACCAATCCCAGGGGCAGCAGCTCTGATCTGGAGATGCCTACGCAGCACCACACCCTGCAGCCTTATGTCAGTATTCCTGATGGGACAGAAGGAGAGCGTTAATCTTGCCCTTCAGTTAAATGCTTCGGGAGCAAAGTTACACAATTAATTTTGAAGTTCATGAATTTAAATATTCAATGCTTTCCATCTATTATGTTACTTAACGATGATAGCCCCTTGAATTTCTCAATCAATCAGAAAAGATCACTGCTGGGCTCTAAGATGGCAACCACCTCACTCTCCCATTTAACCAGTGGATACAGTTACAATTAGAAGTTATAACAGCGAGAATGAATGGTGCTACTCAAGGAACAATTGAGGCCTGGACAAATATACTTGAATCTGTAAAGAACAATCTCAGCTAAAGCTGTACAGTTAAACCACACATACAGTACAAACCAATTATATATTTTTATTTGGACTTTTGTTACTTTCTTTCCATTCAGGCCCACGGGGAAGGGGTGGTACGGGAAGGGCGTCTTTGGTCGTTGTGGGGGATGGGGGAATCTAAGTGGCGACTCGGGATGAGTGGTTGGATGGGGACTGATAAGCAACCTCGGTTGCTGGGTGGGATGGGAAGGGGTAGGAGGCATGGTTTCTGGGTGGGGAGGGCGGATGCGGGCGGGTGGATGGGGACCGAGGGGTGGGATGGGTCGGGGTTATCTATTTGATTGTTTTTTTCACCTGTAACCCCCCTCTGAAAAATAAAAAATAAAAATCGAAATAAAAAGTTGGTCACAAAAAAAAGTAGGAGTATATTTGTTATTTCTCCATGGAGAGTACCTGAATTCAGCTAGGGCCATGTTTTTTCTCCAATTTATGCTTTGGCCACAAATACGAGTATAGGACGAGTCAACAACATTATTTGGGTATGAGTTAACAGACTATGAACTATTAAATGTGTGATTTTCACTGGACAGTTACTTTAAAACCTCTAAGTACACTGACTAGCCTGAGAGGAGCCTGTATTGTGTTAGTTAGATAGCAAGCTAGCTAAGATAGAGCTTCCTATATTAGCGCATTGCTCCAGAGGAAATAGCAAGATAAGCAGTTAGTGGCAGTAGTAGCTATACTTGCTGCATTATGTAGTTGGATGAAAAACATTACCTAAATAGCCAGCCGAGATGCAGCTAGCTATCTCTCTGGCAAGCTAATTGTTTGCTCTTTTGTAAAGATAATTAACCAGCAAATCAGTTTAGCTAATCTGTATGTCAGCCTGTATCATTTGGAAATAGTGTTGCCATTTCAGTGTTTTATATGTTAGCCAGTAGCCTATAATATGAAAATAGTCAGTGTTTTTGGATGCCATGTGCTTAGCTTTTCGATCAACTAGCTGCATGAAAGATTTAAAGATGGTTCTTCTTGCTAGCGCCCTTTTACAATTTGAATTTGATTGGCTGATGGGAAAGAATTGTCTGAGTTTCTTAAACATCAGCCTTTGAGGCAGCTGTGCCACAATACACAATAGAGTGGTAAGGAGGAGGAGGATCTCTGCTGACCCTTTGTGTCCGTTTAGCCATTCATTGTAGTCATTGCGCTCTGTAGAGTTGCTATTTTCTCAGGTTTTCTCTTGTCAGTTAACTTGTGACATTTCTGGATTACTCATTATATTAATAAAGTCAGATTTAATCAACAAAAACGATAGTCAGTTTAAAAAAGGTTAAGGGTACAAGACTGTGTACATACACGACATGACCAAAAGTATGTGGACACCTGCTCGAACATCTCATTCCAAAATCTTGGGCGTTAATATGGAGTTGGTCACCCCTTTGCTGCTACAATAGCCTCCACTCTTCTGGGAAGGCTTTCCACTTGATGTTGCAACATTGCTGCGGGGACTTGCTTCCATTCAGCCATAAGAGCATTAGTGAGGTCGGGCACTGATGTTGGGCAATTAGGCCTGGCTCGCAGTCGTCGTTCCAATTCATTCCAAAGCTGTTCGATGGGGTTGAGGTCAGGGCTCTGTGCAGGCCAGTCAAGTTCTTCCACACAGATCTCATCAAGCAATTTCTGTATGGACCTCGCTTTGTGCATGGGGGGATTGCCATACTGAAACAGGAAAGGGCCTTCCCCAAACTGTTGCCACAAAGTTGGAAGCACAGAATTGTCTAGAATGTCATTTTATGCTGTAGCGTTAAGACTTCCCTTCACTGGATCTAAGGGGCCTAGCCCGAACCATGAAAAACAGCCCCAGACCATTATTCCTCCTCCACCAAATTTTACAGTTGGCACTATGCATTCGGGCAGGTAACGTTCTCCTGGCATCCACCAAACTCAAATTTGTCCGTTGGACAGCCAGATGATGAAGTGTAACAGGTCAAAGAATTACAGATTTTTGCAACCGTTCATTTTCTATTTTTTATTTTATTTTGTGAGTTGATTTCACCAAAATATTGTATTGTTCAACATTTCGTGTAGTTTACAGATATTGGGAGAGTTAGTTGTGTAAGTGCGCCCTCTAGAGTGTTGGTTTGGTTATATGCGGAGTTGTCTCATGCTTTTCTCAGTCTGCATTCTACTCGACTGAGAGAGGTATGTGTTCACTTCGGCGTGATATAAACTTGATATACCTGTTAAAACTAAAACGTTTCAGTTCACATAGTAACTTGTATGTATATTATATGATGAGTGTACATACATTTAATCAAGCTGTGTCGTGAATTTAGCTATTTTTGAGAGTTTGAGAAATTGCTAACTTAGCTAACCTCGTGTTTTGTTTAGCTGTAAGTTAGCGATCGTCATTCTATCCTCTTGTGTTGAAGCCCACGTTTCAGTTTTTTTTTTAAATGTTAGGCGGATTCTGGTCAAGGGTAGAGTTTTGAACATTTTCTCTCCTTGATGTTGAACAGGTATGTATTCCCAATATCAGGTTAAAAATATGTGTTCATTTAAAATGTTTTCATGTATTGATTAGTGTTTAATGGCACTGAAAAGCTCAAATGTGAAGGATTACATGTTGCTTCGTGCATATTACTGTATGTATTACCTATTTGAAAGATGGTTTATGTCATTTTGCACAGTATTAATGTAAAGGCTAAAAGCTCAGAGTTTTTGGCAGAGATAACATGCAATATGACACATACATAAGATATACACCAGATGCGATGTTTATTTTCCAATTATGTTGTATTTTATTCCTTGGATTTTTGAATGTGATTATACTCAGTCTGCATTCTACTCGACTGAGAGAGGCGGATTCTGGTCGAGGGTAGAGTTTTGAACATTTTCTCTCCTTGATGTTGAACAGATTGAGAGAGTTGTACACAATAAAGTGCCTTCAAGTACGCCAGTGTCTTGTCTTCAGTGCACCGGAACACAACGCAGTAGTCGGCAACGAGCAGACCGCGCCGGCTACATTGGTGCCGTGACCCGGATATCTTCGCTTCAGATCATCGCCAGGGTGATCGCCGGTGGTTGCTGTGACGAGTAGGAGCCTCTTCGGAACGTTGACAAGTATAAGGGCAAACATTAATGTGTAAATTGTAGCTCTTAATTGCTTACCTCAGCTACTTCTATCATTTTACAAATTTTTTTCATATTCACATGTTCTGGTGATTCACATATCATTACCATAGTCTATTACAACTTTCTATTTTTTTAAAAAAAATGACTGATGGTAAGGATGCGCAGACACCATTTAGTGTTGGAGATGCTGCAGGGGTAAGCCTGGGGAGGGGCAGGTTTATGAGTAGGGTGGAGAGCACGCCGGTTAGGGGTGCTGGTATACTAGGCAGACCTGTACTCTCGTCCACACGCTTACGCACTGATGAATATTCCCCCGCACCACACATGCGTAGCTTAAGAGATGCTCCAGACATTGCAAGCAGCGTTAGTTCAGTGGGCCGTCCTGCATTTTCATACACTCACACCCAAACAGATGAACATTCTCCACGTCAGCCAGTGTCTAGTTCACATGTGAGTTCTGCAGACCTAGGGAGTCTCATCACACAGTTAGCTCATGAAATAGGAGAGAACATTGCTAGCCAATTACAGAGATCTGTTGGTAGTGCAGATAACCAAACCACTCCTACGCCTAGCCTGAACTTAGGATATGGACAGTCTGATTTGAACATGACAGGAGTAAAGTTAGTCATGAAGACAGATGTCAAAGAGCCGCCGTACTTCAGGGGTGATGGAACAGACAAACACACAGTGCATGAGTGGGAAGAGATTATGAGCGTTTACCTGAATAAGAGGGGTGTACACCCGCAAGAGCACTCCCAGGAGATAATGTCAAGACTAATGGGAAAGGCTAGAGACATTGTTAAAGTTACCCTGCGCAGTATGCCATCGCTGCAGCCAGCTGAGAACTCCAAGCTCGTCTTTGATATTCTGAAACAACATTTCAGTGAGTTAACCTACTCCTCTATGCCTTTAGCAGATTTCTATAACACACTTCCTCTGGCCGGAGAAAGTCCCATGGACTATTGGATACGCTTGAACAAGGCTGTGGATGTCGCAGATGAGTGTCTGAGAAGGCAGGGGCGAAACATTGAGGACCCCTCTCACGAAGTCACAATGATGCTGGTGAAACACTGTCCCGACCCCGCTCTTGCAAGTGTCCTAAAGTGCAAAACAGCTGAAAAGTGGACAGCAAATGAGATTCAGGAACACCTCGTTGAACATCAGAGAGAGGCTAGAACAATGTGTCAAGCCAAATCTTATCGGCCAAAGAACATTGGTGCACATGCTCAGGCATTAACCACAGAGACAGTCGCTGCTGAAAACCCAACAGACCTTACTGGTTACCCAAAGGCAATGGGGCTTCCATCCTCTCCTCAGACAGAGAGCATCTGCATGCAGTCTCTCATTGGCTTGCTGAACCGTGTGCTAGAGCAGACGGCACACACAACAGCAGTCGTGCCACCAAGCAGGGGGCCAGCAGCCATTGTTCAGAGTAGATGTAAAGTCTGTCAGTCTGCCGAACACTCAACTACTGCACACTGTAGACAGGCGAACCTCTGTATGGGCTGTTACAAGCCCGGCCACTGGAAGAGAGAATGCCAACAGCGCCGGCCAAGAATTAACGCTCAGCCACAGTTAGCGCACACACCACCTAACTCTGAGCAAGGTGGAGCCAGTTTAAACTAGATAGCTCACATACGGAAAGGGGATGTGTGAGCATTGAAGATTCAACCCTTGAAGAAAGTGAAGAATTGAAGGAGATGTATGTCAATGTCTGTAAAGCAATGTCTGATAATTGCACGGTAATTGTTCAGAATATTCACAGAGTTGAGACGTTCATTGAGTTATTTCACGCACCGGTGACAGTTAATGGCTGTGCTCAGTTGCAAGGGCTCCTCGATACAGGCTCAATGGCCTGCACGATAAGTGAAGAGGCAGAGCAGAGACTACTATCGGATAGCGTCTTGACCCCACATCAAGAACTCTCACAGCATATCATCCTTGTTGGCTGTGGAGGAGTACAAGTGCGCCCCAAGTGCATGTATGACATGGAACTAAGTCTGTATGGGGTAAAGTGCATGGTCCCAGTTCTGGTGATCACTGGTCAGAAAGACGACATAATAGTAGGCACCAACATGTTGAAACGTGTACTGCATCAGCTGAAAAACGAGAACAGTTATTGGACACTTATCTCGAGCAACACAAAAGGGTCTCCAGATGGCGAACAGTTTCTAGAAATGATGACCAGTCTCACAAGATGGAGGGGTGAAGATGTCCCAGGAAAAGTAGGGACAGTGAAGCTAACTCAGGCGGTGACTCTCCTTCCCAAACAAGAGTACCTGCTGTGGGGAAGACTGCCAAGTAATATGCCCAAGTCACCTGGGAGTACAGTTATGTTGGAGCCTACAACCTCCAGGTGTGTGCCTCGGGGCATTATGGTGGGGAGAGTGGTAACACCGCTATGGGGAGATGGCTGGACTCCCATGAAAATCACTAATATCTCAGACAAACCACTCACACTGAAAAGGAACAGCAAGCTTGCGGACGTCTCTACTTGTGTTGCAGCTGAAGATCTCACACTGTTCCAGGGTTCCTGTCAGAGTGATGCTGGCTCTGTTAGAGTGACTCATGTGAAACAGGACGACAACGGTGACCTGAAAGACAGACTGCAGAAGTCTGGTCTAGGAAATGTCGACATTGATCATTGTGAAGCGAGCCCCTCCACCAAGCTCCAACTTGTGACATTGCTGGAGAAATATCAGGATATATTTTCAAAGCATCATCTTGACTGTGCAGAAGCCAAGGGCTTTGCCCATAGGATCCGCCTCACTGACGACCGTCCCTTCCGTCTTCCATATCGCAGAGTGCCGCCAGCCCACTATCAAAAGCTGCGCCAAGTTCTCACCGAGATGGAGGAACAGGAAATCATACGGAAATCAATGAGTGAATATGCTTCTCCACTCGTGATGGTTTGGAAGAAAAATGGCGACCTCCGGATATGCACAGACTTTCGATGGCTGAATGCAAGAACTATCAAGGATGCTCATCCTTTGCCCCATCAATCGGACTGCTTGGCTGCCCTTGGCGGTAATGCTGTCTTCAGCACCATGGACCTCACGTCTGGATTTTATAACTTGCCCATGCATGAGGAGGACAAAAAGTATACCGCCTTCACAACACCATTAGGCCTGCACGAGTATAACAGAATGCCACAGGGGCTTTGCAACAGCCCAGCGTCCTTCATGAGGATGATGCTGAGTATCTTTGGCGATCTTAACTTCAGCAGTCTCTTGTGCTACCTAGATGATCTCTTGATATTTGCCCCCAATGAACAGCAGGCCCTCAGCAGATTAGAGGTTGTTTTCCAGAGGCTACGGGAGCACAATCTAAAGTTGAGTCCAAAAAAATGCCATCTGTTGCGGAGATCTGTGAAGTTTCTCGGACACATCGTTGACAGTGACGGTGTTGCTGTTGACCCAGAGAAGGTCGAGGTCATCACCAAAATGTCAAAGAGGGACTTGATGGAAGATGATGGCTGCACTCCTTCAGTTCACAGAGTGAAGTCGTTCCTGGGGATGGTATTTTATTACCAACACTACATACCAAATTGCTCCTCCATCGCAAAACCCCTGTTTGCTCTCACAGCTGGCCAGAAACGGAGAGGAAAGGCCGGGAAGTACAGTCAGAATGCGGGAGTCTACAGAAAGCTCAAACCTGCGGATTGGACCCTTGACTGCGATTCCGCTTTCGCCGGCCTTAAGGGGAAGCTCCTGAATTGTGTGGTCCTTAGCCATCCAGACTTTTCTAAGCCCTTGGTTCTGTCCATTGATGCGTCTCTTGATGGCCTTGGGGCAGTTCTGTCCCAGATACCAGAAGGAGAAACGAAGGCACGCCCGATCGCCTTTGCCAGCAAGACCCTCACTTGCTCACAAAAGAGGTATCCTGCTCACCGACTGGAGTTCTTGGCGCTCAAATGGAGTGTTTGTGAAAAATTCAGCCACTGGTTGAAAGGCCACACTTTTACAGTGTGGGCCGACAATAATCCTTTGACCTATATAATGACCAAACCAAAACTTGACGCTTGCGAACAGAGGTGGGTGGCAAAGCTTTCCCCATACACCTTCAGTATCAAACACATTCCTGGGGTAAAGAACATTGTGGCAGATGCCCTGAGTAGACATCCGTTTGCTAAATCAGTGAGCCAAAGGTTGATCAGTGAGCACTATGAAAGTATTTTGGCCGAGGCGGAGGGAACCAAAGAGGAGAAAGTCCAAGATCTCTTCCGGAGTAAGACCCAGTGTCTCCAGGCACATGATGCAGGGTGCTGTGTAACTATGGACCCCACTCAAGACAGGCTGGCCGGCAGTCAAGAACCCTCTCATGTGAAATCTGCTTGTGAAGCTCATGTAGAGTGGGAAAGGGGAGCAGAGATAAGAGCAACACAGTTTCTCAATGTTCTTCCCCAGGCGGTGCCCTCAGAACAAGACACACTTCCAGCCCTCTCCATCGGCGAGCTGAGGCACAGCCAGGAAATAGATCCAGTTATCAGGGAAGTCCTGCCACTCATTCAGAGGGGTGAGCCACCACCTAGGCGAGGGAGGAGGAGGTTAGCTCTTACGACCCAGACACTGTGCAAGCAGTGGCATCATCTAAAAGTCCAGGACGGAGTCCTATATAGGGTAACCAAAGACCCATTAAGCAGAGAGAAGAGGTATCAGTTTGTGCTACCTGCTAGCTTGAAGGCCAAAGCTCTCGCTGGTGTGCATGATTTCGCTGGGCATCAAGGGCAGGCTAGAACAGCACACCTCGCCCGACAGCGTTTCTTCTGGCCGCAAATGGGAAGAGACATCAAGGAATATGTGAAATGCTGCCAACGCTGTATCCTTGCAAAGACCCCTGAACCAGCTGCCCGAGCTCCCTTGGAGAGCATTCGCACTTCGGCACCCATGGAGCTGGTGTGCATTGATTTTTGGAGTGCTGAGGACTGTAAGCAAAGATCTGTCGATGTGTTAGTCATAACAGACCACTTTACAAAATTGGCTCATGCCTTTCCCTGCATAAACCAAACTGCAAAGCAAATAGCAAAGAAGTTATGGGATAACGTATTCTGCATCTACGGTTTCCCAGAGCGAATACATTCTGATCAAGGGGCCAATTTTGAAAGCAAACTCATAGCTGAACTCCTCAGCCTCACAGGGATTATGAAAACACACACAACAGCATACCATCCCATGGGAAATGGGCAAACCGAAAGGTTCAATAGGACACTTGGCAGTATGTTGCGTGCCCTACCCCTGACAGCTAAGCAACACTGGGTCCAACAGATACAGACTTTGACTTTTGCGTATAATGCCACCACTCATGAAACAACTGGATATCCTCCATTCTATTTGATGTATGGTCGAGTCCCCAGACTCCCAGTAGACATGGTCTTCAAACAAGTCTTGAGGGATCCAGTCGTGGTGAATTATAAGACCTATGCAGAGAAACTGATGGCGAACCTCCATGTGGCTGCCGACATAGCTCAGCAGCATGCGAGGAAAGGACAGCAACATCAAGCTGATGGCTACAACAAGAGAGTTCGTGGAACCCACTTGAACGTTGGCGACCGAGTTTTGTTAGCTAATAAAGCAGAGAGAGGGAAGAGGAAGTTAGCGGATAAGTGGGAAGCCACTATGTATACCATCATAGACCGGAACCCTCGGACTCACGTTTACAAAGTCAGAGACGAAAGTGGGAAAACAAAAGTTGTTCATCGGAATTTGATGTTGGACGTGAGCTTCTTGCCCATGCCAGAACTAAGCGATGAAGAGACGAATGGAGCTGCCTCGGATGTGGCCAGTGAGTTTCAGCCTCCTTCTGTTGATGCTTTGAGTGGCCTAGCAGTAGATGCTTCTGAGGACCGTACATGTTCGTGGTTAAACGCATCCTCTGACTCTGAGTCTATTGGAGAAGCTGATGAGTCTGAGATGGAGAATGAGATGCCCCACTCTCTGTCCAGGAAGTCTGTTCAACTGACACCCACGAGAGCCCAGTCTAAAGAGGTCAGAGGCCAAGGGGAAAATGAATACTCACCTGTGAGAGACTTGTCGGATTTCAGTGACCCCCCTGATTTGCACATGACTGACACTGACTCTGTTGCCCCAATTGATGTTCCTGACTTAGATGAGACAGGGTCTTCGGACGTCAATTCACCTGTTACACTGACTGATAGTCAGATACCCTCCCAAGTACAAGGGTTTGAAAGTCAGGTTGTCAGAACACGTACTGGCAGGGTTGTTAAGGCAGTCGATCGCTTGATAGAGAACATGGTGCAAAAACCACTCACCAAGGGTTTTGTTACAGGAGTCAGAAGGTCACTGTCTTTCCGTTCTTTATTTTAGATACATTTTTGAGATTAAGATATTTTTCTTTATTACCAGTAGTATGACCTGGGTCATGAGATGTTCATATTGGAGGGAAAGTGTTCCAAGATCTCATATGGTGTATAAGGCATCATATTCACTAGAAGGGGCAGTAGCCTGATCAACTGCTGTTTTCTTTTAACTTACTTTGTAAGTAGCTTTATGTGCTGTATATGGGAAATGGAGTCCCAGGGCTATCTTGGACCAAGTGGACAAGAGTTTTATTCTATATGTTTTTGGTTATTTTCCACCCTCGACGTGCGAAGGATTTTGGTGCAATTAAAGAGGGGTGAATGTAACAGGTCAAAGAATTACAGATTTTTGCAACCGTTCATTTTCTATTTTTTATTTTATTTTGTGAGTTGATTTCACCAAAATATTGTATTGTTCAACATTTCGTGTAGTTTACAGATATTGGGAGAGTTAGTTGTGTAAGTGCGCCCTCTAGAGTGTTGGTTTGGTTATATGCGGAGTTGTCTCATGCTTTTCTCAGTCTGCATTCTACTCGACTGAGAGAGGTATGTGTTCACTTCGGCGTGATATAAACTTGATATACCTGTTAAAACTAAAACGTTTCAGTTCACATAGTAACTTGTATGTATATTATATGATGAGTGTACATACATTTAATCAAGCTGTGTCGTGAATTTAGCTATTTTTGAGAGTTTGAGAAATTGCTAACTTAGCTAACCTCGTGTTTTGTTTAGCTGTAAGTTAGCGATCGTCATTCTATCCTCTTGTGTTGAAGCCCACGTTTCAGTTTTTTTTTAAATGTTAGGCGGATTCTGGTCAAGGGTAGAGTTTTGAACATTTTCTCTCCTTGATGTTGAACAGGTATGTATTCCCAATATCAGGTTAAAAATATGTGTTCATTTAAAATGTTTTCATGTATTGATTAGTGTTTAATGGCACTGAAAAGCTCAAATGTGAAGGATTACATGTTGCTTCGTGCATATTACTGTATGTATTACCTATTTGAAAGATGGTTTATGTCATTTTGCACAGTATTAATGTAAAGGCTAAAAGCTCAGAGTTTTTGGCAGAGATAACATGCAATATGACACATACATAAGATATACACCAGATGCGATGTTTATTTTCCAATTATGTTGTATTTTATTCCTTGGATTTTTGAATGTGATTATACTCAGTCTGCATTCTACTCGACTGAGAGAGGCGGATTCTGGTCGAGGGTAGAGTTTTGAACATTTTCTCTCCTTGATGTTGAACAGATTGAGAGAGTTGTACACAATAAAGTGCCTTCAAGTACGCCAGTGTCTTGTCTTCAGTGCACCGGAACACAACGCAGTAGTCGGCAACGAGCAGACCGCGCCGGCTACAGAAGCGTGATTCATCACTCCAGAGAATGTGTTTCCACTGCTCCAGAGTCCAGTGGCGGCGACTCCAGCCGACGCTTGGCATTGCGCATTGTGATTTTAGGCTTGTGTGCGGCTGCTTGGCCATGGAAACCCATTTCATGAAGCTCCCGACAAACAGTTATTGTGCTGACGTTGCTTCCAGAGGCAGTTTGGAACTCGGTAGGACAGAGGACAGAAGATTTTTACGCGCTTCAGTACTCGGCGATCCCGTTCTGTGAGATTGTGTGGCCTACCACTTCGCGGCTGAGCCGTTGTTGCTCCTAGACGTTTCCACTTCACAATAACAGCACTTCCAGTTGACCAGGGCAGCTCTAGCAGGGCAGAAATGTCCAGCTAACCCTACGCCATTGACGCTGGTGGATCACAAAACTGAACTTGAATCAGCATTATGTAGCAATGATATCCTTTGCACACAGACTGTTCAACAAAACAATAAATACTTTTCAAGTAAGGGAGGGTAGAAGGATTACTTTATCCTATCCCAGGTATTCCTTAAAGAGGTGGGGTTTCAAGTGTCTCCGGAAGGTGGTGAGTGACTCCGCTGTCCTGGCGTTGTGAGGGAGCTTGTTCCACCATTGGGGTGCCAGAGCAGCGAACAGTTTTGACTGGGCTGAGCGGGAACTGTGCTTCCGCAGAGGTAGGGGGGCCAGCAGGCCAGAGGTGGATGAACGCAATGCCCTCGTTTGGGTGTAGGGACTGATCAGAGCCTGAAGGTACGGAGGTGCCGTTCCCCTCACAGCTCCGTAGGCAAGCACCATGGTCTTGTAGCAGATGCAAGCTTAAACTGGAAGCCAGTGGAGTGTGCGGAGGAGCGGGGTGACGTGAGAGAACTTGGGAAGGTTGAACACCAGATGGGCTGCGGCATTCTGGATGAGTTGTAGGGGTTTAATGGCACAGGCAGGGAGCCCAGCCAACAGCGAGTTACAGTAATCCAGACGGGAGATGACAAGTGCCTGGATTAGGACCTGTGCCGCTTCCTGTGTAAGGCAGGGTCGTACTCTCCGAATGTTGTAGAGCATGAACCTACAGGATCGGGTCACCGCCTTGATGTTAGCGGAGAACGACAGGGTGTTGTCCAGGGTCACGCCAAGGCTCTTTGCACTCTGGGAGGAGGACACAACGGAGTTGTCAACCGTGATGGCGAGATCATGGAACGGGCAGTCCTTCCCCGGGAGGAAGAGCAGCTCCGTCTTGCCGAGGTTCAGCTTGAGGTGGTGATCCATCATCCACACTGATATGTCTGCCAGACATGCAGAGATGCGATTCGTCACCTGGTTATCAGAAGGGGGAAAGGAGAAGATTAGTTGTGTGTCGTCTGCGTAGCAATGATAGGAGAGGCCATGTGAGGATATGACAGAGCAAAGTGACTTGGTGTATAGCGAGAATAGGAGAGGGCCTAGAACTGAGCCCTGGGGGACACCAGTGGTGAGAGCACGTGGTGCAGAGACAGATTCTCGCCACGCCACTTGGTAGGAGCGACCTGTCAGGTAGGACGCAATCCAAGAGTGAGCCGCGCCGGAGATGCCCAACTCGGAGAGGGTGGAGATGAGGATCTGATGGTTCACAGTATCAAAGGGAGCAGACAGGTCTAGAAGGACAAGAGCAGAGGAGAGAGAAAGTATTCATCCCCCTTGGCATTTTTCCTATTTTGTTGCCTTACAACCTAGAATTAAAATGGATTTTGGGGGGTTTGTATCATTTGATTTACACAACATGCCTACCACTTTGAAGATGCAAAATATGTTTTTATTGTGAAAAAACAAGAAATAAGATAAAAAAAATAATGAAAACTTGAGCGTGCATAACTATTCACCCCCCCCCCCCCAAAGTCAATACTTTGTAGAGCCACCTTTTGCAGCAATTACAGCTGCAAGTCTCTTGGGGTATGTCTCTAAAAGCTTGGCACATCTAGCCACTGTGGTTTTTGCCCATTCATCAAGGCAAAACTGCTCCAGCTCCTTGAAGTTGGATGGGTTCCCTTGGTGTACAGCAATCTTTAAGTCATACCACAGATTCTCAATTGGATTGAGGTCTGGGCTTTGAGTAGGCCATTCCAAGACATTTCAATGTTTCCCCTTAAACCACTCAAGTGTTGCTTTAGCAGTATGCTTAGGGTCAATGTCCTGCTGGAAGGTGAACATCCGTCCCAGTCTCAAATCTCTGGAAGACTGAAACAGGTTTCCCTCAAGAATATCCCTGTATTTAGCTCCATCCATCATTCCTTCAATTCTGACCAGTTTCCTAGTCCCTGCCGATGGAAAAACATTCTCACAACATAATGCTGCCACCACCATGCTTCACTGTGGGGATGGTGTTCTCGGGGTGATGAGAGGTGTTGGGTTTGCACCAGACATAGCGTTTTCCTTGATTGCCAAAAAGCTCAATTTTAGTCTCATCTGACCAGAGTAAAATGTTTGGGGAGTCTCCCACATGCCTTTTGGCAAACACCAAACATGTTTGCTTATTTGTTTATTTAAGCAATGGCTTTTTTCTGGCCACTCTTCCGTAAAGCCCAGTTCTGTGGAGTGTACAGCTTAAAGTGGTCCTATGGACAGATACTCCAATCTTCGCTGTGGAGCTTTGCAGCTCCTTCTGGGTTATCTTTGGTCTCTTTGTTGCCTCTCTGATTAATTCCCTCCTAGCCTGGTCCATGAGTTTTGGTGGGCGGCCCTGTCTTGGCAGGTTTGTTGTGGTGCCATAATCTTTTAATTTTTTAATAATGGATTTAATGGTGCTCCGTGGGATGTTAAAAGTTTCTGATATTTTTTTATAACCCAACCCTGATCTGTACTTCTCCACAACTTTGTCCTTGACCTGTTTGGAGAGCTCCTTGGTCTTAATGGTGCTGCTTGCTTGGTGGTGCCCCTTGCTTAGTGATGTTGCAGACTCTGGGGCCTTTCAGAACAGGTGTATTTTTACTGAGATCATGTGACAGATCATGTGACACTTAGATTGCACACAGGTGGACTTTATTTAACTAATTATGTGACTTCTGAAGGTAATTGGTTGCACCAGATCTTATTTAGGGGCTTCATAGCAAAGGGGGTGAATACATATGCACGCACCACTTTTCCGTTATTTATTTTGTATATATATATTTTTTTTCATTTCACTTCACCAATTTGGACTATTTTGTGTATGTCCATTACATGAAATCCAAATAAAAATCCATTTAAATTACAGGTTGTAATGCAACAAAATAAGAATAGGAAACGCCAAGGGGGATGAATACTTCTGCAAGGCACTGTATGTATGAAGTTTGGAAATGAGGAAACTAGCATAGTTCAGCTAGCCAGCTAGTTTAGCCAGGGAAAACCAGGGAAAACGAGCTTGGGCCTAGTGCGAATGTGTGCCCACATAAATCAGGAAACAGATTGTAGTTTTTATGCCCTGAAAACAGGAGCTGTCGCTGAAAAGTTTGATTAAACAATTCAGAGACTGAAACAAATAAATCAATTAACTTATATTTAAGGAGAGCATATCGATATACAATCCTGAAATCAGCAGTAACTGTCAATAGTAAAACAAATCTTAAAACGATGTTTGAGTGAACCCTGAATACAGAAAATGAATGTTGAAGTCCCTTCTGGACATGGTAGACTCCTCCTCCTCACAGCTCTCTCATCAGCCTGTGAGGCTGCATTAATTTGATTGGCTGGAAAATAATGGGCGGAGTTGCTTGAACATCAGCCTGTGATGCAGCAGTGGCGCAAACATCAGCCTGTGAGGCAGCAGTTCTTCACAGGCACCAAAGTCACTTGAGCGACCAGCACCAGAGATATTAGGAAAGTATCAATGCCAGCACCCTACTTATTAGGTTTCCCATGATGCAATGCGTATCTGTCATGGATGCACACTTACGTCACTCACAGCACATGGGTTGAAATACACAAATGTATACCACTGAGTTGAAATAGCCTACATTACAGCAGTAAAAAAAAAAAAAAAAATATATATATATATATATTTTTTTTTGTCAATTTACAATTACACAGATCCCGGTTGGAAACAGTATTGACTTCATTGTAAGACTGCTGCAAATAACAATTTGGGATGGTGCGGGACGCTGAGATTCCTGTGCTCAGAGGTTTTCTGACACCAAGCGAGGCAACTGAATGGAAGCAGAATGTTTTCAGCTCTGCAGGTGAGAGATTATTAATCATTTATTCGACAAGCAGTTTTATCAAATTTTACATAGATTTTGGTGTAGTTTTACCTAGTTGGGTGTGTTTTGTGAATATTGTAGCTACAAGCAAACGATAGTTAACTATAGCTTGCTGGTGGTTAATACGTTCAGCTAACGAGTAGTTAGCTAGCTAAAGTTGTTAATGTGGAGACGAAGAAATGCATGGCTCGCAGTTAACCACTGTCAGTCGGTTTGTCAATGGTTTGATTACATGTCATTTGACTTCAATGTAAAATATTTGGGCTATGTGATTTCATTAATTGAAGCTAACTAGTTAGCTACTTCATAATAATACAGGGTTGAATGCTACCTTGTTGGCTAGCAAACTATCTGTCAATTTGACAGTTTAGAATCTAACGTTAACACTGTAGCGGAGAACGGAGTAGTGGCGCACTTCAAAGGCTAGACCGCACACTAGTCATTTTTGGCACATGCAATTGACTGAATATTCATCTCATAGACTCATACTGTAACTTTTAAACCCAGCTACAGCTAGCGACCTCATTGTCACAATATTATTATACCGGTAGCGAGCTCGCCTGATGCTGTGCCACATCGCACCAGCCCTCGCTCTGCCTTCGCGCGAGCCACCAGTGTGCAGAGAACTACATTAGCAGCAATAGTGGAATCGGTGGTTAGCCTTCAAAATAAAAGTTAACCATTGAAACGTGCAAAGGGTAAAAAATGTGAAATCATGCCACAATTGGACTAGATAATGCTAAACAAGGTGGAATGTTACATAAATTCCACAAAAGACAATTAGTTAATTGGACAAAAAAAACAGCTAAAAAAATGTGAAATCGCACTGCATGTATTAGACTTCAGAATTGCATTGGGGGCATACTTATATTGCAATTTACATACAGTCTTACCAGCTTACTCAGTGACTCCCACAGATTACAATTCTAAAGAGTTTACACAAAAATTAGCGTTGCAGCGTTTACTGCGGGACGTTAACTGTGGGAAATCCCCTCACTATTCGGCCTATTGTGTGCATTGGACATTCATATTGCAATGTACAGCTTATGTACAGCTTACCTATGGATCTTGGGACCATGAAATGGGGTTATCAGCCTACTCAGTGGCACTCACAGAACACAACTGAAGAGTTTTCACAAATATTAGCATTGTAGCTTTTATTTGCGCGACTTTAACAGTGGGAATTAACCTCACTATTCGGCCTATTGTGTGTATTGGACATTCATATTGCAATGTACTATGCTATGGATCTTGGGTCCATTCTGAAGTCTTAATACATCCACAGTGCTATTTCCAACATTTTCTTTACATGTTTGTGTAAAATTAAATAATTGTAGTTTTGTTTTATTCATATAACATTCCAACCTTGTTTAGCATTATCTGATCCAATTGTGTCATGATGCCACTATTTTTATTCGTTTGCATAAGTTGCAATGGGGGACTTTTATTTTGAAGGTGACCCGCCGATTCCACTTTTTTTGCTCACCCTAATGTTGTTCACACCACATACGTGTGCTGAGCAGCCTGTAATGCATCCCCACGTGAGGATGCAACTTGCACATTTCCACCAGTATTTACAAGTAGCTAGATGTCTAGCAAAATTATGTTTAACTCGCTAGTTCAACTAACGAGTAGCTTTGGGCTCCGTAATGTTTTCTTGCTACATTATATAATAATATGAGAGGCAGCAATAGTGATTTAATTGCTGTCAGGCTCTTTCGCTGAACACTCTTTTGTCAATTTACTGCATTGAGGCTGCGGTCACGCACGTGGGGCAAGCATCCCTGCCCCGGTGATGGAAAACGTAAGTCACTCTGGACAATCACCATGCACGGCGGCTATATGCACGGCTATTTTCTTGACATGTATGTATGTATGTATGTATGCTCGGTTATTTTCTTGATATGTATGTATGCTCATCTGTGTTAAATCCGAGGTCACTGGCTTTGCACAATAATCAGCCCTTTCATATAATTCTCGCCCATCATCCAGTCACTGATGGCACAGTAGTTGAATGAAGTGATGTAGCACTAGCTATGTAATGGTTGTCTGGGATAGTTATGGTCTGTTGTTGGAATAGACATGACATATCTTTTGGTCTACATTTGGATAAAGCAAACTAGGCTGTGATTTTGAGACATCACTTCTCTGCCATTTCTGACATCAGACTGTATTGAAATGATGTATTGTGAATGAAGCGTTAGCCCTGTTTCATTACACTGCAAGTTACTTTTTTTAATTCAGCAAGTCTACACTGATGACATACAAATGGAGCTAGTTCCCTCCCTGTTCCCGTGTGTGCGTTTGTAGGAGAGATATGAGGCAGTTGCACTGACTAGTCTGAAATCTACATAAATGTAATGTATTAAATGTTGCTTGAATATTGAGGCCCTGAGCAATTCAGAAAGTCATATTTCTCCCATATTGATTTGCCTTACATTAATTACTGCTTAATGTGAGGACCTTTTATGAATTACGGTCTTATTTGAGGTCCAATTGTTTTCCATAATTGCTGTTCTTTTCCCTGACAAATCTGAAATAGAAATAGAATAGCATTTGGTGCATGTCAGGTTGTCATTGAATATCAGTCTCAAAACACATGGATTTATTATTGAAATGACAAGACAGTTCGGAATGGATGGTTGGTTTTCTTGGTTTCTGCTATGATGACATTCTGTAATGAAAACATTTCAGTGCAGCTTTATCAGTGAAAGCATTTGCTTTTGTGTGTCCCAATAATCTCTCCTTTCTCCTGAAATCCTGGTGCACTTGTTCACTACCCTTCATGGATTAGATTCATGGATTAGATTCATCATCCTGTGTGTGTGATTTTAGTATTATAGTTATTTAGCTCGGGGATTCAAACTAGCAACCTTTCGGTTACTGGCCCAACGCTCTTAACCACTAGGCTACCTGCCGCACCAGCTTGCAGGGCCATTTTTAGTTTGCTCAGGTTTGCCAGTCTTCTGCTACTGTACACCCAGCCTCTCCTCCTTCCCATTGCTCTCTCTCCCTCTCTCAGCCCTTCCTCACTCCCATCAGGTGAGCACAATGCAATCAATGCTAATGAGCCCCACACAACCAATGCATTAAATGCAATTACACCAGGCCAACACGCCTTGTCCTCATAGCTAGACTTATCTTTATAAATTAACATTTTTCTCCTCTTCCTCCCCCTTCAGCGATGCCCCTCCAACAGCCAAAAGCCTGCACACACATACCAAATGCTCTCCTGCAGAGCATTGTTTAATATGCTGATCTTCCTAATGAGAATATGGAGTTACATTACCGTAAACCTACAATTAAACGAAGAGTCTCAAATAGCCGCCTGTCCCTTTTTAATAACCGGGCAATGGCACACATTTCAGCTAGGGCTGTCCACGACTAAAATAAATGCTAGTCTATTCTTTCGACCAATTGATTGGTTGAAATGTTAAAATGTATTTTTCCATATATAGACACATCCCATGTGTTTTAGTCGCTCTCTCACATTTACATTTTAGTCATTTAGCAGACACGCTTATCCAGAGCGACTTACAGTTAGTGAGTGCATACATTTTTCATACTGGCCCCCCGTGGGAATCGAACCCACAACCCTGGCGTTGCAAGCGCCATGCTCTACTAACCGAGCTACAGGAGGCCCCTTCTCCCTGCTGCAGCGACCACCACATAACATCAACAGCTTGTATCATGCTGTCTGCGTTGCTGAAGTTGCGATTTAATTACAGCCATTTGTGACTGAAAAGTTATGTTACAGAAACCCCTTATTTGTTTAGGAAAAACATTCCCTATTCCCTCAACTCTTGCTCTCTTTACGTGACACATGTATGCATCTCATGCACGTGACCAATAGGGCCTGACCTATAGCATATCATAATCACATCAATAAATTGATTATAACAAACTCTGAACACCGTAACATGTGACAGCAAAATGGATGCAGAGGATGTGACAAATATACTCTACACGGGGAATGTTTACTGGTTGCTCAGGAGGTAAAGGTGAAGTCAGGTGTGTGGAATAAATTTGACTAGTTGTGGAAAATACTGGACTTCAAGAAAAATAAGGTAAGGAGCAAGTGCTGCGTGCATATTATGCGTGCTAAACAGGAGCTGTTAGATTAGATTGATTGATACGGTAACCTATTTAAGTATTGAAATATAGGCCTAAGTAAGTTACGGTATTAAGACTAAACAGGATGCGCTCTTAGGCCTACAGCTCGATGGTGGTTATACAAGGCTGCTATACTAAGCCTACTAATGATAATGGCATAATTTATTATTGTAATGATGATCATAATAATAATAGTAATAACAATAAGGAGATCAAGGAAAAAGGAGGGTTGTTATTATAAATATAATTTCAGACAATTTTGAACAAAGTTAACAACACTAAATCAATTATAAATAATACAAGAGAGGCTGGTCTAACAACAAAAAAAGTATAAAGCCTTTTATTACAGCATAGTAAAGATTAAAAACAGCAGAATTAGTGAAATAGTTTCTAACGTGGTTGTGTGAGGCTTAGAGCTCCCGGAATCAGTTGGCTATTAAACAAACACTCAAACAGGCAATAGAAGCAGGATCTGTCTTATTTCTGTAGCTATACACTGCCTTCGGAAAGTATTCTGACCCCTTGATTTTTTCTATATTTTGTTAGGTTACAGCCTTATTCTAAAATTGATTTAAATTGTTTTTCCCCCTCATCAATCTACAAACAATACCCCATAATGACAAAGCAAAAACTGGTTGTTACACATTTTTGCTAATTTATTACAAATAAAAAAACTGAAATTACATTTTACATAAGTATTCAGAGCCTTTACTGAGTACTTTGTTGAAGCACCTTTGGCAGCGATTTAGTGCCTTGAGTGTTCTTGGGTATGACGATACAAGCTTGGCACACCTGTATTTGGGGAGTTTCTCCCGTTCTTCTCTGCAGATCCTCTCAAGCTCTGTCAGGTTGGATGGGGAGCGTTGCTGCACAGCTATGTTCAGGTCTCTCCAAAGATGTTCGATCGGGTTCAAGTCCGGGCTCTTGCTGGGCCACTCAAGGACATTCAGAGACTTGTCCCGAAGCCACTCCTGCGTTGTCTTGGCTGTGTGCGTAGGGTAGTTGTCCTGTTGGAAGGTGAACCTTGGCCCCAGTCTGAGGTCCTGAGCGCTCTGGAGCAGGTTTTCATCAAGGAGCTCTTTGTACTTTACTCCGTTCATCTTTCCCTCGATTCTGACTAGTCTCCCAGCGCTGAAAAACATTGCTTCACCGTAGGGATGGTGCCAGGTTTCCTCCAGATGTGATGCTTGGCATTCAATCTTGGTTTCATCAGACAAGAGAATCTTGTTTCTCATGGTCTTAGTCTTTAGGTGCCTTTTGGCAAACCCCAAGCTGGCTGTCATGTGCCTTTTACTGAGGAGTGGCTTCCGTCTGGTCATTCTACCATAAAGGCCTGATTGGTGGAGTGCTGCAGAGATGGTTGTCCTTCTGGAAGGTTCACCAATCTCGACAGAGGAACTCTGTCACAGTGACTATCGGGTTCTTAGTCACCTCCCTGACCAAGGCCCTTCTCCCCCGATTGCTCAGTTTGGCCGGGCGGCCAGCTCTAGGAAGAGTCTTGGTGGTTCCAAACTTCTTCCATTTAAGAATGGTGGAGGCCACTGTGTTCTTGGGGACCTTCAATGCTGCAGAAATGTTTTGGTACCCTTCCCCAGATCTGTTCCTCGATACAATCATATCTTGGAGCTCTGCGGACAATTCCTTCGACCTCATGGCTTGGTTTTTGCTCTGACATGCACTGTCAACTGTGGGACCTTTTTATATAGACAGGTGTGTGACTTTCCAAATCATGTCCAATCAATTGAATTTACCACAGGTGGGCTCCAATGAAGTTGTAGAAACATCTCAAGGATGATCAATGGAAACAGGATGCATCTGAGCTCAATTTCGAGTCTCATAGCAGAGGGTCTGAATACTTATGTAAGTAAGGTATTTCTGTTTTTTTATTTTTAATACATTTGCAAAAATGTATACATATTTTTTCACTTTGTAATTATGGGGTATTGTGTGTAGATTGTTGAGGATTTTTATTTTTATTTAATCAATTTTAGAATAAGGCTGTAACGTAACAAAATGTGGAAAAAGTCAAGGGGTCTGAATACTTTCCGAAGGTACTGTATATGGATGATTTAGAAAGCCAGGCACATTTAACAGTTAGGCTATTGATTATAGACCTAATTAAGTTGGGGTTTCCTCTCTACTCACAGATAAATATGAGTCTACACCAGGCAGACAAAGTAAAAACAATAGACATACAATAGCAAAATTGTGATGGTGTCAGAAGAACTAATTACTTTTTTTATACATGGTCTATCATATTTATTGAGCCACCCATTATCACAGATGCACGTACACACACACACTCACACACACAAGACACATCTGTCACGACTTCCGCCGAGGCTGCCTCCCCTCCTTGTTCGGGCAGGTTTCGGCGTTCGGCGTCACCGGCTTACTAGCCACTGCCGATCCATTTATCATCACTCCATTTGTCTTGTCTTCAATCACACACACCTGGTCCTTATTCCCTCATTAGTCATGGTATAAGTGTTCCCTCTGCTTCCTTGTCTGTGTGGGTGATTGTTTATTGTAGAGGTTAGTGTAGCTCGGTGGAGCTCGTTGTGTTGTGTATTGACGGGAGTATTTTTCCCGTGTGCCTTGTATTTTCCAGTGCGCCTGTTTTGTGCCCTGGAGTGTGTTTGACGCATTTCTGCGTAAACCTGTATTTTGTGGATTAAAGCCTGTTATGCTGTGATTTACCCTCCTGCGCCTGACTCCTTCATCACCACCTCATCACAACATCTCTGAAGATGTTACATTGTCAGCTTCTTGTGTGTCTCACTGCTTGTTCCTGTTCCAGAGGCGGGTCCCGTGCTGCAGTCCCTGTTCGATGGGGCCTTTGAGGCGGTGCTGCTGAATCCTCAGGTTCTGGACCTGCTGGGTGGTGGAGACTGCAGCGATGGAGAGGCCATTGATACCTACCTGGAGAGACGGATCCTGGCCTACCTCAATGACAGCACAGAGAAGGACAAGGCTGACAGGTAAGAAACAACATCTGTGATCTCATGCTGATGCCTTATTCAATGTTACTTAATTCATTGAATCAAATGTTTTAGTGTTTGGGGGGAAAGCCTGCACACCCTGTAGCTCCCAGGACCAAAGTTAGTGACCACTGCATTAGTGTTTATTATAAACAAGATTTACTATCCTTTCAACTCAAGCCCACGTATTGCTTTTTTAAGTGTACATCGATATGAATTAATAAAACTATCCATGACTTAATCTTGAAAACAACACCTCATGCCATGATTTAGACCCGAGTTCACGCCAAGCTGTGCTGCCAGGTGACGCCTCAAATTGGATGCCCACCACAGTTACATTCTTGGGCAGGAACATTGTGCCAGTACAGTTATTATTTTTTTGATTGATTGAAGGGATAGGGGAATTGCCAGGCATGGGCTGATACCACTGGCTGAACGCTGCTGACTGGAGCTTCCTGCTGCCATGAATTATACATTTTTAATAAGGACAGCTTAACATCTCCTCCTCCTTCTCTCCCATGGGGATATCAGCACCCGTCGCTACCCTCTATATCAGAACCTTTCAATCCTCTATCGTTCTTCCTTTTCTCATACAGCGTTTTTAGTCAACTAGGTGGTCAGAGGAGCCTGTATGTACAGTATGTATGCATGGCTTTAATTGCCCTGAGGGAGATACGAAGCAGCGTTGTACTTGCTCCTCTTTGCCCTCAATCTGTGCCTGGGTGCCCCAGAAGTCCTATTGAATGACTCCTGCTGTGAGGACTGGAGCAGCCGGCCATATCCACTTTGGAAGGCTGCCGGCCTGATTTGCAGTGTGGAAATCAAATGGCCCTATCGTTACTTGTTTCGTTAAGCGGCAGGTAGCTTAGCGGTTAAGAGCGTTGGGCCAATAACCAAAAGGTTGCTGGTTCGAATCCCGAGCCGACTAGGTAGACCATCTGCCGACGTGCCCTTATTGTTCCTGTAAGTCTCTCTGTATAAGAGCGTCTGCTAAATTACTAATCTAAAATGCAGAACAAATATACACTACCGGTCACAAGTTTTGGAACACCTACTCATTCAAGGGTTTTTCTTGACATCAAAACTATGAAGTAACCAAAAGTGTTATTTCATAGTTATGTCTTCACTATTATTATACAATGTAGAAAATAGTGAAAATAAAGAAACCCTTGAATGAGTAGGTGTGTCAACTTTTGACTGGTACTGTATGTATATACAGCTGCGGAAAATATTAAGAGACCACTGCAAAATTATCAGTTTCTCTGGTTTTACTATTTAGAGGTATGTGTTTGGGTAAAAATAACATTTTTGTTTTATTCTATAAACTACTGACAACATTTATCCCAAATTCCAAATAAAAATATTGTCATTTAGAGCAAATATTCAAGCAGCTGGGCTTTGTTTGATGGCTTGTGACCATCCATCTTCCTCTTGATCACATTCCAGAAGTGTTCAATGGGGTTCAGGTCTGGAGATTGGGCTGGCCATGACAGGGTCTTGATCTGGTGGTCCTCCATCCACACCTTGGTTGACCTGGCTGTGTGGCATGGCGCATTGTCCTGCTGGAAAAAACTATCCTCAGAGTTGGGGAACAATGTCAGAGCAAAAGGAAGCAAGTTTTCTTCCAGGACAACCTTGAAGGTGGCTTGATTCATGCGTCCTTCACAAAGACAAATCTGCCCGATTCCAGCCTTGCTGAAGCACCCCCAGATCATCACCGATCCTCCACCAAATTTCACAGTGGGTGTGAGACACTGTGGCTTGTAGGCCTCTCCAGGTCTCCGTCTAACCATTAGACGACCAGGTGTTGGGCAAAGCTGAAAATTGGACTTATCAGAGAAGATGACCTTACTCCAGTCCTCTACGGTCCAATCCTTATGGTCTTTTGCAAACCTCAGCCTGGCTCTTCTTTTTTTCTCATTGATGAAGGGCTTTTTTCTAGCTTTGCACGACTTCAGCCCTGCCCCTAGGAGCCTGTTTCGAACCGTCCTCGCCGTGCACTTCACCCCAGCTGCCGTTTTCCATTCTTTTTGTAGGTCACTTGATGTCATCCTACGGTTGTTGAGTGACATTCGAATGAGTTGGTGGTCATCCCGGTCAGTAGAGAGTCGTTTTCACCCTCTGCCGGTCTGTAGCTTTGTTGTCTCCAATGTCTGCTGCTTGACCTTGTTCTTATGAACCGCCGTCTTTGACATTTTAAGGATGGAAGCAACCTGACGCTCACTGTATCCCTCTGCCAGTAAAGCCAGAATTGAACCCTTCTTTTCCTCACTCAAAACTTTCCTTTTCAACTCTTGGCATGGTCAATGGTAATTTTTTTGATTAATATTACTTTTGAGGTACTATTAGCACTGTTTTTGCCATCCAGCTGGTCCTATTGCAAGAGGATAGTGATGCCCACAGCAGTGGTTTTTATACTTTTTCCTTGTTAAATAAGATTTGGTTCATGTGATCACCTAATCAGTACCTAATTCAGTAGAATGAGGTGTGCCTGTGTTGGAATTCAACAGACACTGGAATGGAATGGCTGTCATACACGTAAAGATGCTGATTTAAGAAAAATTTGCAGTGGTCTCTTAATTTTTTCCCACAGCTTTATATTACAGCCATAACGGAAAATATTAGTTATATAACTGCATATTGGCAGCTGCCTTTTGAGTTTCAGAAGTTCACTACAACATCCTAAGATCATGATATAAAGGAGGCTATTTTAGTGTTAATGATACTTACAAATTACTACATGCTGCAATGTGTGGTTTGCTGATAAGCTCCATTGTAACGATAAGATCCATTGTAGTGATCCTACTATTACAGTTGACACGCACATGTACCGTCGTATGCAGCTTTGGACCTCATCCCCCTACCATTCAGCCTTTAAAATGCTGATGAGATATAGGGAATTAATTACAACCACCTTTTTCAGCAAACATCTGGGAGTTCAGCAGCTAACTGACTTTAACTCAAGGGCACACTGTCCGCTGCCACCTCCATCCCTCTAGTCTTATTGTCACCCAGCTTCTCCACCTCGCCCATCCCATTCATAAAGAGAGGAGGAGAGGGGGCTGCACTGCTCATCTGCATGTCACCCTCTCAAATCAAATAACATTTATTTGTCACGTGCTCCAAATACAACAGGTGTAGACCTTACCGTGAAATGCTTACTTTCAAGCCCTTAACCAACAATCCAGATATCACTATTTCTAAAACAAGCCATAGAAAGTTGGTTGCAATTTCAATTTAATCCTCCAGAAACGACAGAACAAATAATGCAACAAATATTGTGGTTAAACTCAAATATACTAATTGACAAAAAAACTTGTTTTTTTGACAAAATGTTTAAAAAAGGTATAATCTTTGTAAATGATATAATTGGTAGGACTGGTGGAGTTATGTCGCACATGCAGCTAACAAAAACATATGGAAATGTCTGCTCTACCCAAAATTACAACCAAATAATTGCAGCCTTACCGCAAAAATGGAAGAGGAAAGTGGAAGGAGGAGAAAGTAAGGAACTTGTCTGTCGGCCTTGCATTAAAGAACATAATTGGTTAAGGAAAACTGTGATAAATAAAAAGGTATATCAGTTTCATTTAAGGATCAAAGGATTGACAGCCGTCCCAATAGAATGTTATTTATATGGGGGATACAATCTTCCCAGCTCTGCAGATTTTGCTGCGAAGAGACAGAATCATTAGATCATTTGTTTTGGTACTGTCCATTTGTAGCTTGTTTTTGGACACAGGTCCAGGAATGGCTAAAGGATTGCAATATTTACCTGGAGCTAACCCTGCAGATAGCACTACTGGGTGATCTGAAAAGTCATAGTCAATCGATCAATAACATAATACTATTAGCAAAAATGTTTATTTTCAATTCACAATCTGTAGAAACAATGAGAATAGAAAGGTTCAGAACTTTTGTAAGACATCACAGTACAGTTGAAATATATATGGCAAATAGAAATCCTATATAGATGGTGTTAAAAGATAGATGGGAGTTGTTGAATGGAATTGAAGGATGGGACTAATAACAACTAACAATAACAAGATAACTAATAATGTAGGCACGCTGTGTCCATAATAAGTGTATGGGCTGTAGGTTGGGAGCTTTTGTGAAGGAGCACAGTTAGAAAGATATGGCATATAGAAGCAAACCGGATGGACATCATGAAAATGATCGGAGAGGTTGAGAGTAGAAGAAGTTCAGGAGAAAGAACAAACAAAATGTAATTATTGTAAAATTGACTGTGTCCATAAAATGTAGATAGTGGGCATGGGCTGGAAGTAGAGGCCTAGGCGTTGTTGTTTACTCCAAGTGGGGAAAGGGTGGCGGGGTTGGAAAGTAATAAAGAGGAATATATATATATATATATATTTTTTTTTTTAAAGGATATGTATGTGTGTATATGTGAAAAAAATAAACAAAATAAAAATAAAAACAATGCAGTATAAAAAAATTTGAGTTAAGAAAATATTTACCAAATAAACTAAAGTAAAAAATAAAAAAAAGTTACGCAATAAAATAAAAATAACTAGGCTATATGCAGGGGGTACCAGTACTGAGTCAATGTGCGGGCATACCAGTTAGTCGAGGTAATTTGTACCTGTAGGTAGGAGTAAAGTGATTATGCATAGATAATAAACAGCAAGTAGCAGCAGTGTAAAAACAAAGGGGGTGGGGGTTCAATACAAATAGTCCGGGTGGCCATTTGACTAATTGTTCAGCAGTCTTATGGCTGTTAAAGAGCCTTTTGGACCTTGACTTGGCGCTCTGGTACCGCTTGCCGTGTTGTAGCAGAGAGAACAGTTTATGACTTGGGTGACTGGAGTCTTTGACAATTTTTGGGACCTTCCTCTGACACCACCTAGTATATAGCTCCTGCATGGCAGGAAGCTTGGCCCCAGTGATGTACTGGGCCATACGCACTACCCTCTGTAGCGCCTTACGGTCGGATGCCGAGCAGTTGCCATACCAGGGCGGTGATGCAACCTGTCAGGATGCTCTCGATGGTGCAGCTGTGTAACTTTTTGAAGATCTGGGGACCCATGCCAAATCTTTTCAGTCTCCTGAAGGGGAAAAGGTGTTGTCGTGCCCTCTTCACGACTGTCCGGACCATGATAGTTTGTTGGGGATGTGGACACTAAGGAACTTAACACTCAACCCTTTCCACTACAGCCCTGTCGATGTGAATGGGGGCGTGTTTCCTGTAGTCCACGATCAGCTCCTTTGTCTTTCTCAGGTTGAGGGAGAGGTTTTTGTCTCTGACCTCCCTATAGGCTGTCTCATCATTGTCGGTGATCAGTCCTACCACCATTGTGTCGTCAGGAAACGTAATGATGGTGTTTGAGTCGTGCTTGGCCACGCAGTAGTGGATGAACAGGAGGGGACTAAGCACGCACCCCTGAGGGGCCCACGTGTTGATGATAGCGTGGCTGATGTTGTTGCCTATCCTTACCACCTAGGGGCGGCCCGTCAGGAAGTCCAGGATCCAGTTGCAGAGGGAGGTGTTTAAACCCAGGGTCCTTAGCTAAGTGATGAGCTATGCACTATGGTGTTGAACGCTGAGCTGTAGTCAATGAACAGCATTCTCACAGGTGCTCCTTTTGTCCAGGTGGGAAAGGGCAGTGTGGAGTGCGATTGAGATTGTGTAATCTGTGGATCTGTTGGGGCGGTATGCGAATTGGAGTGGGTCTAGGGTTTCCGGGATGATGGTGTTGATGTGAGCCATGACCAGCCTTTCAAAGCACTTCATGGCTAAAGACGTGAGTGCTACGGGGCGGTGGTCATTTAGGCAGGTTACCTTCACTTTCTTGGGCACAGGGACTATGGTGGTCTACTTGAAACATGTAGGTATTAGACTCGTTCAGGGAGAGGTTGAAAATGTCAGTGAAGACACTTGCCAGTTGGTCCGCATGCTCTGAGTACACGTCCTGGTAATCCGTCTGGCCCTGCGGCCTTGTGAATGTTGACCTGTTTAAAGGTCTTGCTCACATCGGCTACGGAGAGCGTGATCACACAGTCGTCCGGAACAGCTGGTGCTCTCATGCATGCTTCAGTGTTGCTTGCCTCGAAGCGAGCATAAAAGGCATTTAGCCCGTCTGGTAGGCTCGCTTCACTAGGCAGCTCATGGCTGGGTTTCCCTTTGTAGTCCGTAATAGTTTGCAATCCCTGCCACATCCGACAAGCGTCAGAGCCGGTGTAGTAGGATTCAATCTTAGTCCTGTATTGACGCTTTGGCTGTTTTTATGGTTCATCTGAGGGCGTAGCGGGATTTCTTATAAGCGTCCGGATTAGTGTTCCGCTCCTTGAAAGTGGCGGCTCTAGCCTTTAGCTCGGTGCGGATGTTGCCTGTATTCCATGGCTTCTGGTTGGGATATGTACGTACGGTTACTGTGGGGACGACAACATCGTCGATGCACTTATTGATGAAGCCGGTGACTGATGTGGTATACTCCTCAATGCCATTGGATGAATCCCGGAATATATATTCCAGTCTGTGCTAGCAAAACAGTCCTGTGGCGTAGCATCCGTGTCATCTGACCACTTCCGTATTGACCAAGTCACTGGTACTTCCTGCTTTAGTTTTTGCTTGTACGGAGGAATCGGGAGGATATAATTATGGTCAGATTTGCCAAATGTAGGGCGAGGGAGAGCTTTGTATGCGTGCGTCTGTGTGGAGTAAAGATGGTCTAGAGTTTTTTTTCCTCTGGTTGCACATGTGACAGAAATGAGGTAAAACGGATTTAAGTTTGCCTGCATTAAAGTCCCCGGCCACTAGGAGCGCCGCTTCTGGATGAGCATTTTCTTGTTTGCTTATGGCCTTATACAGCTTGTTGACTGCGGTCTTAGTGCCAGCGTCGGTTTGTGGTGGTAAATAGACGGCTACTAAAAATATAGATATAAACTCTCTTGGTAGATAGTGTGGTCTACAGCTTATCATGAGGTACTCTTCGTCAGTCGAGCAATACCTTGAGATTTCCTTAATATTAGACATCACTCATTATAGAAAAATTATGTGTCCAGGTCGAGGTTTGTGTTTGCCTGTATGTATTTACTAGGAATATTGATTCAGGGAAGCAGACACCGCACCATATGGCGACACGGGTTTGTTAGCCGTGCATCACAAATGAGAATGGAGATATCCTCCCTGACACGCAAATGGGTGTGGGAGGGGGTAAGGGAGAGGAGAGAGAAACCCTTACGTGGCTTTGAGCTGTTATTTTCCCTGCCACTTTGCGTTTTGGTCAGAGAGCTGAAAAAGAGAGAGTTGGCAATTTTTATGGCTGGATCAGCACTTAACTATACCATTGTATGTGTTAGTATGTAGGTTCTTAGGGGGTTGTCATATGTCTTCAGGTGGTTCAGGCACTAGTACAGTAGTTTATTTATTTAGTTACTTGTACTTTGAGTGACCCCATCTATGTATCGTGCCGTTTGTACAAAAGCACACTCTCTCTCATATTCACTTGCCTGTTTGTTGTTCCACTTTCCTGCTCCCCCACACACTCACTAACTCATATGGTGGTCCTCTGTAGCCCAGTGTGGTCCTCTGTAGCCCAGTGTGGTCCTCTGTAGCCAAGTGTGGTCCTTTGTAGCCAAGTTGGTAGAGCATGGCACTTGCAACGCCATGATAGTGGGTTTGAATCCCGGGACCACCCATGCAAAAAGAAAAATATGCATGCATGACTAAGTTGCTTCTGCTAAATGGCGTATTCAATCAAAAAACATATTTCACATTCTCGTCTCTTGCTTACTTGTTTCTGTTTTCTATGTTCCGTGTGTATGTAGCTGCTGCCTTGGTGGACCCTGCGCTACGTGAGCCTACACCAGCAGGTCCAGGAGGAGCGCTCCCCTCAGCTCCTCAGCCTGGCCCAAAGCAGCATGGAGAAAGGTCACAGGTCATCACTCACACACTCACAGAGCAAGACTTGCTCATGTACCTTCATGATGTTTACCTTGATTGTCATCATTCAATGAAGATTATAAATATATGGGGATCAATGTACCACCAGGGGGTGCTATGCTACCCAGTACTTTGACCATAGAAGGCATGAAGTAAACCTTTTCGTGGGTTGGAAAGAAATCGGGATTAACCACATGTTTAAATGTGGTTAATTAGAAGTCAAGTAGTGAGCAAATGTAATACTTTTCTGAAGACTGAAAGAAAACGATTAGGATAAGCCATCTACTTTTTTGGGCATATCAAATAAAAGTATCCAAAATAACCAACATTATTTCCACACGGCATGTTTGTGTTGCACTTGACTGCTTAAAAACTAACATATTGAATATTTTTACTCATGCATATTTGCAATCCAGTGTCATATGGCATTAACTTCTTCTAATGAGGCTAATTTAAACTGCTAGGTGAAAGGTATATTTATCTCTCTTTGGCCATCTAAGTCATGGTGGCCTTGAGTGGGAGGTCAGTGAGGTACTTGAGTGTCAGTATAAACACGCTGAAGAGAGTTTAGAGTGGAAATAATGCAGCTGCCGTTTCCAATTAAGTTCTTGTCTTTGAAGAGGGCTGATGTCAGCGGTGGTTTTGACGCAGAGTACCCCCAGTGCTCTTCGCAGGTTGATGTGGTGCTGTGATGTCAGCACATATTCTACAAAATGTTTGTGTGTGTCTCTGCCTCACTGTTTGTGTGAGCACTTGTCTTTGTCCGTATGTGTCTGCGTGTGTGTGTGTAGGCAAATCGTGGCAGGGGATGGATGGGATCATAACGTCTGTGTTGCTGTGTCGGCAGGCTCAGGCTAAAGTGGACATTGCTCCTCTAAATGAGAGTATTTCATTTGCAGCGGTTCAGTAGTGCTGGGTGGGTGAGGACGGCCAGGTACATTTTCCTGATGGTCTTCAAAACAGAAGGAGTCCACTTAAGGAAAACTCAGCTGTAAGCACATTCTATTCCTTTTATCTCTGGACCACCACTACACAGGACTCCCGATGAGAACTTACTAGAAAATATGGCCAACAGGTTGTGCAGGACAGGAGACAAGTACATAAAGAACTTCATAATGTATAACAAGCTGTTACCTTTACCAAGGTGTAAGCCTTTTGTCCATTGACACAGTGCTGTAATGCATGCAACTCTTTACTTGAGTAGCAATTTTAATCCCTTTTTATCTAGATGATTATGTAGTTGTTATATGACTGATTACCTGCATCATCATTATCATGATATCGATGACTGACATTAACTTGAGACATTCTAGAGAATGTCAACATTTAACAGTCACGGTAGTGAGATCGGTCAGTTCGATCCATAATGTTGGGTTTTCTCATTGGTTGAGACTGGAAGCACCCACCGTTGACACAGAGCTGAGACATACAACTTTTATACTGAGTCTGCCATTCTGTTATTTCCCCCATCAGCATGTATGCTCCATTAGATCCAGGCCCCCAATATGAGCAATTTATTATTTCTCTCCCCATGTCTCGCTGCTCTTAATCAGTTTAGGAAGATTTGGAGTATGACTGGCTGGGCCCCAGAAATAGAATAGCATTTCACAGCAGCAGGGCTCATGTCAGCGTTGACACATCCTCCGCGCTTCATATCCCCGCTTAAAGATGACATCCCTTCCTCAAACTGACAGCCGACGGCGCGTTAACAGTCCTGTTTGGAATCAGAAGGAAACAGTTTTGACTGGGAGAATTTGCCAGCCAAGGCCCTTACAACAGAAAGGCTGCTGGTGTTTTTCCTTTCTACTCGGTTCTGATTTGCTCAAAGTCAAGTTGCATTGCGTGATCTTACAAGTAGAAAAGGCAGGTTCGACGGTACCATTAGTCTGTACTGTTGCTACGCTAAATATACAAAAGTATGTGGACACTCCTTCAAATTAGTGGATTCGGCTATTTCAGCCACACCCGTTGCTGACAGGTGTATAAAATCGAGCACACAGCCATGCAATCTCCATAGACAAACATTGGTAATAGAATGGCCTTAATGAAAAGCTCAGTGACTTTCAACGTGGCACCGTCATAGAATGCCACCTTTCCAACAAGTCAGTTCATCAAATTTCTGCCCTGCTAGAGCTGCCCCGGTCAACTGTAAGTGCTGTTATTATGAAGTGGAAACATCTAGGAGCAACAACGGCTCAGTCTCGAAGTGGTAGGCCACACAAGCACATAGAACGGGACCGCAGAGTGCTGAAGCGCGTAGTGTGTCAAAATCGTCTGTCCTCGGTTGCAACACTCTACTGAGTTCCAAACTGCCTCTGGAAGCAACGTCAGCACAAGATCTGTCGTCGGGAGCTTCATTAAATGGGTTTCCATGGCAGAGAAGCCACACACAAACCTAAGATCACCATGCGCAATGTCAAGCGTCAGCTGGTGTTGTGTAAAGCTCGTCGCCATTGGACTCTGGAGCAGTGTAAACACATTTTCTGGAGTGATGAATCACGCTTCACCATCTGGCAGTCAGACGGACGAATCTGGGTTTGGTAGATGCCAGGAGAACGCTACTTGCCCGACTGCATAGTGCCAACTGTAAAGTTTGGTGGAGGAGGAATAATGGTCTGGGGCTGTTTTTCATGGTTCGGGCTAGGCCCCTTAGTTCCAGTGAAGGGAAATCTTAACGCTAAAGTAGGGCTGGACGATATATCGAATGAATTTGATTAATTAAAATTGGTTTTGGCTCGATATTCCAAATGCCTGTATCGCAAGAATCAAGGTTTTGTTATTTTTCGTTTTTCTGAGCTTTTGTCCGCTTTTTCTCGTGTTGTATTTTTGGTCTTGTCTCTTTCGCTCCTTCTGTGCTGTGTGCACCTCCCCATTTACACTAGAGATCTGTATATAATGAAGAGATGCATGTCTCCACCCTAACAATGGGGGGAGTCGTCCCAAAGGCTTGAAGGCAGGCGACAAGCTTAGGTCCAAATTAAGCCCATAGAAAAGCATTGGGCTTATTTTGGACAGATTTTAGCGAGTGAAACCTCTTGCTTCTTCTATGGTTTACACACACCAAGCCCCTCCCCCTGCCTCTCACGCCAACAAAGTTGAGAGATCACATCTTCCTCTCTGACAAGCGGTTTCAACTCGCTATTTGCATTTGAGGTTTGGTCCAACAGAATCTGTCATATGGACTCCAACACATTGAGACATTATTTTTACTGTAATAGAGGAGAAGTTAACCTTTCGAACCATACCCTGTTTGTTTCAACTCCTCAAATTTCGAGCAGAGCAGACACTACTAAAACGGATGTACCATTGAACATTCATTCTGAAAAATGAATGCGCAGTTTGTCGCACACGCATTACGGTACCACGTATCGCTTGCAGCATTTTAGTCAAATAAAGATTGTTATACAAGCTGTTTGGATGACTGTTTTATAAATGTGCAATAAGCATTAAACAATTATAAGGAATTGGTAACTCGTTCTCATTCTGAGAAATAAGTTATGCCACTTGATTTCAACATCTGAACAAAGTGGACAGGGTATCATGTTGTTCAAACAGTTGGAGATCGACAGAAGGTTGTGTTCTTAACAATTCAACTGTTTCGCCTTGTTAGCTGAATTCAGAGCTTGTGAAATTATACCTAGATCCAAATTGGCTAAACTTGAAATATCTCTATATATATATATATGTGTGTGTGTGTGTGTATACACTACCGTTCAAAAGTTTGGGGTCACTTAGAAATGTTATTGTTTTTGAAAGAAAAATATTTTTTTGGTCCATTAAAATAACATCAAATTGATCAGAAATACAGTGTAGACATTGTTAATGTTGTAAATGGCTATTGTAGCTGGAAACGGCAGATTTTTTATGGAATATCTACATAGGTGTACAGAGGCCCATTATCAGCAACCATTAGTCCTGTGTTCCAATGGCACGTTGTGTTTGCTAATCCAAGTTTATCATTTTAAAAGGCTAATTGATCATTAGAAAACCCTTTTGCAATTATGTTAGCACAACTGAAAACTGTTGTGCTGATTAAAGAGGCAATAAAACTGGCCTTCTTGAGACTAGTTGAGTATCTGGAGCATCAGCAATTGTGGGTTCGATTACAGGATCAAAATGGCCAGAAACAAATAACTTTCTTCTGAAACTCGTCAGTCTATTCTTGTTCTGAGAAATGAAGGCTATTCCATGCGAGAAATTGCCAAGAAACTGAAGATCTCGTACAACGCTGTGTACTACTCCCGTCACAGTACAGCGCAAACTGGCTCTAACCAGAATAGAAAGAGGAGTGGGAGGCCCCGGTGCACAACTGAGCAAGAGGACAAATACATTAGTGTTTAGTTTGAGAAACAGACTCCTCACAGGTCCTCAACTGGCAGCTTCATTAAATAGTACCTGCAAAACACCAGTGTCAACGTCAACAGTGAAGAGGCGACTCTGCTGTCCACATACCTTTGGTAATGTAGTGTATATTTTACACTCTAAATATAGGGCTCCAGAATTGAAGATTTATTATTTTTCAATAGATATTAATTTGCTCACATATTTTGTGTACAAATATTGCCCGGGGATAACGTTTTTTTATATTGAATTTCCCATCATCGACTAATTAATTTGGGGCCAACGTCAGCAGCGTTGGAGTCTCTCTCTCCCCCACCTGGAGGATGAAGTCAGTCAGCCTACCAGTGGAACTCCTGTCTGCCTCAGACCCTAGGAGAGACGTAAGCAGGAAGGATCAGCCCTGCCCCACCTTGGCCTGCTACAGGGGCTCTGTGTGGGCTGAGGCACCTGGGCATATCCTGGTGGGAGTGGGGGATCTAAATATTGGCACTGGTGCCAGGCGGGGATCTAAACATTGGGGCTGGTGCCAGGCAGCCCGCCCTCTCAATGGCTATAGTGAGCACTGCGTTGAAAGCCCTAATTTCCTCAACAATGGGAGGCATCCCTAGAGAACCCATGGTAGGGGGATGGATGAGAGATTTAATAGAGGAAGAATGTCTTTATGTTCGCACATTGCAGCAACGCTCCACCTTTCCCGCATGGAGCTAATATGATGATCATCAGTGGTGTGCTAATGGAATGAGTGGGCTGGCTAGAGTTGCTGTTAGTGAAGTTGGATGAGAAGAGGCACTGGTACTGAATACAGCACTGGCTCCTGTAGTGAATAGCAGGGCATTGGACTACTCGGACAGTGTGATACGTCCTATCAGTTTGGCTGTCAATAAAGAAGTCTGTTTTCCATGTCAGACACACCACACCGTCCTATCGTCTTGTCTATATGCGCTCAATGGTCCGGCAGAAACAAGGAAGGAAAACCGCAGAAGAACGCAGGGGCCGGGGTTGTTTGAAAAACCCAAGCAGCCTTGCTGACACCTCCAGTGCCCAGCCAGATCTATGCCACATACAGCTAGGGTAGGAATCTGCTCCAGTTTGAGAGTTCGCCAAGCGCCGTGGCCAGCCTGTCACTGCTGCTGGGCTGCTGACGCCAACCCCGCTTTCAAACACATTGCATTAATGTTGGGGACATTTTCATGGGAGCAGCTCTGCTGAGGTTTTCACACATAGAAGGGGATGTTAGGTTCGGAACGCAATCCCTCTCAATATTTGCTCCCTTCTCTCTTAAGTGTTTTTTTTGGTCACAAATGGAATTATGTACTGCCATATTGTAAAATGAAATTAATTATTGTTCGCTGAGACATTCTCTAATAGTCATAGTTCATCTTAGAAAAATCCATGTCCTCTGCATTCTCCAAAGTGATGGTTGATTGAGCATGACTAAAACACCTAATACAGGTGATACAAACACAGGTATGTGCGGTGGTTCTCCTGCGGTTTGCACCTCTCACTGTTGACAGATTGAGTGCCAAAAGCCCCCAGTGTGGTGGTGCTGTGAAGAAATGACTTGGCTTGGTTGTTCCCTGTTGGCATATGTGGTGGTTCTATTGGCTGCGCTGTACTTTGCGCTCATTCCCACTGCGGTGGTGGGCAACAAATCACTGAAGAAAGACATTACATAGTACCTATTGTTTATGTTTATACCACAGAATTGTTGAATACTCGTATCTGATTGGCTTGAAAGGCGTTCTAGAATGGGCATTAAATCCAGATAACAGGGCAGTTGGAAAAGAGATTGTGACACCTTGCAATCATGACTCAATATGCGCCTACACATGCAGACCGTACTACTTGCTACAAAGAAACAGAAAGCTAAAATGACAACCACACAAACCAAAATTGTATACATTGGAACCGCAGGTCCAACGAAGAAAAACGTAGCTACCTAGCTAGCATTTATTTGTTTTTGCAGACATATTTTTTTGGAGCATCTGATGACCTAACATGGTGAGGGATGAACATGAATTTCTCCTGTCCCTGCTGTTGCAGTCATTACGCAAGTGGCGGTATGCTGTCAAATCTTCCCACATGTTTTCTAGTTTGCCCAGCTGTTTTTAGCAACAGATATTTTTTTTATTCGGTTGTCATATTTGCAGGCTCGCTAGCAATCAATTATTTAGCTGGCTTCTAGCCTAGTGTTTGATATACAATGTGATCTCCTCGTAATGAACAGTGTTGCGTGTCCTGACGAGAAGGCAAACTTTTCTAGCTATGCCAGGCAAAATCAGGCATCCACTCGTTATGGATATATCCAAATGAATGTTAATAGAAAACCGCTTAAACTAACGCAAATGCAGCGCCTTTGCTGTTATTCTGGCTGCAGAGGTTGTGGCTGTGTTAGCTGTAGCTATTTGGCTAGCTAACAAGCAAGGGATTAGAACGTTGCCGGAACATATAGAACAAACAACTGGGTCGCGTTATCTAGTTGCAAAAATAAATAAATAATATACATACATACATACATACATACATACATACATACATACATACATACATACATACATACATACATACATACAGTACCAGTCATAAGTTTGGACACACCTGCTCATTCAAGGGTTTTTCTTTATTTTTACTATTTTCTACATTGTAGAATAATAGTGAAGACATCAAAACTATGAAATAACACATATGGAATCATGTAGGAACCAAAAAAGTGTTAAACAATCACCTTTGCCTTGATGACATATGCTGAGCACTTGTTGGCTGCTTTTCCTTCACTCTGCGGTCCAACTCATCCCAAACCATTTCAACTGGGTTGAGGTCAGGTGATTGTGGAGGCCAGGTTATCTGATGCAGCTCTCCTTCATTCTCATTCTTGGTAAAATAGCCCTTACACAGCCTGGAGGTGTGTTTTGGGTCATTGTCCTGTTGAAAAACAAATGATAGTCCCACTAAGCGCAAACCAGATGGGATGGCGTGTCGCTGCAGAATGCTGTGGTAGCCATGCTGGTTAAGTGTGCCTTGAATTCTAAATAAATCACTGACAGTGTCACCAGCAAAGCACAATCACACTTCCTCCTCCATACGGTGGGAACCACACATGCAGAGATCATCCGTTCATCTACTCTGAGTCTCACAAAGACAAATTTGGACTCCAGACCAAAGGACAGATTTCCACCGGTCTAATGGCCATTGCTCGTGTTTCTTGGCCCAAGCAATTCTCTTCTTCTCATTGGTGTCCTTTAGTAGTGGTTTCTTTGCAGCAATTCGACCATGAAGGCCTGATTCACACAGTCTCCTCTGAACAGTTGATGTGTCTGTTACTTGAACTCTGTGAAGCATTAAGGCTGCAATCTGAGGCTGGTAACTCTAATGAACTTATCCCCTGCAGCAGAGCTAACTCTGGGTCTTCCTTTCCTGTAGCGGTCCTCATGAGAGCCAGTTTCATCATAGCGCTTGATGGTTTTGCGACTACACTTGAAGAAACTTTCAAACGTTCATGTCTTAAAGTAATGATGGACTGTCGTTTCTCGTTGCTTATTTGAGCTGTTCTTGCCATAATATGGACTTACCATGTCACAAGACAACTGATTGTCTCAAACGCATTAAGAAGGAAAGAAATTCCACAAATGAACTTTTAACAAGGCATACCTGTTAATTGAAATGGATTCCAGGTGACTACCTCATGAAGCTGGTTGAGAGAATGCCAAGAGTGTGCAAAGCTGTCATCAAGGCAAGGGGTGGCTACTTTGAAGAATCTCAAATATAAAATATATTTTGATTTGTTTAAAAAAAATGTTGGTTACTACTTGACTCCATATGTGTTATTTTTTAGTTCTGAAGTCTTCCCTATTATTCTACAATGTAGAAAATAGTAAAAATAAAGAAAAACCCTTGAATGAGTAGGTGTGTCCATACTTTTGACTGGTACTGTACATACATACATACATACAGTGCATTCGGAAAGTATTCAGACCCTGTGACTTTTTCAACATTTTTGTTACGTTACAGCCTTATTCTAAAATTGATTAAATTGGGTTTTTTCCTCATCAATCTACACACAATACCCCATAATGACAAAGCAAATCTATGTATTTGGGGAGTTTCTCCCATTCTTCTCTGCAGATCCTCTCAAGCTCTGTCAGGTTTGATGGGGAGCGTCGCTGCACAGCTATTTTCAAGTCTCTCCGGAGATGTTCGATCGGGTTCAAGTCCGGGCTCTGACTGGGTCACTCAAGGACGTTCAGAGACTTCTCCCAAAGCCACTCCTGCATTGGCAGTGTGCTTAGGGTCGTTGTCCTGTTGGAAGGTGAACCTTTGCCCCAGTTTGAGGATCTGAGCACTCTGGAGCAAGTTTTCATCAAGGATCTCGCTGTACTTTGGTCCGTTCATCTTTCCCTCGATCCTGACTAGTCTCCCAGTCCCTGCTGCTGAAAAACATCCCCACAGCATAATGCTGCTACCACCATAGGGATGGTGCCAGGTTTCCTCCAGATGTGATGCTTGGCATTCAGGCCAAAAAAGAGTTCAATCTTGGTTTCATCTTGACATAATCCTGTCTCGGAGCTCTACGGACAAGTCCTTCGACCCCATGGCTTGGTTTTTGCTCTGACATGCACTGTCAACTGTGGGACCTTATATACAGTGAGGGGAAAAAAGTATTTGATCCCCTGCCTATTTTGTACGTTTGCCCACTGACAAAGAAATGATCAGTCTATAATTTTAATGGTAGGTTTATTTGAACAGTGAGCGACAGAATAACAACAACAAAATCCAGAATAACGCATGTCAAAAATGTTATAAATTGATTTGCATTTTAATGAGGGAAATAAGTATTTCACCCCTTCTCAATCAGAAAGCTTTCTGGCTCCCAGGTGTCTTTTATACAGGTAACGAGCTGAGATTAGGAGCACACTCTTAAAGGGAGTGCTCCTAATCTCAGTTTGTTACCTGTATAAAATACACCTGTCCACAGAAGCAATCAATCAATCAGATTACAAACTCTCCACCATGGCCAAGACCAAAGAGCTCTACAAGGATGTCAGGGACAAGATTGTAGACCTACACAAGGCTGGAATGGGCTACAAGACCATCGCCAAGCAGCTTGGTGAGAAGGTGACAACAGTTGGTGCAATTATTCGCAAATGGAAGAAACACAAAATAACTGTCAATCTCCCTCGGCCTGGGGCTCCATGCAAGATCTCACCTTGTGGAGTTGCAATGATCATGAGAACTACACGGGAGGATCTTGTCAATGATCTCAAGGCAGCTGGGACCATAGTCACCAAGAAAACAATCGGTAACACACTACGCCGTGAAGGACTGAAATCCTGCAGCGCCCGCAAGGTCCCCCTGCTCAAGAAAGCACATATACAGGCCCGTCTGAAGTTTGCCAATGAACATCTGAATGATTCAGAGGAGAACTGGGTGAAAGTGTTGTGGTCAGATGAGACCAAAATCGAGCTCTTTGGCATCAACTCAACGTGTTTGGAGGAGGAGGAATGCTGCCTATGTTCCTAAGAACACCATCCCCACCGTCAAACATGGAGGTGGAGACATTATGCTTTGGGGGTGTTTTTCTGCTAAGGGGACAGAACAACTTCACAGCATCAAAGGGACGATGGGCGGGGCCATGTACCGTCAAATCTTGGGTGAGAACCTCCTTCCCTCAGCCAGGGCATTGAAAATGGGTCGTGGATGTGTATTCCAGCATGACAATGACCCAAAACACACGGCCAAGGCAACAAAGGAGTGGCTCAAGAAGAAGCACATTAAGGTCCTGGAGTGGCCTAGCCAGTCTCCAGACCTTAATCCCATAGAAAATCTGTGGAGGGAGCTGAAGGTTCGAGTTGCCAAACGTCAACCTCGAAACCTTAATGACTTGGAGAAGATCTGCAAAGAGGAGTGGGACAAAATCCCTCCTGAGATGTGTGCAAACCTGGTGGCCAACTACAAGAAACGTCTGACCTCTGTGATTGCCAACAAGGGTTTTGCCACCAAGTACTAAGTCATGTTTTGCAGAGGGGTCAAATACTTATTTCCCTCATTAAAATGCAAATCAATTCATAACATTTTTGACATGCGTTTTTCTGGATTTTGTTGTTGTCATTCTGTCTCTCACTGTTCAAATAAACCTACCATTAAAATTATAGACTGATCATTTCTTTGTCAGTGGGCAAACGTACAAAATCAGTAGGGAATCAAATACTTGTTTCCCCTCACAGGTGTGTGTGTGTGCCTTTCCAAATCACGTCCAATCAATTTAATTTACCATAGATGGACTCCAATCAAGTTGTAGAAACATCTCAAGGATAATCAATGGAAACAGGATGTACCTGAGCTCAGTTTCGAGTCTCATAGCAAAGGGGCTGAATACTTATGTAAATAAGGTATTTCTGTTTTCACTTTGTCATTATGGGGTATTGTGTGTAGATTGAGGATTTTTATTTATTTAATCCATTATAGAATAAGGCTGTAACGTAACAAAATATGGAAAAAGTAAACGGGCCTGAATACTTTCCGAATGCCCTGTATATGAACGAAATTGTATTTCTACCGGTAAATGTTCTTTAGTATTGTTTTCTTGGGTAACTATGGTATAAGTGGAATAAACACCTCCGTTCTGTACATTGCCTTGGAAAAATGAACTCCGCAAAGGGACTCTGCTCCGCCTTGTTCCGAGAACGTCTGCGTTTATCCCTTCCATAATGGAGTATTAGTCTTTGATATTGGTTTAGCCAGTGTGCACAATTGAGTTTTCCCCTTTTCCTCATATAAGTTGAAGAAATTGTGAAAATGAGACTAAAGGGCACTTTCATAACTCTCCCTCTTGAAACACCCCCCCCTTTTTTGTTTACCCTTCCTTTCAGGGTGGTTTGAGCTCATTATAGTCCACTTGTTTGCCCAGCATTGGTTTATCCTATTGCATAGACCTGCCACCAGGTCATTAGTAGCAGACCACGGTTTAAGATTATAGGTGACTTCTGTTATGCTTGAAATGTTGGTTTGCAGATTTTTGTTGTGGGGGTGTGTGAGAGTGACGCTTAACAGTGTGTGAAGGGTGACCAGGCTCTGCTGGCGATGAAAGCCAATCCATATTCCAGAGGAGCAGCCAGCGAAAGACCACACAATCCCTTTTACTACTCTGTGTGAGCTCCTGGTTGTGAGAGGCATGCAGATGGAAAAGGGGATTTTACAATCCATTTTCCCCTCCTACGCATTGCTGTTGGTTTTGAGTTGACGCCGAGAAAATGAGTTAAAATAAAAATGTATTTCAAGCACTGACTGTTATTGTGACCTGTTTTCATTTGCTCTCTTTTTCACTCTACCATAACATTTCCTGAGAATTCATTAATCAGTCAATGTTCATTCTAACAATGCCCAGATAACAGACTTAATAAAAGGATTAGCTGGAAACCCGTCAAGATAAATGCTAATTTGTTCTGTGTGGGCCCATGCTAATATAATATGGTTGCTTTCATGTCACGCTGTACTCATTTGCTGCCAGGGTCGTGATCAGTAGGCATGAAATAGGAGAAAACTTTTTGAAGCTAAGTGAAATGGGTAGGTAGTAGTGATGGCGGGGGGGCGCAGGCAATACAGTTACGTATCGCAATATTATTTTTGGACAATATTATATCGATATTTGACTCCAAATCATGTGTAAAAAAATAAAATAAAACTCCCGTTGCACATTTCACAACAGCCCAGGAAGCGAATTTCCTGGTGTGAAGGTGACACGGTGACGGTGACAAGGCGCAGAGTAAATCTCCTTGGCACTCTCCCGGGCTGCCTCATAAATGTTGAATGGGGGAATGCGAGGGTACACCGCATCATGAATTATACACGTTAGGAGCCAGGGATAATATCCACACCGCGCACAGCCTTCAACGAGACCAAACTGGTAATCCTATCGGACGGGGAGAGGTAGAGCAAAGGACAAAGCCAAAACACCTCTTCTCTTTAATGTGTCGCCTCAAGGTATCTCTCGCTCACGATGTTGCTGACGAATGGCCTCATGGGAATGGTCTGCAGGTGCACTGAGCTCTAATGGACCTCTGGATGGTCTTCAAGGGATGTCCGTGATTTAAAAAATGCTGAATACTTCTGTTTTAGGAGTAGATGTGCTAAAAGGGATGTGGGATGGTATCTTTTGAAAACTTTGAAGAAGTGAAAAACAATATTTTTTTACACCGCTCTGAACTGATAATAGATTATGATAACAATGCAAATAGTTATACATTTAACTAAAATAGAATGACATATTATCCTTTTACCCCCCTCATCTTCTCTGCAGTAATGAAGTGTGAGCCTCTGTTCTCTGATGGAACCCTCCGGAACCTGTCCATCCAGTTCCACCTTGAATGTGGCTACACCTCTCTGACCTACTATGAGTACAACCCAGCCAAGGAGCACTTCCAACGGGCCAAGGAACTCTCTGGCCTAGAGATGAACATGATAGGTAAGTAACAGTCTCAACATACAGTAACAGCCTGGTCTTTAGAAGGCTTACAGTTTTGGTCATAGAAGTGTAAGTATAACATGGTAATTGGATGAGGTCTTTGCTCCACGCAGGTGCTCTGGGCAAATGGACTCGCTTCCAGCAGAACTTCCTTGCCCAGCTGATCCTGGATGTCAAGCATAAGGAGGATACCCAAGCCCCTGAACTAGACGTTGAGCTGACCCTCTCCCCCACCCCACTGGCCAGCCTGCCCAAGGTAAGCATTCTCTACCCCTTTCACCTTCACCCTCACTCAAATCCAGTGTGATACTAAGTGTCACCAGCAGAGGGGGATCTCTACCCCTCCGCCGTAGATTATATCATGTTGTGGCGCTGAAAGGGCCTTGGAAGATCAGGACGAAAAGTGACTCCAGGGAGACGTTCCACTCTCTCGCTAGCTCGCTGCTTCATTACAGGAGTTGTATGTTCTGTTAAGATGAATTACCATGATCTAAATGTGATTTCTGTCATTCAGAGCACTGTCGGTGGACGCCCTAATGCATATGTGTCCGGTAAATTTCTCAAATGGCCGGTAAATTAAAATCTTCCCGGTCACAGTGTCTGACGCCACATTTTCCTAACGGAAACCCTGACACCACACACACACGCACAACTTACCCCTACCTGCTCCTCCATATCCACTCTGCTCGCCACTGCAAGGCATCCTCAATCCTGGGCTGCATGATCTGCGGAGACTCCTCTCGCCACAGATTTCCTTGCAAGTTCTCGGTTCTAAATTAGATGTAATGTGTAGCTACATAGTTTAGTTACACATATGTGATCCGGGTAGGCATTTCTATTGCTATACTGCCTAGGCTTCATCCTTGGATCCACCCTCGTTTTGAATATTGAACTGAAGATTAGAGAAAGCAGGTAGCTCTATCATGGACATGTTGGTTTTGTGATCCAGCAGCATTGCGCGATGATCTGACACTCCGGTCAAGGGACCTTCTCCCAGCCAAGCATGTGGGCCAGTCACCTGCTGATACTTCAGCGGCTTAGCTCTCTCCAGCTATCTGTCTCTGTCTATCTAATCCATCTGACTGACCGTCGTCATCTCGGCCCAGTCTCTCCCTGCTAGAACAATCAAAGCTCCAGTCAGTAGAGCCACACAGCAGTGGAGAGCACCCTGGGCCCAAACCGTGTCACTACCCTCATGATGAAGTGCCTGTTAGAGGCCCATGGTACAGTGGGTTCACGCACTCACACCCATTCCAAAGCACGGCCAGTGGAAAGGGCCTCCAGCAGCGCCAAGGGTCCCAGGGTGGGTGTTTGGGCTGAACTCTACCCAACAATGTAAAAGGGCAAAGGTGTTTGCTGAGTCTCGGGCAGAGTAGCGTGTTATGGGATGGGGGAGAGAGCGGAGGGGGCTTCAGCAGTGCAGGTTCTTGTTATTTTATTTTGTTTAGCCCCCCCTTCCCCTCTGACCTGTCTGTCTCCACCCTGAGATCCATCTAGTTTTCCATCCAATGTATTTCATCCCATCTGCATTTCTCTATCCTGCTGGGGTTCTGCTTGGACCTTTGATTTAGTATGTAGACTCTACTGGCACCTCTGGTCCTGTTGCCAGTGATGTATGTGTGTGTGTGTGTGTGTGAAGTGTGTATGTCAAGAAGGCTGACCTCAACTCCCAAGGGAGGCTTCACTCATTGTCCCCCTGCACATCTACTTTGGCCCTAAGCCATGCTTGTCAGAAAGGCCAAATTAATTCATATGGGGCATGATTCAAGTTTAACAGTGAAAGACTAATCATAAATAATGTAGGCAACTGGTTCAAAGCAAATAAAGCTCTTACAAAATATACAACCTTCCATGAAGAAATCAGTATATCCAATAATTTACTATCCCGCGTTCAATCTGCCAAATTCTGTGGAATCCTCATTGGCAATAAGAAACTGGAAAGATCTCATTTCATTTGTCTCCAATAAAATTGCAAAAGGTATTGTTGTCATCAGCATTCGGAAAGTATTCAGATCCCTTGACTTATTTCACATTTTGTTACATTACAGCCTTATTCTAAAATGTATAAATCAATCCACACACAATAACCCATAATGACAAAGCAAAAACAGGTTTTTAGAATTTAAAAAAAAAACCAGGAAATATGACATTTACATAAGTATTCGGACCCTTTAATCAGTACTTTGTTGAAGCACCTTTGGCAGCGATTACAGCCTCGAGTCTTCTTGGGTATGACGCTACAAGCTTGGCACACCTGTATTTGGGGAGTTACTATTATTATTCTCTGCAGATCCTCTCAAGCTCTGTCAGGTTGGATTGGGAGCGTCACTGCACAGTTATTTTCAAGTCTCCTGAGATGTTTGATCGGGTTCAAGTTCGGGCTCTGACTGGGCCACTCAAGGACATTCAGAGACTTGTCCCGAAGCCACTCCTGTGTTGTCTTGGCTGTGTGCTTAAGGTCGGTGTCCTGTTGGAAGGTGAACCTTCACCCCAGTTTGAGGTCCTGAGCGCTCTGGAGCAGGTTTTCATCAAGGATCTCTCTGTACTCTGCTCCGTTCATCTTTCCCTCGATCCTGACTAGTCTCCCAGTCCATGCCGCTGAAAAACATCCCCACAGCATGATGCTGCCACCACCATGGTTCACCGTAGGGATGGTGCCAGGTTTCCTCCAGACATGACGCTTGGCATTCAGGCCAAAGAGTTCAATCTTGCTTTCATCAGACCAGAGAATCTTGTTTCTCATGGTTTGAGAGTCCTTTAGGTGCCTTTTGGCAAACTCCAAGTGGGCTTTCATGTGCCTTTTACTGAGGATGGGCTTCCGTCTGACCACTACCATAAAGGCCTGATTTGGTGGTGCTGCGGAGATGGTTGTCCTTCTGGAAGGTTCTCCCATCTACGCAGAGGAACGTTGAAGCTCTGTCAGAGTGACCATCGGGTTCTTGGCCATCTTCCTGACCAAGGCCCTTCTCCCCCGATTTGCTCAGTTTGGCCAGGCGGCCAGCTCTAAGAAGAGTTGGTGGTTCCAAATGTCTTGCATTTAAGAATGATGGAGGCCACTGTGTTCTTGGACCTTCAATGCGGCAGAATTTTTTTGGTACCCTTCCCCAGATCTGTGCCTCGACACAATCCTGTCTCGAAGCTCTACGGACAATTCCTTCGACCTCATGCCTTGGTTTTTGCTCTGACATGCGCTGTCAATTGTGGGACCTTATATAGACAGGCATGTGTGCCTTTCCAAATCATGTCCAATCAATTGAATTTACCACAGGTGGACTCCAATCAAGTTGTAGAAACATCTCAAGGATGATAAATGGAAACAGGATGCACCTGAGCTCAATTTCGAAGTCTCATAAGAAAGGGTTTGAATACTTATGTAAATAAGGTATTTCCGTTTAATTTTTAATACATTTGGAAACAAACCTGTTTTTGCTTTGTCATTATGGGGTGTTCTGTGTAGATTAATAAATTTTAGGCTGTAATGTAACAATGTGGAAAAAGTCAAGGGGTCTGAATACTTTCTGAAAGAACTGTAAATTAGGCTATCATCGAGTATGGCTAAGCTATTCTTCGTACTGCCAGTGAATTGAAGTTGAACATCGCCAAATGCATCAGTGTAAGTAGGCCTAAAATGTGCAACAAAAAAAGCATTGCCTATAGCTTATTTAATGAAACCCTGGCTGGCTGTTATCCTAGGCAGGGCTCTCCACCCCTGTTCCTGGAGAGCTACCTTCCTGTAAGTTTTCGCTCCATCCGCAGTTGTAACTAACCTGACTCCGCTTATCAACCAGCTAATTATTTAATCTGTCCAAGGCAATAGATCGCAAAGCAGTATCCCCGCCAAACTTTTTGGAAATGGCAAGTTCACTTTCTCAACCATAAATAGTAAAGTGCAAATGCAGTTCAGCAGCTCAAATCAGCAGGATGTGGGGCATTGTTATTAATGGATGGATCGCTAGAATAATGATTATGATCACACTTCATCAATGTAAATATTACGGGGAGACCTATACATTTGGCAGCCAAGCACGAGTTATCAGTGTAGCCTATTATCGTCTAGACAATGGTCAGACCACTTTCCGAATGCATTGTACTTTAAAATGACTAAAATGAAATCGAAACTGTGTAGAAATTATAATGGACCTACATTCATGCAGTTTCTTGACTGTGTCCAGCTCTCTAATAAACACTGAAGTGAAAGCTAGACAGAGCATGGAAAATTGAAAAAACGATGAATGGAGGACTTTTTATTTTATTTTAGCGGCAAGGAAATATAACCAATTTTCAGTGCGGCCCTCCGGACCTTGTTGAAGACCGAATGCTGCCCCTGGGCCAACATTTGTTTGACACCCCTGGTCTACAGAGACTGTTTGAGGATGGCAACTCATTCCGACAGTCGTGCTAGTTCCTCTCCACTCTTTTATCTTCAAATTCTCAACATTTAAGAAATCAATCGACTTCAACTAATATATTTTTGTATTTCCATTCAAAATGAACCTTCTCCCTGTTTCTTTTCAATATCTTTTCAAATTCAATACTCAGTTATTTTGGGGAACAGTTTCCCGGAACACCTCAAGAACTGCACTCCTTCAAATACAAAATGAAAAAAGATCTCCTGGACATTCCATACAATGACTCATCCCAATAATCTTCTGCCACTATTGATTAACCACTGATTGGGCTCCCGAGTGGCGCAGTGGTCTAAGGCACTGCATCTCAGTGCTTGAGGCGACCCCCTGGTTCGATTCCAGCCTGTATCACAACCGGCCGTGATTGGGAGTCCCATAGGGCGGCGCACAATTGGCCCAGCGTCGTCCGGGTTTGGTCGGTGTAGGCCGTCATTGTAAATAAGAATTTGTTCTGAACTGACATGCCTAGTTAAATAAAGGTTTAATTATTATTATTATTTTTTTTAATACATTGTTTTTCATTTTCTTTAAATCCTCAACTATTTAATTATGTTTTATTAAATCAGGAGACAATGTATTTATTTTGTTGTATAAATATTTGAAAGGGGAGGTGCCTTACAAGCCCCTCAGTTTTTTTTTCTTCCTCTCCTGCACATGCACTTTTCACTTGCCTTTTTTAACTCCATTTTATGGTTTTGTATTTTTCTTGTGTGCAAATATTTTTTCTGACTGAAGTGAAAAATCTCAAATTTCATTTTTGGTTCTGTGCAGTTGTAAATCAAACATGCACAATGTTTTTTCAATTTATTTTAGAAGAGTGAATCGTGCATGGGTGCCAATATGCTTGACCGTATCTGTACCAGTAATTCACTTCTCGCTGTTGGTTGATATGTAGACTTCACAGTGTTAGCCCCCTGGTCTGCCCATCTATTAACCTCCGCTCAGACTGACAATATGTAAGCCCCTGATTTAAGACATCATCACACAAAGCTCAAACTACGGGGAGTGATGCTGTTACCGCTCTGTTTGGTTATTACAGCGAGAATAATCTGCTGGGTTTTTGCTTAATCATGCTGAGTAGCTTAGAACCTCTTCACACTTGCTACACTTTTCGTAAAAATACAGTCGGCTACACATTACTCAAATGTAAACTTGCGTAATTGCTACATCTCGACCGCTACCTATGGAGGTAGCGCACGGCACTCGCCTGACAGTTGCCCCACTAGAAGGAGGGCAGTGTAAACAGAATTGTCTCATTGAGTTTACACTCCTGCAGTATAAATGGTAATAGCAGAACCATATTTTTGAAGCGGCTGAAATGTATAGACATTTTCCTAATATTTGAGACATTTCGTTTTTTTGTTGTTGAGACAATTCTGAAATTGTCGCAGTAGCTACCTGCTGCAGTGAGCCATGTAAAATATGGAAGCCCATCCCCACCACCAAAACCATGTAAAATGTAGCTTAAAAAATAAATAAAAAATAATTTAAAACATTGTGTGGTGATTTCAGATGTGGCACCACAGGTCCCAGGGTGGTGGCATGGGGGCAATGGTTTTCCTGGGGCCCATAGTTTTTTCTGATCTGGTAGTAGGCTAACCTAACCAACTCTGGACCCTAGTCGTAGCGTTTGACATAGTAATAAATCAGCTGTAAAAAAATATATAAAAAAATAAAACACATTAACAAAATAAACTGTTTTGTATGGGCTTTGATTTCTGATCAGGTCATATGTTGTTGTTTTTTTATCCTGGAAAAACTACTGTCCTTAGGGAGGATGAAAACAAACCTTTTACACAGACAGAGACACCTGCGATTGGACAAAACTAACAAAAAGACTAACAGGGTAATCATACAGTATATCAAGTCAAATTTTATTTTACTGCACATTTCAGACATGGAATGCAACACAATGTGCTTCACAGGAGAAAAAACTAATAAAAACAATGAAAATAAAAACAAATATTTACTACACAACTAACATAAGAGGATAAACAAAAGAATAGCAATAAAAACTGAACGACTAAAAAGAACCCTAAGGAAAAGCAAAGCTGTTTTTAAGATCAATTTTAATTATGTCCACAGTTGCGGATCCCCTCAGGTTCTCTGGCAGGCTATTTCAGAGGCTGGGGGCATAGTAACTAAAAGCTGCCTCCATGCCTCTTGGTCCTAGGCTTTGGGATAGTTATAAGGCCAGTGCCAGAGGACCTGAGGGACCTACTGGGTACATAACTTAGAAGCATGTCTGACATGTATTGGGTGCACAATCGTGGATTGATTTAAAAACCAATAGAATAATATTTAAAGTAATTCTAAAACTCACAGGCAGCCAGTGCAGAGACCTTAAAACTAGTGGTGCACGACTCAAGGATTTTTGGAGCTGACTCCGACTCCTGTGATTGGAGTCGACTTTTGCTTGACTCCCTAAACATGCTGGAACGGATGTGCGCACACATACAGACAACCTCATTATTGCAGAGTCCTACTAGGAAGACTACATTTGCGTTCTAGAGGACTCACTTGAGCATGATGCTGCCAATTTGCCTATAAAAGGCCTATTTTGTTTGAATATAGAAGGTGAGGTGTAGGAACTAGAATATATTAGTGATTTTTCTGCTGTGTGCAGCCTTGACGGATCCCGTGGGATGATGCGGCGCACTTGACACTGATAAGCCTATTCTTTGCTATGTTATAGCCCTATTCGGACAGGTATTACTAGAGACGTTGGTTTTGTAATTATTATTCAAGCATGTGCGCTATTCCAGAGGACGATTCACACAGGATTAATTTTTCCAAACTGCCCCCTGTATTCTTAATTTTTTCAAATTGAATTGACTCTTATGATGGAAGCCTGGAGGTTGTTATTGTAGGCGTGAAGATATTTCAACGTCATGTCTAGACGATAATAGGCTACACTGATAACTCGTGCTTGGCTGCCAAATGTATAGGTCTCCCCATAATATTTACATTGATGAAGTGTGATCATAATCATTATTCTAGCGATCCATCCATGGTAGATGTCCTTCCTAATAACAATGCCCCACATCCTGCTGATTTTGAGCTGCTGAACTGCATTTGCACTTGACTATTTATGGATGAGAAAGTGAACTTGCCATTTCCAAAAAGTTTAGCGGGGATGTTGCTTTGCGATCTATTGCCTTGGACAGGGCTCTCCAACCCTGTTTGTGGAGAGCTGCCATTCTGTAGGTTTTCACTCCAACCCTAATCTTAACGCATCTGATTAAATAATTAGCTGGTTGATAAGCGGAGTCAGGTTAGTTACAACTGCTGTTGGAGCGAAAACTTAAAGTATTCAGACCCCTGGACTTTTTCCACAAGTTACAGCCTTATTCTTTAATATATTAAATACAATGTTTTCCTCCTCAATATACACACAATACCACATAACGTATTAAAAATGAGTATTCAGACCCTTTGCTATGAGACTCGAAATTGAGCTCCGTTGCATCCTGTTTCCATTGATCATCCTTGATGTTTCTACAACTTGATTGGTGTCCACCTGTGGTAAATTCAATTGATTGGACATGATTTGTTAAGGCGCACACCTGTTTTATATAAGGTCCCACAGTTGACAGTGCATGTCAGAGCTAAAACCATGCCATGAGGTCGAAGGAATTGTCTGTAGAGCTTCGAGACAGGATTGTGTCGAGGTACAGATCTGGGGAAGGGTACCAAAACATTTCTGCAGCATTGAAGGTCCCCAAGAGCACAGTGGCCTCCATCATTCTTAAATGGAAGAAGTCTGGAACTATCAAGACTCTTCCTAGAGCTGGCCGCCCGGCCAAACTGAGCAATTGGGGGAGAAGGGCCTTGGTCAGGGAGGTGACCAAGAACCCGATAGTCACTCTGGCAGAGCTCCAGAGTTCCTCTGTGGAGATGGGAGAACCTTCCAGAAGGACAACCATCTCTGCAGCACTCCACCAATCAAGCCTTTATGGTAAAGTGGCCAGACGGAAGCCACTCCTCAGTAAAAGGCACATGACAGCCCGCTTTGGAGTTTTCCAAAAGGCACCAAAAGGACTCTCAGACCATGAGAAACAAGATTCTGTGGTCTGATGAAACCAAGATTAAACTATTTGGCCTGAATACCAAGCATCACGTATGGAGGAAACCTGGCACCATCCCTACAGTGAAGCATGGTGGTGGCAGCATCATGCTGTGGGGATGTTTTTCAGCTGCAGGGACTGGGAGACTAGTCAGGATCGAGGGAAAGATGAACGGAGCAAAGTACAGAGAGAGCCTTGATGATAACCTACTCCCAAGTGCTCAGGACCTCAGACTGGGGTGAAGGTTCACCTTCCAACAGGACAACAACCCTAAGCACACAGCCAAGACAACACAGGAGTGGCTTCGGGACAAGTCTCTGAATGTCCTTGAGTGGCCGAGCCAGAGCTCGGACTTGAACCCGATCGAACAACTCTTGAGAGACCTGAAAATAGCTGTGCAGCGACGCTCCCCATCCAACCTGACAGAGCTTGAGAGGATCTGCAGAGAAGAATGGGGGAAACTCCTCAAGTACAAGTGTGACAAGCTTGTAGCGTCATACCCAAGAAGACTCGAGGCTGTAATCACTGCGAAAGGTGCTTCAACAAAGTACTGAGTAAAGGGTTTGAATACCTACAGTTGAAGTCGGAAGTTTACATACAGTTAGGTTGGAGTCATTAAAACTAGTTTTTCAACCACTCCACAAATGTCTTGTTAACAAACTATGGTTTTGGCAAGTCGGTTAGGACATCTACTTTGTGCATGACACAAGTAATTTTTCCAACAATTGTTTACAGACAGATTATTTCACTTATAATTCACTGTATCACAATTCCAGTGGGTCAGAAGTTTACATACACTAAGTTGACTGTGCCTTTAAACAGCTTGGAAAAATTCCAGAAAATGATGTCATGGCTTTAGAAGCTTCTGATAGACTAATTTACATCATTTGAGTCAATTGGAGGTGTACCTTTGGATGTATTTCAAGGCCTATCTTCAAACTCAGTGCCTCTTTGCTTGACATCATGGGAAAATCAAAAGAAATCAGCCAAGACCTCAGGAAAAAAATGTGTAGACCTCCACAAGTCTGGTTCATCCTTGGGAGCAATTTCCAAATGCCTGAAGGTACCACGTTCATCTGAACAAACAATAGTACGCAAGTATAAACACCATGGGACCACGCAGCCGTCATACCGCTCAGGAAGGAGACGCGTTCTGTCTCCTAGAGATGAACGTACTTTGGTGCGAAAAGTGCAAATCAATCCCAGAACAACAGCAAAGGACCTTGTGACGATGCTGGAGGAAAAAAGCCAGACCATGGTTTGCAACTGCACATGGGGACAAAGATCGTACTTTTTCGAGAAAAGTCCTCTGGTCTGATGAAACAAAAATAGAACTGTTTGGCCATAATGACCATCGTTATGTTTGGAGGAAAAAGGCGGTAGCCTGCAAGCCGAAGAACACCATCCCAACCGTGAAGCACGGGGGTGGCAGCATCATGCTTTGGGGGTGCTTTGCTGCAGGAGGGACTGGTGCACTAAACAAAATAGATGGCATCATGAGGAAGGGAAATTATGTGGATATATTGAAGCAACATCCCAAAACATCAGTCAGCAAGCATACTTCCAAAGTTGTGGCAAAATGGCTTAAGGACAACAAAGTTAAGGTATTGGAGTGGCCATCACAAAGCCCTGACCTCAATCCTATAGAGCATTTGTGGGCAGAACTGAAAAAGTGTGTGCGAGCAAGGAGGCCTACAAACCTGACTCAGTTAAACCAGCTCTGTCAGGAGGAATGGGCCAAAATTCACCCAACTTATTGTGGGTAGCTTGTGGAAGGCTACCCGAAACATTTGACCCAAGTTAAACAATTTAAAGGCAATGCTACCAAATACTAATTGAGTGTATGTAAACATCTGACCCACTGGGAATGTGATGAAAGAAATAAAAGCTGAAATAAATCATTCTCTCAACTATTATTCTGACATTTCACATTTTTAAAATAAAGTGGTGGTCCTAACTGACCTAAGACAGGGAATATTTACTGGGATTAAATATCAGGAATTGTGAAAAACAGAGTTTAAATGTATTTGGCTAAGGTGTATGTAAACTTCCGACTTCAACTGTATGTAAATGTGATATTTCCGTTTTGTATTTGTAATACATCTACAAAAATGTCTAAACCTGTTTTTGCTTTGTCATTATGGGGTATTGTGTGTAGATTGATGAGGGGGAAAAAACAATTTAATCCATTTTAGAATAAGGCTGTAATGTAACTGTGGAAAAAGTCAAGGGATCTGAATACTTTCCGAATGTACTGTGTGTATATATAAACAAACTGAACAGTACCGAACCCAAAATCGAACCTTATGGAACGCTACATGATATGTATTCTCTGAGTTATGTTCACCAAGGGTGACAAACTCTCGACCGGTTAAATAATTTATGTCCTAAACCAATTTAGAAATGGACCAGAGAGGCCAACTCACCTCTCCTGTCTGTCCAGAGGGACATCATGGTCAACAGTGTTGAATGCAGCACTTAAATCCAAGAGTACAAGGACAGAGAGCTGTTTGGCATCTGTGTTGGCTCTAAGATCATTTAGCATTTTAACTAAGGCTGTCTCTGTGCTGGGCCAGATTGGAGTTTTTCAAAAAAAATAGCTGTTTGAAAACCAATTTCTTCAGAATTGTTCTTAAGAGTGGAAGGTTGGAGTGATTAACAATTAAAAACAGTTTTGAAGAAGGTGGTTGGGATAGGATCGAGAAGGCAGGTAGAAAACTTAAGTTGTGTTATCACTTGAGCATATCTGTGTCAACCAGGGAAAATAAATCCATAGTGCCTTTGCGTGGTAGGCTAGGACACATTCATCAAACATCTAATCAGGTCTTGCTTGACTGATACCCAGCCTAATTGTTTTAATCTTATCTCTGAAATATGCCGCAAACTCATCATATTTAGATGTGGAGGAACGTTCACATAGGTTTGCGGGGGATAGGATTTATCAGGCCATCAATGGTCGGGAAGAGCACTCTCAAATTATTTTGATTTAGTGATCAAGTTAGAAAAATTAGCCCGTCTGGCATTTCTAATTGCCTTGTTATATATGCCAAATTGCTCTCTCAGAATATCATAATGGACCTGCAACTTTGACTTTCTCTGCAATTTCTCTTTAATTTAGTCGTTTTCTCACTCATCCACGGGGCTCTCCGTTTGGATGTGGCCTTTTTCAACTTTACTGGCGCTATGGCATCAATGGTTGCCCTTAATTTGATATTAAAGTTAGCAATTAAATCATCAGAAGAGGAAGGCCAAATAGGTGATGGGGTATTGTTCATACACTCAATAAAATCTGTAACAACTTCAGAGGTACAATGGCATTTCTTAGTAATGCGTTCAGTATTACCCTGTGCTATGGGCATCAAGGTAGTAACAAATACACTGTGATCAGATAAAGCAACATCAAGAATAGAGGATATGTCAATAGAAAGCCCATTGGTAATAACCAGGTCCAGTGTATGGCCGCGGTTACGGTTGGGCCCAGTAACATGTTGGATTGTCCATAGAGCTCAAAAGATTAATAATTTCAATGGCCTTGGAGTCAGTCTCTTTGTCAACATGAATATTAAAATCGCCCAAAACAGTGATTTTTTTTATAGTGCTCAAGGACAATAGTTCAGAGAAATCATTTAAAGAAAGTGGGGCAGTGCTTTGGTGGCCTATATAGGGTTATGGCCAGCACTGGTGGTTGACAGTTAAATAGTAGATCATGATGCTCAAAAGACCCAAAGTCGCCAAATGAAATGTCCTTACAGCTTAGAGCATTAGTAAAAATAGAGGCTGTCCCCCCACCCTTTTTCCCTTTTCTGATAGAGTATGAAAATATGTAGTCTGGGGGGGGAGGCTTCAATAAGAGCTGCACTACAGTCTGAAGACAGCCATGTTTCAGTGAGAAACATGCAATCAACTTTGCACTCAATAATGAGGTCATTCATGAGAAAGGTTTTACTAGGGATTGCTCTAACATTTAAAAGTGCCATATTCAATGAGTGTGGGCCACTTTGCCCCTGGGGCATCTGCCTAAAGGTAACCAATTGAATAACAACCAAATTATTAACGTTACGTTTTCTGACAGTCTCCAATCTATCATAATGGTAAGAGATGACAGTTTGTATAAACTCACTAGAAGGCAGAGTTAAAGGAACATAAATTGGGTTACTCACAATAACTATAGTGCCATTTCTATAGGAGTTGAAATGGTTTCCAAGTCCTCTGTTGCTTATTCTGACAAGGAGAACTGGAGCACTATCAGACCCTGTCTGTCAGTCTCTAAAACAGTTTTGTGATGTTGCTGAAAATAATCCTGGAACCCCTGCGGTTAGGGTGAATCCGGTCTCTTTTAAAAAAGTGCTGGTTGCTCACACAGCAAATCAAAGTTGTCACAAAAAGAGACATCCTTGTCGTTGAAAAGTTTCTTCAGGTACTCGTTTAGGGCAAAGAGTCAGCTGAAAAGTTCAGAACCCCTTCGGTATCACAGGAGGGGGCCAGAGATGATAATTATCTTCCCAGTGCTAGTGAGGGTCTTTAAAACATTTTTTGCAGTCCTCCCTAAAACGAAGGTCGTTAGAACCTACGTGAGTGACGATGGTGTCAATATTGGAGAAGTTGGTCAGAACCGTGGGCAGGAGAGAGTTGATGTCATGGACATGGGCTCCTGGGTGACAGTGGACCCTGGTCGGTCCACAGACCGTGGGCAGGCCAAAATCTCTCACCATTGAGCTGCCCATAATGATGGTGGTCATGATGGAATCTGATGGGGAAATGACCTGCTGAACTGTGGTGGCCGTGGGGAGGGTGCCACTGGGCTGTTGATATACACCCAGGATCTGTGCTGACTCCCGGGGCTGGTAGGTCCGTCTCAAGTGGGGCAAAGCTGTTTGATAGCTGGATCTGATCTTCTCGGATAGATGGGTGGCCAGACTACCTTCCCAATCTCCTACGCCTTGCGAGTGTCTGGTCTCCCATGGGCCGTGAAGTTGAGCTTAACATGTCTGTTGGATTGGGACAGTTTAATGCCGCCCGACTCATCGGACGCTTTGCTATAGGAGGCATTTAAAACAGATTTGGTTTGACTGGTTTACAGCAAGGTCGGTGTACTTCAAAAGCAGGTTTTCCTTTTCTCGCAGCCGAGCTAACAGCCGGACGATCTCTTCCCTAAGATGCTTGATGGTAGTGCATTTAGGGCAGACAAATCCCTGTCCATTTTCCAGTTCTACCTTATCTTTATCTTGTGATTGTGTGGAAATCATCTCACACCTGAAGCATTTGTGCCTAGCCGTGGATAAAAACACCAGTGGGCTAGCACTGCTAGCATTAGCTGTTCGCCATAATGAAAATAGAGTAGGCTAACTGCTACTTAACAGGAATCCGGGACATTAACTTGCGGTCCCAGCCGTAAAGGCTGACCGGTTTGCGGAACCAGTAGCAATATAAACTTCAGCTATGATTTTAAAAACAATTTAATGAAAGCTATTAAATAAAAACAACAAACCGAGTGTAGACAGTACACTGTTCTGTTGCGCGCTCTGATGACGTCTGTTGCGTGATGACGTGAATCCAGTAGGGTGACATGATGTAAAAGATGCGCCGGCTAAACATCACTATTGTGTTTATTGATTAATTCCAGTCAATTTTTTTATTAAAAAGACCTAGGTAGCTTAGCCACCGGAAGTGTGAATATAAACCAAATTTTATCAAATTCAAATTTTCTCTGAACAAAAATAAATGGGCCTATTTTAGGCTATAAATACATAGCTTAGGCTATAAAAACATGACGTTACATTTCCCCTGGCCAGGCCCAGATGGAATCAGAGCACATAGGCTTGTCTAGGCTACTTGCAGCTGTGGTTGTTATCATTGACAAATCACTAAAAAAATTGGTGGCTGGTATGGGCTTCCATATAAAACAGCTCGTTGTGATGAATTCACATACCCACGTTTTCAGTCGCAATTTGCTTTTACCGCATGTAATGATTTGCATGATATTGATAAAAATGAAGCCTGGTTTGTTGTAAGGTGGGCCTACTGTACTTTTATATTTGTCTGAGAGGGTTAATTGTCATTTTTGATAGGCTAACGTTACTTGAAGACATGCTGTTATAGCAACTCTTGAAGCTAAAATGTAATGACTGTAACCTTCAGACGAGAAAATAAACCCTTTAATTGTCTGTATGTACATGCTTGTGAATTGTTGCATTATTCAAGAGTGTAATGTGGTTTGGTTGAATTATTCAATCGGGTAATATGTTTTAGAAAATGTAATGAGTGTAGCCTACAGCTGATCAGCCTACAGCTGATCGTGGACTACAGGAAACGGAGGGTCGGGCATGCCCCTATTAACATCGACAGGGCTGTAGTAGAGCGGGTCGAGAGCTTAAAGTTCCTCGGTGTCCACATCACTAAGGATCTATCATGGTCCACACACCAACACCGTCATGAAGAGTGCACAACAATGCCTCTTCCCCTTCAGGAGGCTGAAAAGGTTTGTCATGGGCCCTCAGATCCTCAAACTTCTACAGCTGCACCATTGAGAGCATCTTGACTGGCTGCATCACCACTTGGTATGGCAACTGCTTGGCATCCGACCGCAATGCGCTACAGAGGGTAGTGCATACAGTGGGGGAAAAAAAGTATTTAGTCAGCCACCAATTGTGCAAGTTCTCCCACTTAAAAAGATGAGAGAGGCCTGTAATTTTCATCATAGGTACACGTCAACTATGACAGACAAAATGAGAATTTTATTTTCCAGAAAATCACATTGTAGGATTTTTAATGAATTTATTTGCAAATTATGGTGGAAAATAAGTATTTGGTCAATAACAAAAGTTTCTCAATACTTTGTTATATACCCTTTGTTGGCAATGACACAGGTCAAACATTTTCTGTAAGTCTTCACAAGGTTTTCACACACTGTTGCTGGTATTTTGGCCCATTCCTCCATGCAGATCTCCTCTAGAGCAGTGATGTTTTGGGGCTGTCGCTGGGCAACACAGACTTTCAACTCCCTCCAAAGATTTTCTATGGGGTTGAGATCTGGAGACTGGCTAGGCCACTCCAGGACCTTGAAATGCTTCTTATGAAGCCACTCCTTCGTTGCCCGGGCGGTGTGTTTGGGATCATTGTCATGCTGAAAGACCCAGCCACGTTTCATCTTAAATGCCCTTGCTGATGGAAGGAGGTTTTCACTCAATATCACGATACATGGCCCCATTCATTCTTTCCTTTACACAGATCAGTCGTCCTGGTCCCTTTGCAGAAAAACAGCCCCAAAGCATGATGTTTCCACCCCCATGCTTGACAGTAGGTATGGTGTTCTTTGGATGCAACTCAGCATTCTTTGTCCTCCAAACATGACGAGTTGAGTTTTTACCAAAAAGTTATATTTTGGTTTCATCTGACCATATGACATTCTCCCAATCCTCTTCTGGATCATCCAAATGCACTCTAGCAAACTTCAGACGGGCCTGGACATGTACTGGCTTAAGCAGGGGACACGTCTGGCACTGCAGGATTTGAGTCCCTGGCGGCGTAGTGTGTTACTGATGGTAGGCTTTGTTACTTTGGTCCCAGCTCTCTGCAGGTCATTCACTAGGTCCCCCCGTGTGGTTCTGGGATTTTTGCTCACCGTTCTTGTGATCATTTTGACCCCACGGGGTGAGATCTTGCGTGGAGCCCCAGATCGAGGGAGATTATCAGTGGTCTTGTATGTCTTCCATTTCCTAATAATTGCTCCCACAGTTGATTTCTTCAAACCAAGCTGCTTACCTATTGCAGATTCAGTCTTCCCAGCCTGGTGCAGGTCAACAATTTTTGTTTCTGGTGTCCTTTGACAGCTCTTTGGTCTTGGCCATAGTGGAGTTTGGAGTGTGACTGTTTGAGGTTGTGGACAGGTGTCTTTTATACTGATAATAAGTTCAAACAGGTGCCATTAATACAGGTAACGAGTGGAGGACAGAGGAGCCTCTTAAAGAAGAAGTTACAGGTCTGTGAGAGCCAGAAATCTTGCTTGTTTGTAGGTGACCAAATACTTATTTTCCACCATAATTTGCAAATAAATTCATAAAAAAATAAAGTGATTTTGAAAAATAAATTTGTCTGTCATAGTTGACGTGTACCTATTATGAAAATTACAGGCCTCTCATCTTTTTAAGTGGGAGAACTTGCACAATTGGTGGCTGACTAAATACTTTTTTCCCCACTGTACGTCCCAATACATCACTGGGGCCGAGTTCCCTGCCATCCAGGACCTCTATACCAGGTACTAAAAATTGTCATAGACTCCAGCCACCCAAGTTATAGACTGTTCTCTCTGCTACCGCACGGAAAGCGGAACCAACAGGACCCTGAACAGCTTCTTCCCCCAAGCCATAAGACTGCTAAACAGTTAGTCCGGGTAGCTACTTGGTTAACTATTTAACTATCTGCATTGACCCTCATTATATACGCTGCTCCTACTGTTTTATCTATCCTGTTGCCTAGTCACTTTTATTCGTAATTATATGCACATATCTACCTCAATTACCTCATACCCCTGCACATCGACTCGGTACTGGTACCTCGTGTATATAGTTATATAAGTTATCGTTACTTATTATTGTTCCCCACGTTTGTTTGTACGTTAGTCACACTATTTATTTCAGACAGCACTGGCCCGATTTTGACAACTTGGTTGAATGATGAGTCTTGCCATAGAGATCAGGCATTTACAAAATAATTTGCAAAAGTCTGAGGAGGGGGTATTTCCCTTTTGTGGGGAAAAAACTAATTCTGGTTGGCTGGGCCTGGCTCCCCTGGCTTCTGATTGGCTGGGCCGCCCACCCATGGCTGCATCCCTGCCCAGATGTGAAATCCATAGATTAGAGCCTAATACATTTATTTCAATTTACTGATTTCCTTATGAACTGTAACTCAGTAAAATCTTTGAAATTATTGCATGTTGCTTTATTTTATATGGTAGGGGTGCATCATTCGTGGGGGACTACATGTTTACTATTGCCTTTTTTGATAATGGTTAGTTATACACCCAGCAGTCATACGAGACAGAACTTACTTACCAAGCTCTCTCTCTCTCTCGCAAGACTGAGAGGTTGTGTGGAGGGCTCTGTCCTTTTTTTTCTGTAGCTTATTTGTTATTCCTATTTTCAAGGAGGGCTAAAACATATTTATTGTGCCCCACGATGAAATCGTAGGGTGGACATGAACCTCTCGCTGTCCGATCGTACGTTAGTCACACGCAATATCTCAGACACCACTGGCCTGATATTTACGAAACTTGGGTGAATGATGAGATAGAGATCTGGCAATTACAAAATTACACTGATTGGTCCAAGGGGGCGCTATAGTAATCAACTGAAATTCCAGACTTTGAACAAGCATATCTCTTCTCCCGTTTGAGCTTGATTTGTTGTCACTAATTGGCCCAAGGGGGTGTCCCTGCATCATTCGTGGGGGACATGTTTACTATTGCCTAGTTACTTTTATTATTACGTGTTATTACTTTTCTATTATTTCTCTTTTCTTTCTCTGTCCGTTGTTGGGAAGGGCACGTACAGTTGAAGTCGGAGGTTTACATACACCTTAGCCAAATACATTTAAACTCAGTTTTTCACAATTCCTGACATTTAATCCTAGTAAAAATTCCCTGTCTTAGGTCAGTTAGGATCACCACTTTATTTTAAGAATGTGAAATGTCAGGATAATAGTAGAGTGATTTTATTTCAGCTTTTATTTCTTTCATCACATTCCCAGTGGGTCAGAAATGTACATACACTCAATTCGTATTTGGTAGCATTGCCTTTAAATTGTTTAACTTGGGTCAAATGTTTCGGGTAGCCTTCCACAAGATTCCCACAATAAGTTGGGTGAATTTTGGCCCATTCCTCCTGACAGAGCTGGTGTAACTGAGTCAGGTTTGTAGGCCTTCTACCCACACATTTTCTATAGGATTGAGGTCAGTGCTTTGTGAAGGCCACTCCAATACCTTGACTTTGTTGTCCTTAAGCCATTTTGCCACAACTTTGGAAGTATGCTTGGGGTCATTGTCCATTTGGAAGACCCATTTGCGACCAAGCTTTAACTTCCTGACTGATGTCTTGAGATGTTGCTTCAATATATCCACATAATTTTCCTTCCTCATGCCATCCATTTTGTGAAGTGCACCAGTCCCTCCTGCAGCAAAGCACCCCCACAGCATGATGCTGCCACCCCCGTGCTTCACGGTTGGGATGGTGTTCTTCGGCTTGCAAGCTACCCCCTTTTTTTTCCAAACATATTGATGGTCATTATGGCCAAACAGTTCTATTTTTGTTTTATCAGACGAGGACATTTCTCCAAAAAGTAAGATCTTTGCACCCATGTGCAGTTGCAAACCGTAGTCTGGCTTTTTTATGGCGGTTTTGGAGCAGTGGCTTCTTCCTTGCTGAGTGGCCTTTCAGGTTATGTCGATATAGGACTCGTTTTACTGTGGATATAGATACTTTTGTACCTGTTTCCTCCAGCATCTTCACAAGGTCCTTTGCTGTTATTCTGGGATTGATTTGCACTTTTCGCAACAAAGTGCGTTCATCTCTAGGAGACAGAACGCGTCTCCTTCCTGAGCGGTATGACGGCTGCGTGGTCCCATGGTGTTTATACTTGCGTACTATTGTTTGTACAGATTAACGTGGTACCTTCAGGCGTTTGGAAATTGCTCCCAAGGATGATCCAGACTTGTGGAGGTATACAATTTTTTTCTGAGGTCTTGGCTGATTTATTTTCATTTTCCCATGATGTCAGGCAAAGAGGCACTGAGTTTGAAGGTAGGCCTTGAAATACATCCACAAGTACACCTCCAATTGACTCAAATGATGTCAATTAGCCTATCAGAAGCTTCTAAAGCCATGACATCATTTTCTGGAATTTTCCAAGCTGTTTAAAGGCACAGTCAACTTAGTGTATGTAAACTTCTGACCCACTGGAATTGTGATACATTGAATTATAAGGGAAATAATCTGTCTGTAAACAATTGTTGGAAAAATTACTTGTCATGCACAAAGTAGATGTCCTAACTGACTTGCCAAATCTATAGTTTGTTAACAAGAAATTTGTGGAGTGGTTGAAAAACGAGTTTTAATGACTCCAACCTAAGTGTATGTAAACTTCCGACTTCAACTGTAAGTAAGCATTTCACTTAGTCTACACCTGTTGTTTACGATTACAATTTGATTTGATTTAGAAGAAAAATTTGTCATTGTTGAATAGTTTGGGCTTAGTAGCTACTGTAATATGTACTGTCAATTTGAGCTGCAGACCAAGAATGTCAGCTTACCAGCCACAACGAAAGGTAAGGCAAGGATGTAATGTGAATTGAAAAGTAGAATTCTCTTTCACCACCCTGCTCCTCAGACTCCTTCATATCTCGTAGTGGTAATAAGGCCTTGGCTCCGGTTATTTCAGGGATGCCTCGAAGAGGCACAACTCTGGAGAAAGGAGTGAAGATTATACTGGGCCCATAGATACATCAGGGCTATTCACATTGATTGGAAAATCCATCTGTCCTGTCTAACAGTGACAGGATTGCAATCAAATCAGAAGTGTTGCTGACCTTGAGGCCCAGATTGGAATACCCCTACCATATACTGTACATCTCCTGTATGCAAGTCTTCTTATGTGTCCTGTATTTCTTCAGTCATCTCCAAGAACAGAGCTGGCCTCCGTCGTCCTCCTGGCTGTGGCGGGGATCCAGCTAGCTCCCAGGCTCTGCTACTCAGGGTAATGCTGTCATTACTGGCTGAGGGGAAGTAAATGGGCTCAATCAAGCCCATCATTAGCCAGAGCTCACTGGCTGGCTGGAATGGAGAGAAGGAGAGAACTGGTAGACGCTACAGACTCCACTCCACAGCACCACACAACACCGGCAGCAAGGGGAGACCCCAGTGCCAAAGGGCCCTGTCTGTCTTTGTCTTCCTCTGAAATAAGACCTCCTCAATGGCAGAAAATGGTGGCATGCACATCCAATACCCTTATGTCATGAAAAACGTCATTTGGAATCTGAGCTGAGGAATGCTAACCCTGTGGAGATACAGTACATGACCCAAATTAGTTGGACACCTGCTCGTCGAACATCTCATTCCAAAGTCATAGGCATTAATATGGAGTTGGTCCCCCCTTTGCTGCTATAACAGCCTCCACTCTTCTGGCAATGCTTTCCACTAGATTGGAACGTTGCTGCAGGGACTTGCTTCCATTCCGCCACGAGCATTAGTGAGGTCGGGCACTGACGTTGGGCAATTAGGCCTGGCTCGCAGTCGTCGTTCCAATTAATCCCAAAGGTGTTTCGATGGGGTTGAGGTCAGGGCTCTGTGCAGGCCAGTCAAGTTCTTCCACACCGATCTCGTCAAACCATTTCTGTATGGACCTCGCTTTGTGCACGGGCGGATTGTCATTGTGAAACAGGAGAGGCCTTCCCCAAACTGTTGCAAAAAAATTGGAAGCGCAGAATGGTCTTCAATGTTATTGTATGCAGTAACGTTAAGATTTCCCTTCACTGGAGCTAAGGGGCCTAGCCCGAACCATGAAGAACAGCCCCAGACCATTATTCCTCCTCCACCAACCTTTACAGTTGGCACTATGCATTTGGGCAGGTAGAGTTCTCCTGACATCCGCCAAACTCAGATTAGTCCGTTGGACTGCCAGATGGTGAAGCGTGATTCATCACTCCAGAGAATGCGTTTCCACTGCTCTAGAGTCCAGTGGCGGCGAGCTTTACACCACTCCAGCCGACGCTTGGCATTGCGCATGGTGATCTTAGGCTTGTGTGCGGCTGCTCTGCCATGGAAAACCATTTAATGAAGCTCCCGGCGAACAGTTATTGTGCAGACGTTGCTTCCAGAGGCAGTTTGGAACTCGGTAGTGAATGTTGCAACTGAGGACAGACGACTTTTCTGCGCTTCAGCACTCGGCGGTCCTGTTCTCTGAGCTTGTGTGGCCTACCACTTCACAGCTGACCGTTGTTGCTCCTATGACCGTTGTTGCTCCTAGACGTTTCCACTTCACAATAACAGCACTTCCAGTTGACGGGCAGCTCTAGCAGGGCAGAAATTTGACGAACTGACTTGTTGGAAAGGTGGCATCCTATGACGGTGCCACGTTGAAAGTCACTGAGTTCTTCAGTAAGGCCATTCTACTGCCAATGTTTGTCTATGGAGATTGCATGGCTGTGTGCTCGATTTTAGCTCTACGGACAATTCTTTCGACCTCATGGCTTGGTTTCTGCTCTGACATGCACTGTCAACTGTGGGACCTTGTATAGACCGGTGTTCCAAATCATGTCCAATCAATTGAATTTACCACAGTTTGACTCCAATCAAGTTGTAGCAACATCTCAAGGATGAGCAATGGAAACAGGATGCATGTGAGCTCAATTTCGAGTCTCATAGCAAAGGGTCTGAATACTTATGTAGATAAGGTGTTTCTGTTTTTAATTTTTTATACTTTTGCAAACATTCTAAAAACCTTTTTTCGCTTTGTCATTGTGGGGTATTATGTATAGATTGACATTTTTGTGTGATTAAAAAAACAGAAACATTTTAGAATAAGGCTGTAACATATCAAAATGTGGAAAAAGTTAAGGGGTCTGAATACTTTCAGAATGCGCTCTATAGTGTATGTGAAATGTAAGAACCAATGACTGTGGGAGAGGGATTTGCATGGTACAAATACTCTGGGGACTGTATTTAAGAAATACAATTTCTGTACCCACCCAATATTACTGCAATAGCTTGCGCTAAGCGTGGACACAACCTTCTCTGATCAATTGCCAAGTCTACGTTGGAATATGCAGACAAAGCACTGTGTCAGAGGGAACTAAGATAAATTCTTCAATAAAAGGAGGTTCCTGAATTGGTCCATACATTTTCTTATTGTCCTATAGAACACGGGTTCCCAAACTTTTTCAGTCAGGACTCCCTTCCAGCATTGGGGGAACATCCTGCGCGCACCATGTCTATTTCTATGGGTACAAGCACTGTTCATGACACAAACTGTTCAAACCCCTCTTGTTGGCGGAGAGAAAATGTTGCAGGTTCTATAGCTCATTTCCTGCAATTCTACACATTTTGTCTGCAGTTTTAAAGCTAATTTCCTTGCAATGTTATACATTTTTCCACGTCTAATGTGTATTTATGTGCCCCCCCCACACACACACAGTTTGGGAACCACTGCTATAGAACATTGTGTGTCATGCACCATTGAGGAGGGTTTCTGTCAGAGCAATGCACTTGATGTGAAAATACAATATGAGATTAAACTCCAGATTTGCGGTTCTTTTATCAGCTGGTGAGGGAAAGTAGACGGACGTAACGCGATTAGGAGAACATCACAGAGAACGAGGGAATGGTAGAATTACAATAGGGAAAGCAAATAGAACAACACTTCGGCTTTTATCATTAAAGTGTCTAACTGACACCTGGGGTGGGCGCAGGTGAATGCACAACAAAACCACCACTGAGCCAGGCAGCCATTCTGTAGAAGGCTCTCCTTGGTGGTGGGTGGGTTAACCTTTGCTCTCCTAAGTATGTGTCTGTGTGTGTAACCATGCATATGTCTTCTGACCCGGCCACCTGACGCGCATGTGCAGCTTGTGACACAGGTCAGGACATCTGGCACCTTGTGTGTTTTAGCCGTTAGCTACCACCTTTAGAGGGCCACAGAAAATAGACCATCAGTTACTTTGGACTTCCAAACCCTTCAAGATGGTGGCATTTCTGCTGGGTGTTCCTGGCAGTCAAATGCTGGGTTTATACTGGCCAAGGAATTTGGGTGGAAAGCAGCGTTTTGGCCATTTTCAGTAATATTTTGTGTGTGTGTGCACTAGACTTGTTTACAAGTCAGAAAATTGGCCAAAACACAGATCCCCTTTGTTTACTGTGATGTCAGTTCACAGTAATCATGAGCTATGAAAAAAATGTATAGGGTTGGGTGGGTGTATGTGTACAAATGTTATGCATGGCAGCAGACTCTTGAAGCAAGAATATTATTTTCACCTAAAACATTTATCCTGGAACCAAATCTAAATGGGCCAGCCACATTCCAAGTGCATCAGAGGGAAAAATAAGAGGAAAGTAGACGAGATGCAGAAAGAAGAATGGATAAAGAGGGAGTCAGAGAAGGGAAGTGTAAGAGGAGTGGTTTTTGACTGGATGAAGCAAGCATCCCTCCCCTTTGTCCTAGAATATTCATTGCAAAAAAACGTTGACTACCATCAGTTTTAGTCACTGAAGGTGGTGAACCACTTAAAATAACTTCCTGACATTTCTAGGGTTGCCTTCCTGCGGTCATTATAAGCAATGATTTAAAGGAAGTGCTAGTAACCCGTTGCTGAGCTAAAACAGTGTGATCAGTGTGTCTGTTGTGTGTTTGGCCCCACAGGACCATGACCTCGTGATGACACTGGGTTGAACCAGATCAACCTGGCTGAGCCTGGACAGTACCCGATGCCGGACCTCAGCGCTGAGGAGCAGGCCGTCATCCTGGGAAGCTGGTAAGACAACACCGCCATTGCGTCCAATATGAACTAGTTAAGTCTGTCACCTAACCGATCTACACGTACAGGGTTGGACTAGTACTCAAAGAAATAAGTAACACAATCGTTATAAAAATCATAGAACTATGATTTGTATCTATGAATATTACTCTTCTAGTCGATCTAGAGTAGTAGTATGTTTATTTTTATTTTGCATTGTCAAGTGGTCGATAGTGTGTGTTATGAGTTAATAACAAAGACTATGCTATGCTAACTATAATACAATGCGCCACCCACGCAGTGGGTGTTGATAGTATGCCTTGCGTGCCTGTACACCGTTGTATTGCTAACTGAAGTGTCTGGTTATTAAAAGTAGTTAAACCCTAGGCCCTGGTTTGTCATTCATCAAGGACACATGACATCACCCTGTAAATGCATCATACTCCAGCCAGCTCAATGAATATACCCCCAATGGTCAAAATAGTCTATCAAGACTGTTCCATTGGGAGACTAGATATAAAGGGCTAGGAGGCCATTGTGTGTGGAATACAGTTCACCTTATTGACACTGACGAGAACAAATTGATGAACATACCTATTACCTACTTAACCTATAGCAATCAAGATGACAGGGGCAAAAATAATTTTGTTGAATGCAGTTCTTACTCATTACATACAATTTACACAATCCTTCAACAGTGATAAATCAGCAACCCCGTCATCCTCCTATGACCCATTGATATAGTGGAATATACAGTACATTATTCAGACCCCTTGACTTTTTCCACATTTTGTTAAGTTACAGCCTTATTCTAAAATTGATTAAATATTTGTTTTTCTACATCAAGCTACACACAATAATCCATAATGACAAAACGAAAACAGGTGTTTAGAAATTTCTGCAAATGTATAATAATAATAATAATAATAAAAAACTGAAATAACTTATTTACGTAAGTATTCAGACCTTTACTATTAGACTCTAAATTGAGCTCAGGGGCATCCTGTTTCTGTTGATCATCCTTGATGTTTCTACAACTTGATTGGAGTCCATCTGTGGTAAATAAAATTGATTGGACATGATTTGGAAAGGCACACACCTGTCTATATAAGGTCCCACAGTTGACAGTGCATGTCAGAGCAAAAACCAAGCCGTGAGGTCGAAGGAATTGTCCGTAGAGCTCCGAGACAGGATTGTGTCGAGGCACAGATCTGAGGAAGGGTACCAAAACATTTCTACAGCATTGACGGTCCCCAAGAACACAGTGGCCTCCATCATTCTTAAATGGAAGAAGTTTGGAACCACCAAGACTCTTCCTAGAGCTGGCCGCCCGGCCAAACTGAGCAATCGGGGGAGAAAGGCCTTGGTCAGGGAGGTGAACAAGAACCCGATGGTCACTGTGATAGAGCTCCAGAGTTCCTCTGTGGAGATGGGAGAACCTTCCAGAAGGACAACCATCTCTGCAGCACTCCACCAATCAGGCCTTTATGGTAGTGTGGCCAGACAGAAGCCACTCCTTAGTAAAAGGCACATGACTGCCCGCTTGGAATTTGCCAAAAGGCACCTAAAGGACTCAGACCATGAGAAACAAGATTCTCTGGTCTGATGAAACCAAGATTGAACTCTTTGGCCTGAATGCCAAGCGTCACGTCTGGAGGAAACCTGGCACCATCCCTACAGTGAAGCATGGTGGTGGCAGCATCATGCTATGGGGACTCGGAGACTAGTCAGGATTGAGGGAAAGATGAACGGAGCAAAGTACAGAGTGATCCTCGATGGAAACCTGCTCTGGAGCGCTCAGGACCTCAGACTGGCGCGAATGTTCACCTTCCAACAGGACAATGTCCCTAAGGACACAGCCAAGACAACGCAGGAGTGGCTTTGGGACAAGTTTCTGAATGTCCTTGATTGGCCCAGCCAGAGCCCGGACTTGAACCTGATCGAACATCTCTGGAGAGACCTGAAAATAGCTGTGCAGTGACGCTCCCCATCCAACCTGACAGAGCTTGAGAGGATTTGCAGAGAAGAATGGGAGAAACTCCCCAAATACAGGTGTGCCAAGTTTGTAGCGTCATACCCAAGACTCAAGGCTGTAATCGCTGCTAAAGGTGCTTCAACAAAGTACTGAGTAAAGGGTCTGAATACTTATGTTAATGGGGCAGCAGGGAGCTTAGTGGTTAAGAGCGTTGTGCCAGTAACTGAAAGGTCGCTGGTTCTAATCCCCGAGCCGACTAGGTGAAAAATCTGTCGATGTGCCCTTGATCAATTGCTCCTGTAAGTCGCTCTGGATAAGAGTGTCTGCTAAATGACCAATTTATTTATTTATTAATGTGATATTTCTGTTTTTTAATTTATTTTTATACATTTGCAAAAATGTGTAAAACCAGTTTTTGCTTTGTCATTGTGGGGCATTGTGTGTAGATTGATGAGATAAAAAACAATGTAATCCATTTTAGAATATGACTGTAACGTAACAAAGTGGAAAAAGTCAATGGGTCTGAATACTTTCCGAATGCGCTGTATTCATACCCTTGACTTATTCCACATTTTGTGTTACAGCCTGTATTCAAAGGATAAAAAATATATATAATAACACCCATCTACACACAATACCGCATAATGACAAAGTGAAAACATTTTTAGAAATGTTTGCAAGTTGATTGAAAATAAAATACAGAAATATATACATATATATACATATATAAAGTGAATGGAAATCAAATTTATCAACCCATGGAGGTCTGGATTTGGAGTCACCCTCAAAATTAAAGTGGAAAACCACACTACAGGCTGATCCAACTTTGATGTAATGTCCTTAAAACAAGTCAAAATGAGGCTCAGTAGTGTGTGTGGCCTCCATGTGCCTGTATGACCTCCCTACAACGCCTGGGCATGCTCCTGATGAGGTGGCGGATGGTCTCCTGAGGGATCTCCTCCCAGACCTGGACTAAAGCATCCGCCAACTCCTGGACAGTCTGTGGTGCAACGTGGTGTTGGTGGATGGAGTGAGACATGATGTCCCAGATGTGCTCAATTGGATTCAGGTCTGGGGAACGGGCGGGCCAGTCCATAGCATCAATGCCTTCCTCTTGCAGGAACTGCTGACACACTCCAGCCACATGAGGTCTAGCATTGTCTTGCATTAGGAGGAACCCAGGGCCAACCGCACCAGCATATGGTCTCACAAGGGGTCTGAGGATCTCATCTCGGTACCTAATGGCAGTCAGGCTACCTCTGGCGAGCACATGGAGGGCTGTGCGGCCCCCCAAAGAAATGCCACCCCACACCATGACTGTCCCACCGCCAAACCGGTCATGCTGGAGGATGTTGCAGGCAGCAGAACGTTCTCCACGGCGTCTCCAGACTCTGTCACATGTGCTCAGTGTGAACCTGCTTTCATCTGTGAAGAGCACAGGGCGCCAGTGGCGAATTTGCCAATCTTGGTGTTCTCTGGCAAATGCCAAACGTCCTGCACAGTGTTGGGCTGTAAGCACAACCCCCACCTGTGGAGGTCGGGCCCTCATACCACCCTCATGGAGTCTGTTTCTGACCGTTTGAGCAGACACATGCACATTTGTGGCCTGCTGGAGGTCATTTTGCAGGGCTCTGGCAGTGCTCCTCCTGATCTTCCTTGCACAAAGGCGGAGGTAGCAGTCCTGCTGCTGGGTTGTTGCCCTCCTACGGCCTCCTCCACGTCTCCTGATGTACTGGCCTGTCTCCTGGTAGCGCCTCCATGCTCTGGACACTACGCTGACAGACACAGCAAACCTTCTTGCCACAGCTCGCATTGATGTGCCATCCTGGATGAGCTGCACTACCTGAGCCACTTGTGTGGGTTGTAGACTCCGTCTCATGCTACCACTAGAGTGAAAGCACCGCCAGCATTCAAAAGTGACCAAAACATCAGCCAGGAAGCATAGGAACTGAGAAGTGGTCTGTGGTCACCACCTGCAGAACCACTTCTTTATTGGGGGTGTCTTGCTAATTGCCTATAATTTCCACCTGTTGTCTATTCCATTTGCACAACAGCATGTGAAATTTATTGTCGATCAGTGTTGCTTCCTAAGTGGACAGTTTGATTTCACAGAAGTGTGATTGACTTGGAGTTACATTGTGTTGTTTAAGTGTTCCCTTAATTTTTTTGAGCAGTGGACTTTACGTAAGTATTCACACCCGAGTCATTACTTTGTAGAAGCACCTTTGGCAGCAATTATAACTGTGAGTCTTTCTGGGTAAGTCTCCAAGAGCTTTCCACACCTGGATTGTGCAGCATTAGCCCATAATACTTTTCAAAATTCTTAACCCTCTGTCAAATTTGTTGTTGATCATTGCTAGACAACCATTTTCAGGTCTTGCCATAGATTTAAGTAGATTTAAGTCAAACTCGGCCACTCAGGAACATTCACCTGTTTCTTGGTAAGCAACCCCAGTGTAGATTTGGCCTTTTGTTTTAGGTTATTGTCCTGCTGAAAGGTGAATTAATCTCCCAGTGTCTGGTGGAAAGCAGACTAAACCAAGTTTTCCTCTAGAATTTTGCCTGTGCTTAGCTACACCCCGTTTCTTTTTTATCCTGAAAAACTCCCCAGTCCTTAACAATTACAAGCATACCCATAACATGATGCTGTCACCACAATACTTGAAAATATGGAGAGTGGTACTCCGTAATGTGTTATATTAGATATGCCCCAAACATAACACTTTTCAGTATTCAGAACAAAAAGTGAATCGCTTTGCCACATTTTTTATAGCATTACTTTAGTGCCTTGTTGCAAACAGGATGATTTTGTCTGTACAGCATCCCTTCTTTTCACTCTGTCAATTAGATTAGTATTGTGGAGTAACTACAATGTTGTTGATCCGTCCTCAGTTTTCTCCTATCACGGCCAATAAACTCTGTAACTGTTTTAAAGTCACCATTGGCATCATGGTGAAATCACTGAGCGGTTTACTTCCTGTCCGGCAACTGAGTTAGGAAGGACGCATGTTTCTTTGTAGTAACTGGGTGTATTGATACACCATCCAAAGTGTAATTAATAACTTCACCATGCTCAAAGGGATATTCCTTGTCTGCTTTTTTATTTTGCGAGGCATTGGAAAACCTCCTGGTCTTTGTGGTTGAATCTGTGTTTGAAATTCCCTGCTCAACAGTGGGACCTTACAGATTATTGTGTGTGTGGGGTACAGAGATGAGGTGGTTATTCAAAAATCATGTTAAACACTATTATTGCACACAGTGAGTCCATACATCTTAATATGTGACTTGTTAAGCAAATTTTTGCTCCTGAACTTGCCGTAACAAAGGGGTTGAATACTTATTGACTCAAGACATTTCAGCTTTTCATTTTTTATTAATTTGTAAACATTTCTAAAAACATAATTCCACTTTGACATTATGGGGTATTGTGTAGGCCAGTCACAAAAAAAGTTTAATTTAATCCATTTTAAATTCAGGCTGTAACACAACAAAATGTGGAAAAAGTCAAGGGGTGTGAATACTTTCTGAAGGCAATGTATGTAAGGTTAGTCAAGGAGAAAGGTTAGGTAGCCCAGGTTCTATTTCAAATACTTGTTTTGATGTCTCACTACGGGATACGACAGGGCATGCCCATAGGCTCGACGTAACCAATCGAATGGTGTCTGTTGGAGACAGACAGGTTGAGTGGCGAATTAGGTGAGCCCCTCTATAAAGGGAGCCACTCGTCCGCCAAACTGCTGGTCATTCTCGCCTCTCTTCCTTGCGGAAGTGACTGCGTTCACTAAAGCTCTCCTCAGCACGACTAGATTTCTGGCTTCGTAATGATCCGTTAACACTACCGAACTTAGGACTTCAGTTCTTGTCGATTTGTGTTGAGTACCGACCGAAAGGTTTTGCTCTGAGTGTAATTTATTTTCTACTTGTCAGTCTCTGTTTAGCTATCACCACATGGCTAGCTATCGAGATTTGCACTTTGTTGGCATTGACATCCAGGGCATGGAGGAATTGGGATTCGGCAAGCCTCTGGTGGTCGAGCCTTCACTGGCTAGTCACCTCAAACCCAGTGCCTCGTCAATGACCGGCACTGCTCTCCCTAGGAAAGCGGAGCGTTTACCGCCTCCATATTCCAAAAGGTCTACATTGCTGCGGCACGTTCTGTATGGGCGTTGAACGTAACATCCCTACTGCTGGCGTACCAGGCCGATTTGCTCGAGATGAGCACTCTCTTAGTCAAAGGCACAGCCAACCAAGACCAATGGGACGAGATCTGCGTCGTTGCGGATTGCAACCTCCGAGCCTCTAGGGGCGCAATCCAGGGTGGTTTCAACTGCGAGGGGCGATTCAGAAGCTTGCTTACTAGAGCAGGAAATCTCCTCTCTATTAAGCAATGGGGGATCAGAGCCATCAATACTTCTACTCCCGGTAGTTCCTGGTTCCCAAAGGGGGGGGCGCATACGCCCCATTCTGGACCTATTGACCCTCAACAGCTTTCTGAGAAAGTACACGTTCCGTATGCTTACGCTCAACGTGCTGTGCCGCTCTGTTCGTCGAGGCGACTGGTTCACTTCAGTCGACCTGCAGGATGCTTATTTTCACCTAAGTGGTCCTGCCAGCACACAGGAGCTCCCTGTTTCTTCAACAAGTGTGTAGAGGCAGCTCTAGCACCCCTGAGAACCAAGGGGCTAAGCGTCTCAGCCCACATAGATGATTACCTGCTTAGCAAGTGGTATGAGACAGCTTTCCTTGTACCCACCTCACCAAGTTAGGGTTCAAGATAAATCAGAAAAAGAGCTGTTTGGTACGCACAGAGAATACCTAGGCGTCAAGCTGCATTCTCTCTCTTATCGGGCTACACTATGGGACGGCCGTCATTCTGACAGTGCCGGTCATGCTCAGAGTGTGTCTGAGTGCTGGGGTTGATGGCATCTACCATCTTAGTAATACCACTGGGACTGCTGAGAATTAGAGGTTTTCAGCATTGGGTGGCTGCCTTGCGCTTGTGTCAACAACGACACCGCAATCAACAGATAGTGGTGACCCAGGACTGTCTTTCTGCTCTCCGTCACGAGAGGAGCCCCTCGATCTTCTTCTCTGGCATTCCCAACAAGTGACATTAATAGGGGATCATAGCTTTCACCTGGTCAGTCTATGTCATGGAAAGAGGAGGTGTTCTTTAATGTTTGTATACTCAGTGTATAGGCTTGGACAATAACACAGTTGGGAAACATCTTCTGTTGTGTCGTTTCATGAAGGGTGAGCGTCATTTACACCCAGTCTCCAAGCCTTTAGCCCCATCTTCGGACCTGTATTGTGCTTGAGGCGATTTCTCAGGAATCTTTTGAGATGCTGGAAAGCGTGGAGTTGAAATCTCTCCAAGACTGCTTTGCTGATTGCCCTTACATCTGCAAAGCGAGCAAGTGAGTGAGTTGCACGCCCTCAGTCCATCATTCGTGCCTACAGTTTTCCCCAGGATTTTCCAAGGTAATGCTGTTATTCAACCCCGCCTTAATGCATAAGGTCAGCGGCAATTGCAATTGTCTCGCCTCCAACCGCCGCTCTTCAACTCTACGGAAGAAGGGCATCTCCACCGTTGACATGTTGCACATCTACTTGCATAGAATGAGAGCATGGCACAAGCGTGACCAACTGTCTCTCGTAAATGGTTATATCCATTGGATAGTGGAGGTTATTACAGTGGGGAAAAATAGTATTTAGTCAGCCACCAATTGTGCAAGTTCTCCCACTTAAAAAGATGAGAGGCCTGTAATTTTCATCATAGGTACACGTCAACTATGACAGACAAAATGAGAAAAAAAATTCAGAAAATCACATTGTAGGATTTTTTATGAATTTATTTGCAAATTATGGTGGAAAATAAGTATTTGGTCAATAACAAAAGTTTCTCAATACTTTGTTATATACCCTTTGTTGGCAATGACACAGGTCAAACGTTTTCTGTAAGTCTTCACAAGGTTTTCACACACTGTTGCTGGTATTTTGGCCCATTCCTCCATGCAGATCTCCTCTAGAGCAGTGATGTTTTGGGGCTGTCGCTGGGCAACACAGACTTTCTACTCCCTCCAAAGATTTTCTATGGGGTTGAGATCTGGAGACTGGCTAGGCCACTCCAGGACCTTGAAATGCTTCTTATGAAGCCACTCCTTCGTTGCCCGGGCGGTGTGTTTGGGATCATTGTCATGCTGAAAGACCCAGCCACGTTTCATCTTCAATGCCCTTGCTGATGGAAGGAGGTTTTCACTCAAAATCTCACGATACATGGCCCCATTCATTCTTTCCTTTACACGGATCAGTCGTCCTGGTCCCTTTGCAGAAAAACAGCCCCAAAGCATGATGTTTCCACCCCCATGCTTGACAGTAGGTATGGTGTTCTTTGGATGCAACTCAGCATTCTTTGTCCTCCAAACATGACGAGTTGAGTTTTTACCAAAAAGTTATATTTTGGTTTCATCTGACCATATGACATTCTCCCAATCCTCTTCTGGATCATCCAAATGCACTCTAGCAAACTTCAGACGGGCCTGGACATGTACTGGCTTAAGCAGGGGGACACGTCTGGCACTGCAGGATTTGAGTCCCTGGCGGCGTAGTGTGTTACTGATGGTAGGCTTTGTTACTTTGGTCCCAGCTCTCTGCAGGTCATTCACTAGGTCCCCCGTGTGGTTCTGGGATTTTTGCTCACCGTTCTTGTGATCATTTTGACCCCACGGGGTGAGATCTTGCGTGGAGCCCCAGATCGAGGGAGATTATCAGTGGTCTTGTATGTCTTCCATTTCCTAATAATTGCTCCCACAGTTGATTTCTTCAAACCAAGCTGCTTACCTATTGCAGATTCAGTCTTCCCAGCCTGGTGCAGGTCTACAATTTTGTTTCTGGTGTCCTTTGACAGCTCTTTGGTCTTGGCCATAGTGGAGTTTGGAGTGGGACTGTTTGAGGTTGTGGACAGGTGTCTTTTATACTGATAACAAGTTCAAACAGGTGCCATTAATACAGGTAACGAGTGGAGGACAGAGGAGCCTCTTAAAGAAGAAGTTACAGGTCTGTGAGAGCCAGAAATCTTGCTTGTTTGTAGGTGACCAAATACTTATTTTCCACCATAATTTGCAAATAAATTCATTAAAAATCCTACAATGTGATTTTCTTGATTTTTTTATTCTCAATTTGTCTGTCATAGTTGACGTGTACCTATGATGAAAATTACAGGCCTCTCTCATCTTTTTAAGTGGGAGAACTTGCACAATTGGTGGCTGACAAAATACTTTTTTCCCCACTGTATATTAACTTTAATAATAGCAAGGGTTTACAGCCCCCGGCAGGCCTGAGGGCTCATTCCACCAGAGGTTTGCCTACCTCTTGGGCACTGTTCAAAGGCATCTCTTTACAAGAGGTTTGTGAGGCGGCATGTTGAGCCACCCCTCATACTTTTGAGGTTTTACCGACTGGACGTCACTGCACCTTCATTGGCGCATACTGTCCTCAGTGTGGGAGCCTCTGAGGGGTGATGCTGTTGGAAGTACCCTGGCTTCGGAGAGCATGTCTGCGTTACGGCAGTTGGCCATATCCCATAGTGAGACATCTAAACAAGTATTCCAAATGGAACTCATGTTTACTTACGTAACCTGCTGCAGTTTGTCCCCTCATCTCCCTCCCTGCAAAGCGCTAGGCCCTAGAGGAGACTCATTGCACATTGGAGCTCATTGACCCTATGGTGCCGAGCAGGGTTTACAGTAGCCGGTAATTGCCTGCTTTTGGCCCCTCAAAAATAAAAAGTATGCTTTTATAAGCCCAGTCGTTGCACAACAATTCTAAATGCAATCACCCTCTGAATGGCACACATACACAATCCATGTCTCAATTGTCTCAAGGCTTAAAAATACTTCTTTAACCTGTCTCTTCCCCTTCTTCTTCACCGATTTTGAAGTGACATCAATAAGGGATCATAGCTTTAACCTGGTCAATCTGTCATGTTCCTAATGTTTTGTGCACTCGGTGTATATGCTTAAATGTCCATTGCAGTCAAAAATGTTTTTTAAATATATTTACACACTATGAAGTTGGAATAATACTGTGAAATTGTGAAAATTATGATAATGCCCTTTTAGTGTAAGAGCTGTTTGAAAAGACAGCTTGAAATCTCAGCATGTTTTGGTTGGATGGAGCTTTGGCCTTTCCATGGTGACATCACCATGGGATAAATTATTCTGAACATAAATATAAACTAAACATGTAATGTGTTGGTCCCATGTTTTATGAGCTGAAATAAAAGATCCCAGAAATGTTCCATATGCACAAAAGGTATTTATCTAAAATTTGTTCACAAATTTGTTTACATCACTGTTAGTGAGCATTTCTCCTTTACAAGATAATCCAACTACCTGACAGGTGTGGCATATCAAGAAGCTGATTAAACAGCATGATCATTACACAGGTGCATCTTGTGCTGGGGACAATGACAGGCCACTCTAAAACGTGCAGTTTTGTCACACAACACAATGCCACAGATGTCTCAGGTTTTGAGGGAGCATGCAATTGGCATGCTGACTGCAGGAATGTCCACCAGAGCTGTTGCCAAATAATTTAATGTTCATTTCTCTACCATAAGCTTCCTTCAACGTTGTTTTAGAGAATTTGGCAGGACGTCCAACCATTTCCCTTTCTGGGGAAAAACCCATTCTGATTGGCTGGGCCTGGCTCCCCAGTGGGTGGGCCTATGCCCACCCATGGCTGCGCCCCTGCCCAGTGATGTGAAATCCATAGACTAGGTCCTAATGAATTTATTTCAAATGACTGATTTCCTTATATGAACTGTAACTCAGTAAATTCGTTGAAATTGTTGCATGTTGCGTTTTATATTTTTGTTCAGTATAGTTAATAGACCAATAAGAAAGAGTTCCAAACCTCTCTGCCAATAACAGCTCGTTCTGAGTTTCCCCCTCCGCACTCAGACCACTCCCAGACAAGTCCTAGCAAAATTATTGCTTGAGAAATAAGTTTATTTTGGACCATTTTAATTGAAAACAATCATCACAGTAAGGTACTTAATCTTTACCCCGATATTATTTGATATTGAGATAAAATTTTCTGTATTGGACCCCCACCCAATACTTCTAACGTTTTAGAGATGGCTGGTTTTGATGCCATACCTCTGACTTGAGAGGTTGCAAAAGAAACAGATCATTTCTATTGCACCAAGTCAAATGGCACAGATTCAATAGTATAAATGTGTGCATTCTTCACACGCTCACATACTTGATCCCACACACTGCGTAGAGTATTGGGAGTCCACCTCCAGCCCTGTGCTCCCCTTCGCATCCCCAGGCATAGTGTATCAGTGAGTTCACGCCGCTCCACTGAGCTTTGGGAATGTGTCCCAGTCTGGAATATCCCTTCCCTGGACTTGGGCTCCTGCCATTCCTGGCGACCTGGAAACTCCTAGTAACACCCCTAAAACCAGCAACACCCCCGCCAGCTAAATAAAAAATTAACTATCTTGCAACACAGTGCAGTCTATGGCTCAGTTGGTAGAGCATGGCACCTGCAACGCCAGGATCGTGGGTTCCCGCTAGGGCCACCCACATGAAAATGTATGCATGCATGACTGTATGTCATTTTGGATAAAGGCGTGACATACAGTAAATTATTGTTATATTTGATGTCAATGGCACTGGCTGGTATTGGTTTCCTTACATATGAGATGAACCTGAAGGACTGGACCAGCCTGTCCTAAGCCCACTGTTTCCATCCTCCTCCTACGGTCTACCCATTATGGACCTGTGGACTACAAGCCTGATGCCAGAAAACAATTACAGACTGGAATTCTGTCAGCAAATTCTCGTTTGTAGAGCTCCTGGCCAGATATTCCCTATTTGCAATTATTCAGTGACTGTTCTAGAAGGTTCTAATAATAATTAGCATTAAGGGTCTCTGTCCTTCTTAACTGGGGAGTAAGTTGACCTTTTTTAATAAACAACAAACTGTTCTCATATAACTTGGCTCAGCTCCATTAAATTAGGAAATTCTGTAATGTTATGTGTAATCAAAAGTTCACAATCAACCATAAATACTAAATACGTGAAATTGCTTGTTTTTGGTTAGATCGTGTGATGTGGCAGAGGAAACCATAACAGCCGTTGAAAAGGAATGAAATATGTAAATATGTTTTGCTGGTTTGGTGTGGTACATGATTTATTGTATTTAAAATTCCTCTATAATGTGACCATATTCATTTAGGACCTCTGAAGGGTTCCAAGAGAACCCTGCGAACTCTGTGGCTTTCCCACAGGTCACCTCCTACACTCTCTCACACAAACACACACAGAGAGAGAGAGCAACATTTCACACTGTTTTCATCACGACACAACCAAAAATGACAAGAGAAACAATTTATTCTGAAATCAATCGCCCCTCAGATGGTGCAGTGTTGTAGATGAATGGTCTCAGGAAAGCCCTTTCTATCATAACAGGCTATTCTGTCTAATGGCCAATGCACTGATGGGTCATCAGCGATAGAAGGTTGGCACTTGACCGTTAATAAATCAATACGGAGGGGAAAAAATCCAGTCTCAACATCTTGATAAAACACTGCAATCAATCGGAGGAGAGCAGAGACAAGCTCCATGTTGATTACAGTGTGTCGTGTCTCTGTCTTACAGCACTGATTTCCAGAAGAACAACCCCATCCATAAGCTGACTGAAGAAGAGCTCCTGGCCTTCACCTCTGTAAGTCCTGTCTCACCATGTTTAGTTTTAGCACTTCCTCTGTAAAATGTCTCGCATGTCCTCTATTAAGAAACTTTGCTCCCCCTCTCTTCTAAAGGGGACATTTTGCTTTGAGCGATCCATCACTAACCACAGCAACCGTTTCATATTAAGTCCCTTGTGTATTTGGTTACGAGTAAGGGGGGGGTTGTGGGAGTCGCAGAATTATCGGAATCTAAGATATGTTGGCAGCTGATGAGAGAAGAAGCAGCCTCATCTCTGTCACCCTCCTTTTATTTTTCCCTCCCTCCCTAATGCGGGGGTCATGTCCCCTCATCTCACCAGGAGGGAAGTATCATTTCCGCTCCACTCAGCCCTCCCCCACAGCGGGCGCCAGCTTCTCCGCTCCTGCTCAGTGCTCTACACACTCCCTGACATCTCCAGCATTCTTTGTATGCTGTTTGTGTTATTACAGACCAATGCCAAACAATCCTACTGCTTCACTCAACATCTAAACCTTTAATGCATTGCACTAGCTTCTTGTTCACGACCTATGCCCTTACGTCTACTCTAAGCTTCCCCTTTTGCTCCCCCAGCCTTGTCCTCTCCCCCAGATCAGTGTCTGAGAGGTGTGTACTGCTTTGGCTCTCTGCTCTCGTCTGTGTTTCACTGCAGGAGTTGTAAAGGAGAGGAACACAAGTGCCGTGCTTTGGCTGCTTTTGTTGTCAAAGCAAGTTAATATTTCCCCTTTTTTGTCCACTGACAAGGCAAATCACAGAGGTGTGTGTCTGAGTGTTTTTCTGTTTGGAATAAAGAAACAGTCACAACACAACTGATTGGCTCAAACGCATTAAGAAGGAAAGAAATTACACAAATTAACTTTTAACAAGGCACACCTGTTAATTTAAATGCATTCCAGGTGACTACCTCATGAAGCTGGTTGAGAGAATGCCAAGAGTGTGCAAAGCTGTCATCAAGACAAAGGCTGACTACTTTGAAGAATCTCAAATGTAAAATATATTTTGATTTGTTTAACACTTTTTGGTTACTACATGATTCCATATATGTTATTTCATAGTTCTGATGTATTCACTATTATTCTACAATGTAGAAAATAGTAAAAAATTAAGAAAAACCCTTGAATGAGTAGGTGTGTCCAAACTTTTGACTGGTAGTGTGTGTGTGTGTGTGTGTGTCTATATCAAACATTGCATTCGGAAAGTATTCAGACCCCTTGACTTTTTCCACCTTTTGTTACGTTACAGCCTTAATCTAAAATGGATTAAATAAATAAAAAATTCTCATCAATATACACACAATACCCCATAGTGATAAAGTGAAAACAGGTTTTTAGAAATGTTTGCAAATGTAAAAAAATAAATAAAAGATACCTTATTTACATAGATATTCAGACCCTTCGCTATGAGGCTCGAAATTGAGCTCAGGTGCATCCTGTTTCCATTGATCATCTTTGAGATGTTTCTACAACTTGATTGAAGTCCACCTGTGGTAAATTAAATTGATTGGACATTATTGGGAAAGGCACACACATTACATTTACATTTTAGTCATTTAGCAGACGCTCTTATCCAGAGCGACTTACAGTTAGTGAATGCACACACCTGTCTATATAAGGTCCCACAGTTGACAGTGCATGGCAGAGCAAAAACCAAGCCATGAGGTCGAAGGAATTGTCCGTAGAGCTCCGAGACAGGATTGTGTCGAGGCACAGATCTGTGGAAGGGTACCAAAAAATGTCTGCAGCATTGAAGGTCCCTAAGAACACAGTGGCCTCCATCATTCTTAAATGGAAGAAGTTTGGAACCATCAAGACTCTTCCTAGAGCTGGCCGCCTGGCCAAACTGAGCAATCGGAGGAGAAGGGCCTTGGTCAGGGAGGTGACCAAGAACCTGATGGTCACTGACAGAGCTCCAGAGTTCCTCTGTGGAGATGGGAGAACCTTCCAGAAGGACAATCATCTCTGCAGCACTCCACCAAATCAGGCCTTTATGGTAGAGTGGCCAGACTGAAGCCACTCCTCAGTAAAAGGCACATGACAGCCCACTTGGAGTTTGCCAAAAGGCACCTAAAGACTCTCAGACCATGAGAAACAAGATTCTCTTGTCTGATGAAACCAAGATTGAACTCTTTGGCCTGAATGCCAAGCGTCACGTCTGGAGGAAACCTGGCACCATCCCTACAGTGAAGCATGGTGGTGGCAGCATCTTGCTGTGGGGATGTTTTTCAGCGGCAGGGACTCGGGAGACTAGTCAGGATCGAGGGAAAGATGAACGGAGCAAAGTACAGAGAGATCCTTGATGAAAACCTGCTCCAGAGCGCTCAGGACCTCAGACTGTGGTGAACGTTCACCTTCCAACAGGACAACGACCCTAAGCTCACAGCCAATACAACGCAGGAGTGGCTTCGGGACAAGTCTCTGAATGTCTTTGAGTGGCCCAGCCAGAGCCCGGACTTGAACCCAATCGAGCATCTCTGGAGAGACTTGAAAATAGCTGTGCAGTGACGCTCCCCATCCAACCTGACAGAGTTAGAGGATCTGCAGAGAAGAATGGGAGAAACTCCCCAAATACAGGTGTGCCAAGCTTGTAGCGTCATAACCATGAAGCTTCCAGGCTATAATCGCTGCCAAAGGTGCTTCAACAAAGTACTGAGTAAAGGGTGTAAATGTATACTTTTTTATTTTTAATAAATTTGCATACATTTCAAATAACCTGCATTTGCTTTGTCATTATGGGGTATTTTTAGATTGATGAGGGGAAAAAACAATGTTTTCCATTTTAGAATAAGGCTGTAATGTAACAAAGTGGAAAAAGTGAAGGGGTCTGAATACTTTCCGAATGCACTGTATATGTATACCTCATAATGAATTACATTCTCAAATGTATATGTATACCTTTGCCTATCGATCTATATTTCTCTCTCCCTTTCCCTCTGTCTGTTTACATGCATCTAACTGTCCAGTGTAAGTGAGACCGATATTAGTCAACACTATATTAAGGGATAATTAGCTTGGTTATTGTTTGTGCTTGTCCTCGGTTTCGTTTCCCCCTCTTTCCTGAAGTATTCCCTCTCCGTTTGCCACAGCAACAGAATGCATTTGCATTCATTAGGAGTCCCCCATTGCCTATTATCTGGGGAAAAGCACCGCTAACTCAGGCCCTGATTGAATTGTGATATCTCTATATCCCTGGGATGGGGTGTCGGGGCCCCAGCCTCTGCAGTTCGGCACTGAGCCTCTGTTCTAAGGAGAATGTCTTAAACATACAGGATACGATGCCATCTTTCTCAGCTTTACGTCTTGGAAGTGAATTACTGGAGTGGCTGCCAGCCGATACCTTATACAGACTAGGAGGATGCAGCATCCCACCCACCGTCTGAACCCATAACCTCCCTCTCCCACCAGTCCACTCTGCAGCCCCAGGCTCTGGTGGATGCATGGATACTAAGCACTGCAGAGAACAGGGCTGGGTGCGGTTTCTCACAGCTGTGGTTTTCCATCGTTGTAGCTCTGAAACATTTGCCAAAACTGCAAAACATCCAAAGTCAAGTAAATATATTTTTTTCAACACCCATAAGCTTGTTTCGGAGACGTTCCCCCACTTCGGAGATGTCATGTTCAGTAATCATATAGCCTAGTTGGCCGGCCGAGCGAGTAGCCTTTGGAAGAGCTCTGTGAGGGTAGGGTCCATTCAGGGAAAAGACTGTGCTGGGCTGAAGAAACGTGACAGACAGGAAATTAAAATAAAAATAGAAAATTAATATTCTCTTGAGACTGACCCTGGGGCTGGCGTCGCCAGGGGCCAAAATCTCATTTTGCCGTTTAAAGCTCAGTCTCTCTGGAAAAATAATCACTAACTTTCTGAGTTCTGTGAATTTATCATATGCTTTCTGTGACTATGCGCTGGCATATCTCAGCGTCTGTACCCTGGGCAACTCTTCTCACCAGGTAGGGAGGTGTGTCAGATGATTGGATGGGTCCCACAGCTCTGGTGATACCATCAGTAGCATGTTAACATTGGCCTGGCAAATATTGAAGAGCCTTCTCACTTTTCTTTCCATTTTCTTTCCATGTATAAACCAGGTGATAAGTAGTCACTATCTCCTGCTCCCTATCTAGACCTTTTCAAGGGCATTTGACATTTCTATCCAAATGTTCTTCAACTTTGCCATCAAAAAAAGTATATGCTTGATCATAAATGAACAGCAAGAGCAAAGTGTTATATCTCAAGTCCTGGGGATGAAATATCAAAGTGTTGGATGAAAACACTTCTATCTACCATCAATCAATCCGGGAAAGGTGATCCACAAGTGCCCAATGAATAGACCACCATCACAAGACGGCCATTCTGGAAGAAATCAATGGCTTTTTGTCACTCAAGACTGACAGATCACTGCCATTTTACTGTGGCTCATATTTAAATGCATGGAATGTACATCCTATTTTATGAGGGGGAGGGAGTCCAAGAATAACCTGGCCACTGGTGCATGACGGGAGGTGAGATTCATAATTCACCAGGGACACTGCTTTTTTCTCTTCTTTTAGATGAACTTTTAGAGCAGCTGGAGGAAACTGTAAACGATAGCACAGCTGAGCTAGCACTTCTGCTGAAATTAAACCCCAGATAACTTTTTCACAGCCCTGGTTAAGTGCTGTAAATACCATTTTTAAAATTTTAATTTTGTAGAGTTAAAATGTCTGCTGGTAAATGGAACTGCTCATAATTCCTCATGCTATATGATGAGGAAGTATTCTTAAACTACGTGTGTAGCTGGTTGTGCCGGTATGCATTATCGCAGAAGTTTTCCATTGTTGACTAAGCTCTGTAGGGTCTGTCTGTCATGAACACTGCTCTGTGAACTCATCCATATGATTACAATGTCTATCATTCATTTGAATTTAAAGGTAAGTGCTTATGAACTGCCTGTGTTGAAGTTGAATCACAGCTATTTTAAACATAAGCTGCAAGCGAGCAATAAACTGCACTATCCTATTAAGAAAACAAGAGTAGCACCGTCAGTTGCCTTGAGTTATCGGTACTTGAGAAATTATTTGCTAACAAAGTTCAGTGTAAAATAGTTTTTGCCAGTATGTCTGTAGTTACACCCTTGGAGGTCCCCACGCCATCATTTGATACCTCCCATTGCGATATTACCCAAAAGGTAATGATCCAACAGACCTCCGCCTGAGCACCACTCCCACCACTATGGTGTCTGCTCTGCTCCAAACTTGATCTCATCAACTCCAGCTCCCCTCCTATCTGAGGATAGTAATCTGTTAGTGTGTCCTGGTCTGCTACACTAAGCTGGTGACGTGTTCGATGTTCTGGTCTATAGCCCGGCTGGCGTCGTCAACTGATCCCAACATTGGCTCAGTGCACCTGGACAGCTTTCATGTTTTTCCTCTCTTGTCAGCTCTTCTTGTCTCTTTCTGGCGTTGAGGGCTTGAACTGCCACCCATTGGTGTGTTGTCAAGCTGAGCTGCTTGTGTCAGCGATTTATTTCCTATTATTTTTAGTTTTGGGACTGCCTCTGTGGACCCATGTTTTATTTTCCCACCATTGGAACAATGATGGCTGGCCACGTCATGTGGTCTTGAATTGGGTTGTTTCCCTGTTCCGAATCTCTTTACGCCCCTACTAGGGCTGATCTCACTAACAAAGGCAAGCCAAGGGCAGTGTGTTCCCAACAGGCTCAGTTTGGTGATGCTTACATGAAATATAAAACAGATGGATGTAAAAATAGACATTGTTTCATAGAATACAATGAACATATAGGGCAAAAGTAATTATAGTTTTAGGTCTACATAAACACACACTGCGTGTGTTTATGGGTGTAGATCAGTGGCTGGTGATTCCGGTTCTGGAGACGAGTCAACAAAGGACTCAAATATCAATTTCAGCCCCTGAGGTCCTGTTGTAACACGGTGACTGATATATCCTTTTCATATGATATCATCGGAGCAAAAATGGGTTTGGACCAAAATCTATCAAGCGTTGATGATCCCTGCACTATCCTCTGAGAAATAGCAATTTTCTCCTAAATAAGCTGCTGTCATTGTCATTGCTGTGCAAGTAATTTGTTTCTGCTGAAGGAAATATTTGGTCTGTTTCTCGCTCCACCGCTCCCACGCTCAGCCTGACGCGAGTCGATTGCGGAGGGTTGAGCAAAGGAAGGGGGGGAGAGAAAGAGAGAGAGAGGTGGGAGCACTAATTAATAGGTGAGAAAGTGAGTTAGGCGGTAGCATCCTCCATCTCAGGCTGAAGACATCTGTATTTGCCATACAGCCCTACAGTGACTACTTTTGAGATGTTGTAAAGCGTGGAGAAGTAATTACTTGTGCTAAAAGCCTAAAGCCGCATTTGTGAACCTCAATAGGCCACAGCCATTGATTTGTATATTTGGTAAATGAAATGTCAAGGCAATGGAGATAATTAACTTTTAATTGCAATTGGATTCTTCACGTTTTTTCAAAGTTTAATGACAGCCAAAGGCAGCATTTCAGAATGCCATTTCATTTCAAATAGTGAACAGGTTTTTTTGGAACTGTCGGAGTTCAGTTGTAAATGGATGTTCCACTCAGTAAGTGCTAAGTGATTGCGCACTCCTTTTCCCTGTCACACATAATGCCTATGGGACTTGAAAGACCATGTCTGTTCTTGCTTTAGTTGTCTTTGTAATCTTGAGGATGACATATGGTAAGTGGGTGCGGAAGCAGGTGGTAGGGGTTTATAGTATATTTACTCTAACCGCAGGACCACAGTTCTGGTCAGTGATGAACGTGGTTGATAATGGGTGTCTGGGGATCAGTGGGGGTGTGGACGTAACGTCATCCTTGTTTGTAGGGTTAGGGGTCGACTTCCTTGAAGTGTTGAGGGACCGGAGATGAGTTGATGGAAAACACCTGAATGAGTATTTTTCCTCCCATTGGACCGTCCCTTCCTGACTGTGAGGGATTGATGGGCCACCCCACTGTCCAGATTATGTGAGTGTATCTGTTTTTGTACGCTTGAGCATTTACAAACCAAATGCTTGTTCAATTTGAGGGAACAATACAAGCTTGTTAGAAACTATACAAGCTGTTAGGAAATTATGCTCTAGAAAAGAAACTAACACTTGTCCTCTAAACATTAGAGACATACAGTGGCTTGCGAAAGTATTCAACCCCCTTGGCATTTTTCCTATTTTGCCTTACAACCTGGAATTTAAATGGATTTTTTGGGGGTTTGTATAATTTGATTTACACAACATGCCTACCACTTTGAAGATGCAAAATATTTGTTTATTGTGAAACAAACAAGAAATAAGACAAAAAAACAGAACTTGAGCGTGCATAACTATTCACCCCCAAGGTCAATACTTTGTAGAGCCACCTTTTGCAGCAATTACAGCTGCAAGTCTCTTGGGGTATGCCTCTATAAGCTTGGCACATCTAGCCACTGGGATTTTTGCCCATTCTTCAAGGCAAAACTGCTCCAGCTCCTTCAAGTTGGTGTACAGCATTTTTTATTTATTTATTTTATTTCACCTTTATTTAACCAGGTAAGCCAGTTGAGAACAAGTTCTCATTTACAACTGCGACCTGGCCAAGATAAAGCAAAGCAGTGCGATAAAAACAACAACACAGAGTTACATAAGGGGTAAAACAAAACATAATGTCAAAAATACAACAGAAAATATATATACAGTGTGTGCAAATGTAGCAAGTTATGGAGGTAAGGCAATAAATAGGCTATAGTGCAAAATAATTACAATTAGTATTAACACTGGAATGATAGATGTGCAAGAGATGATGTGCAAATAGAGATACTGGGGTACAAATGAGCAAAATAAATAACAATATAGGGATGAGGTAGTTAGGCGGGCTAATTTCAGATGGGCTGTGTACAGGTGCAGTGATTGGTAAGGTGCTCTGACAACTGATGCTTAAAGTTAGTGAGGGAGATAAGTGTTTCCAGCTTCAGAGATTTTTGCAATTTGTTCCAGTCATTGGCAGCAGAGAACTGGAAGGAATGGCGGCCAAAGGAGGTGTTGGCTTTGGGGATGACCAGTGAGATATACCTGCTGGAGCGGATACTACGGGTGGGTGTTGCTATGGTGACCAATGAGTTAAGATAAGGCGGGGATTTGCCTAGCAGTGATTTATAATAATAAATAAATTGGTCATTTAGCAGACGCTCTTATCCAGAGCGACTTACAGGAGCAATTAGGGTTAAGTGCCTTGCTCAAGGGCACATCGACAGGTTTTTCACCTAGTCGGCTCGGGGATTAGAACCAGCGACCTTTCGGTTACTGGCACAACACTCTTAACCACTAAGCTACCTTGGGTTTGGCGACGAATATGTAGTGAGGACCAGCCAACAAGAGCGTACAGGTCACAGTGGTGGGTAGTATATGGGGCTTTGGAGACAAAACGGATGGCACTGTGATAGACTACATCCAATTTGCTGAGTAGAGTGTTGGAGGCTATTTTGTAAATGCCGAAGTCAAGGATCGGTAGGATAGTCAGTTTTACGAGGGCATGTTTGGCAGCATGAGTGAAGGAGGCTTTGTTGCGAAATAGGAAACCGATTCTAGATTTAACTTTGGATTGGAGATTCTTAATGTGAGTCTGGAAGGAGAGTTTACAGTCTAACCAGACACCTAGGTATTTGTAGTTGTCCACATACTCTAGGTCAGACCCGTCGAGAGTAGTGATTCTAGTCGGATGGGCGGGTGCCAGCAGCGTTCGATTGAAGAGCATGCATTTAGTTTTACTAGTGTTTAAGAGCAGTTGGAGGCTACTGAAGGAGTGTTGTATGGCATTGAAGCTCGTTTGGAGGTTTGTTAACACAGTGTCCAATGAAGGGCCAGATGTATACAAAATGGTGTCGTCTGCGTAGAGGTGGATCTGAGAGTCACCAGCAGCAAGAGCGACATCATTGATATACACAGTGTGATGTCACGAGAGGCTGTGTCCGGGAGGGACGTTACATCCCCCTGAGATGGCTGCAAACCCAGACAGCTATGGCTCCATCTGCTGGTATGGTCGGGAACTCCACCCCTCTATGGCCAATCTTCCCACGCAGCTGAAACAAATCAGGAGCTGATGAGCTGAAGGTTTGGAAGGGAAGAGACACACTGAGGGAGTGTGTGGGGGGTGAAGAAACACAGTCTCCAACCTGGGCTCTCTGGAGGACAAGAGTGCTGCACGTCCACTTCCATGAGGAATATAAGGATTTGGAGATACTTACCTTTGGGGAAATACTCACCTTGGGATATATGCACCTGTGGAAATACGTGAGAGACATTTGGAAGGACTTTTTGCTGGGTTGGCCACTAGCTGCAACGTGGACTACAGTAAGGCTGGGGAAAAGTTATCTGAGCGAGTGAGAATTATGATTTTGGATGTGGAAGAGACATCCCTGAACTGTTAACCCTTAAAGAGCCACAAGAGAACAGAATTTTGTTATATTTTCGTTAATTTCCCAAGACCTATAATAAAATCCTTGTTTTGTTTGAACCTTGTCTCCTTGCACTACTTGAGCAATCCCGCTGAAAGCTGTGTAGCCTCTCGTGACGTCACAGATGGTGGAGAATACGGGCACGCTCAAGCGTTAATAGTGCATGTCAGAGGAGGATACCGAAGGTTTGATCACCCAGTTTTCCAAGTTGGCCGTAGGCTCCCCGCCGACTGAAATGGAGGACATATTGAAAGCCCTTGTTGCTGGCCAGCAAGCCCAGATGCAAGCAAACGTGGCTCTCTTGGAGGAGCAAAAGAAAGCCAACCTTCTGAAGGCAGAGGAATTGCAGTTGCAGAGACAGAGGGTGGTCCAAAATACCCGCCCAATAAAGGCAAGTGACTTTATATCTAAGATGGGAGCTACCGATGACATTGAGGCATACCTGCATGCATTTGAGGCCACGGCCACTAGGGAAGCCTGGCCCAAGCAACAGTGGGTTGGTCTGTTAGCCCCCTTTCTAACCGGGGAATCGCTGAATGCTGTCCGGGACCTGGGCCCTGACCAGGTTACTGACTATGATGCCCTGAAGTCTGAGATCCTCAGCAGATATGGACTCACAAAGTTTGGTATGGCCCAGCGCTTTCACAGCTGGACCTTCCAACCAGACCAACCTCCTCGGGCGCAGATGCATGAACTTGTCCGAATCGCAAGGAAATGGCTGGATCCGCAGAGGAATACAGCAGCGGCGGTGGTGGAGGCCGTTGTGGTGGATCGTTACCTACGCGCCCTGCCTTATGAGGCAAAACGGTTCATCGGTCAACAGGCCTTGACCACGGCTGATCTGACCGTGGAAGCTGTGGAAAAGTACCAGGCCACAGCGGAGATGCTGAATGCTTCCCGAAAAAGACCCCAGGAGGCGGCCCCACCACAAATGGGAAGAACCCGTCCAAAGGACCCCAAGGTCTCGAACCCAGCCACGTCAGGACTTATCCCGGCTCCAGGGGGAGCCAGAAACCAGGCGGGTCCAAGAAGAGTACACCAGGAGGGGGAAACTCGACAGTGTTACCGGTGTGGGGAGATGGGACATATCTCCTGGCAGTGTGGGAAACCGGCCGATGAACCTATGCCCACTGCGGAGTCCTCCAGCTCAGCACCCACACACCGTTTTGCCTCGCTCTTGGGAGTCGTAGATGGCGGCCCAGATCGACCCCCCACCTGCCCGGTAACTGTGAATCACCATGATGTGGAGGCCTTACTGGATTCTGGTAGCCGGGCCACCCTGGTGCGTAAGGATTTGGTGGGCCCAACGTGTCTGACCCCGGGGAAAGTCCTCCCAGTTTCCTGTGTCCATGGGGACACCAGAGAATACCCCATTACTGAACTTACAATGACCAGCACACGGGGAACCATACACACGACGGCGGGGGTGGTTGATTCCCTCCCCCGTCCCTGTCCTAATTGGGACGAGACTGCCCAGCCTTTTACCCACTCTGGAGAGAGTCTCAGGAGAGGATAACCCGAGTACCTCGGAAACGGAGAGGCAAGACTCATCCTGGGAAGGCTCCGGTGCAATCCTCCGAATTACTCACTCCCGCCCGGGCTCTGATAGGGATGGCAGGTGCCCAGACCGACACAGAGACGGAGCTACAGAATCTGGACAAAGAACTGTCTGGTCTGAAGGGGACCGCTGAGAGGTATCGTTTGTTAAAGCAACAGTTAGACATGAAGACAGAAGAGTTAGATATCCTCCAGGCTAAACTCCAACAGAGCTCCTTCCATAAGCAACAGGAGGAGCTGGAGAGGCTGCGCAGGACCATCGAGGAGTGTGAGGAGACCCTGCGCAGTAGTAAGGAGGTCCAGAAGAAGGCATAGGAGAAGTACAAGGTGTTGGAGAACAAGATGAAGAATGCGGAGGCAGAGAGAGAGAAGGAACTGAAAGCTGCTCAACAGAAGCTAAACTCTGCTAAAACCAAGGCTGATGCGTTCAGTAAGAAACTCAAGGAGAGACAACAGGAGGCTGAGTCCCTGGTCCTAGAGGTGGAGGAGTTGAAGAGAGAGCAGGCTGGCAAGCACCACGGCAATGCGGACGCCCTCTCCGGCGTGATGCCTTCTTCGCTGCCTTTACCCGACGAGGACGTCGGTCCCGAGGAGGGGGATGTGTGATGTCACGAGAGGCTGTGTCCTGGAGGGACGTCATCCCCCTGAGATGGCTGCAAACCCAGACAGCTATGGCTCCATCTGCTGGTATGGTCGGGAACTCCACCCCTCTATGGCCAATCTTCCCACGCAGCTGAAACAAATCAGGAGCTGATGAGCTGAAGGTTTGGAAGGGAAGAGACACACTGAGGGGAGTGTGTGGGGGTGAAGAAACACAGTCTCCAACCTGGGCTCTCTGGAGGACAAGAGTGCTGCACGTCCACTTCCATGAGGAATATAAGGATTTGGAGATACTTACCTTTGGGAAATACTCACCTTGGGATATATGCACCTGTGGAAATACGTGAGAGACATTTGGAAGGACTTTTTGCTGGGTTGGCCACTAGCTGCAACGTGGACTACAGTAAGGCTGGGGAAAAGTTATCTGAGCGAGTGAGAATTATGATTTTGGATGTGGAAGAGACATCCCTGAACTGTTAACCCTTAAAGAGCCACAAGAGAACAGAATTTTGTTATATTTTCGTTAATTTCCCAAGACCTATAATAAAATCCTTGTTTTGTTTGAACCTTGTCTCCTTGCACTACTTGAGCAATCCCGCTGAAAGCTGTGTAGCCTCTCGTGACGTCACAACAGAGAAAAGAGTCTGCCCAAGAATTGAACCCTGTGGCACCCCCATAGAGACTGCCATAGGTCCAGACAACAGGCCCTCCGATTTGACACATTGAACTCTATCTGAGAAGTAGTTGGTGAACCAGGCGAGGCAGTCATTTGAGAAACTTAGAAGGCTATTTAGTCTGCCAATAAGAATGCGGTGGTTGATAGAGTCGAAACCTTGGCCAGGTCGATGAAGACGGCTGCACAGTACTGTCTATTATCGATCGCGGTTATAATATCGTTTAGGACCTTGAGCGTGGCTGAAGTGCACCCATGACCAGCTCGGAAACCGGATTGCATAGCGGAGAAGGTACGGTGGGATTCGAAATGGTCGGTGATCTGTTTGTTAACTTGGCTTTCAAAAACTTTCGAAAGGCAGGGCAGGATGGATATAGGTCTGTAACCGTTTGGATCTAGAGTGTCACCCCCTTTGAAGAGGGGGATGACCGCGGCAGCTTTCCAATCTCTGGGGATCTCAGGCGTTACGAAAGAGAGGTTGAACAGGCTAGTAATAGGGGTTGCGACAATTTCGTGGCTAGTTTTAGAAAGAAAGGGTCCAGATTGTCTAGCCCAGATGATTTGTAGGGGTCCAGATTTTGCAGCTCTTTCAGAACATCAGCTGTCTGGATTTGTGTGAAGGAGAAGCGGGGGGGGGGGGGCATGGGCAAGTTGCAGCGGAGGGAGCAGAGCTGGTGGCCGGGGTAGTGGTAGCCAGGTGGAAAGCATGGTCAGCCGTAGCAAAATGCTTGTTGAAATTCTCGATTATTGTAGATTTATCGGTGGTGATAGTGTTTCCTAGCCTCAGTGCAGTGGGCAGCTGGGAGGAAGTGCTCTTATTCTCCATGGACTTTACAGTGTACCAAAACTTTTTGGAGTTAGTGCTACAGGATGCAAATTTCTGTTTGAAAAAGTTAGCCTTTGCTTTCCTAACTGCTTGTGTATATTGGTTCCTAACTTCCCTGAAAAGTTGCATATCGCGGGGGCTATTTGATGCTAATGCAGTACGCCACAGGATGTTTTTGTGCTGGTCAAGGGCAGTCAAGTCTGAGGAGAACCAGGGGCTATATCTGTTCTTAGTTCTGTATTTTTTGAATGGGGCATGTTTATTTAAGATTGAGAGGAAATTACTTTTAAAGAACAACCAGGCATCCTCTACTGATGGAATAAGATCTATCTCCATCCAGGATACCTGGGCCAGGTCAATTAGGAATGCCTGCTCGCTGAAGTGTTTTAGGGAGCGTTTGACAGTGATGAGGGGTGGTCGTTTGACCGCGGACCCGTTACGGACGCAGGCAATAAGGCAGTGATCGCTGAGATCCTGGTTGAAGACAGCGGAGGTGTATTTAGAGGGTAAGTTAGTCAGGATGATATCTATGAGGGTACCCATGTTAATGGATTTAGGGTTGTACCTGGTAGGTTCCTTGATAATTTGTGTGAGATTGAGGGCATCTAGTTTGGATTGTAGGATGGCCGGGGTGTTAAGCATATCCCAATTTAGGTCACCAAGCAGTACGAACTCTGAGGATAAATGGGGGGCAATCAATTCACATATGGTGTCCAGGGCACAGCTGGGGGCTGAGGGGGGTCTGTAGCAAGCGGCAACAGCGAGATACTTATTTCTGGAAAGGTGGATTTTTAGAAGTAGAAGCTCAAACTGTTTGGGCACAGACCTGGATAGTATTTTGATAGATAATTTATGATAGAGCTCTGCAGGCTATCTCTACAGTAGATTGCAACTCCACCCCCTTTGGCAGTTCTATCTAGACGGAAAATGTTATAGTTGGGGATGGACATTTCAGAATGTTTGGTGGCCTTCCTAAGCCAGGATTCAGACACTGCTAGAACATCAGGGTTGGCGGAGTGTGCTAACGCAGTGAATAACTCAAACTTAGGAAGGAGGCTTCTGATATTTACGTGCAGAAAACCAAGGCTTTTACGGTTACAGAAGTCAACAAATGATAGTTCCTGGGGAGTAGGTGTGATACTGGGGGCTGCAGGGCCTGGGTTAGCCTCTACATCACCAGAGGAACAGAGGAGTAGAATAAGGATATGACTAAAGGCTTTAAGAACTGGTCTTCTAGTGCATTGGGTACAGAGAATAAAGGGGGCAGATTTCCGGGCATTGTAGAAAAGATTCAGGGCATTATGTACAGAAAAAGATATGGAAGGATATGAGTACAGTTGAGGTAAACCTAAGCGTTGGGTAACAATGAAAGAGATAGCATCACTGGAGGCACCGATTGAGCCGGTCTCGGCGTGTATGGGGGGTGGAACAAAGGAACTATTTTGTTTGAGTTTGAGAGGGACTTGGGGTTCTACAGTGAAATTGTATAATAAGAACTAACCTAAACAGCAATAGGCATTCTTTAAGTCATACCACAGATTCTAAATTGGATTGAGGTCTGGGCTTTGACTAGGCCATTCCAAGACATTTAAATGTTTCCCCTTAAACCACTTGAATGTTGCTTTAGCAGTATGCTTAGGGTCATTGTCCTGCTGGAAGGTGAAAGACTGAAACAGGTTTCCCTCAAGAATTTCCCTGTATTTTGCGCCATCTATCATTCCTTCAATTCTGACCAGTTTCCCAGCCCCTGCCGATGAAAAAAGATCCCCACAGCCTAATGCTGCCACCACCATGCTTCACTGTGGGGATGGTGTTCTCGGGGTGATGAGAGGTGTTGAGTTTGCACCAGACATAGCATTTTCCTTGATGGCCAAAAAGCTCAATTGACCAATCTGACCAGAGTACCTTCTTCCATATGTTTGGGGAGTCTCCCACATGCCTTTTGGCGAACACCAAACATGTTTGCTTATTTTGTTCTTTAAGCAATGGCTTTTTTCTGGCCACTCTTCCGTAAAGCCCAGCTCTGTGGAGTGTACGGCTTAAAGTGGTCCTATGGACAGATACTCCAATCTCCGCTGTGGAGCTTTGCAGCTCCTTCAGGGTTATCTTTGGTCTCTTTGTTGCCTCTCTGATTAATTCCCTCCTTGCCTGGTCCGTGAGTTTTGGTGGGCGGCCCTCTCTTGGCAGGTTTGTTGTGGTGCCATATTCTTTCAGTTTTTTAATAATGGATTTAATGGTGCTCCGTGGGATGTTCAAAGTTTCTGATCTTTTTTTATAACCCAACCCTGATCTGTACTTCTCCACAACTTTGTCCCTGACCTGTTTGGAGAGCTCCTTGGTCTTCATGGTGGCACTTGCTTGGTGGTGCCCCTTGCTTAGTGGTGTTGCAGACTCTGGGGCCTTTCAGAACAGGTGTATATATACTGAGATCATGTGACACTTAGATTGCACACAGGTGGACTTTGTTTAACTAATTATGTGACTTCTGAAGGTAATTGGTTGCACCAGATCTTATTTAGGGGCTTTATAGCAAAGGGGGTGAATACATATGCACCCACATTTACATTACATATATATATTTTTATACTGGCCCCCCGTGGGAATCGAACCCACAACCCTGGCGTTGCAAACGCCATGCTCTATCAACTGAGCTACATCCCTGCCGGCCATTCCCTCCCCTACCCTGGACAACGCTGGGCCAATTGTGCGCCGCCCATGAGTCTCCCGGTCGCGGCCGGCTGCGACAGAGCCTGGATTCGAACCAGGATCTCTAGTGGCACAGTTAGCACTGCGATGCGGCGCCTTAGACCACTGCGCCAATCAGGAGACCATTATTTATTTTTTAGAAGTTTTTGAAACAAGTTATTTTGGACAATTCTGTGTATGTCCATTACATGAAATCTAAATAAAAATCCATTTAAATTACAGGTTGTAATGCAACAAAATAGGAAAAACGCCAAAGGGGATGAATACTTTTGCAAGGCACTGTATGAACAACAAAACTAAAAGAGTTGGTACACCCCATAACTGCCCTTTCCTCTGTGTTGTAGACAGTTTTAATATTTGTTTTCATGTTGTTTACATGGAGTTAAACCAGGACAACTGCTATACTTAGATTTTAAATACTGTTCCACTCTCCTCTTGAAATGGCCCATCTTTTGGACAATGTGGCTGCCTAGAAAAAATGTCCCCTTATTTTGGCAGTGAAATGAACAGAGCTATGTAGTGTTTTTCATTCATTTATGACATGGTCTTGAATTTTGTGAAATTCTCTCAAAATCGAATCAAATTTTGTTTGTCAAATGCGCCGAATACAACAGGTGTAGAGCTTACCGTGCAATGCTTACTTACAGGCCCTTAACCAACCATGCAGTTTTAAGAAAATAGAGTTAACACAATAAAATAATAGAGTTAACACAATAAAATAACAATAATGATACTATATACAGTGGGGGGAAAAAGTATTTAGTCAGCCACCAATTGTGCAAGTTCTCCCACTTAAAAAGATGAGAGAGGCCTGTAATTTCCATCATAGGTACACGTCAACTATGACAGACAAATTGAGAAAAGAAAATCCAGAAAATCACATTGTAGGATTTTTTATGAATTTATTTGCAAATTATGGTGGAAAATAAGTATTTGGTCACCTACAAACAAGCAAGATATCTGGCTCTCACAGACCTGTAACTTCTTCTTTAAGAGGCTCCTCTGTCCTCCACTCGTTACCTGTATTAATGGCACCTGTTTGAACTTGTTATCAGTATAAAAGACACCTGTCCACAACCTCAAACAGTCACACTCCAAACTCCACTATGGCCAAGACCAAAGAGCTGTCAAAGGACACCAGAAACAAAAGTGTAGACCTGCACCAGGCTGGGAAGACTGAATCTGCAATAGGTAAGCAGCTTGGTTTGAAGAAATCAACTGTGGGAGCAATTATTAGGAAATGGAAGACATACAAGACCACTGATAATCTCCCTCGATCTGGGGCTCCATGCAAGACCTCACCCAGTGGGGTCAAAATGATCACAAGAACGGTGAGCAAAAATCCCAGAACCACACGGGGGGACCTAGTGAATGACCTGCAGAGAGCTGGGACCAAAGTAACAAAGCCTACCATCAGTAACACACTACGCCGCCAGGGACTCAAATCCAGCAGTGCCAGACGTGTCCCCTGCTTAAGCCAGTACATGTCCAGGCCCGTCTGAAGTTTGCTAGAGTGCATTTGGATGATCCAGAAGAGGATTGGGAGAATGTCATATGGTCAGATGAAACCAAAATAGAACTTTTTGGTAAAAACTCAACTCAAGTCGTGTTTGGAGGACAAAGAATGCTGAGTTGCATCCAAAGAACACCATACCTACTGTGAAGCATGGGGGTGGAAACATTATGCTTTGGGGCTGTTTTTCTGCAAAGGGACCAGGACGACTGATCCGTGTAAAGGAAAGAATGAATGGGGCCATGTATCGTGAGATTTTGAGTGAAAAACCTCCTTCCATCAGCAAGGGCATTGAAGATGAAACGTGGCTGGGTCTTTCAGCATGACAATGATCCCAAACACACTGCCCGGGCAACGAAGGAGTGGCTTCGTAAGAAGCATTTCAAGGTCCTGGAGTGGCCTAGCCAATCTCCAGATCTCAACCCCATAGAAAATCTTTCGAGGGAGTTGAAAGTCCGTGTTGCCCAGCGACAGCCCCAAAACATCACTGCTCTAGAGGAGATCTGCATGGAGGAATGGGCCAAAATACCAGCAACAGTGTGTGAAAACCTTGTGAAGACTTACAGAAAACGTTTGACCTGTGTCATTGCCAACAAAGGGTATATGACAAAGTATTGAGAAACTTTTGTTATTGACCAAATACTTATTTTCCACCATAATTTGCAAATAAAATCATAAAAAATCCTACAATTTGATTTTCTGGATTTTTTTCTCTCATTTTGTCTGTCATAGTTGACGTGTACCTATGATGAAAATTACAGGCCTCTCTCAACTTTTTAAGTGGGAGAACTTGACAATTGGTGGCTGACTAAATACTTTTTTTCCCCACTGTACATGGGGTACTGGTACCGAGTCAGTGTGCTGGGGACAGGTTAGTCGAGGTAATTTGTACATGTAGGTAGGGGTAAAGTGACTATGCATAGATAATAAACAGCGAGTAGCAGCAGTGTAAAACTGGGTGGCCATTTGATTAATTGTTCAGCAGTCTTATGGCTTGGGGGTAGAAGCTGTTAAGGAGCCTTTTGGACCTAGACTTTGCGCTGAGTCTTTGACAATTTTTCGGGCCTTCTTCAACACTGCCTAGTATATAGGTCCTGGATGGCAGGAAGCTAGGCCCCAGTGATGTAATGGGCTGTACGCACTACCCTCTGTAGCGTCTTACGGTCGGATGCCGAGCAGTTGCCATACCAGGCGGTGATGCAACCGGTCAGTATGCTCTTGATGGTGCAGCTGTAGAACCTTTTGAGGATCTGGGGATCCATGCCAAATCTTTTCAGTCTCCTGAGGGGGAAAAGGCATTGTCGTGCCCTCTTCACGACTTTCTTGGTGTGTTTGGACCATGATAGTTTGTTGGTGATGTGGACACCAAGGAACTTGAAACTCTCGACCCGCTCCACTACAGCCCCATCGATTTATGGGCTCCCGAGTGACGCAGCGGTCTAAGGCACTGCATCTCAGTGCTTTAGGCGTCACTACAGACCCCCTGGTTCGATTCCAAGCTGTATCACAAACGGCCGTGATTGGGAGTCCCATAGGGCGGCGCACAATTGGCCCAGCATCGATAAGAATTTGTTCTTAACTGACTTGCCTAGTTAAATAAAGGTTAAATAAAAAATTTAATAAAAATAAATTGATGTGAATGGGGGCGTGTCCGGCCCTCCTTTTCCTGTAGTCCACGATCATCTCCATTGTCTTGCTCACGTTGAGGGAGAGGTTGTTGTCCTGGCACCACACTAACAGGCTGTCTCATCGTTGTCGGTGATCAGGCCTACCACCGTTGTGTCGTCAACAAACTTAATGATGATGTTGGGCCCCCGTGTTGAGGATCAGCATGTATAGATGTGTTGTTGCCTACCATTACCACCTGGTGGGCGGCCTGTCAGGAAGTCCAGGATCCAGTTGCAGAGGGAGGTGTTTAGTCCCAGGATGTTGAACACTGAGCTGTAATCAATGGACAGCATTCTCTCATAGGTGTTCCTCTTGCCAGTATATCCGCGCTTGCTCTGAGTACACATCCTGGTAATCGTCTGGCCCCGCTGCCTTGTGAATGTTGACCTGTTCAAAGGTCTTGCTCACATCGACTACGGAGAGCGTGATCACACAGTTGTCAGTAACAGCTGGTGCTCTCATGCATGCTTCAGTGTTGCTTGCCTCGAAGCGAGCATAAAAGGCATTTAGCCCGTCTGGTATGCTCCCGTCACTGGGCAGCTCGCGGCTGGTTTTCCCTTTGTAGTCCGTAATAGTTTGCAAGCCCTGCCAAATCCGACGAGCATCAGAGATGGTGTAGTAGGATTCAATCTTAGTCCTTTATTGACACTTTGCCTGTTTGATGGTTCGTCTGAGGGCATAGCGGGATTTCTTATAAGCATCCGGATTAGTGTCCCACTCCTTGAGAGCGGCAGCTCTAGCCTTTAGCTCGGTGCGGATGTTGCCTGTAATCCATGGCTTCTGGTTGAGATATGTACGTACGATCACTGTGTGGACGACGTCGTCAATGCACTTATTGATGAAGCCGGTGACTGAGGTGGTATACTCCTCAATGCCATTGGATGAATCCCGGAACATATTCCAGACTGTGCTAGCAAAACAGTCCTGTAGCGTAGCATTCGCGTCATCTGACCCCTTCCGAACTGAGCGAGTCACTGGTGCTTCCTGCTTTAGTTTTTGCTTGTAAGCAGGAATCAGGAGGATAGAATTATGTTCAGACTTTCCAAATGGAGGGCGAGGGAGAGCTTTGTATGCGTCTCTGTGTGTGGAGTAAAGGTGGTCTAGAGTTTTTTTTCCCTCTGGTTGCACATGTGACATGCTGGTAGAAATGAGGTAAAACGAATTTAAGTTTGCCTGCATTAAAGTCCCCGGCCACTAGGAGCGCCGCTTCTGGATAAGCATTTTCTTGTTTGCTTATGGCCTTACACAGCTTGTTGAGTGTGGTTTTAGTGCCAGCGTCAGTTTGTGATGGTAAATAGACGGCTTCTAAAAATATAGATGAAAACTCTCTTGGTAGATAGTGTGGTCTACATCTTATCATAAGGTACTCTACCTCAGGCGAGCAATACCTCAAGACTACCTTAATATTAGACATCACGCACCAACTGTTATTGACAAATAGACACACACCCCCACCCCTTGTCTTACCGGACGTAGCTGTTCTGTCCTACCAAAGCACGGAAAACCCATCCAACTGTATATTATCCGTGTCGTCGTTCAGCCACGACTCGGTGAAACATAAGATATTACGGAGCTCATCCAGTTTATTCTCCAGTGATTGCACGTTGGCCAATAGAACGGATGGTAGAGGCGGGTTACCCACTCGCTGACGAATTCTCACAAGGCACCCTGATCTCCGCCCCATGTATTTCCTTATTTTCATAATGCGAATGATGGGGATTTGGGCCTTGTCTGGGAGCAACATTATATCCTTCGCATCAGACTCATTAAAGAAAAAATCATCGTCCAGTTCTAGGTGAGTAATCGCTGTTCTGATATCGACAAGCTCTTTACGGTCATAAGAGACGGTAGCATCAACATTATGTACAAAATAAGTTACAAACAATGTGGAAAAAAACACAAAATAGCATAATTGGTTAGGATCCCGTAAAACGGCAGCCATCCCCACCGGCGCCATTCTTCAACAAAAATAAAATAAAATAAAAAGGTCACTCCATCAGCTTGGAGTTGATGTCCATCCAGCCTTTAGTTCAGCTGAAACAATGGACTGACACCAGTCATCTCACTGTTGCCGAGTGTTGCTGGACTCCTCAGAGCCTCTGCTGGCTGTGTGAGCAGGCATCTTCCCAGCCTACATGTGGATCCAGGAATCTGCAGGCTGGTTAGATGGTTGTCACATGGCTGGCCTTCTTCATCGGCACTCTACTTATGTCACCTTCCTGATGGTCCACTGGAACCCTCATATAAGGGTACTGTTAACACCGAGCTCTACAGTCCAAATATCTGTGTTTGTGACCAGTAAACTAATCCTGCAAAGTTTAACAGGGTAAAGTAACCAGAGTGCCAAGACTACCATGCTTTAGTTAAACACAGTTTGTGGTGATCAAATTGTTCGTAATTACTTGTGTCTACAAAAATTAACACATATGGCATTATAGCAATTGTAATATTGCCGATAGCTCAGTTAGTGCACCTCTCTGTATATTGAAGTATAGCTTTCGTACCTGAGGATGAGTGTCACTAGATTGCCAGTCAGATGCTTACCTCTGTCACAAACCACTGATGTCTTTGCGCTGGCTCACGTTCCAGGAATGAGGCGAAGAATGTTCTGCAATTTCAAGGGCCAGCTTAGGCTTCACTCAAGGGGGAAACATCTCGGAAATCTTTTTGGAAAGCCCACGTCGGTCAGAGGAAAAAAAGCAAGAACGGTCACAAAGGTTAATTTATTGCCCTGGAGTTTGGCTGTTCCGCCGTAAATCTCCCCAGTCAGCTCCAGGCTGATGTCTTAACCAGAGCTGGCTTTTCATGTATATTTAGACATTTTATTTAAAAATAGTTTATTAGCAGATAAAGTTGTTGGTGTATGAAGCAAGTATATTTGCACATTTCATTTCTCAAACTCTGGTATCGTTTTCATCAAGAATTTGCATTAGGCTATTCAGTCTCCATATGCAGTAGAAACCTTTAAGATGTAACTCAGTGGTCGACTCAGTTTTTCCTCTGACAACTGGTTGCACTGTCACTTTTGTCAAATCTGAACCCTTTGATACGCTCAGAGCACACCACATGACCCATCCTCTGTGAGTTGATTTTGCATGTCGCCTTGATTTTGATCATCATGTCCAGCACCTCAAATCAAATTATTCCTCCTCCCTCATCGCCAGGGCATAACTTCAGCAGAACAAAGCGCGTTCCCCTCGGTCTGAGCCAGGGCGTTGTGAGGGTCGTGAGAGGCGATTGGTGTGTGAAGGCTGCCTCCGAATTAGAGACTTGGGTTGTGTGGCATCGGCTGCTGACGTACCCTAAACTCCCAGACTGAGACAGATATGTCCTCCAGTCAGCACAGCACTGAGGCCATCTCCACCTCTCTGATTTGTTCTCCATTAAACCTGCCCTAAAAGTGTCCCCCCCCTCAACACACCCACTTATACTTTTCTGTAAACTCGTTGAACATAAATCAGAAATGAAAAGCTTTTATTGCTGCTGTCACTTTTAGTTAGTTTTCCGGCACATTCGTGGGACCACCAAATGTTTAGACCGACTAATCAGAGAACTGCGATTTTAGCCTGAAATTGTTGTCACCCGCTTGTGATTGTGGGGTCTGAGCTAAATGAGTCTCAAAGGTCAAGCTTCACAAAAAAGGATGGGAGGCTATTTTTGTAGTCAGGATCAAGACTGCGTGGCTGATTGTATTAGATTATGTCATGCCATCCTCAGTGGCTGAAGGGTATAATCATAGACTTAATAGAGATGATCTGTTATTACACCTCCTCTTTTGTATTTTTCTTCACAGACCCACATCTTTCCAGAACCTTTTTTACAGTTTGCAGAACCTTAAGATTACCTGCCCCCTCTAAAATGATCTGCTTTTATTTACTTACTGTGTGGTCAATTATTATTATTATATATTTTTTTTTATACAGAGCAACAACAAAGTAATTTCCAAAATGTCTCATGAAGTCATTGATGTATTGTGGCTTTATTTTATTTGCTGTTTATATAAATTATTATTAAAGATGTCATGTAAGAAATGAGAGAGCGGAGAGAGACTTCTACGCTTTGCGGAATGTGTGGGTTGTCGCACTTGCTGCTGCCTGTGAAATCTGCTGATAAAGACGCAATGGCTATGAGCTAATGTCTGATGATTATTAATTCAGAGTAGCTCTGGCGTATGCTCGCTGATCTGCTCTGTGTTAGGGTGTGCACACCCTGCCCCATCGGCTCTGCTGAAGCTCAAATCAGCGCAAGAAAGTCTCCAATTGAAAAGTACAACTGTCCTCCCATATATCTGACCATTTAGTGTGCTCATCCTCACTTCATATGGCTGACTTGTTGTGAGCATTTTGGACAAAAATTGGCCAAAGGTGCAGTGCACTTTAATTTTTATCTTAATACATTCTTAAAAACAAATGTTTTTATAGTATGCTTTTATTGCTCTCTGTTTGCTATCAGAGCCCATTTGAAATTCCCCTTTTGACTTTAATGACCCAAAAATGAGACCGACCAATATTAAAATGGACCTTCCCAAGTTATTTTCAACCATTTCTCAAACAGTCTGCCTACTTCCCATAGACTGTCTGAATTACTGTCACACCTATAAACCAGGGTCTGTTTTCTCGACCTATCTTTCTGCTGCTGGGAGGCAAATCAGTACCATGCAGCCAGCTGCGGCATTAGAACTCCTTTTGAAAAGGTTTGAATTAAGGTAATAAACAACACAACGCGGGCTGCTGAGCAAGGCCACTCTGTTTAGCGCTTTGAGCTCCTCGACAGTCTCCCCAATGGGCCTGGGGCTCTGGCCTGCTGCTCCACCAGGATTTTCATCTTCTGAGTTTACAGACAGGTGCTATAGTGTGTAGTCTATTCTCTACCAATCATCCTGGTCAAAAATGTTATAAGCATTTCAGGCAGCTAACCAGTTTTATGTAAAGTACTGTGCAGTTTCACAGGTGTTTCTGATACCGTTACCAAGATGTCATCTTGGTTGAGAAAAAAATATTTTAGCATGTGTGAGAAGGTTATTGAGGCTTAATAACACTAGTGAAGCAGTGTTGGGGAGGAATAATGGCTGACCTCTCTGTCCCCTCTCCATATTACTGTACTGCTGACTGATGAGTTTAGAATCCTACAAGTATGGAGGTAAGATTGCACAAAGATTGTAAGGGGGGAAAAGGCCTCTTCACAATGGCAACATTCCACCAAGCTAGCAATAAGATCCCAATCTTAGTCGTGTCAATTTAAGTTCCCTCCATTCTGGAGATCTCAGGATCTTAGGTCTTGATATTAGTATGAAATCCTTATCTGAGATGAGTCAATGGAGACTAAGCTCACCTTTTCTGTCTGATCTTGGGTTGAACAAAAGGAAAGAGGAAAAAAGCATACTGTAGTAATCTTCTCTCCTCATAGAAAAGCAGTTGGCTCAGCTAGATACCTTGGTCCCTTTTATCTCAGCTTTTATCAACCAACATATACAGTAGTCAGTGTTGGGGCTTCCTGGGTCACTGAAATTATAGATTTGTTTGATTATTATTTGGCAATGTTATATAATTAGACTTGGGCGTTGTAATATTGCAGCGTATACTGTACCAAAGAATGAAACTCTTTGAAAAGGGGTTGAAAGCTTTCAAAAGTGCTGATCTTATCCAGCTCCTTGCTTGGTTTTGGGGGAAATCTAAAGAAGAAAAACGTGTAAAGATATAAGATTTATGATATGGTTATGATCCCATTCCACAATAGTGATTCTGCAATGGTAGAGCTTCCTTTTGAGTTTGCCGGATGTTTCTTTTTGTCAACTGTTCTTTAGAGCCACACACACAGAGAAAGAGAGACCGAGACAACTCTTCAGGTCAGTGTCAAAAGTGTTTTCCTGATGTCAGCAAATCCATGGGAGTTATCATCTGGGGCTGGAAATAGGATTTCCTCTGCGTTATTGATAAGTTAGTCAAATAAAGAATCCAGATCGTTTTTTTCCCGTTATCTATCTACACAGATGTGTCAGCCTGACTTATTACATCACCTAACTCAAAAAAGACAGTCTGCAGTGAAATCATGGCTGGGCCTTGGGGCAAGATAGGGTCTGTTCTGCTAAATGCCGTTCCCTAGTCCGTCATCAGATTCCCACTGAGGGCTTCTGGGAAGGGTTTCGGGAAGAGAGGCTAAATAGTCAAACTGGAAGTGTTGCCATAGTGACATTTGGTATGAGGAGTGTGGAGGGGGGACAATGTGGGAGGAGGGTGATTCCATCTTAAATTGTTATTTCTCTGGCCCCATAAGAGGAAGACGCTTTGATAATCATCTCATAACTTGGCACGGAAGTTGGGAAAGAAATAGAGAGAGGAGAGGCATCCCATGGGAGCTGTGTTCTAACTCCATCCTTCTCCAAGGCATTCTCTGTCCCCCTGTCTGTACACCACCATACTGATGGGGTGATTATTATATTTCATAGCTTCTGTTTTCCTTATGTCATACTACTGTACTGTTCAACCCATGGGCTCTGGTTACATGTGAGAAATCTAGTGCAGGATTTTTCAACCTGTGGTCTGCTGGGGGTACTGCAGGTTGTTTGCGATTCAATTGTATTTTTGAAAACTTTTTTCAAATCTTTTTTTCTTCCAAAAAGAATAACAGTTGGGAGTATTAATGGTATTATTTTACATGATTTTTCACAATGTAAATTGTTTATAATAATAATAGGCCTTTAATTTCTTACATTCACAGCTAAAATGTACAACATTTTACCGCCAATATATATATTTTATGTAAATCAAATCACGACTCCGTGAATGGTGGTCCTCGAGAGCTTTTGATGGTGATTTGGTGGTCCCCGAAATGGAAAAGGTTGGGAACCGCTGGTCAAGTGGAAGGTGGGATATGTTGCCTTCAGTTTATATCCCAAGCCTCTGCATTAATTTGGCTGATTTCTATCAGGTCTCATGTTCAGACATGGCCCACAGGCCAGACAGGATAGCCAGGGGAGAACACGTGTTGACTCTGCTCAGAGGAAGTGAGCTAGTGAAAGAGGCAAAATATCCATTGCCTTTGCGGCTAAATATGTAACCCAAAGCTCGTCACACGATGTTTCCGTGTAAAACTTTACTGATCTGCTCCTTCCCTGACGGGTTGTTATTAGTTTTAGAGTCAAGCACAGAATTGTTTATGTTCTCTAAACAGTTAGCCTTGAAATTGTGAAGCAAAGACATAGGAATGTATTGGAAAAACGACATACCCTTACCATCTCTTTCATTTCATACCATCTTTTCCCTTCTCTTTTCAACTCTGACTTGTGCTCCTCTTTGCGTCCTCAAACTATTTGTCTTGACTCTCACGAAGGTCAATGCTAGGGAGGGAAAAGGGAGCTCTAAAAATATAGACAACTCCCCAGGAAGCAGAAATCAATGGCAAGGAATTCCTTGATATTTCATTTTTTATTGAATTTGTTTGTTTTTGTCAATTTGTTCCCCATATGATGATTTGTTACCAGTGATAGTATTCAATATTTCACATACACAACCTACTTATAAACCAAACTACATTATAGCGCTCTGAGGAGGTGGTGTTCTCAGCTATTTATTTGTCAGTTTGTTAGGATGGCTTTGCTTGAATAAACAGCAAGGTAAGGCAGCCTTGTAGTATAGATGCAGAAACATGTTTGCTAAACTCATTGTGAAGAAATAGGATCAGTGCTTGACTGTTTTGTAGCAGAATAGTGCTATCCTTGGTGTTTTCCTAAATGGCTTTGCTTGTCAATGGAATAGTCTCAACCACTCTCCAATGTGTCCAGTCAGACCCAAACCATACAGGTGTCTCTAAACCAGTCAACAAAGTGACCAGAGGTCTCAGTAGCACCTCCTGCTTCACTCGTCCCCAAGAAGTGGGCCCCTTCCCTGAGGTCCCTGTGCAAACACTACCCTCTGAGGTTCCAGTGGGCTTCAGTGTACAATATGGGACCCACCCAGGCTGTCTGCTAGCTCCCTCCCCATCTCTCCTCCTGCGTGGAGGGGGACATCGGCTGGGCAAACAGCACCGGAACCTGATCTCTAAATTTACACACCGCCTCCCACTGAGTCAGCCGCTGGCCACTGGCGGTCACACATTCCTACTGCATGTCTCCTACACAGTGCAGTATGCAACCAAGTCCATCTGTGATAAGGTCGGACATATATGTGTCATTCAGTAGGCATGAACTTGGTCCTGAGAGACGAGTTTCACTGCCTCTCTGGCAGGGAGGGGTCGTCACTGACTCCACAGTGAGTAATGTGCTTCCTGCGCCTGACAGGAAGTAGGACTCACCTCCTCCGTCCTTGCTCACACAGAACAGACCCCCCCCACACACACACACTCTCCCATGTGAAGCTCCAGGACTGTCTACACTCCGCCATCAGTGTGGGCCTGTTTGGAGTTAGAGGGCCTAATCAAGTTGTATTAGCTGTTCTATACTGGCTTTCCAGTAGCTTGATTCTCATGGGAACTCCTGATTTTGTCATAAGAGCTTCCTAACTTACTGGTTCTTATGTTTTCATCGGATCTATACAGTAGATTGAGTTTCCATGAAGAAGGTTGAAGATGTCAAACTCATAGCTACATATTTCTGTACCCTCTCTACTGTATTATGCAAACTTTTTCGTGTATGCCTGTGTGTGTGCCATCACTATCTGAGAGACCTTACTATCCCTTTTATCTGAGATTGATGTCCCTAAAAGTCCATGATGAAATGAAAGTGAGTGTCTTGAATCTCCATGTCCTTACCGGCCTTTCTACCCTCTCGCTGCAGTACATACTATCTCAGCCCAAATTCTGGGCAGTGGAGGTGACGGCGCTGTGTCTATGGACCAACCTCGAGAGGGGCAGCTCTCGACGGGTGGAGAGGGCCATGATGCAGACACAGGTAAGAGAGATGAGGGGTCACACAAACAAGGGGTTGGATTCAACGAGATACTCTATGACACACTGATGGCGAACAACACTATTGGTAGCCCTCAATCTCAAGTCTGATACTGTACATAAATGCACAGAATCAGCCTATATTATTTATAAGGCCAGTAATGCTGATCTGTCAAGTGAAGGCACTTGGCATCATACCATTTCCAGGGCTTACGTGCACAATTATATAAATTCCATACCTGGATTTACATTTTCTGTATGTCACATATGTCACATCATTAGCACAACAGTCTGCAAGCAGAACATGTGCTGCATGCCTTCTGAAATCCACACAGCCAGACTCTTCAAATCAGTATTCCCACTGAGCTGTCTCTGAAAGCACAGGGGACTTGTGAATAACCCGGTTCCTGTACCCGGCAGGATATTTGTCATAGTGTCTGTCTGTGAAGCCAGCCCACCCTCCTCTCTTCTCCCTCGCCGTCAGAGGAGAGAGGAAGCCACAGTTTAAGCCCCTGTATGAGGTGATTTAGTGTGGGACTGGCAACCTAGGAATCTACATGGGAAACTGAGGGAGAGCTTCCTTCTGTTGTGATGGGCAGTTTTGGGGGATGTTTAGACTTACTACAGTACCATTCTCAAGAATGCAAGTACTTTACCAATGTTTCCACACCCCTTTTTGCAGACAATCTCTCTCACAGACATACTTATACTTGCCCATGCACAGATGTATGATCTGGGAATAATTTATACTCTTCTCAGGGCTGCTTCAAACTGATGGGGATGACATCATGTTGTGTGTGCCTGTTGCTCTATCCAGTCCCAGCTTCAGTGTTCCAGGTGTGCAAGTGAGCTGTCAGTCGTAGACAGACGAGGTCAGAGTCATAAAGCAGGAGGTTGGGGCCTGGTATATGACGGTCCGACGTCTGGTATAGAACAGGAGACTCTTAAAGCAGCCAGACACTAGTGCTGCCCCATGGTTTTGTGACATAAAGGAAAGAGAAAATGAAAGTCTGGTTTCAATCTCCCTAGCTTCCCCTCCTAAAATGTTTGCACACGGAGCTCTGCACTCTTATCCCAAACCTGATTTGACAGACAGGACCTGGAGGGGGCGAAACAGCTGACAGGCGGGGGGGTTCAGTCATCTAGGGGGTGGGGGAGTCGCCTGTCCATCACCGTGCAAGGAAGACGTCAATCACTCACCGATCCCACCACTGACACCAAGCCCATCTCCACCCAGCCCTAATCCCCTGTGAGACAGACACGCTCAATCACCGTTTCTCCCAGAACGCCAGAACCCAAAGAGAGACACATCGGAGCGAGGATTGACAGGCCGCTCACACGCACCAATGACTGAGTTGGGGGGAATGGAGAAAATAAAATAGTTTGCCCTCCTTTGTTTCAAATTCTTTCTCCTTCACGCTGATGTGTTTTGACTTAAAATGTCCTTGGCTGCTGGAAGGGGGAAAAGTGGAGGAAATATGTAATGTGTTGAGTTGTTTCATGTCGGAGCAGGAATTATGAACCCTGTCCTGCTCCTATAAGCAACTTGGGCGACTTCTGTGAGGAAGCTGTAAGCTGGGCCCACAGTGGGTGGGTGTTTATCGCAATCAAGCCCCTCCTTGGGTGGAATACATAGCAGTGGCACTAATGGCTGCCCCTCAAGGGAATGAGTGATTAGAAAAAACTGCACTTCCCTCGCTTTGTTGTCTGTCATTTCCTCCCTTCTTTCCTGTGTTTGAGAGTGGACACCCAAAGTCCAGATGTAGACTGACCTGAGGGAAGGCTAGGTGAAATTCCCTTCCTATCATCTGATTGATTTATCTTTTCTCTTGCTCTTTTAAAGGTTTCACTCTCTTCATTTAGTAATGTGACATACACTGACTGTACAAAACATTAAGAATACCTTCCTTACATGGAGTTGCACCCCCTCCACTTTTGCTCCCCTGAACAGCCTCAGTTCGTCGAAATGTTCAACATGGATGCTGGCCCATGTTGACTCGAATGCTTCCCACAGTTGTGGCAAGTTGGCTGGATGTCCTTTGGGTGGTGGACCATTCTTGATACAAACGGGAAACTGTTGAGCGTGATAAACCCAGCAGCGTTGCAGTTCTTGACACAAACTGGTGCGCCTGGCACCTACTACCATACCCTGTTCTTAAATATTTTGTCTTGCCCATTCGTCCTCTGAATGGCACACATACACAATCCATGTCTGTTGTCTCAAGGCTTAAAAATCCTTCTCCAATTCATCTACACTGATTTAAAGTGGATTTAACAAGTGACATCAATAAGGGATCATAGCTTTCACATGGATTCACCTGGTCAGTCTATGTCATGGAAAGAGCAAGTGTTCTTAATGTTTTGTAGACTGTATATCCAGGAAAAAATTGGCTATTTCAGTATGAGGTTCCTTGTTTCATAATTCTATTACAGCCAATTACTTTGTTAATTACAGTCTATTACTCTCCTATCAGAGACTTGTAGACATTGAAAAGCACAGGATCTTTACCAGACAGGCTTTACTGTTATTAGTTCAATCAAGCTATTTCTTATTTTATTAAGGCAGTAGTGGTGTAAAAAATATAATATACAGTCAGTTACTTTTATTTCCCTGGCATGCCATAATTAGGTATTTGTTTTCACAAAGGTCATTAGGCGTAATGCAAACTGGGCTGCTGTTTCTGATGAATGAAACCAATAGCCAAGCCAACACCAGTAGTGAGTAGTTTATGACACATGTAGCTGGAGGACATTCCTAGCAATTGTCCTTATTTAGTTTAACGGCCTTACATTTTTGGAACTTGTTCCATCCAAACAAGGGTATTGAAAGTGCACTGGTCTTATTCTGAATGCAAATTTAATATTTATGCAACCTGTCAGATGGGGTGTTTTCCTTCCTTGTGCAGTTGTATAAAATCAATATTTTCTGGTTTACTGTATACTCATTCAATATACTTTACTTTAGAACCACCATCTGCAATAATTGTGTTCACAGAGCAACTAATAACTCAGTTCAGTGAATGGGGATGTTTTTACTCACCAATCTCCCCCACTACCTCTCATCTTCTCTGAACCACTCCCCAGTAGCCTGTGGCTCTCTCCGAAGGGTCTCTGGTCTACCAGAGCTCACCACATGCCAACCCTGTTTGTGCTTTGAAGCTATCCACTGGCCGTGGAGAAACAAAATTAGTTATTAGTCATCCGCAGAACAAACAAACCTTGCTTGCCATTAAGGGAAACTGATGGCATCAAGCCAACTGGAAATTTAATTTCCAGATGAGGTTGATGTTCATCCATAGGAACCGTCCTCGCTCTCCTTTCAAACTGGAATTTCCCTCCAATTGCTGGTTGTGTTGTGAGACTAGTAATCAGTTCTTTCACACCTGTCAACTAATGCAAACCTTTTCATAGAAAATAGGTTTTATTCTCTGCCTTTCTACCCTCCGACATTAGACTTTGTGCAGTCCACACTGTCGGTGAAATGCTAGCAGATATTGGTCTGTGGATGATTGACATATCCCATTTTGGAGGATGGTTGAATGTGCAGAGGAAGTATTTCATCCTGGAGCATCAAAGCCTTTGAAGCCGAGAGCTCTATCCTTTAATCGTGACAGCTGATCGGCTTTGCCTCCATGAATTCCTCTTCTGAGCTTTGCTGTTAGGATGTCAAACCTCCAACAGATGACATGGCACAGGATTGACACCTACACTTCTCCGATATACCCCCAAAAGGTAGTACAGGCCTCCTGTAGCTCAGTTGGTAGAGCATGGCGCTTGCAACGCCAGGGTTGTGGGTTCGATTCCCACGGGGGGCCAGTATGAAAAATGTATGCACTCGCTAACTGTAAGTCGCTCTGGATAAGAGTGTCTACTAAATGACTAAAATGTAAATGTAAATGATAACATAGCCTTTTTTTAGGCAACAGCCGTGTAAGTCACTTGGATGTGCTACCTTTTCCATCTTACAAATTCTTTGTAGGGGGGAACAAAAGTCCTGAGGAATTTAACTTTAGGTTCATAAAGAACAGAACCCAACTGCATGCATTATCAAATTAGAGCACCAACAATGTTAGAGCAAGGAAAAATGTCCTTTTCTCTAGTTGGTTTTGTGCATTGTTTCTCTGTAGCAAAAGAGAGCACTTACATCGACCTGGAAGACTGAAAGCTTGCTCTCAAACACAAGTGCAAAGGCTGTTTGTTTTGGCACGAATAGACACACAGTCCCATTAAATTCCTCATTCTGTTGAATTCTTACAGCTTTCGTTTTGCACTTGCTGTGTGCCCGCTCCCACTGCAGGCTGCCTGTTTTGACACACTGCGTCACTCGCTCTGACAGTGTCAGAGACTGGTGTTTTAAATGGAAAGATTGACTCTTAACGGTTGACTGGGCACGCTCATTCGTAGACGAGGTTTGTTTTGGATGTTACCGGTTGCCAGAGAGGATCTGCTGTTGCTTGTTGACAGGATTTAGTTAGATATTTTATTGGTAAAGACAACTTCGCCAACCACCCATTAAACTGACATAGACAAAAGATTAACATTGATGAAAATCATTTGGGCAGATGAGTAGTAATGGTCTTTGAGGGAGCTAGATCAGTATTAATCGGAAGCAGTGTCAGTTTGACGTCGACACTTTGACAGGGCATTGGATTTGTCTTTCAGAGTTAAAAAAGGTAGGAATGCTTTTTGTCTGAGTATATGTGTCTAGGTGTCTGTGTCCCCAGAAAATGTAATCACTGTGACTCACCTCTGGATTTCTTCCATCCCAGGCTGTAAAATACTGTATATCCTGTATCACTCTTACCCAATTTCCTCTTAATTTCCTATACAAGGAGCCCAATCACGTCCAAGCTGCCCAACTCCATCTACTGCTTATAATTAAACACAGTCAGGATCCATATCTCATTACAGGAGACTGGGCCCTGTCCACATCCCACTGATAACAACACCCAACCGAGCCAGAACAACAGGACTGAGGTTGAGGTTTATATGCCATGTTATAGGATGTTCGAATTCAGAAATTAAGAAACAATCTCATCGTTGTTAAATACTTAACTGTGAGTCAAGACCCATTTTAGACAGACAAATTGGATAGCAGTCAGCTGTGGCTCATTTGGTGTGGCTGTGAGAATTGTGTTTACTATTTATTCCTTGTCTTCCTGGATGCCCTCAGCCAGTGTTCATTGAGTACCTAATGTTTCCTTGCCCATTGCATAACCTGTCAATACAACAGCGATTGAGACAAAAGAGAGCTCTAAACCAGATATCAGGGTTGCACACTGTCAATCAATGCTCGTTTAGACCTGCTTCACCCACACCTCAATCAATCAGTACATTACAAGTTGCTCTTGACTTGCTCTACCAACTTTGCAGTTTAAATTCCTTTAATTTTGGGGGGTTAGTATTGGCACTTTGCCTGGGTATGACTGTCTATGTTGGTTGTCTCTCCTCTCCTCCAGACTATAGTGGATTACTTTGAGGAGAAGAGCTGTCCTGTGACGGAACGTCTGAAACTCTTCTACTGCTGCCAGGCTCCTCCCAGATGGGCTGTCCAGGTAACACCCCCTCATTACACCATCACCGCTGATTGGGTTTCTGATTTATGCTGATTGACTTTGAATTGGTTTCGTTCCCCTGGGAATGTGAACTTCCTATTAAGAGCCAATTCACTGTAACTGAAGTACCACACAGAGCAATGTCTTCCATCAAAGCTTTGACTTATGACTTGACCCATTGTAAGTCATGGCCATGATAAAAACATTATTTACGTCAGGCTTATATGAGTGAACCCTAAGTCAGGAGAAAAGGATGGGACCCATCTGCTAGAGGGACTGTCTTTGAACTCCATCACCACCGTGCTGGTCATATGTGAGTAGCTAGTGCGTCAGAGCCCTGATCTAATCTGGACACTTGGCATTCAGACAATATATCTGTCAGGCTGAAGCTCTGTGTTTGCGCCGGCTGCTTTCAAGCCAAAGGCCACCTGATGGCCTCCTCCACTCTAGGATGGCCACTAAAACAGTACATCTATGTCCTTCATCAACTACCAGACAGTTATTGCCCCTCAGGGTAGGAGCTGCATTAACCATGTAGTTTATATATGGTGTTGCAAGTAAGGCTCATCTGTTTTTCTCTGTCTGTGTATATATTCTGGGAGATGAAGAGTGAGTGATGAGTATTTTTGTTAGTCTGTATTTGTAGCTTTCAGAAAGATGGTTTGTCAACTGTGGATGTTTATTTGTGTTGTATTTTGTGTTGACTGTGCCGTTCCTGGCACATAGTCAGTTTCTTCTTCCTCTTACTACATAGAAATGACAGCATCTGGCAGCGAAGGCGTTTTGAGCAGTGGCATTTGCTTACATTTTCAGCTGGTTGGAAATGTTTCCCCTTTTAATTAACTATTTGCTGTTGTCCAAAGCCAATGCTCCTCAATACCATCAGTCAATACAATGTTTACCTAGGTAGAGTGGGAGACCCACAGACAGACATAAAAAGGGTGAGAGGTAGATTGGTAGGGACAGGCCTGCCCAACAGATGCGGGAGAAGAGGTGAGATTGCAAGGGAGAAGGGAAGCAAGATATTGTAGGGGTGTAAGAAAGGGAGGGAGGAAGAGATATGGCAAGGAAGAGGGAGATTGAGGGGGAGAGTGTAGAAGAGAGGGGAAAGAAAAAGAGATCAGTCGGGTAGGATACATTGCCCAGGCTCCATGTAATAACGGCGAACAGCAATAAAGCTGGAATTGAAGGCACCCTTTTATTGCCGCCTGGGGAATTGAACGTGCAGAGAATCGTGGGGCTTTGATAATGCATTTTCTCCTCAGCGAGGCGTGTAACTATGGCCATGCCTGCGCACAGAGGAGCTGTGTTGGGAGAGGAACGACAGGGAGATGGGTTGAGATAGCCGATATTGTAGGTCAGGGTTCCCCAACTGACGCCCCCCCCATTGCTGTTCGCAGTGATTTTATCTGATCTCCAAAGTTTTCTGAGCAAAAATTAAAAGTTTTTTGTTTTATAATATTTTTATTGTTGGACATAAAAGACTGCAAAAACACCTGCAAATCAGCTCCAAGTGATTTTAATTTCAGAAATCTGTTCCAAAGTATTCCCATGCATAATAGAGATATATGTGATCGTCAGGGTGGAAAATTAACTTTTTGGTCCACCAGCCACTGTGGCAGGTAGATTGAAAAATCGACCATGCCCTGAGCTCGTGAAGTGAGCGCTACTGAAGCTAAATTGGAGCGGGCGAGAAGGCCGACGCTCCAGCCTTTGGGAAACTCTCTCCACGCTCCAGTCAAATTAGGCACGCTCACATATTTTGGCCTGTGTACGTAGTTAAAAGGTTGAGTAAGTACATTTTTGTCCACAAATCTACCCACATTTCTGTAAATAGTTTATGATAAGTGAATGACATAATGTAGTTATTTTGTTAGATATTTCTCCCTATTAGCTCAAATCTTATATTTTCCTATACAATTTTTGCTGTCTCGCTAGCTGTTCGATCCGAACAATAGTATCCCTCCTCTCCCTACCCCCCCAGCAGTATTTAGATTTGGTTGATTAATTACCTCAGCTGGCCCTTAGCGCCGTCCGCCGCGGGTAAACAAACCCGCCCTAGTTACGTCTCTCTCCTTGCTCTTTAACCGTTTACACTTGTGGGAATTAGCCTATATGGATAGGGCTAAATTGAAGTGTTTTTTTACAGAAGACCTATACAAAGCATATGCATAACCATGGTAGCAATTGAAAGGGAACAGTTTCGAGGTTATGGGAAAGTTAGGTGAGGACACAACAGTTCACCTGACACAAGACTGAATCCAAACATGACACTATTGATTTTGTGAATTTTACATTTACTGTTGTTTTCGCTGCATTTGTTTATAACGAAATCTGAAAATACTCTGGATACATTCAGTAACATTATAAGAATATTTCTGGAAAATGTGGGGTAGGTGCAACATAAGACAAAAAAATGACAAGGTTTGAGTGAGAGGACTAACTGGTGACTCCAAGTAGCCACACACCTCTCCAAGTGTGCGAAGTTCAAAACTAATTTCAATGCACTTTTATGACTCAAAGAAAAGTCTTTTTTTTTGCTCTCCTAGGTGTGCTGTTGAGGAACTAGATCAAGCACACTTGTAGTTGTTTTATTTGGAACACAACCCTGCATCCCGCCTCACACAATTACTGAAGGGCCGGACCATCTTTTATTGGTCTGGGCTGGTGGAAAAAAATGTATGATTAAAAAAAGATATACTGTGTATATATACCCTGAGTATACCAAACATTATGAATACCTTCCTAATATTGAGTTGCAACCCCCTCCCCCGCCCAGAACAGCCTCAATTCGTCGGGGCATGGACTCTACAAGATGTCGAAAGCGTTCCACAGGGATGCTGGCCCATGTTGACTCAAATGCTTCCCACGGTTGTGTCAAGTTGGCTGGATGTCCTTTGGGTGGTGGACCATTCTTGATACACACAGGAAACTGTTGAGTGTGAAAAACCCAGCAGCATTGCAGTTCTTGACACAAACCGGTGCACCTGGCACCTACTACCATACCCCGTTCAAAGGCACGTACATTTTTTGTCTTGCCCATTCACCCTCTGAATAGCGCACATGCACAATCCATGTCTGTTGTCTCAATGCTTAAAAATCCTTATTTGACCGGTCTTCTCCCCTTCATCTACACCAGCGTTTCCCAAACTCATTCCTTGGGACCCCAAGTGGTACACGTTTTGGTTTTTGCCATAGCTTTACACAGCTGATAAAAAAGAATCAAGCTTTGATAATTTGAATATGCTGTGTAGTGTTAGGTCAAGAAACTAAACGTGCACCCCCTTGGAGTCGTGAGGACTGAGTTTGGGAAACGCTTGATCTACACCAACCTTTTCTGAGTCAAGATCACTTTCTGAGTCAATATGCAAGCCGAGCTCTACCGCTCATTTTTTTTTATATGACTTAAATATCGTAAGCCTATGCAATATTAACCAATTAAAAACAGTTTTGTAGCAGTAAGGTTTGTGCAGTAGGCTATAGTTGAGGCTGCCTCTCACCCGACTCACCGTCCCTCCGCTCTCCCTCCCTCCACTGAGAAAAGGGGACAGTCTTCCAGCTAATGGCAAAACAAGTCACACTACATTATTTCTGCGTCATGCACCAATTCATGTTACTCCTATGACCAGGGTTAAATATTCCTCAATGAAAAAGACACGCCGCTAATAATAACGCAAGCTTATCGGAACACTTTGCTTTACTCATTCATTGCAGCTGCAGTGGAAGTAGGGAGAACATGCATTTTATGGCTTATAAAAGTGTTGAACAAACTGTTGACACTGCTGAATAACAACTTAATCATGAACTTACTCGTAAAAACAGCAGTTCTTTGCTGTATTCGTTGAGTCTCTCTAGTCATGGTTTTAAAAGTTTTGAAATCTCACAGTATCAGCTTTGCTGTGCATTCGAGGTTTATTTTTACAGTCTATGGCTGATTGGCCAGCAGTAGGCCTATACTACAGGAAAAGGAGGGCCGAGCATGCCCCCATTCTCATTGACGGGGCTGTAGTGGAGCAGCTTGAGCGCTTCAAGTTCCTTGGTGTCCACATCACCAACAAACTATCATGGTCCAAACACACCAAGACAGTTGTGAAGGAGGCAAGACAACGCCTATTCCCCCTCAGGAGACTGAAAAGATTTGGCAAAGTTATACAGCTACACCATCGAGAGCATCCTGACTGGTTGCATCACCGCCTGGTATGGCAACTGCTTGGCCTCCGACCGCAAGGCGCTACAGAGGGTAGTGCGTACGGCCCAGTACATCACTGGGGCCAAGCTTCCTGCCATCCAGGACCTCTATACCAGGCGGTGTCAGAGGAAGGCCCTAAAAATTGCCAAATACTCCAGACACCCTAGTCATAGACTGTTCTCTCTGCTACCGCACGGCAAGCGGTACCGGAGCGGTCCAAAAGGCTTCTTAACAGCTTCTACCCCCAAGCCATAAGACTGCTGAACAGCTAATCAAATGGCTGTTTACACTGCTGCTACTCGCTGTTTATTATCTATGCATAGTCACTTTACCCCTACCAATATGTACATATTACCTCAATTACCTCGACTAACCTGTACCACCGCACATTGACTCGGTAACGGTACCCCCTGTATATAGTCTCGTTATTGTTATTCTATTGTAGCTCTTTTAGTTTTTACTTTAGTTAGTTTAGTTTTTCCTAACTCTTATTTTTCTTAAAACTGCATTGTTGGTTAAGGGCTTGTAAGTAAGCATTTTACGGTAAGGACTACACCTGTTGTATTCGGCGCATGTGACAAATAAAATGTCACTATTGATTTGATAGGTGCGCTTGATTTGCTCTCTGGGCATGCCAGGTAGGCGGAGTTCTACCTTCAGACACATGAAATTATTCAAAATGGGAACACTCTGCCTACCCTGCGCAAGGCTGCTGAATCAAGTGCACCTACCGGCAACGGCGTAAAACACATTTTAAAAAATGGAACGCAAGGCTTTATCGTTGTTGTTTTTTTACAGAAATGTTTGGTGATCGACTAGGAATGCCTTGAAGATCAACCAGTCCATCGCGATCGACCGGTTGGTGACCACTGATCTACACTGATTTGAAGTGGATTTAACAAGTGACATCAATAGGGAGATCATAGCTTTCATCTGTATTCACCTGGTCAGTTTGTCATGGAAAGAGCAGGTGTTCTTAATGTTTTGTGCACTCTGTGTATACAGTGCATTCGGAAAGTATTCAGACCCCTTGACTTTTTCAAAATTTTGTTACGTTACAGCCTTATTCTAAAATTGATTAAATAAAACATTTTCCTCATCAATCTACACACAATACCCCATAATGACAAAGTGAAAACAGGTTTTTAGACATTTTTGCAAATGTATTAAAACTACAAAACAGAAACAACTTATTTATTCAGACTCTTTGCTATGAGACTCGAAATTAAGTTCAGTTGCATCCTGTTTCTATTGATCATCCTTGGGAGGTTTCTACAACTTGATTGGAGTCCACCTGTGGTAAATTCAATTGATTGGACATGATTTGGAAAGGCACCCACCTGTCTATATAAGATCCCACAGTTGACAGTGCATGTCATAGCAAAAACCAAGCCATGAGGTCGAAGGAATTGTTACTAGAGCTGTGTGTGGTCCCCAAGAACATAGTGGCTTCCATCATTCTTAAATGGAAGAATTTTGGAACCACCAAGACTCTTCCTAGAGCTGGCCGCCCGGCCAAACTGAGCAATCGGGGGAGAAAGGCCTTGGTCAGGGAGGTGACCAAGAACCCGATGGTCACTGTGACAGAGCTCTTTGGATGTAACAAATAAACTTGAAACGGGGGAATGTTTACTAGTTGCTCAGGAGGTAAAGGGGAAGTCAGATGTGTGTAATACATTTGACTAGTTGTGGAAAATACTGAAGATCAAGAAAAAGAAGGTATGGAGCAAGCGCTGCGTGCATATTACGTGTGCCAAACAGGTGCTGTTAGATTACAATATAATTTTTCTGACCGTTTGGAACAGTGTAAACACAAATTAGATTATAAGCGTACCAGAGTGTTGTAAAAAAAAAATATATATATTATTTGTTTGTAAAGCCTTTATTACAGCAAAGACTAAAAACAGTCACATTCATTCGTGAATGCAATTTCCGAAATGGAACAATTTAGGCCTATTTATTGTTTACGATAATTATTCAAAGCTTGCTTTGTTATTATAAAACGAAAATGCTTGATTGCATTTCACATCATGAATTACTCGTATGCATTGTGATGACCTGAACAAATAAATAATTGATTGATACAGTAGCCTATATAAGTATTAAAATATAGGCCTAAGTAAGTTATGGTATTAAGACTAAACTGGATGCGCTCTTAGGCCTACAGCTCGATGGTGGTTATACAAGGCTGCTATACTAAGCCTACTAATGATAATGACATTACTTACTATTATAATGATGATCACAATAATAATAGTAATATTAACAATAAGAAGGAAAAAGGAGGGTTATTATTATATAATATTTTGGACAATTTGGAACAGTGTAAACACTAAATAAATTATAAATAATACCAGAGAGGCTGGTCTAACGAATAAAAAAGAAAGCCTTTATTACAACATAGTAAAGATTAAAAACAGCAGAATTAGTGAAATAGTTTCTAACGTGGTTGTGTGAGGCTTAGAGCTCCCGGAATCAGTTGGCTATTAAACAAACACTCAAACAGGCAATAGAAGCAGGATCTGTCTTACTTCCGTAGATATTTATGGAGGATTTATAAAGCCAGGCACATTTAACAGTTAGGCTATTGATTATAGACCTTATTAAGTTGGGGTTTCCTCTCTCCTCATTTTTCTTAGACAATTGTGGCAAGGGGTGTTTTCTCATCTCCTAAATCTGCTGCTGCCTCCGCCACATTGTTCTCAACACCAATATGCTGGTTAACTTTGCTATTATGCAGATAGCAACATGGTCTAGGAAAAGGTGGCAATTCAACAGCGCAATGATGTGTTTCAGAACAGAGACCACTATCCAACGTGGGAGAAGGCGCATTTGTTATAAAATAATATTGTTTTTATTTGCGTTGCACCATTGTTCTTGCATAATATAACCATATACAAGTTCAGTAGCACATGTCTAAGACTGATGGACTGTGCCATCCCCATTGCCTCCACAATGGATCAGTCCACCCAGACCGGCGTGAATCAGACAGGTGCCTTGTACACCATGATGATTTTTTGGCTGACCAAACAGTCGACTAAATGGGGTCAGCCCTATAAGACATTAACAAAATACGTAAGTGATTCGTATTTTCCTTCAACTTTCTGAGGCACCGGCCCGGGAATGCCCGTCTGGGTGTGCGCATTTATCTACCACTATGTAGCTGTTAACGATGATGCTAATGACAACCGTCTTCTGGTAGATGAAAAGGCTTTCCCAAAAACCTTCTCAATTAAATGTTTACTACAAAGTAGTATATGCATACCTGGCAGAATGATATCATGATTATTTGCATAAATTCAGTGGTGATTTGTTCAGCAACTCTGCAATCACGTGTGCTACAGAAACACTGCTAACCAAGCAAGGCTCTTGCTGATGCACACCTAAATTAAAGGGTATCTACTAGGGATTAATATTTTCCCCAAAATCGACCATATTTCAAAACCGGGAATCATTCATATTTAACCCAAAAAAACTAAAATGGAGAAAACAGAATTAGGCACAAAATGAAACCGATTTTAAAGGGCCCTACATTATATGGCTCCTATTCCTGCGTTAATCCTATCATCACTAACGGTACTGACCGAATGTTCTACCAGACCGAACGTTTAAATGTGTTGTAGGCTAAATGTCCATGCTAAGTTTCAGTTCCAACGGGTCATTGCTGTAGCCTACAGAAAATGTCATCTTGGTTGTCAAAAGTTATAAGATAATAGGATCCACACGCTGGTATACATTACTACTAAAGGACAATAGGATGCACAAGTGAGTATACTGTGCATTCGGAAAGTATTCAGACCCCTTGACTTTTTTCACGTTTTGTTACGTTACAGCCTTGTTCTAAAATTGATTAAATTGTGTTTTTTCCTCATCAATCTACACACAATACCCCATAATGACAAAGCGAAAACGTTTTTTTTGAAATTGTTGGAAATGTATTAAAAATATAAAACGGAAATATCACTTTTACATAAGTATTCAGACCCTTTACTCAGTACTTTGTTGAAGCACCTTTGGCAGCGATTACAGCCTTGAGTCTTCTTGGGTATGACGCTACAAGCTTGGCACACCTGTTTTTGGGGAGGTTCTCCCATTCTTCTCTGCAGATCCTCTCAAGCTCTGTCAGGTTGGATGGGGAGAGTCGCTGCATAGCTATTTTAAGGTCTCTCAAGAGATTCAAGTCCGGGCCCTGGCTGGGTCACTCAAGGACATTCAGAGATTTGTCCCGAAGCCACTCCTGCATTGTCTTGGCTGTGTGCTTAGAGTCGTTGTCCTGTTGGAAGGTGAACCTTGGCCCCAGTCTAAGGTCCTGAGCACTCTGGAGCAAGTTTTCATCAAGGATCTCTCTGTACTTTGCTCCGTTCATCTTTCCCTCGATCCTGACTAGTCTCCCAGTCCCTGACGCTGAAAAACATCCCACAGCATTATGCTGCCACCACCATGCTTCACCGTAGGTATGGTGCCAGTTTTCCACTAGACGTGATGCTCGGCATTCAGGCCAAAGAGTTCAATCTTGGTTTCATCAGACCAGAGAATCTTGTTTCTCATGGTATGAGAGTCCTTTAGGTGCCTTTTGGCAAACTCCAAGCGGGCTGTCATGTGCCTTTTACTGAGGACTGGCTTCCGTCTGGCAACTCTACCATAAAGGCCTGATTGGTGGAGTGCTGCAGAGATGGTTGTCCTTCAGGAATGTTCTCCCATCTCCACAGAGTTCTGTCAGAGTGATCATCGGGTTCTTGGTCACCTCCCTGACCAAGGGCCTTCTCCCTCGATTGCTCAGTTTGGCCGGGCGGCCAGCTCTAGGAAGAGTCTTGGTGGTTCCAAACTTCTTCCATTTAAGAATGATGGAAGCCACTGTGTTCTTGGGGACCTTCGATGCTGCAGAAATGTTTTGGTACCCTTCCCAGATCTGTGCCTCGACACAATCCTGTCTCTGAGCTCTACGAACAATTCCTTCGACCTCATGGCTTGGTTTTTGCTCTGACGTGCACTGTCAAATGTGGGACCTTGTATAGACAGGTGTGTGCCTTTCCAAATCATGTCCAATCAATTGAATTTACCAAATGTGGTCTCCAGTTAAGTTGTAGAATCATCTCAAGGATGATCAATGGAAACAGGATGCACCTGAGCTCAATTCGAGTCTCATAGCAAAGGGTCTGAATACTTGTGTAAAATAAGGTATTTCGTTTTTTTATTTTTAATACATTTGCAAAAATGTCTGAACCTGTTTTCGCTTTGTCGTCATTATGGGGTATTGTGTGTAGATTGATGAGGGGGAAAATGTAATCCATTTTAGAATAAGGCTGTAACATAACAAAATGTGGAAAAGGGGAAGTGGTCTGAATACTTTCCGAATGCACTATATATATGGAAAAATAAATGTTTAAGAACAGATAACTCTTGGTCGACCAAGATTTTTTGTTGTTGTCAGGAACTGCCCTAATGTCTTATCATCATCTTGGGCAAATTAATTAATATTCTAATAAATTCAATACGTTTTGTTGATTTCCTACTAAGTTCTAAAATGTTTCCCCAAACTGGAGATTTAAACAATGATGGAGGATCCTCCAATTCTGGTTCATCGACCCCAGCACTCGCCATCGTACAGAACTAGTTCCCAGCTGCGCCTCACAAAAGGATAGTTTGAAATGCGGCAATTAAGATTAGAATTTTGATTACAATGTGTGCATAGGCTCTAGTTGTTTTAACGGAATAGCCTACAATGTTTTTTCAGCTCAGATTTACTAGAGACATACAACACAGTGTAGCCATAGCCTATAGGCCTAGTGTTTCAATGTTTGTATATATGTATTTTTTTATGTATTCATTCGGGTTCAAAGTGCAGGCCAACCCTGTACCACCATTACACACCTAATTTCTACTGGTGTGAGCGTTGAAAGGTTCAGTGCGGTCAAAGACGTGATTTTCCTGTGTTTTATCTATACTGTATTTCCACACTGAGGTTGGAGTAATACTGTGAAATTGTGAAAATTATGAAAATGCCATTTTAGTGTAAGAGCTGAAATTTCTGCCTGTTTTGGTGGGATGGAGTTTTTGCCTGTCTGGTAACATCACCAGTCGGAAATGTGTTAATAGACCAATAAGAAAGAGATCCAAACCTCTCTGCCAATAACAGCTAGTTTTCAGTTTTCCCCTCCCCACTCAGACCACTCCCAGACAGTCCTAGCATAATTCTTGCTTGAGACATTGCTCTTTGCTAAGAAGCTATTTTTGTCTCTTTTTGACCATTTTAATTGAAAACAATCACAAGGTACTTAATTGTTACCCAGAAATTATTTTATATTGAGATAAAAACGGCAGCATTGAACCTTCAAAACGTAGTTTTGCTATCCCATGTCTGAACCACTCTCCTATATCCCATCTACAGAAGCAGCTGGCCAGCCTGCTGACAGACCTGGGCTGCACCAGCTCAGCCTTGCTAATCTACGAGAAGCTGGAGCTGTGGGAGGATGCTGTCATCTGCCTGGAGAGGATGGGCCAGCATGGCAAGGTACAACACAGCCATTACAACCACCAGAAAAACTGTGACTTCCCCTCAGGCACATTTAATACCCATTGCTTTACACAAAAGACAATGTCATTCTTCGTATTAAACATGGTTACCATCACCACACAAACAAACTCAAGAGAGAAGCTCATCTTGCCCACACTGGAAGAAAAGTGAATATCACCGCTCTTTCCATCCACCCTGTTACCTAGCTATCTCGCTCTGTTCCCTACTCCCTCCTTCTCTGCCCCCTTCCCTCTATCTGTCTGTCTTTGGTGAGCACATGTTTATGCACTCATTTGTGTTCTCGGGCCTTCCAGCTGTCAGACGAATCAGTCCCAGGGAGATCTGGCTCTGTTTCCCTGCCGTTATTATTAACCTGTCTGGCCCCCAGGGCCCCCCTGGGACACACTCCCAGATAGACAGAAATATAGCATGTTTGGGTTGGATCACTCTATCACCTATCCCTCTTGGTGGCGCTGATTTGAATATTCACTTTGGTCTCTTAATGGTGGAACAGGCTATGGAAATACAGGTCACAAGGGTAGCCTACAGCACCAATGGCATTGGTTTTAGACTGTTTTCCACAGAGGCAGACAGTAAAGAATCAAAGATGTGGACGTATGACAGCTGTTTGTTTTTGTTGGTCCTCCTTTTTGATAGCGGATCGTTTTCCTATTTTTGGGGAGGAAAAGTCTCAAATGTTTACACAGGTGTTTTTTTTCTTCTCTCGCCCAACCTGCAAGTGCTCTCGGTCAGAATTGACTGAGGTAATGAAGCAGAGCAAAAATAAGGAGCCAGAGGTGAGGCAACCTCCTCTCTCGCACTCTTGCACCTGTCAGAGAATGTTCTGTCAAGTCCTAACAGAATCGTGGCGTGCCACACCAGGCCAAGAAGAGAATCCTGTAACACCGTCCACCATATTGCTGTGGTTATGAAAGTCATTGATGAAACCGATGCCAGATTTGTCACAACTGCTCTGAGGATGTTCTCCCAAACCATTACGCAATGGACATCTGGTTAATTCTCAGTAAGATTCTCACTGAAGTATTTTCTTTCCATCTTCATCACCCCTTGTCCTTTTAGTCATCGACCTGTTTAAGTGACCTCTCAGCATGATTCACAGGGTTCTTTCTCATAAATTCTCTGTAATAGCTAGTATCACCACATCAATCTCTCTGGATCAACAGGGCTTGGCTTGGACAGATTGAGCAGAAATGAGTATTCCACACACACACACACACGCACGCATGCGCGCACACACATACCAGTGCTCCCTCCAGCTGACCCGTACATAGCCGCTGCTCACAGTCCCAATCCTGAATGTGAGTCCTGCAGGGCATTGTGCTCTGTTAGTGAATTACAGCTTGTTTTGTCTTCCAATATGGTTACAGATGTCAATTTTGGTCAATAAAAGAAGTCCTCCACACTAAAACCATGCACTTTGGCCCCAGCCAGCACTCCGTGTAACATGATAAAAAAGGCAATCCATTTGTCTGGAGAAGACTTGGGTGGATTCCAGCCGGTAGCCAAGCCCTGTTCCTGCTCTCAGTGTCTGAATGCATGCTTAATGTGAGTGAGCCTGACCTGGCCACAACCTGAGAAAAATAATGAAACTAAAATAGAGAAACAGAGGAATGCGGAGAGAGGAAGGGAGGCCTGCGTTAAGTCAATTTCTGTTGAATTAGTTTGATAGCTCTAGAGTTTTGAATGCAATTGTTGTATTACACCAGCCTTATGGATGAGCCATCCGTGTAAATCTTACATGGAAATAAAGATGAAACATTGAACAACACTTATATGGTATAACCCAGGCCAAAATATCCACATTTTAAATAAAGGTATAGTATTGACAAATGTTTAAAGCACTTCCGTTGCACAAATGGGACAGTAAATCACATATGAATATCCCGGTACACGCAATTCAGAGAGTATATGTTCGCATTCACAACTCATGAATGTTGTTCAATTTCTTGAAATATTTTAAGCCTGATTGGATTCCCTTCAATGTGCTACCGCACCATGAAAAATTACTCTCCCCTCACAAAAATGTGTCATGGCTCCCATAGTAAGACAGGGCCCATTTATAAAAGCAACAGATATAGCCAAAGGGTGATTCCACTCTACCCTTAACCAAGGCTCAGTGAGTTCAGAGAACTCCTTATGTGGTTTTCCCAGCACAATAAGGGTGTCTGTACTTGGAGGAGTACTGAATCTCTCCTTTTCTCTCCCTCTACTTCTCGCTCTCTCTCTTTATGGAGGAGCACACTGGGGGTTCTAACTGGTGGCCATGCTCCAAGGTTATAAAAACCCAATTCACAATCACCCTTTTCCATTTCCCCCAGAAGATCTACTGAAATACTTCTAATGAAAGTCATTCTCCAGTGAAAAGCACATCGTCTCAGTCTGTCTTATTGCCTGGCAAGAGCATGTCAAGGGCATGGTCATAAGAGAGCTTTCTAATCAATTAGCCTAATTCTTTGCCAGCAGTTGGCTGTAGGGGTGCCCCATTGATGTTGTGAATATAACCTCCCTAACATGCTTTTTTTCTTGGTAATAAAATCTCGCCTTCCTTTCTGGGAAACAGTCAGACATTTTCCCTCTTTCCTGGGTGTGTAGCACCCCTCCAAATAACTGAATGGTGGTAACTATAGGATTTACTGCAGTACTGATGACTGTGAAACTGTTATAAATATTTGTTGAAGGGATCAGGCTCCACCGCCAGCGGTGGGTGTGTGGTCTGGAAAAGGCCATGGAAGCCCACTTCTTTTTGATCAGCAGCACTAGTGTGCTGATGTGATGACTGTTTTGTAACCCCTAAGGACGTTATTGATATTTAAAGAAAAATCCAATGGAAATTGTTTTAAAATGGGCTGTAAATTGTTGGCTAGCTCCCTCTGTAGAGGAAAAAAAGGGGTTATTTCTAATATAAATGCACATGTCTTCTAAGATAAGTTTTCCCTTGTTGTACTATAGTATAGTGTGGCCAGCGTAAATACAAATAATGTGAAATATGAGTGCCATAGATTTACCACTGTAATATCACAGCCACAGAGTCATAATGATATTTCTACTCAGTGGTTAAATTATTGGAAAAGCAAAGCTGAGAGAAAGAGAAAGAGACTGCTTACTACTGATAATTGTCTCCAGCAATTTTCTGTCATCGGTAGAGTTGCTGAACTCCCCTTACTTTTCTGTGGTGTTATTCCCCTTTTGTCAACCCAATCTGTGATTTGCAGAGGTCCATGCTCATCTACTATTCATGCTTATATGAAAAACACTTTTCGTTCCAACAAATATTCAGTTCAGTGTCTGTTGGCTAGTTGAGGCTACAGTAGAAGTACCAACCGTTTCAACATCTTGATTGAGCCAATTGAGCTTCCTTTCCCAGTGAGTGGATTGTGGCAGTCCAAATCAAAGCCTGGTCATTGTTAGCAGGGAATGACTCTGAAGGTCTTAAGGAACAAAGCTATTTTCTCTCTCTCTCCCCCTCCCTCCCTCTCTCTCTCTTCCCCCTTCCCTCTGTTTCTCTCCCTCCCTCCTTTTCTCCCTCTCTCCCAGGCGGAGGAGATCCTGCGTATGGAGAAGGAGACCCCCAGTCTGTACTGCTTGCTGGGGACGTACTGCGGGACCACCAATACTACGACCAGGCCTGGGAGCTGTCGAACCATCGCAGCGCCCGCGCCATGCGCTCCTGCTGTACCTCCGGGCCAAGGACTTCCAGCAATGTGTGGAGTGCTTCGAGAAGTCACTCCGCATCAATACCATGCAGGTAAACTAACCTCTGATATGGCTAGCTATGGGTAGGATATTTGAAAAATGATTTTTGAGACTCTGAAGTGGATTCTTGTCATGTCAGGCCTACTCACAGGGTGAAACTCAACTGACTGACACCACAGCTGATTTGCATAGATGGGTCCTGCCTGTCAGTTGCAGAGCGGGGCCTCCCGCCTGCCTGGCTGCTTGTCACTCCCACCGTGACAGGTGGGCTTTCCTCCGACGCAAACTCTCCACATACAGGCACAGGAGGGACGCAACATAAGACAACATGGCATTTGCTCTTCTTTTTTCCCCACACCTCTCCTGTGTGCCACCTGCCAGAGAGCGTGGTGGGGAAGTTTTGAAAGCAGGACTCTTGAGAAAGTGTGGCAGGCTCAGCACGTTGTTAATTTTGACCGTGGATCAAGGGAGAGAGTTAGCATTTAGCACTAAGATAATATAGGATTCTCACCTGGAATAGATAAGACTATAAAATGATATTGCACAACATTTAACAGTTTAGGATTCCTGAACTCACTGCTCATGTTTGACTCTGTACTGTGTTTGTCTTGTTTCTACAGCTTGGGGTGTGGTTCTCCCTGGGCTGTGTCTACTTTGCCCTGGAGGGCTATGAGGGAGCTGCCAAGGCCTTCCAGAGGTGTGTGGGACTGGAGCTAGATGTAAGTATATACTATATTTTTACAACTCCTTCCTCCCAATGTCAGGCCTTACATCATCACATACAGTGCCTTCAGAAAGTATTCATACCCCTTTACTTATTTCACATTTTGTTGCTACAGGCTGAATTAAAAATGGATTAAATACATTTTTTCCTCTCCCATCTACACACAATGCTCCATAATGACAGTGAAAATATGTTTTTAGAAATGTTGGCAAATGTATTGAAAATGAAATGCAGAAATATCTCATTTACATACAGTGGGGAGAACAAGTATTTGATACACTGCCGATTTTGCAGGTTTTCCTACTTACAAATGTAACCCTCTCACCAGGCTCGAATTTGACTCTGACAATATTACCTTATTTAGAATATCTGAACAGCATGGGATATTAGGTGAGAAGGACATCTCCAATAAGAATCCCTATTGTAAACTTGCTAGGGTGAATGACAAATAGGGTATTAACTTCAGATAGAATGATTATAGACATGGTTATTATTATAAGTATATGCTTTCCCATGCATTAAATGAAACTGAAACAGTAAATGACTCCACTAATACAACAGACATAAGGTTCAAGATCTATATTAATCAAATTTTCAATGTATCACATCAAAAGAAATAAAAATAATAAACCCCAATGATTTTTCCACAACCCATGTCCAAATTATTTGCAAGCTTGCGTAAACCCTGGGCGCGCGTTGGAGCTCATAAAAAAATTACGACATACATAAAGTCCCGAAGTCCACCCCACATTTGTAGTTACTCACTACTTGTAGATAATGCCTTAGCAAAATATAGTAGTTCCGTGCAGGTGTCCTCACAAGATCCACAGCGAACACAGCTATCAATGCAGCCAGTACTCGGTAGCAGCAACAGACATCCATTGGAAACCCGAACTCGTTGATCGTCACAAGCAATTCTCTCCAAGTCTTGCACGATGCTAGGCTAACCTCTAGGATGTCGAATGTCTCCACAATGCGACGGCAGCTTCAGTCTCCACTAGGTCTTTCTTAACGAAATAATAAACACTCTCTTATAGAAATAAAATCAGGATTTCCCTTCAAAAAACTCTGTAGGTATGGTTTTGTTTTCTCTTTATCGTTTCCTTTGGTCGTTTTTCCTTCACCAACCCCACTAACGTCTCTCCTCTCCCTTCTTTCAACCTTTCCCTCTCTTTTCTTTCCCAGCAACCAGTCCACTCTCCCATTGGCCACAAGTTACCTCATTGGTCAAAACTTTAACGAGATACGTGGGAAACTTAAAAGTAAACCAACCTATTCACTTGTAAAAAATTTTTAAACATTGCTTCAAAAGAAATGCATTAATGACATTACAAATCAGGAGCTATTCGATCACCTTTTAAATCTAATACCAATGAATTATAACAAATAAACTCTATACTTGGTTTTAGCAAGGTATTACACTCTCCCCCCACCAAAATAGGCATGTCCTCATGACTTGTAAACATAAGTGAAATGTAATGACAAGTAAATGTGTCAACTCTTAACTACAACCTACAGCTGAGACAAAACTTGTTAGATAATTGAAAATGAGATACATTTGTGTTTCCCTTATCCAATCCACTTGTACAATGTGGAACAATATCTGACAACTGGGGCTATACTTGGAACTCCAGGTTTATCATAGGTAAGTAATACAGGTGCTTTCTTTACTCTCTGAGATCTTCTTATCCCTGGTCCTTCCATTTCCTCCGAAGTTTCCACTTCTCCCTGAACTTCTCGTTCCTCTTCTGTAATCTCTTCAACTGAGTTAGATGCCTCATTATCATCTACTTCAACTCCAGTTGCGACCTCAGCTTCTTGACTGGACTCTTTTACTTCCAGAACTTGGTCTACTCTTTCAGGTTCCCCTGTAATTTGATTCCAAACTATGTCTAAGTCCAAGCTAAATGGTTCCGACATCTCTTCCACTTCTCGGCTTATACAGTTTGTATTTGGCACTTCATACCATACTCCGATGTCCTCATCTTCTGAGTCAAAATCCTTCTCATCTTCTGGATTCTCAACCTCTTCAACTTTCTCATCATTCCGAGGAGTACAGTTTCCAGGCAACTTTTCATTTCCCTTTCTCTTCCTCCTTCTTTGCAGGGTCCTTCTACCAGGTGTTGGTTCTATCTTAACCACAGGTTCTATGCGCACTTTCTGCCCCAGTGGTAGCAGGTGATTTCGATGAAGAATCTTAATGGGTCCATCTCCAATTTCAGGCTTCAAACGAAACACAGGTAAGTTTGACATCTGACTTTCCACCACATATGGCGTAGAGGCCCAGCGACCTGCCAGCTTATGTTTTCCTTGCAGTCCTAGATTCCGTGCTCTCAGCAAGTTTGTAAGTAGCTTGTAACTGTTTCTTCATATCAGATACATACTTGAGGTAAGTTCTCTCTGAAGAGCTATCACTCGAGACTCCAAAACAAATATCAACAGGCAATCTAGCTTCACGTCCAAACATTTTTAAAAATGGCGAATAGCCAGTCGCTTCATTCCGACTACAGTTATACGAGTGCACTAGATGCCCAACAAACTGACTCCATTTGTTATTTCGTGTAGGATCAAGAGTTCCAAGCATGTTCAACAAGGTTCGGTTGAATCTCTCGGGTTGCGGATCTCCCTGAGGATGATATAGTGTTGTCCTTGACTTCTCCACTCCAAGCATATTCAGTAGCTCATGGATGAGTCGACTTTCAAAATCTCTACCTTGATCACTATGCATCCTCTTGGGCAGACCATAATGGATGAAGTACCTCTCCCACAATACCTTGGCGACCGTGGATGCTTTCTGATCCTTCGTAGGAAAAGCTTGAGCGTATCTTGTGTAATGACAAGAACATTCGCTGTGTTACTGGAGTCAGGCTTAATGGACAGGAAATCCATACACACAAGGTCCATAGGTCCATCACTTTGCATATGACCAAGCGGAGCAACTATCTTTGGAAGTGTTTTCCTCTGTACACAGCGAGCACAGGACTTACAGTACTCTTCTACTTCCATCTTCATGCATGGCCAGTAGAACCGGTCTCTGACAAGTCCATATGTCTTGTAAAATCCTAAATGACCTGAGTCATCATGCAGCGACGTGAGAACCATAGTTCTGAACTTCTCTGGAAGAAGTAACTGAGCACGACGAGTCTTGTTTGGCGGATGTGTGATCCTGTACATAACTCCATCTTCCATCTTTAGCTTCTCCCACTCTCTCAGGAGCAAAGAGATGAGTGGATGTTTTGTCTTGGTAACCCTGGTGATATCATGTTTATTAAGAGCAACCCACATCTCTCCTAAGCAAGGATCTTCTTGTTGCGATGCAGAAAGTTCCATAGTGCTCAATCTGGGCATGTTAGACGTCAGCATGCTCAGGTTACAGTATGCTTGAGGCACAGCATGCATAGAGGCTCCCAACTGATCAATCACTCTACTATGAGATGATCCAGGAGTTATTCTAACAACATTAGACATCTGGCACATGGCTCTAACACCGGATGCAGGAATGTCTCTCCAATCTTGTTCCACTGCATATTGCTGATGAGGGCGGCGAGATAAAGCATCGGCATCTATGTTCTGCCTGCCTGGCCTGTACTTGAGACTAAAGTCATAGGTAGACAACGCAGCCAGCCAACGATGACCAGTGGCATCCAGTTTTGCGGACGTGAGGACATATGTCAATGGGTTGTTGTCTGTTCTAACCTCGAACTTGACCCCATACAGGTAATCATGTAGTTTATCAACCACGGCCCACTTCAACGTAAGAAACTCTAACTTGTGAGCTGGGTAGTTGCGTTCAGAAGCGGTCAGGCTTCGACTCACAAATGCCACAGGACGCAGACCCTCACCTTGATCTTGGTACAGTACTCCACCTAACCCTTCGCGCCTAGCATCTACATGTAGAACGTATGGCAACTGAGGATCAGCAAAAGCCAACACAGGAGCTTTTGTGAGGCTTTCCTTCAATGTCTCGAATGCCAATTCACACTTCTCATTCCACCTTGATCCAAATGGTTCTGAGTTGTTGAGGTAGGCTTTCACCTCTTCCTTGGACTTTCTCCCTTTCTTGCCTGCGGGAAGATATCCACATAAGAGCTGATTCAGGGGGTAACTCACTTTAGAGTAGTCTTTCACAAATCTCCTGTAATATCCACAGAATCCTAGGAAAGAACGCAGAGCAGTCACAGTTTCAGGCCTTGGCCACGTGGTGACAGCTTAAATTTTTGATGGGTCTGTGGCCACTCCATTCTGGGATATGATATGTCCAACATAGTTGGCAGATGTGCTGCAAAACTGACACTTGTCAAGGGACAGTTTTAGGCCTTCACTTTTCAAGCGGTCCAACACCTTGAGCAACCTCTACTCGTGTTCTTCCAGCGTCCTTCCAAACACGATTAAGTCGTCAAGGTAAACAAGAACTTCGAGTAGATTCATGTCTCCAACTGTCTGTTCCATGACACGTTGAAATGTTGCAGGTGCTCCGGACACACCCTGTGGCATCCTCTCAAATTGGTAAAATCCAACTGGACAGATAAATGCAGTCTTCTCTTTATCTGTGTCACCCATTGGGATTTGATAGTATCCGCTTCGGAGATCTAACACACTGAACCATTTGCTCCCACTCAAACATGTCAGAGCATCCTCCACATGTGGGACTGTGTACTGGTCGGGAACAGTGCGCTTGTTGAGGGTCCTGTAATCAACACACATGCGTATGCTGCCATTCTTTTTCCTCACCACCACAATAGGAGATGCATAGGGGCTTCTCGACTCAGATATGATCCCAGAACTTTTCAAGTTATTTAGATGCTTCCTTACATCTTCAACATCAGCTGGAGCCAAGCGGTGAGATCTCTCCCTAAACGGTTTGTCTTCAGTAACTCTGATGGTGTGATGAGTACTCTTTGAACAACCCACATCAAACTCATGTGTTGAGAACACTTCTTTCCGTTCCATCATCTTTTCACATAACCTCTTCTTCCATCCCTCAGGCACTGGAGAATCTCCAAAGTTGAATGAAGAAGACGTCAACTTCTCAGATGAATCCTGCTCTCTTTTCAATGGAAACCCAGGAGCAATATCTACAGGAAACAGATGAGCAATAGGCATACCTCGTTTCAGAGTGATCTCCTTTGTCGAGACATTCCTGACAGTAAGGGTGATTCTTCTAGACGACACAACTGCAACCGTCTGGATTTCAGGCCTCACTAGTAGTTCTTCAGGGAACCGGGGTTCTTCAGGCCTCTCTACCAGAAGGGTTTGAGTAGAAGGTATCCCAGGAAACTTTGGAATTCCAGTAACTCTCACCTGCCCACCAGGTGGCAGGGTGACAGGTTTTGTCTGTGCGAACCAGACCGTTCCTCTCTTCTCATCATCATCAGTTGAGCTTTCTCTCATATGCCTCCTTGATAGCAGGATGAACTTGTAGTGTGCTAAGGAAACCTTCACCTTCCTTTTCTCTGCAAGCAGTCATAAGTCTCTTCACTACAGACGTATTTGTGCCGACCAGAATAGACACGTCACCTTTCATGGCCGGATCTGGACATACCAACACAAGTGCTTCAATGGTCTCTGCTACGCCCACAACCGATCCCGAGAACTCAAGCTTGAGCGACAAATAGCCATCATATGGATACTGCTCAGAGCTAAGGCCCTATATCTCTAAGTTTCCTATAGGAATCAATGGCAAATGCGTCAGGTACTTGTCATAAAATGATCTGTATAGTAGAGTAATCTGAGAACCACTATCTAGTAAAGCTTTAGCATAGACACCTTCAATCTGTACAGAAACGACAGAACTTGGCCAACTAAACCTGTAGGTAGCATGTCTTCCATGTCTTCATACTTGTGGTACTTTGTGGAACGTATCTTCACCGGGACGTCAGGTGTAGGGACTGATCAGAGCCTGTACCTTCAGGCTCTGATCAGTCCCTACACCCAAACGAGGGCATTGCGTTCATCCACCTCTGGCCTGCTGGCTCCCCTTCCTCTGCGGAAGCATAGTTCCCGCTCAGCCCAGTCAAAACTGTTCGCTGCTCTGGCACCCCAATGGTGGAACAAGCTCCCTCACGACGCCAGGACAGCGGAGTCACTCACCACCTTCCGGAGACATTTGAAACCCCACCTCTTTAAGGAATACCTGGGATAGGATAAAGTAATCCTTCTACCCCCCAAAACAAAAAAAAAAAAAAAAACATATTGTAAAGTGGTTATCCCACTGGCTATAGGGTGAATGCACCAATTTGTAAGTCGCTCTGGATAAGAGCGTCTGCTAAATGACGTAAATGTAAATGTCAGGCCGCTCCTTTACTGGGTCCCTCTGTAGTTTCCCATAGACCGTTTTTGTTTGATCAGGCGTGTGTTGACTTTCCTCAAGTTCTCTTCACCTCCAGTTTCTCTTGAAATGGCCATCTTCTCCACATCTATAACAGAACACTCCGGGGTTTCTGTCGGCCTGTGTCTGTTCTTGTGATGGATTTACCCTTTTCTTTTTGCTTTTAAATGCAACATCTGACCTTTGTGTGTCAGAGTGAGCTGCTGTGACGTTAGCAGACATGAGACGTGTCATTTCAATTTTCAAACCTTTTAGCTCTTTTCTCAGGACTTCTATCTCAGTATTAGCTTCTTCACAAACTGTAGCAACAGGAGCAACAGCTGATGACTTCACAACACTCTTCGTTGTGTTCCTGTCTTGAATCATGTCCTCCTCCTCCCTTACTTCCTGCAGCAGCTCAGTAAAGGTTGGTGGATCACGCAGTTTATAGGTCATGCGAATACGAAGCGCAACCATGTCATGTGAGGATGCACCTCTCACTACTTGGCCAATGTGTGTGCGATTCATCTCTGACAGCTCAATGCCTCCTTTTCGATATACAGTGTGCAGCAATTTGTCAAGTCTCAACAGGTAATCTGAAAGCTTCTCTCCTTCACTCTGGAATGTGTTTCTGAACCTTACCATGAGATCAGGTGCACTTTCGGTGGTACCGAATGCGGTTTCTAGAGCCTTCACGTATTCGATCGCTGTAGCATGGGGGTTTCCGGTCCTAAAGAACCCCACAATGTCAGCAGCAGGCCCTTTAAGACTTTCTATTATTCTCTGTTTTTTCACATTGTCGGTGCACTGCCATTCCTCTAGAAAATGGGGGGTTTGCTCAGCCCATGCGTCATACTCTTCCTCTCCACTAGGAGTGGGCTTCGCACCTGAGAACATACGTAGCTTACGGTAACTCTGAGTCTCAGATGGCACATTGTTGCATTTTTCTACCAGTGAACTTATGGCAGTAACCAGTTCAGCGTTGAGGTCAGCACCAGAGGGACTTACCAGGCCTTTAACATCAGCCACAGTCTTCCCTTCATATCTTAGAAAGGATAATAGCTTTGCCTGGAAGTCTTCACCCTCTCTCTCAACTGGAGATGTGACTTGTGAAACTACATGTACAGGCCAGGGTCCCAACTCTCCAGGTATCCCAACAACACTTGGCACAGCTATTTCGTTAAGGTTGTTTGATATCTCTACCAAAACATACTGCGTTTTACCAGCTGAATAAGAACAACGACCACGCAGTCTAATTTTACCAAAAGCCTTAACATAAGTCAGCGTTTCCAGCAGAACCTCATCAGACACATCATCTGTAACACTGCTAAGGACAACTGCACGATTAGTAGCTAGCTGTTTCTCTCTACACCAGGTAACAATCTCTTCAACATGCATGTTGTAGGTTTATGCCTATACAGCAATGTCAGAAGAAAATCCACAATTTCAATTCAAAATTGTCAAATGGGGAGTCAAAAATATCCCATCAACAATAACCAAGATCCCGGACGAGCCCCCAAAAATGTAACCCTCTCACCAGGCTCGAATTTGACTCTCACAATATTACCTAATTTAGAATATCTGAACAGCATGGGATATTAGGTGAGAAGGACATCTCCAATAAGAATCCCTATTGTAAACTTGCTAGGGTGAATGACAAATAGGGTATTAACTTCAGATAGAATGATTATAGACTTGGTTATTATTATAATGATATGCTTTCCCATGCATTAAATGAAACTGAAACAGTAAATGACTCCACCAATACAACATACATAAGGTTCAAGATCTATATTAATCAATTTTTCAATGTATCACATCAAAAGAAATTAAAATAATAAACCCCAATGATTTTTCCACAACCCATGTCCAAATTATTTGCAAGCTTGCGTAAACCCTGGGTGCGCGTTGGAGTTCATAAAAAAATTACGACATACATAAAGTCCCGAAGTCCACCCCACATTTGTAGTTACTCACTACTTGTAGATAATGCCTTAGCAAAATATAGTAGTTCCGTGCAGGTGTCCTCACAAGATCCACAGCGAACACAGCTATCAATGCAGCCAGTACTCGGTAGCAGCAACAGACATCCATTGGAAACCCGAACTCGTTGATCGTCACAAGCAATTCTCTCCAAGTCTTGCACGATGCTAGGCTAACCTCTAGGATGTCGAATGTCTCCACAATGCGACGGCAGCTTCAGTCTCCACTAGGTCTTTCTTAACGAAATAATAAACACTCTTATAGAAATAAAATCAGGATTTCCCTTCAAAAAACTCTGTAGGTATGGTTTTGTTTTCTCTTTATCGTTTCCTTTGGTCGTTTTTCCTTCACCAACCCCACTAACGTCTCTCCTCTCCCTTCTTTCAACCTTTCCCTTTCTTTTCTTTCCCAGCAACCAGTCCACTCTCCCATTGGCCACAACTTAACAAGTTACCTCATTGGTCAAAACTTTAACGAGATACATGGGAAACTTCAACTTAAAAGTAAACCAACCTATTCACTTGTACATTTTTTAAAAACATTGCTTCAAAAGAAATGCATTAATGACATTACAAATCAGGAGCTATTCGATCACCTTTTAAATCTAATACCAATGAATTATAACAAATAAACTCTATACTTGGTTTTAGCAAGGTATTACACAAAGCATGTAGAGGTCTGTAATTTTTATCATAGGTACACTTCAACTGTGAGAGACGGAATCTAAAACAAAAATCCAGAAAATCACATTGTATAATTTTTAAGTAATTAATTTGCATTTTATTGCATGACATAAGTATTTGATACATCAGAAAAGCAGAACTTAATATTTGGTACAGAAACCTTTGTTTGCAATTATAGAGATCATAAGATTCCTGTAGGTCTTGACTAGGTTTGCACACACTGCAGCAGGGATTTTGGCCCACTCCTCCATACAGACCTACTCCAGATCCTTCAGGTTTCGGGGCTGTCGCTGGGCAATACAGACTTTCAGCTCCCTCCAAAGATTTTCTATTGGGTTCAGGTCTGGAGACTGGCTAGGCCACTCCAGGACCTTGAGATGCTTCTTACGGAGCCACTCCTTAGTTGCCCTGGCTGTGTGTTTCGGGTCGTTGTCATGCTGGAAGACCCAGCCACGACCCATCTTCAATGCTCTTACTGAGGGAAGGTTGTTGTTGGCCAAGATCTCACGATACATGGTCCCATCCATCCTCCCCTCAATACGGTGCAGTCGTCCTGTCCCCTTTGCAGAAAAGCATCCCCAAAGAATGATGTTTCCACCTCCATGCTTCACGGTTGGGATGGTGTTCTTGGGGTTGTACTCATCCTTCTTCTTCTTCCAAACACGGCGAGTGGAGTTTAGACCAAAAAGCTATATTTTTGTCTCATCAGACCACATGACCTTCTCCCATTCCTCCTCTGGATCATCCAGATGGTCATTGGCAAACTTCAGACGGGCCTGGACATGCGCTGGCTTGAGCAGGGGGACCTTGCGTGCGCTGCAGGATTTTAATCCATGACGGCGTAGTGTGTTACTAATGGTTTTCTTTGAGACTGTGGTCCCAGCTCTCTTCAGGTCATTGACCAGGTCCTGCTGTGTAGTTCTGGGCTGATCCCTCACCTTCCTCATGATCATTGATGCCCCACGAGGTGAGATCTTGCATGGAGCCCCAGACCGAGGGTGATTGACCGTCATCTTGAACTTCTTGCATTTTCTAATAATTGCGCCAACAGTTGTTGCCTTCTCACCAAGCTGCTTGCCTATTGTCCTGTAGCCCATCCCAGCCTTGTGCAGGTCTACAATTTTATCCCTGATGTCCTTACACAGCTCTCTGGTCTTGGCCATTGTGGAGAGGTTGGAGTCTGTTTGATTGAGTGTGTGGACAGGTGTCTTTTATACAGGTAACGAGTTCAAACAGGTGCAGTTAATACAGGTAATGAGTGGAGAACAGGAGGGCTTCTTAAAGAAAAACTAACAGGTCTGTGAGAGCCAGAATTCTTACTGCTTGGTAGGTGATCAAATACTTATGTCATGCAATAAAATGCAAATTAATTACTTAAAAATCATACAATGTGATTTTCTGGATTTTTGTTTTAGATTCCGTCTCTCACAGTTGAAGTGTACCTATGATAAAAATTACAGATCTCTACATGCTTTGTAAGTAGGAAAACCTGCAAAATCGGCAGTGTATCAAATACTTGTTCTCCCCACTTTAAGTATTCAATACTTTGTAGAAGCCCTTTTGGTAGTGATTACAGCTGTGAGTCTTTCTGGGTAAGTCTCTAAGAGCTTTCCACAACTGGATTGTGCAAAATTTGCCCATTATTATTTTCAAAATTCTTCAAGCTCTGTCAAATTGGTTGTTGATCATTGCTAGACAACCATTTGTCGGTAGGTAACAACACATCTGCCACACTGATCCTCAACACGGGGGCCCCTCAGGGGTGTGTGCTCAGTCCCCTCCTGTACTCTCTGTTCACCCATGACTGCATGGCCAGGCACGACTCCAACACCATCATTAAGTTTGCCGACGACACAACAGTGGTAGGCCTGATCACCGACAACGATGAGACAGCCTATAGGGAGGAGGTCTTAGACCTGGCCGTGTGGTGCCAGGACAACAACCTCTCCCTCAACGTGACCAAGACAAAGGAGATGATTGTGGACTACAGGGAAAAAAAGAGGACTGAGCACGCCCCCATTCTCATCGACGGGGCTGTAGTGGAACAGGTTGAGAGCTTCAAGTTCCTTGGTGTCCACATCACCAACAAACTATCATGGTCCAAACACACCAAGACAGTCGTGAAGAGGGCACGACAAAGCCTATTCCCCCTCAGGAGACTGAAAAGATTTGGCATGGGTCCTCAGATCCTCAAAAAATTCTACAGCTGCACCATTGAGAGCATCCTGACTGGTTGCATCACCGCCTGGTATGGCAACTGCTTGGCCTCCGACCGCAAGGCACTACAGAGGGTAGTGCGTACGGCCCAGTACATCACTGGGGCCAAGCTTCTTGCCATCCAGGACCTCTATACAAGGCGGTGTCAGAGGAAGGCCCTCAAAATTGTCAAAGACTCCAGCCACCCTAGTCATAGACTGTTCTCCCTGCTACCGCACGGCAAGCGGTACCGGAGTGCCAAGTCTAGGTCCAAAAGACTTCTCAACAGCTTCTACCCCCCAAGCCATAAGACTCCTGAACAGCTAATCATGGCTACCCGGACTATTTGCACTGCCCCCCCCACCCCATCCTTTTTACGCTGCTGCTACTCTGTTAATTATTTATGCATAGTCACTTTAACTCTACCCACATGTACATATTACTTCAACTATCTCAACTAGCCGGTGACCCCGCACATTGACTCTGCACCGGTACCCCCCTGTATATATAGCCTTCCTACTGTTATTTTATTTTACTTCTGCTCTTTTTTTCTCAACACTTTTTTTGTTGTTTTATTTTTACTTTTTTTGTTAAAAATAAATGCACTGTTGGTTAAGGGCTGTAAGTAAGCATTTCACTGTAATGTCTGCACCTGTTGTATTCGGCGCATGTGACCAATAAAATTTGATTTGATTTGATTTTCAGGTCTTGCCATAGATTGTCAAGTTGATTAAGTCAAAACTGTAACTCGGCCACTCAGGAACATTCACTGTCTTGGTAAACTATTCCAGTGTAGATTTGGCCTTCTGTTTTAGGTTATTGTCCTGCTGAAAGATTAATTATTCTCCCAGTGTCTGGTGGAAAGCAGACTGAACCAGGTTTTCCTCTAGGATTTTGTCTGTGCTTAGCTCAATTCCGTTTCTTTTTTATCCTGAAAAACTTCCCAGTCCTTAACTATTACAAGCATACCCATAACATGATGCAGCCACCACTATGCTTGAAACTATGGAGAGTGGTACTCAGTAATGTGTTGTATTGGATTTGCCCCAAACCTAACACTTTGTATTCAGGACAAAAAGCCACATTTTTTGCAGTATTACTTTAGTGCCTTGTTGCAAACCGGGTGCATGTTTTGGAATATTTTTTTTCTTTCTGTACAGCATTCCTTCTTTTCACTCTGTCAATTAGGTTAGTATTGTGGAGTAACTACAATGTTGTTGATCCATCCTCAGTTTTCTCCTGTCACAGCCATTAAACTCTGTAACTGTTTTTTAAACTCACCATTGGCCTCATGGTGAAATCCCTGAGCGGTTTCCTTCCTCTCCGGCAACTGAGTTAGGAAGGACGCCTGTATCCTTGTAGTGACTGGGTGTATTGATGCACCATCTAAAGTGTAATTAATAACTTCACCATACTCAAAGGGATGTTCCGTGTCTGCTTTTTTTTTTTTTTTAGCCATCTACCAATAGGTGCACTTTGTGAAGCATTGGAAAACCTCCCTGGTCTTTGTGGTTGAATATACAGTGGGGAGAACAAGTATTTGATACACTGCCGATTTTGCAGGTTTTCCTACTTACAAAGCATGTAGAGGTCTGTAATTTTTATCATAGGTACACTTCAACTGTGAGAGACGGAATCTAAAACAAAAATCCAGAAAATCACATTGTATGATTTTTAAGTAATTAATTTGCATTTTATTTCATGACATAAGTATTTGATCACCTACCAACCAGTAAGAATTCCGGCTCTCACAGACCTGTTCGTTTTTCTTTAAGAAGCCCTTCTGCTCTGGGGGAGTTAGTCTTCTGCCACGGCTTCTAAACAACCCTGTGCGTACTTGTGTGTAAACTGTAAATTGTGTTTTTCTCCCTCCCTCTCTTTTTCCTCCTTTAGAACGCAGAGGCATGGAACAACCTCTCCACGGCCTACATCCGCCTGAGACAGAAGTGAGTACTGTATAGTCGCAACCCCTGGGCCATTAACCTGTCAATGATTGAACAGAGTTAGGACTCTGGAAGATGTAGAATTCAGTCATACGTACCATTTATGGTATCCATCAATGAGTGACAGGCTCAATGTTCGAATGTCTCCTGATTTTTTAAATTTAGGGTCCCTCAGTCTTAATCGAGAGCCTCCTCTCCCCAGCTCATACAAAATTGACTGGACTGGAGGTTCGCGTTAGGGTTATGGCAATTATATTACCTGGTTTTGGTGGCTCAGCGGGGCCGTAGTCTGCGCTCCAGCAGGTATGTCTCACTGGTCATCCCCAAAGCCAACACCTCCTTTGGCCGCCATTCCTTCCAGTTCTCTGCTGCCAATGACTGGAACGAATTGCAAAAATCTCTGAAGCTGGAAACACTTATCTCCCTCACTAACTTTAAGCATCAGTTGTCAGAGCACCTTACCGATCACTGCACCTGTACACAGCCCATCTGAAATTAGCCCACCCAACTACCTCATCCCTATATTGTTATTTATTTTGCTCTTTTGCACCCCAGTATCTCTATTTGCACATAATCTCTTGCACATCTAGCATTCCAGTGTTAATGCTAATTGTAATTATTTTGCACTATAGCCTATTTATTGCCTTACCTCCATAACTTGCTACATTTGCACACACTGTATATATATTTTCTGTTGTATTTTTTGACTTTATGTTTTTTTACCCCATATGTAACTCTGTGTTGTTTTTATCGCACTGCTTTGCTTTATCTTGGCCAGGTCGCAGTTGTAAATGAGAACTTGTTCTCAACTGGCTTACCTGGTTAAATAAAGGTGAAATAAAAAAATAAAAAATTGAGAAGACCTATGTATCTCACTCATACTCACTCACTTGGTCACTCACCCGCCCATCCATCCATCCACCCACCCCCCTTGTGCCGGCTGTCACATAGGGCCACAACAAAGACAGAGGAATCAAACATTGATTTGATCAGCCCTGATATCCCTGAGTTTCCCCTGCCGCTACCCCTAGTGATCAAGGACCTGTCACTCTCACAAAGAGACAGAGATAGAGAGCGAGAGAGAGGGAATCACACTGCCAGCCAGCAGGCCTCCATTCAGCCTGACATTATTGATTTTTGGCTGGAGAGGGGTATCAAAGAGTGGGGGTTGAGACGAGATGTTGTCTGTGGAAGGACATTACAACACTTATCAAACAGAACATCGCCAGCCTGCATAACCCCACAGATAGCACTGATTTACACACCAATGAAACAGATTGATGTTACAAGGCTTTTTTTCACAAACTCTTCTGGTCATGAGTTTGGTCTCATAACTGACTTCAATGCTTTTCAATTACTTCCGAAACTCACTGGGCAGTAGTAATGGGAAAGATAACATCGCAGCTCCCTCCTGATTTTACCACAGGACCTAGGTACACCCCTGCTGACCCTGACGCGAGCATCAGACAGATTTGTTAGGCTTAAGTCAATTAGAACATTCTCACCACAGCAAGATGGGCAGGTTCTCTTATTTCCCCTGAAAACCACAAGCTCTTCCTGGCAGAACTCTCTGTTTGGGAAGCAGGAAGCTCCACTGTTTCTTTATTGGGAAACTTTCTCCCTCAGCCCCTGTTCAAATCAGGTCTGTGCTTTCAGGCCTGAAATTAAAAAGTGTGGAGACTTCTACCTGGTTAGCGCCTCGGCTAATTCAGCCGAAGCCTCTCTGTTGAAGAGTCTGTGGTGAGTGCAGGTGAATCAGAGGGAGAGAATCAGGGTGGTTGTGACGGCCCAGCGCTAACTATGTAGCCTGCGTCTCAATGAGGTGTCAGACACAGAGGGCAGGCAGCCATGTCAGTCATGCTTGGCTATGCTCCACCTCTGGACAGCTGCTGAGGTACAGAGATACTGGCACCTCACCTGAAATAGTGACTAATTACTGAACTGTAGAAATGACGGGTAGGACCGAATCCAAACTTAAAGGGATAGTGCGAGATTTTGATAATTAAATTGAAGGTAGTTTCGTGAGCCAGTGCTAACTAGCGTACCGGTAGACTTCCAATCATTGCGCTAACGCTAGTTAGCATTGGCTGATTAAACTACTTTAACTTCCTTCAAACTGCACGTAGACATAAATATGGTATCCGTGAGCTCATCTGACTCTGGGTAATTAGAGAAAGGGCTTGTTTGCCAGAATCTCGCACTATCCTGTTAAGTAACGCAAATTGGCACAGATCTCCCATTGACAGTAATGAATGATTTACTCAAGTCTCTGTGCATCTCAACTTAGTATTCATTCCATAAGACTTTGTAAGCTGCCCCTTAAAAAAGAATGCGCATCAGCCATGTAAAAACACTTTACATGACACCACTAATTCCAGGGCCTGTCTGTCCCAATGTCTGTCAGGACTAAGGCGTTCCGCATTCTGCAGGAGGCTCTGAAGTGTAACTAAGAACACTGGCAGATCTGGGAGAACTTCATCGCCGTCTGCACCGACGTGGGAGAGTTTGCAGAGGCCTTCAAGGCCTACCACCGCCTCATGGACCTGAGGGACAAATTCAAGGATGTACAGGTAACGATAGTGCCCACAGGCACAGATCTAGGATCAGTTTACCTTATCCTGAAATCACAACCTAAACCATTTAGGGGGAAATGCTAAACGGATCTTAGAGTAGTGTCAAGGGGCAACTTCATCCTACTTGGTTTAGGAGTCTATGAGGGGTACGTGTAAAGCAACCTAGGATTTGAACACGCCAGGCCCCATTTGCCACCAGGAGCGTGCCTATAATGGCACAGTAATATCCTATGCGTCAAGGAGTTGTGGCTGAACGAGGACATGGTTAATATAAATCTAGCTGTTTTTTCTATGCATCGGCAAGACAGACCGGCAACATCTCGTAAACTCAAGGGCGGGGGTGTATGTCTCTTTGGTAACAGCAGCTGGTGCGCGATTTCTAATATTAAGGTAAGTGTCGAGGTTCTGCTCACCTGAGTTAGAATACCTCATGATAAGCTGTAGACCATACTATTTACCAATAAAGTTTTCATCTATTTTTCGTAGCTGTCTATTTACCACCACAAACCGATGCTGGCACTAAGACCGCACTCAACGAGCTCTATAGGGCCATAAGCCAACAAGAAAATATTCATCCAGAGGCAGCGCTCCTTGTGGCTGGTGATTTTAATGCAGGAAAACTTAAATCTGTTTTACCTCATTTCTACCAGCATGTCACCTGTGCAACTAGACGGGTCACCTTTACAGATCACCTTTACTGCACACACAGAGACGCATACAAAGCTCTCCCTCATCCTCCATTTGGCAAATCTGACCATAATGCTATCCTTCTGATTCCTGCTTACGAGCAAAAACTCAAACAGGAAGTACCAGTGACACACTCAATTCGGAAGTGGTCCGATGAAGCGGATGCTAAGCTACAGGACTGTTTTGCTAGAGCAGACTGGAATATGTTCTGGGATTCATCCAATGGCGTTGAGGAGTTTGCCACATCAGTCACCGGCTTCACTAATAAATGCATCGACGACGTCGCCCCCACAGTGACCGTACATACGTATCCCAACCAGAAGCCATGGATTACAGGCAACATCTGCACTGAGGTAAAGGCTAGATCTGCCTCTTTCAAGGAGCGGGACACTAACTTGGACGCTTATAAGAAATCCCGCTATGCCAGTTGTCAAACTCATTCCACGGAGGGCCAAGTGTCTGCGTGTTTTTTCTCCTCTCTTGTACTTGATTGATGAATTAAGGTCTTAATTTAAAAGAAAAAAGAAAAACCTGCAGACACTAGGCCCTCCATAGAATGAGTTTGACACCCCTGTGCTACGCTCCCCCCGACAAACCATCAAACAGGCAAAGCGTCAATACAGGACTAAGATCGAATCCTACTACACCGGCTCTGACGCTAGTCATATGTGGCAGGGCTTGCAAGGTATCACAGATTACAAAGGGAAACCCAGCCACGAGCTGCCCAGTGACACGCACGAGCTGCCCAGTGACACGAGCAAACCAGACGAGCTAAATACCTTCTATGCCTGCTTCGAGGCAAGCGACACTGAACCATGCATGAGCGCACCAACTGTTCCAGACCCGTGTGATCACGCTCTCTCTAGCCGATGTTAGTAAGACCTTTAAACAGGTTAACATTCACAAGACCGCAGGGCCAGATGGATTACCAGGACGCGTACCCAGAGCATGCGCTGACCAGCTGGCAAGTGTCTTCACTGACATTTTCAACTTCTCCCTGACCCAATCTGTAATACCTACATGTTTCAAGCAGACCACATAGTCCCTGTGCCCAAGAATGCCAAGATAACCTGTCTAAATGACTATCGCCCCGTAGCACTCACATCTGTAGCCATGAAATGCTTTGAAAGGCACACTCTTGTTACCTGTATAAAAGACACCTGTCCACAGAAGCAATCAATCAATCATATTCCAAACTCTCCACCATGGCCAAGACCAAAGAGCTCTCCAAGGATGTCAGGGACGAGATTGTAGACCTACACAAGGCTGCTCAAGAAAGCACATATACAGGCCCGTCTGAAGTTTGCCAATGAACATCTGAATGATTTAGAGGAGAACTGGGTGAAAGTGTTGTGGTCAGATGAGACCAAAATCGAGCTCTTTGCCATCAACTCAACTCGCCGTTTTTGGAGGAGGAGGAATGCTGCCTATGACCCCAAGAACACCATCCCCACCGTCAAACATGGAGGTGGAAACATTAAGCTTTGGGTGTGTTTTTCTGCTAAGGGGACAGGACAACTTCACCGCATCAAAGGGACAATGGACGGGGCCATGTACCGTCAAATCTTGGGTGAGAACCTCCTTCCCTCAGCCAGGGCATTGAAAATGGGTCGTGGATGGGTATTCCAGCATGACAATGACCCAAAACACACGGCCAAGGCAACAAAGGAGTGGCTCAAGAAGAAGCACATTAAGGTCCTGGAGGGGCCTAGTCAGTCTCCAGACCTTAATCCCATAGAAAATCTGTGGAGGGAGCTGAAGGTTCGAGTTGCCAAACGTCAGCCTCGAAACCTTAATGACTTGGAGAAGATCTGCAAAGAGGAGTGGGACAAAATCCCTCCTGAGATGTGTGCAAACCTGGTGGCCAACTACAAGAAACGTCTGACCTCTGTGATTGCCAACAAGGGTTTTGCCACCAAGTACTAAGTCATGTTTTGCAGAGGGGTCAAATACTTATTTCCCTCATTAAAATGCAAATCCATTTATAACATTTTTGACATGCGTTTTTCTGGATTTTGTTGTTGTTATTCTGTCTCTCACTGTTCAAATAAACCTACCATTAAAATTATAGACTGATCATGACTTTGTCAGTGGGCAAACGTACAAAATCAGCAGGGGATCAAATACTTTTTTCCCTCACTGTAGCTCATCAAATGGCTACCCGGTCTACCCGCATTGACCCTTTTTTCACTAACTCTCTTGCACTGACTATGCACACACACTGTACTCTACCCACACACTCACACATACTTACACTGACGCCCCAATACACACACACACACACACTACATACGCCAACACACACATAACATGCACACACATGCATACTGATGCCACACACACACTCTCTCACACACTCACACACACACGCACACACATTATTTATTGTTTTATTTTGTATCTTATCTTTAACTGTGCGTTGTTGGAAAAGGACCCGTAAGTAAGCATTTCACTGTTAGTCTACACCTGTTGTCTACGAAGCATGTGACATTTGATTTCACCATACGCCTCTCATCTGCTCGTTCCACCACACTGCCCCTCTAATAACGCGTGTCTGTGTTTTAACAGCAGCCACATCTTCCGTAAGGAGCCAGAGGAGCGAGGGAGAAGTCTCAGCCGTGTCATTTGGGATTCAGCCTCCATATGTTCCAGGGCACAGAAGGTTGCACTCCACCTCCTCTCTCCCCCTCTTAGCTCCATCACAGAGCCCAGGGCCTCCCAGAGAATGAACCCAGGGGAATACAAAATATGAGGGACGTTGTAATCTGTTTGAGTAGAGCCCTCTGCCACCGCCACCTGCTACCACCTCTTTAATACTGAAACCACTTGGGTCAGGGAACTCGTTTAAAGGATCATTCTGAGACCTGAACCTTCTAGACCTCCATGACAACACACCACTTGAACACCAGTCTCTCATTTTGCTGAGGCTCTTATCATCACGATATCTAATGGAATGTCAGGTGTCGATATTGCAATGGGATCCATAGGACCCTGCTCACATTCTCTGAAGATGTCCCTACAAAATATCCACGCCAATAGTTAAACCCTGCCTGCTAGGCTTATCAAGCACTTTCATTTGGTTTCATTTTCAAAATCTGCATGTAAAATCAGTGAATCATCACTCGCTAATTGGAAATCCACCAACGCATACTAAATAGAACATTTACCGGGCGACTTCGAATAAACAAGTCCAAACATCGCCACTGAGCAGAACGGCAATATAAGTCCTCTTCCCCGGACTACATACGGTCTGCCTTCAGAGCAATTAACTTTAAAGATGTTTCAGCCTGGATGTGAATGCTCTAAATAACAAACAGAGCTTTAGATGTCTGGAGGTTGGGGCTGGGTGCTCCTGTGTGCACAGTCATAATACCCAGCCCTGGCTTCGTCCTGCACCACCAATGTAGTGCCACTTAACATGGACAGCCCTTTTTGGAGCTGTTTCATTGCCTTTCCTAATTAGCTTGGCAAAGTAAGTAGGGGTTTGCTCAAAAAGTGTTATTTTTCTATCCTTTCCTCCACACTCTCCCTCTCTTTTACTCTTCTCTCGCTCAATGGATTAATTTATGCTTGGCAAGATGCTAGCGCCTCATCAATTAGGGTTGGAGATGTAAAAGCACACAAGTTGAAAAGGTCACAACCAGCCACCCGCTGTTGAGAAGGATATGTCCCAGTAATTGGGATCTGGATTCACATTCTTTTAACTGTTTTCCCACAGTCTTCATTCTGTTTATTTTTCCTTCTGCCCTTTACCCTCTGGTTGCGTAAGGAGGATGGGTCAGTTCCTAAGGCCCCAACTTATTTGGCATTTGAGCATCAAATTAAAATATGTTCCCATCCGGTTTATGAGTGCTTAATGTGGTTGTCAGATACTCCAGCCTCTCTCCACTCACACAATGTGCATAGTTTGGTGGGGCTATTTGGGTTGCTGACATTGTAAAGTCCCCACCTATCTATTCTACCCCCTCCCCGCCCATCCTCCTCCAAACCCCTCCTTAACTCAGCACTGTTTCATTTAAAAGCGCTCGTATTTGAAGAGAGTAGGCTATATTCGGCACCCTATTTTTAGGCATGCCTGACTCGCGTCTTTGAATTGTATTTTGAATTGTGTGAAGAGAGGCGACAGTTAACGTCATACCTCCTAACCCACTTCATTAAATCTATTCTTGGAAGTGCTTGTTTGTCACCAACGTCTTTTCCTTTCCCCTCCTTCACTCGTGCTGACCTCATATTTTGTGTTTATTTTCTTCCATTTTGTTTGCTTCCTGAGACTGTTTTTAGTGTATACAGTACTGTATGTCTGGGAGAGAGTATTTTACAACTGTACCCCCTATGGGCCATGATCAGGGCTCTACATTTTAATAAATTCATTGGTAGCACTCGTTCTCCCAACTTAAAAAAGTTAGGAGCACAACATAACATTTGGAGCTCCAGAAAATAGTATAACTTTTAAATTGATTGGGATATAGCTTATATTGGGCCTATATGAATTCTAGCTACATTTGAAGCACATGTTGTATCCTAAAAACTCATATGTAACCCTGTAAAGATGCTTTTTATTATAAAAGCTAAGATGATGATACCTGTCATTGAGATAAAAAGTAATTGGTGGAATATTAGGTTTCTACATTGTAAAAAAGCACTAATTATCTATTGAGATTCATTACATTGAAACATTACATTTGATCCCTAAAAAAGAAACAATATTCATTTTAAACCAAAGGTTTGTAAAATACTTTTGAACGTTCTGGAAGTTTGACGTTCTGAAACAATGGACTTTGACGTCAGTAGAGCAAACAGTCAAGCAACTGCAGCATATTTCTATACCAGAGTCCATAGAAATAATACCAGAATTAATATGGACCTACCTATCATTAATATAGGCATCTGAAATAAAAAATAAATGTATTGAGCATCCACATGCGATAGGCCTATGTGATCAATGGCTTGCGCTTCACATTTGCAACATTGATCATGCAATGCATGCATGCACAGTCGGGAGCTAAATTGGTGGCTATAACCTTGTTGCATAATAATCACAGTTGAAAAATGTAAACCAATTTACTGGAACATGACAGCCAGCCAAAGGTATGCTACATCTTTTTGAACTACTTATTGCTACTTATAGAGTTGTTGAAATGACCATAGTAGTAGTTGAAAGTTGGCTGTGGCGCTGAAAATGTGGAGACGAGGGCGCCAAGTCTATTACAAGCAGCGCCCATAAAACAGGAGAATGGCGCATTTCCATGTCCACCAGCTTTGCGCAGTTTCTGTAGTCAACATAACTGCATCTAGCTATTCATTACGGTAGCTAGCTAGATAAAATAGCGAGTGCTTTGTTAACTTTATTAGCAGGAGGCCTACATTTTGAGATGTGGAAAATTTGCGCACCATATCCCCGGTGCCCAGTGGTCCCATCGTGGTCTGCCAACTCCTCTCTCCCGCTCTCTCTGCCTTGTCCGTGCTGTCCCTCCAATAATGGCTTGAATAATTGGCTAGTCTGAGGAGTTTTCTAGGCAGAGACCATTTTCTGTAGGACACTCGGGAACAACGGTCTAATCATTACCACAATTATTATCTGGGTGATTTTTTAAATATATTCTTACCGGTGCTCCCAAAATAAAATGTCACGTTGCAGAGCAAAATATTTAGAAGCATATGCGCACTTTAGAGCCATGGCCATGATGCATTCCTCTTCTATGGAATGTAGAGGATAATCAACTCTAGAATGGCTTGAGTGACTTATGAGGACCTCTGTCACATGCCCTGTCTATTCTCCGTATCCACTGGGTCCTAGTGAGAAATGATGGGTTAAGTTAAACCAGTCCTCTTTGAACACACACACTCACGCATTCCTTTAAGACAGAGAAAATAATTTAAGTTTTTTCGTTTTTATTTCTTTCCCCTGTTCTAAATAAAGAAGTCTGATTCAAAATGGATCAAATCTCACTTTACTGTGCTCTCTTTACTCCACGTACATCAAACCTTGACTCCGTTTTTCCATCTCGCTCACTCCCCGTGGGAGGATATTACTTTTCCTCTTAATTTCAAGCTATAGCCGGATACAGAACGAATCTGTGAGAGTGATCCATTCAATTTCCCCCATTAAACTTGTCACTTTTTTTCTGCATTGACCAGGGGGAGAAACCATCAAAAAAGTCCCATTTAGGGATTTCATTTGTTACACATTTTCATCAACATCGACAGTTAGATCAAATGAATCCTGTCTGAGACCTTCCATTCTAAAATTACCTTCAGAAGCTGAGGTGTCCCAGTGGCAGTAGAGAGCTGTCAATCAACATTAACACTAATTTACTCAGCACCTCCCCTGATTTCCCTCCAACACACAGACTCCCACCAGCTACTGTGCCAGTATGATAACTGATAAGTCAGACCAGATCCTTCTCAGAGCCAGTAGGCAGAGGGAAACCCTGTTTATGGGTGTTAGCATGCCTTTCACCTCAGCTTTCTACTGTGATGTATTTATTGTACACTGCCTCTCACTGTGTTATCTCACATACACACTGCATTTTCTTTTAATCAAGTATGGAAAATATATTTGCCACACCATTATGGTATACAGAATTGAATTTGTTCCAACAACTGAGATCCTGCTCCTATATTGAAAGTTTACATTTTAAACACAGAGGTGGGGGAGAGGTACACTTACACTGTGAAAACTTGGAGCACCCTAAAGAGAATCTGAAGACAAGTCATTTGTTACATGTGAGTGTTGAGAAGGGGAATTTAAAAAAAATCAGAACTCCCGTGGAATGCCACTTTGGGGGGGAGATGTAGTGAAAGAGGGAGAAGGGAGAGACAATCCCGGATTCCTTAGAGAGACTGCTGTTTTAAGGGCTGAGACGGCAGCCAGATGGGAGGAATAGTCCTCGCCTTACCTACAGTCCTACAGTAGACCACACACACATTCTAGAACATCCCTTATATAAATGCTCTCATTTCACCCAGGTCTTGTTTATGGTCTTCTCTTACACATAGACGCTGATAAAAGGTTTCCTTCAAATGAATAAAGTATCTATCAAAACATTTTACTGGATTGTTTAGTACTGTATTCTACTTTGAATGGCCATTTGTAGTCTAAGAACATTGAATGACTACTAGGAGGCTAGGAACTCGGGTATGCCAGTATTCAGTGCAATAGCCATCTGGAAGGATTCGCCCCAGATACACTACATGACCAAAAGTATGCGGACACCTGCTCGTTGAACATCTAATTCCAAAATCATGGGCATTAATATGGAGTTGGTCCCCCCTTTACTGCTATAACAGCCTCCACTCTTCTGGGAAGGCTTTCCACTAGATGTTGGAACATTTGCTGCTACAAGCATTACTGAGGTTGGGCACTGATGTTGGGCATTTAGACCTGGCTCACAGTCGGAGTTCCAATTCATCCCAAAGCTGTTCGATGTGGTTGAGGTCAGGGCTCTGTGCAGGCCAGTCAAGTTCTTCCACACCGATCTCGATAAACCATTTCTGTATAGACCTCACCTTGTGCACAGGGGGCATTGTAGTGCTGAAACAGGAAAGGGCCTTCCTCAAACTGTTGCCACAAAGTTGGAACCACAGAATCGTCTAGTGTCGTTTTGTGCTGTAGCGTTAAGATTTCCCTGGAACTAAGGTGCCTAACACGAACCATGAAAAACAGCCCCAGACCATTATTCCTCCACCAAACTTTACAGTTTGCACTATGCATTGGGGCTGTTAACGTTCTCCTGGCATCCGCCAAACCCAGATTCATTTCCACTGCTCCAATGACGGCGAGCTTTACACCACTACAGCAGACGCTTGGCATTGCGCATGGTGATCTTAAGCTAGTGTGCGGCTGCTCGGCCATGGAAACCCATTTCATGAAACTCCAGAGGCAGTTTGGAACTCAACTGAGGACAGACGATTTTTACGCGCTACACGTTTCAGCACTCGCCGGTCCCATTCTTTGAGCTTGTGTGGCCTACCACTTTGCGGCTGAGCCGTTGTTGCCCCTAGACGTTTCCACTTCACAATAACAGCTTTTACAGTTGACTGGGGCAGCTCTAGCAGGGCAGAAATTTCACCAACTGACTTGTTGGAAAGGTGGCATCCTATGACTGTGCCACGTTGAAAGTCACTGAGCTCTTCAGTAAGGCCATTCTACTGCCAGTGTTTGTCTATGGAGATTGCATGGCTGTGTGCTCGATTTGATACACCTGTCAGCAACGGGTGTGGCTGAATAAGCCGAATCCACTAATTTGAAGGGGTGTCCACATACTTTTGTATATATAGTGTAGTGTGTGTATATATACAGTCGTGGTCAAAAGTTTTGAGAATGACACAAATATTAATTTTCACAAAGTCTGCTGCCTTTTATTATGGCAATTTGCATATACTCCAGAATGTTATGAAGAGTGATCAGATGAATTGCAATTAATTGCAAAGTCCCTCTTTGCCATGAAAATGAACTTAATCCCAAAAAAACATTTCCACTGCATTTCAGCCCTGCCACAAAAGGACCAGCTGACATCATGTCAGTGATTTCTCTCGTTAACACAGGTGAGTGTTGACGAGGACAAGGCTGGAGATCACTTTGTCATGCTGATTGACTGGAAGCTTTAAAAGGAGGGTGGTGCTTGAAATCATTGTTCTTCCTCTGTTAACCATGGTTACCTGCAAGGAAACACGTGCCGTCATCATTGCTTTGCACAAAAAGGGCTTCACAGGCAAAGATATTGCTGCTAGTAAGATTGCATCTAAATCAACCATTTATCGGATCATCAAGAACTTCAAGGAGAGATGTTCAATTGTTGTGAAGAAGGCGTCAGGGCGCCCAAGAAAGTCCAGCAAGCGCCAGGACTGTCTCCTAAAGTTGATTCAGCTGCGGGATCGGGGCACCACCAGTGCAGAGCTTGCTCAGGAATGGCAGCAGGCAGGTGTGAGTGCATCTGCACGCACAGTGAGGCGAAGACTTTTGGAGGATGGCCTGGTGTCAAGAAGGGCAGCGAGGAAGCCATTTCTCTCCAGGAAAAACATCAGGGACAGAGTGATATTCTGCAAAAGGTACAGGGATTGGACTGCTGAGGACTGGGGTAAAGTCATTTTCTCTGATGAATCCCCTTTATGGTTGTTTCGGGCATCCGGAAAAAAGCTTGTCCGGAGAAGACAAGGTGAGCGCTACCATCAGTCCTGTGTCATGCCAACAGTAAAGCATCCTGAGACCATTCATGTGTGGGGTTGCTTCTCAGCCAAGGGAGTGGGCTCACTCACAATTTTGTCTAAGAACACAGCCATGAATAAAGAATGGTACCAACACATCCTCCGAGAGCAACTTCTCCCAACCATCCAAGAACAGTTTGGTGACGAACAATGCCTTTTCCAGCATGATGTAGCACCTTGCCATAAGGCAAAAGTGATAACTAAGTGGCTCGGGGAACAAAACATTGACATTTTGGGTCCATGGCCAGGAAACTCCCCAGACCTTAATCCCATTGAGAACTTGTGGTCAATCCTCAAGAGGCAGGTGGACAAACAAAAACCCACAACTTCTGACAAACTCCAAGCATTGATTATGCAAGAATGGGCTGCCATCAGTCAGGATGTGGCCCTGAAGTTAATTGACAGCATGCCAGGGTGGATTGCAGAGGTCTTGAAAAAGAATGGTCAACACTGCAAATATTGACTCTTTGCATAAACTTAATGCAATTGTCAATAAAAGTATTTGACACTTATGGAATGCTTGTAATTATACTTAAGTATACCATAGTAACATCTGACAAAAATATCTAAAAACACTGAAGCAGCAAATTTTTGTGAAGACCAATACTTGTGTCGTTCTCAAAACTTTTGACCACGACTGTAGGTGTTTGGGTGGCTTGGCTATCAGGTGTATGATTAGGGTGGTAGTGAGGAGAGGAGTCTGGTTTGGACCAGATCCAACCCTCTGGTTTAGTGTGAAGGGGGCCTTTCCACTCCCTCCTGCCTGTTGAAGTTCACACCACTTGAAGCTATCAGATCCGCTTCCTCACAGATTCTCTTCCTCCTCCACCGGCAGGCAGGCCACAGTCAACTGGAGACAAAACAATAATATAGGAGCGCATTAGCAGAGGCAGTGTTGCCCGGCAGCCTGCCTGCAGCTGAATTGACAGCCCATTTAACTAACAGCTGGGTCGTTTGGTAACTTGGTGTCAAGACTCTCTGGGATGGAGTCTTTAAACAGCCTCTTTAGACATGCCGTTTGGGAAGAGATTTTCAAACACACAATCATGCTACAAGAAATGCATTGGCTCCTCTGTTGATTCAGTCACTGTGAATGTGAAATCCCTCCCTGTGAGTGGTTGGATGGATATGTACAGTAGGCTAGAGGTTTCATGTTTGGCTGAAATTTTACTATGAACAATCAAAAGTGGGATACAATAAAAATCCGTAGCTCAGCAAACACCTGTGTTTCAAGCTGTTCACTAGCGGGCTTTCTGTTAGTGCCACAACTTCAAAGGGAGCAGGCCTAGCTGACTTCTGGGAAACCAGTGCCCCACACTCACACAGGCACGTGGGTGGGGGAGACATACACTCTCAAAGACTAGCATGGGGACACCCACACACACTCACACTCACACACATGCATAGGGAGACACACACATCTTGCAGTTTAAACCCACATATTACCCACACACAAACCCCTCCATTCCAGACCACAAATACCCACACACACTGCTCAGATATGTATTACGAGACAAACACACACACTCCCCACAGACTACACAAACCCGGGGGAGACATCTCCAACCCTTAGGCCCCACCTTTCGTCCATTCGAGGTCTCTCGCGCCTTTCCCCTACCGCTACTGAGCGTGCTCAGACTGGAGTGTTGGTATTCGGTGCAGTGCATGAGGGCTTCATAAATAACATTCCCCTGGACAGACAGGATGAGGCCCAGAACACTGCTGCACTTCCTGGCTTTTAGTGGAGCACATGGACAGACCTTTTGAGATGTCTCCGAGTGATATCATCCTCTTCTGTCTCGCCCGCTCGTTGCTTATGGAACACATACAGGTAACTGCCAAAATAAAGGAAACACCAACATAAAGTGACTTAATAGGGCTTTGGGCAACCACGAGCCAGAACAGCTTCAATGCACCTTAGCATAGATTCTACAAGTGTCTGGACCTCTATTGGAGGGATGCGACACCATTCTTCCATGACAAATTCCGTAATTTGGTGTTTTGTTGATGGTGTTGTAAAACGCTGTCTCAGGTGCCGCTCCAGAATCTCCCATAAGTGTTCAATTGGGTTGAGATCTGTTGACTGAGACAACCATGGCATATGGTTTACAATATTTTCATGCTTGTCAAACCATTCAGTGACCACTTGTGCTCTGTGGATGGGGGAATTGTCATCCTATCGGGGCATAGCCATGGTAGCCAAAACAATGGCCTGCACATAATCTTTATACATGACCCTAAGCATGATGGGATATTAATTGCTGCTTTCAATATACTTTGTATCCCTTATTTACTCAAGTGTTTCTATTATTTTGGCAGTTACCTGTGTGTGTATGTGTGTGTCTGTGTGTGTTATTTATATATTTATATATATATATATATATATATATATATATATATATGTACTAGTACCAGTCAAAGGTTTGGACACACCTACTCATTCCACAGTTTTTCTTTATTTTTACTATTTTCTAGAATAATAGTGAAGACATCAAAACTATGAAATAACAAATATGGAATCATGTAGTAACTCAAATTTGAGATTCTTCAAAGTAGCTACCCTTTGCCTTTATTTACGTTTACATTTACATTTTAGTCATTTAGCTTCATGAGGTAGTCACCTGGAATGCATTTCAATTAACAGGTGTGCCTTCTTAAAAGTACATTTGTGGAATTTCTTTCCTTAATGCGTTTGAGCCAATCAGTTGTGTTGTGACAAGGTAGGGGTGGTATACAGAAGATAGCCCTATTTGGTAAAAGACCAAGTCCATATTATGGCAAGAACAGCTCAAATAAGCAAAGAGAAACAACAGTCCATCATTACTATAAGACATGAAGGTTAGTCAATACGGAACATTTCAAGAACTTTGAAAGTTTCTTCAAGTGCAGTCGCAAAAACAATCAAGTGCTATAATGAAACTGGCTCTCATGAGAGTTCAAGTAACCGACACATCTCAACATCAACTGTTCAGAGGAGACTGCGTGAATCAGGCCATCATGGTCGAATTGCTGCAAAGAAACCACTACTAAAGGACACCAAAAATAAGAAGAGACTTGCTTGGGCCAAGAAACACGAGCAATGGACATTAGACCAGTGTAAATCTGTCCTTTGGTCTAATGAGTCCAAATTTGAGATTTTTAGTTCCAACCACCGTGTCTTTGTGAGACGCAGAGTAGGTGAACGGATTATCTCCGCATGTGTGTCTCCCACCGTGAAGCATGGAGGAGGAGGTGTGATGGTGTGGGGGTGCTTTGCTGGTGACACTGTCAGTGATTTATTTAGAATTCAAAGCACACTTAACCAGCATGGCTACCACAGCATTCTGCAGCGATACGCCATCCCATCTGGTTTGGGCTTAGTGGGACTATCATTTGTTTTTCAACAGGACAATGACCCAAAATACACCTCCAGGCTGTGTAAGGGCTATTTGACCTAGGGGGAGAGTGATGGAGTGCTGCATCAGATGACCTGGCCTCCACAATCACCTGACCTCAACCCAATTGAGATGGTTTGGGATGAGTTGGACCTCAGAGTGAAGGAAAAGCAGCCAACATGTGCTCAGCATATGTGGGAACTCCTTCAAGACTGTTTGAAAAGCATTCCTCATGAAGCTGGTTGAGAGAATGCCAAGAGTGTGCAAAAGGGTGCCTACTTTGAAGATCTCAAATATAAAATATATTTTGATTTGTTTAACACTTTTTTGGTTACTACATGATTCCATATGTGTTATTTCATAGTTTTGATGTCATCACTATTATACTACAATGTAGAAAATAGTAAAAAAAATAAAGAAAAACCCTTGAATGAGTAGGTGTGTCCAAACTTTTGACTGGTACTGTGTGTGTATATATACACTACCGTTCAAAAGTTAAATAGTACCCGCAAAACATCAGTCTCAACGTCAACAGTGAAGAGGCTACTCCGGGATGCTGACCTTCTAGGCAGAGTTGCAAAGAAAAAGCCATATCTCAGACTGGCCAATAAAAATATAAAAGATTAAGATGGGCTGTCTGAGATATGGCTTTTTCTTTGCAACTCTGCCTAGAATGTCAGCATCCCGGAGTCGCCTATTCACTGTTGACGTTGAGACTGGTGTTTTGCGGGTACTATTTAATGAAGCTGCCAGTTGAGGACCTGTGAGGCGCCTGTTTCTCAAACTAGACACTAATGTATTTGTCCTCTTGCTCAGTTGTGCACGGGGCCTTCCACTCCTCTTTCTATTCTGGTTAGAGCCAGTTTGCGCTGTTCTGTGAAGGGAGTAGTACACAGCGTTGTACGAGATCTTCAGTTTCTTGGCAATTTCTCGCATGGAATAGCCTTCATTTCTCAGAACAAGAATAGATTGACGAGTTTCAGAAGAAAGTTCTTTGTTTCTGGCCATTTTGAGCCTGTAATCGCACCCACAATTGCTGACGCTCCAGATACTCAACTAGTCTCAAGAAGGACAGTTTTATTGCTTCTTTAATCAGCACAACCGTTTTCAGCTGTGCTAACATAATTGCAAAAGGGTTTTCTAATGATCAATTAGCCTTTTAAAATGATAAACTTGGATTAGCAAACACAACGTGCCATTTGAACACAGGATTGATGGTTGCTGATAATGGGCCTCTGTACGCCTATGTAGATATTCCATAAAAAATCAGCAGTTTCCAGCTACAATAGCCATTTACAACATTAACAATGTCTACACTGTATATCTGATCAATGTGATGTTATTTTAATGGACCAAAAAATTGCTTTTCTTTCGAAAACAAGGACATTTCTAAGTGACCCCAAATGTTTGAACGGTAGTGTATATAAACTCAGCAAAAAAAGAAACGTCAACTGCGTTTATTTTCAGCAAACTTAACATGTGTAAATATTTGTGTGAACATAACAAGATTCAACAACTGAGACATAAACTGAACAAGTTCCACAGACATGTAACTAACAGAAATTGAATAATGTGTCCCTGAGCAAAGGGGGGGTCGAAATCAAAAGTAACAGTCAGTATCTGGTGTGGCTACCAGCTGCATTAAGTACTGCAGTGCATCTCCTCCTCATGGACTGCACCAATTTTGCCAGTTCTTGCTGTGAGATGTTACCCCACTCTTCCACCAAGGCACCTGCAAGTTCCCAGGGGGGAATGGCCCTAGCCCTCACCCTCCGATCCAACAGGTCCCAGACGTGCTCAATGGGATTGAGATCCGGGCTCTTCGCTGGCCATGGCAGAACACTGACATTCCTGTCTTGCAGGAAATCACGCACAGAACGAGCAGTATGGCTTGTGGCATTGTCATGCTGGAGGGTCATGTCAGGATGAGCCTGCATGAAGGGTACCACATGAGGGAGGAGGATGTCTTCTCTGTAACGCACAGCGTTGAGATTGCCCGCAATGACAACAAGCTCAGTCCGATGATGCTGTGACACACCGCCCCAGACCATGACGGACCCTCCACCTCCAAATCGATCCCGCTCCAGAGTACAGGCCTCGGTGTAACGCTCAATCCTTCGACGATAAACGCGAATCCGACCATCACCCCTGGTGAGACAAAACCGCGACTCGTCAGTGAAGAGTGGTCTAAGGCACTGCATCGCAGTGCTAACTGTGCCACTAGAGATCCTGGTTCGAATCCAGGCTCTGTCGCAGCCGGCCGCGACCGGGAGACTCATGGGCGGCGCACAATTGGCCCAGCGTCGTCCAGGGTAGGGGAGGGAATGGCCGGCAGGGATGTAGCTCAGTTGATAGAGCATGGCGTTTGCAACGCCAGGGTTGTGGGTTCAATTCCCACGGGGGGCCAGTATAAAAAAAATATGTATTCACTAACTGTAAGTCGCTCTGGATAAGAGCGTCTGCTAAATGACTAAAATGTAAATGTAAAATGTAAATGTAAGAGCACTTTTTGCCAGTCCTGTCTGGTCCAGCGACGGTGGGTTTGTGCCCTTAGGCGACGTTGTTGCCGGTGATGTCGGGTGAGGACCTGCCTTACAAGAGGCATACAAGCCCTCAGTCCAGCCTCTCTCAGCCTATTGCGGACAGTCTGAGCACTGATGGAGAGATTGTGTGTTCCTGGTGTAACTCAGGCAGTTGTTGTTGCCATCCTGTACCTGTCCCGCAGGTGTGATGTTCAGATGTACCGATCCTGTGCAGGTGTTGTTACACGTGGTCTGCCAATGCGAGGACAATCAGCTGTCCGTGCTGTCTCCCTGTAGCGCTGTCTTAGGCGTCTCACAGTACGGACATTGCAATTTATTGCCCTGGCCACATCTGCAGTCCTCATGCCTCTTTGCAGCATGCCTAAGGCACTTTCACGCAGATGAGCAGGGACCCTGGGCATCTTTCTTTTGGTGTTTTTCAGAGTCAGTAGAAAGGCCTCTTTAGTGTCCTAAGTTTTCATAACTGTGACTTTAATTGCCTACCGTCTGTAAGCTGTTAGTGTCTTAACGACCGTTCCACAGGTGCATGTTCATTAATTGTTTGTGGTTCATTTAACAAGCATGGTAAACAGTGCTTAAACCCTTTACTATGAAGAACTTTTTTGCTGAGTTTGTTTTTTTATATATATATATATATATATATACAGTGGGGAGAAAAAGTATTTAGATACAGCCACCAATTGTGCAGGTTCTCCCACTTAAAAAGATGGAGAGGTCTGTAATTTTCATCATAGGTACACGTCAACTGTGACAGACGGAATTGAAAACAAAAAATCCAGAAAATCCCATTGTAGGATTTTTAAGAATTTATTTGCAAATTATTGATGGAAAATAAGTATTTGATCACCTACCAACCAGTAAGAATTCCGGCTCTCACAGACCTGTTAGTTTTTCTTTAAGAGGCTCCTCTGTCCTCCACTCGTTACCTGTATTAATGGCACCTGTTTGAACTTGTTATCAGTATAAAAGACACCTGTCCACAACCTCAAACAGTCACACTCCAAACTCCACTATGGCCAAGACCAAAGAGCTGTGAAAGGACATCGGAAACAAATTGTAGACCTGCACAAGGCTGGGAAGACTGAATCTGCAACAGGTAAGCAGCTTGGTTTGAAGGAAATCAACTGTTGGAGCAATTATTAGAAAATGGAAGACATACAAGACGACTGGTAATCTCCCTCGGTCTGGGGCTCCATGCAAGATCTCACCCCGTGGGGGCAACAATGATCATAAGGACGGTGAGCAAACATCCCAGAACCACACGGGGGGACCTAGTGAATGACCTGATGAGAGCTGGGACCAAAGTAACAAAGCCAAACCATCAGTAACACACTACGCCGCCATGGGACTCAAATCCTGCAGTGCGAGACGATGTCCCCCTGCTTAAGCCAGTGCATGTCCAGGCCCGTCTGAAGTGCATCTGGATGATCCAGAAGAGGAATGGGAGAAGGTCATGTGGTCAGATGAGACCAAAAATAGAACTTTTTGGTAAAAACTCAACTCGTCGTGTTTGGAGGACAGAAGAAGGATGAGTTGCAACCCAAAGAACACCATACCTACTGTGAAGCATGGGGTGGAAACATCATGCTTTGGGGATGTTTTCTGCAAAGGGACCAGGACGACTGATCCGTGTAAAGGGAAGAATGGATGGGGCCATGTATCGCGAGATCTTGGCCAACAACCTCCTTCCATCAGCAAGGGCATTGAAGATGAAACGTGGCTGGGTCTTTCAGCATGACAATGATCCCAAACACACCGCCCGGGCAACGAAGGAGTGGCTTCGTAAGAAGCATTTCAAGGTCCTGGAGTGGCCTAGCCAGTCTCCAGATCTCAACCCCATAGAAAATCTTTGGAGGGAGTTGAAAGTCTGTGTTGCCCAGCGACAGCCCCAAAACATCACTGCTCTAGAGGAGGTCTGCATGGAGGAATGGGCCAAAATACCAGCAACAGTGTGTGAAAACCTTGTGAAGACTTACAGAAAACGTTTGACCTGTGTCATTGCAACAAAGGGTATATAACAAAGTATTGAGAAACTTTTGTTATTGACCAAATACTTATTTCCACCATAATATGCCAATAAATTCACTAAAATCCTACAATGTGATTTTCTGGATTTTTTTTTCTAATTTTGTCTGTCATAGTTGACGTGTACCTATGATGAGAATTACAGGCCTCTCTCATCTTTTGTAAGTGGGAGAACTTGCACAATCGGTGGCTGACTAAATACTTTTTTCCCCACTGTATATATATTACACACAGTGGGGAGAACAAGTATTTGATACACTGCCGATTGTGCAGGTTTTCCCTACTTACAAAGCATGTAGAGGTCTGTAATTTTATCATAGGTACACTTCAACTGTGAGAAACGGAATCTAGAACAAAAATCCAGAAAATCACATTGTATGATTTTTAAGTAATTAATTTGCATTTTATTGCATGACATAAGTATTTGATCACCTACCAACCAGTAAGAATTCGGCTCTCACAGACCTGTTAGTTTTTCTTTAAGAAGCCCTCCTGTTCTCCACTCATTACCTTTATTAACTGCACCTGTTTGAACTCGTTACCTGTATAAAAGACACCTGTCCACACACTCAATCAAACAGACTCCAACCTCTCCACAATGGCCAAGACCAGAGAGCTGTGTAAGGACATCAGGGATACAATTGTAGACCTGCACAAGGCTGGGATTGGCTACAGGACAATAGGCAAGCAGCTTGGTGAGAAGGCAACAACTGTTGGGCGCTAATTATTAGAAAATGGAAGAAGTTCAAGATGACGGTCAATCACCCTCGGTCTGGGGCTCCATGCAAGATCTCACCTCGTGGGGCATCAATGATCATGAGGAAGGTGAGGGATCAGCCCAGAACTACACGGCAGGACCTGGTCAATGACCTGAAGAGAGCTGGGACCACAGTCTCAAAGAAACCATTAGTAACACACTACGCCGTCATGGATTAAAATCCTGCAGCGCACGCAAGGTCCCCCCTGCTCAAGCCAGCGCATGTCCAGGCCCGTCTGAAGTTTGCCAATGACCATCTGGATGATCCAGAGGAGGAATGGGAGAAGGTCATGTGGTCTGATGAGACAAAAATAGAGCTTTTTGGTCTAAACTCCACTCGCCGTGTTTGGAGGAAGAAGAAGGATGAGTACAACCCCAAGAACACCATCCCAACCGTGAAGCATGGAGGTGGAAACATCATTCTTTGGGGATGCTTTTCTGCAAAGGGGGCAGGGACGACTGCACTGTATTGAGGGGAGGATGGATGGGGCCATGTATAGCAAGATCTTGGCCAACAACCTCCTTCCCTCAGTAAGAGCATTGAAGATGGAGTCGTGGCTGGGTCTTCCAGCATGGCAACGACCCCGAAACACACAGCCAGGGCAACTAAGGAGTGGCTCCGTAAGAAGCATCTCAAGGGCCTGAAGTGGCCTAGCCAGTCTCCAGACCTGAACCCAATAGAAAATCTTTGGAGGGAGCTGAAAGTCCGTATTGCCCAGCGACAGCCCCCGAAACCTGAAGGATCTGGAGAAGGTCTGTATGGAGGAGTGGGCCAAAATCCCTGCTGCAGTGTGTGCAAACCTGGTCAAGACCTACAGGAAACGTATGATCTCTGTAATTGCAAAGAAAGGTTTCTGTACCAAATATTAAGTTCTGCTTTTCTGATGTATCAAATACTTATGTCATGCAATAAAATGCAAATTATTTACTAAAAAATCATACAATGTGATTTTCTGGATTTTTGTTTTAGATTTGTCTGTCACAGTTGAAGTGTACCTATGATGAGAATTACAGGCCTCTACATCTTTGTAAGTGGGAGAAACCTGCAAAATCGGCAGTGTATCAAATACTTTTTTCCCCCACTGTATATACAGTTGAAGTCGGAAGTTTACATACACTTAGGTTGGAGTCATTAAAAATCTTGTTTTTCAACCACTCCACAAATTTCTTGCAAGTCGGTTAGAACATCTACTTTGTGCATGACACTAGTAATTTAACAAAAACAATTGTTTACAGACAGATTATTTCACTTATAATTCACTGTATCACAATTACAGTTGGTCAGAAGTTTACATACACTAAGTTGACTGTGCCTTTAAACAGCTTGGAAAATTCCAGAACATGATGTCATGGCTTTAGAAGCTTCTAATAGGCTAATTGACATCATTTGAGTCAATTGGAGGTGTACCTGTGGATGTATGTCAAGACTTACCTTCAAACGTAGTGCCTCTTTGCTTGACATCATGGGAAAATCAAAAGAAATCAGCCAAGACCTCAGAAAGAAAATTGTAGACCTCCACAAGTCTGGTTCATCCTTGGGAGCAATTTCCAAACACCTGAAGGTACCACGTTCATCTGTACAAACAATAGTACGCAAGTATAAACAACATGGGACCACGCAGCCGTCATACCGCTCAGGAAGGAGACGCGTTCTGTCTCCTAGAGATGAACGTACTTTGGTGCGAAAAGTGCAAATAAATCCCAGAACAACAGCAAAGGACCTTGTGAAGATGCTGGAGGAAACAGGTACAAAAGTATCTATATCTACAGTAAAATGAGTCCTATATTGACATAACCTGAAAGGCTGCTCAGCAAGGAAGAAGCCACTGCTCCAAAACCGCCATAAAAAAGACAGACTACGGTTTGCAACTGCACATGTGGACAATGATCATACTTTTTGGAGAAATGTCCTCTGGTCTGATGAAACAAAAATAAAACAGTTTGGCCATAATGACCATCGTTATTTTTGGAGGAAAAAGGGGGTTGCTTGCAAGCCGAAGAACACCATCCCAACCATGAAGCACGGGGGTGGCAGCATCATGCTGTGGGGGTGCTTTGCTGCAGGAGGGACTGGTGCACTTCACAAAATAGATGGCATCATGAGGAAGGAAAATTATGTGGATATATTGAAGCAACATCTCAAGACATCAGTCAGGAAGTTGGGTCTTCTAAATGGACAATGACCCCAAGCATACTTCCAAAGTTGTGGCAAAATGGCTTAAGGACAACAAGTCAAGGTATTGTAGTGGCCATCACAAAGCCCTGATCTCAATCCTGTAGAAAATGTGTGGGCAGAACTGAAAAAGTGTGTGCGAGCAAGGAGGCCTACAAACCTGACTCAGTTACACCAGCTCTGTCAGGAGGAATGGGCCAAAATTCACCCAACTTATTGTGGGAAGCTTGTGGAAGGCTACCTGAAACGTTTGACCCAAGTTAAAGAATTTAAAGGCAATGCTACCGAATACTAATTGAGTGTATGTAAACTTCTGACCCACTGGGAATGTGATGAAATAAATCAAAGCTCAAATAAATCATTCTCTCTACTATTATTCTGACATTTCACATTCTTAAAATAAAGTGGTGATCCTAACTGACCTAAGACAGGGAATTTTTACTAGGATTAAATGTCAGGAATTGTAAAAAACAGAGTTTAAATGTATTTGGCTAAGGTGTATGTAAACTTCCGACTTCAACTGTTTATATATATATATATATATATATATATATATACTGAACAAAAATATAAACGCAGTATGTAAACTTGTAAATGCAACATGTAATGTGTTGGTCCCATGTTTTCATGAGTTAAAATAAAAGATCCCAGAAATGTTCCATATGCACAAAAAGCTTATTTCTCTCAAATTCTGTGCACAAATTTGTTTACATCCCTATTAGTAAGCATTTCTCCTTTGCCAAGATAATCCATCCACCTGACAGATGTGGCATATCAAGAAGCTAATTAAACATCATGATCATTACACAGGTGTACCTTGTGCTGGGGACAATAAAAAGCAACTCTCAATTGTGCAGTTTTGTCACACAGCTTGACACATCTGTGGCATTGTGTTTTGAGGGAGCGTGCAATTGGCATGCTGACTACAGGAATGTCCACCAGAGCTGTTGCCAGAGAATTTAATGTTCATTTCTCTACCACCGTCGTTTTAGCAAATTTGGCAGTACGTCCAACTGGCCTCACAACTGCAGACCACGTGTAACCACACCAGCCCAGGACCTCCACTTCCAGCTTCTTCACCTGAGAGATCGTCTGAGACCAGCCACCTGGACAGCTGATGAATCTGAGGAGTATTTCTGTTGTTAATAAAGCCCTTTTGTGGGGAAAGACTCATTCTAATTGGCTGGGCCTGACTCCCCAGTGGGTGGTGTGGGTGGGGTGGACCCATGGTTGCACTCCTGCCCAGTCATCTGAAATTCATAGATTAGGGCCTAATTCATTTTTTTCAATTGACTTATTTCTTTATATGAACTGTAACTCAGTAAAATCGTTGAAATTGTTGCATATTGCATATATATTTTTGTTCAGTATAGCTTTGACTATTACATGCCTCTGTGTGAGTGGTGTGTGTTGTGTTCTAACTTAATTATTTGTTTTCAGTGTGCTGATGATGAAATTGTTTTATTATTCATATGGGACAGTATTTAATTCATATATGTAACAGAGGGTGAGGTCTTATTTTGAAATCTGGCATTGCTCTGCCCTGTCGCTTTTAATTGGACTGCATGATGATCGTGACTGTGCATACATTTCCATTGAGACAATGGAAAACAAGTCAGATAAATTTTGCGCAGTTTTGATATTCTAGTCTCAATCCCTATCATATTGCATTTGAGTTGGTGTGACGTGAAATTGAAACCAAGTGCGGAAAGCGTCAGTGTGAAATAGCCTCCTGCTCAGATGGCAGTCAACAAACTAGAAACAGAGGATGACACAGCCACAAGACATTGAGGCAACCCAACTGGCCTATGTTGAGAGAGGACATATGTAATTCAAGCCAGTGTGGTCAGGTTCACACACCAAACCACCCACCACTTTCTCTTCCATTTAGACAATAGTAGTCACTCCACTCTTTCCGACTCCTCTCTCACTTCAAACCAGAGTAGCGCTCCATTCACATTTCCACTCTTCCCTGTTCTCTGTGTTCCAGATTCTAGAGATCCTGGTGCGGGTGGTGGTGGAGGACATGACGTATAACCATGGCAACCAGGCCTCGTCCCTGTGGGCCAAGATCCAGGAGCTCCTGGGTCACGTCACGTCCTGCCACAGCACCGACGCTGAGATCTGGCGTCACTACACCCTGCTCTATGGAGACGGACAGAGCACCAGGCCTGGGGACAATGAGAAAGTAGGCCCCCCTAACATTCCCCTAACGTTCCTTGACATTTAGCTGTGCAAACACCACACATTAAATATACTTACTGTATGTGCTTGGAGGGGTGGTGAAAAGGTAATTATCGTAATGGACTTTGCGCTTGTTAATAAGCTATTTATAGGCTCATTAGTAACTGATATAGGCATTGGTAACTAGTGTTTTTGCACTTAGCCACACAGTGATAGATGGCTCCTATTTGTCATACGCAGTGGGCTGTTGATAAGACTGTTTTTCAAATTTTATACAAAGGCCACATGTACAGTGGGGGAAAAAAGTATTTAGTCAGCAACCAATTTTTCAAGTTCTCCCACTTAAAAAGATGAGAGAGGCCTGTAATTTTCATCATAGGTACACGTCAACTATGACAGACAAATTGAGGAAAAAAAATCCAGAAAATCACATTGTAGGATTTTTAATGAATTTATTTGCAAATTATGGTGGAAAATAAGTATTTGGTCACCTACAAACAAGCAAGATTTCTGGCTCTCACAGACCTGTAACTTCTTCTTTAAGAGGCTCCTCTGTCCTCCACTCGTTACCTGTATTAATGGCACCTGTTTGAACTTGTTATCAGTATAAAAGACACCTGTCCACAACCTCAAACAGTCACACTCCAAACTCCACTATGGCCAAGACCAAAGAGCTGTCAAAGGACACCAGAAACAAAATTGTAGACCTGCACCAGGCTGGGAAGACTGAATCTGCAATAGGTAAGCAGCTTGGTTTGAAGAAATCAACTGTGGGAGCAATTATTAGGAAATGGAAGACATACAAGACCACTGATAATCTCCCCTCGATCTGGGGCTCCACGCAAGATCTCACCCCGTGGGGTCAAAATGATCACAAGAACGGGTGAGCAAAAATCCCAGAACCACACGGGGGGACCTAGTGAATGACCTGCAGAGAGCTGGGACCAAAGTAACAAAGCCTACCATGAGTAACACACTACGCCGCCAGGGACTCAAATCCTGCAGTGCCAGACGTGTCCCCCTGCTTAAGCCAGTACATGTCCAGGCCCGTCTGAAGTTTGCTAGAGTGCATTTGGATGATCCAGAAGAGGATTGGGAGAATGTCATATGGTCAGATGAAACCAAAATAGAACTTTTTGGTAAAAACTCAACTCGTCGTGTTTGGAGGACAAAGAATGCTGAGTTGCATCCAAAGAACACCATACCTACTGTGAAGCATGGGGGTGGAAACATCATGCTTTGGGGCTGTTTTTCTGCAAAGGGACCAGGACGACTGATCCGTGTAAAGGAAAGAATGAATGGGGCCATGTATCGTGAGATTTTGAGTGAAAACCTCCTTCCATCAGCAAGGGCATTGAAGATGAAACGTGGCTGGGTCTTTCAGCATGACAATGATCCCAAACACACCGCCCGGGCAACGAAGGAGTGGCTTCGTAAGAAGCATTTCAAGGTCCTGGAGTGGCCTAGCCAGTCTCCAGATCTCAACCCCATAGAAAATCTTTGGAGGGAGTTGAAAGTCCGTGTTGCCCAGCGACAGCCCCAAAACATCACTGCTCTAGAGGAGATCTGCATGGAGGAATGGGCCAAAATACCAGCAACAGTGTGTGAAAACCTTGTGAAGACTTACAGAAAACGTTTGACCTGTGTCATTGCCAATAAAGGGTATATAACAAAGTATTGAGAAACTTTTGTTATTGACCAAATACTTATTTTCCACCATAATTTGCTAATAAATTCATTAAAAATCCTACAATGTGATTTTCTGGATTTTTTTTTCTCATTTTGTCTGTCATAGTTGACGTGTACCTATGATGAAAATTACAGGCCTCTCTCATCTTTTTAAGTGGGAGAACTTGCACAATTGGTGGCTGACTAAATACTTTTTTCCCCCACTGTAGAAGTTGGTCGAATTGAAAGAAAAGCTACTAAAGTGTGACTTTGTCCTCGTGTTTATTGGCCAGTTATAGTGTTCACACACTAGGTTGTTTTTCAATGTTAGTTTGAGTTTGCTGAAACTGTCTGCTGCTAGGAAGACATAGCAGTCTGAGATTTGTTTTGATCACAGACAAGCGATTGCCCAAGTTACCACGGTAACGATTGTGCTTGATTGAGCATGGATCACTCCTTTTATTCATGAACTTTTTGTAATTTCTTATCATTAAAACACTTATACTTTAATTGTTCTCCTAGATTTATTTGTTTGCTTCTACATTTCTACTTAGGAGCAAATCATGTACACCTTGTAAAAAATGTCAGCATAGGGCAGGGCCTAAAACTAACCTTTTTGTATACCAGCCACTGTAAAACACAAGAGCATGCTTAGTTTCTAAAACAAGAAATGTATTACTAGTAAGAAGTAATGTTGTGTATTGCTCGATTTAATCTGAGTCATGAAAACTAAACACACAAAAATGCTCACAGCCACCCTAGACAGGCAGTGTTGCTGCGCAAGGTGGGATATGTTAACATTAGGATTCAGATTTATTTGTGCATTACCAAATATGAAACAAAAAGGCAGAAATACTTTGAAAACAGCTACTGCAGCATTTATTTTGCTATAAGTCACAACTTGCACTTGTGCCCATACTTGACTATTTTTTTATGAAATGCTCGTACTGATTAGCCCTGAGTGTGACCACCTACCAACGTGGCTGGTGAATTGGACATTCTTAGGGAGTGAAAGTTATTTATAATAAGGGTTACATGGAGAGAATCGGACCTCTGAAATGAAAATGGATGGCCCTCCCTTCAGCAAAATATATTTTACCTAAACCCTCCCTGAACCCTTGAAAAAAAACATTAACCCTTCCCTATACCCAAAATAATAATTTAAACAAAGTGGATAGCAGAGAACATGTCTACCATTTACCCTCACTTATTGGACAGACCAGAGCCTTAGATATGCATTTTTAGAAACTGTTCTTCGTCCTGTAAGCATTACATGGCAATGCAGGAATTTTTATAGAGCACAGGGCTGCGGGCCAGAAGGTTGTGGGTTCGCAGACCACCGTGGACAGGAGTAGGGGTGGAAAGATCTCCTTAATAGTAAAAGCATTGCATGAATCTGTCATTGTATTTACAGGTCAGAGAAAAAAAAATATTTTTATAAAAATGTCATGCAATTCTTCGTCATTTTACATATTAGCGGAGTCTTTTTTAATACCGTACAAATTACCGAAATGTACAGGCAAAGAATGGATATAGAGATAGGTCTATGTGTTAATCTTATCATATTTCTCCAATGCCAAATCAGTGTGTCTTGTTTGCAACGCAACTGTCCCTGTTTGCAAATAATTCAATCTGAGACGTCATTAGGAATCTACCCCAGACAGAGTAGGCCTACCGATGCAGAAAAATTTAAGCTTTAACTGCTGGCTACTCTTCTTCCATGGCTTAACCCAATGAGAGAAGGTCACAAGTGTTTCCCTAAAAGCTGTCTGGGTTTAAACATCTTCTATTGTACAGAAAGGGAATAGCTTAATTTTTTTAAATTTTAGTCATTTTAGCAGACGCTCTTATCCAGAGCGACTTACAGGAGCAATTAGGGTTAAGTGCCTTGCTCAAGGGCACATCGACAGATTTTTCACCTAGTCGGCTCGGGGATTAGAACCAGCGACCTTTCGGTTACTGGCTCAACGCTCTTAACCACTAAGCTACCTGCCGCCCCGAGTGACAGAATTAGATTACTTCCCAAGCAAAGTCAATTTTTTTGTCTCCTCTGCTATAGATGTTGTAGCTAAACAATGATATCCCCATATGCATCGGAGTCATGTCTTTCCCGGGTATTTTACAGCTTGTTTGTAGCATAAAGCATCACGGACCAAAGCGCTGTTATATAATTGGATCTGTTTTAAGATAGCAAGGGGTAGGGCTTTTTTGTGTGCTTTTTGCCGTTTTCTTTAATTAATGGTAAGCCTATGGCATATACCCCCTCAATTTGAGTCTTGGTTTTAACTTAAGAGCCCTTCACTGACACGGAGATAGGCTATTTAAAGAGTGCATGGTGACTGGAAGATTTAACTGACAAATCTATGGATATAGCAGCCTATAGCCTAATTTCGTCTGTCAAACAGGTAGGCCTACCTTTTATTTCTTAAATAGGAAGAAATAGGCTCCAACACAAACCCTTCTTGTTGTTAAAGTCTAATTAAAATGAAGATAATTATCAGTAAGTTCCCTAGGTCGAGCAGTAAATTTCAAACACTGATTCAACTACAAAGAACAATAAGAATTTCCAATGCCTCGTAAAGAAGGGCACCTATTGGTAGATAAAAACAAATAAACATACACCCAGTCACTACAAAGATACAGGCGTCCTTCCTAACTCAGTTGCCGGAGAGGACGTAAACTGCTCAGGGATTTCACCATGAGGCCGATGGTGACTTTAAAACAGTTCGATTTTAATGGCTGTGATAGGAGAAAACTGAGAATTAATCAACAACATTGTAGTTACTCCACAATACTAAGCTAAATGGCAGAGTGAAAAGAAGGAAGCCTGTACAGAATACAAAATATTCCAAAACATGCATCTTGTTTGCAATAAGGCACTAAAGTAAAACTGCAAAAATGTGGCAGAAAATGTGGCAAAGAAATTAACTTTATGTCTTGAATACAAAGCGTTATGTTTAGGGCAAATCCAACAACACATCACTGAGTACCACTCTTCGTATTTTCAAGCATGGTGTTGGCTGCCTCACGTTATGGGTATGCTTGTCATCGGCAAGGACTAGGGAGTTTTTTTTAGGATAAAAATAAACGGAATAGAGCTAAGCACAGGCAAAATCCTAGAGGAAAACCTGGTTCAGTCTGCTTTCCAACAGACACTTGGAGAATAATTCACCTTTCAGCAGGACAATAACCTAAAACACAAGGACATTGAATGTTCCCGAGTGGCCAAATTAAAGTTTTGACTTAAATCGGCTTAAATGGGCTCCCGAGTGGCGGAGCAGTCTAAGGCACTGCATCTCAGTGCTTGAGGCATCACTACAGACCCCCTGGTTCGATTCCAGGCTGTATCACAACCGGCCGTGATTGGGAGTCCCATAGGGTGGCGCACAATTGGCCCAGCGTCGTCTGGGTTTGGCCGGTGTAGGCCGTCATTGTAAATAAGAATTTGTTCTTAACTGACTTGCCTAGTTAAATAAAGGTTAAAATAAAAAATAAAGTAAAACATTTAAAAAATAATCTATGATCAACAACCAACTTGACAGAGCCTGAAGAATTTTAAAAAGGATAATGTGCAAATATTGCTCAATCCAGGTGTGCAAAGCTCTTAGAGACTTACCCAGAAAGACTCACAGCTGTAATTGTTGTCAAAGGTGATTCTAACATGTATTGACTCAGGAGTATGAATACTTAAATAAATGATGTATTTCTGTATTTCATTTTCAATGCATTTGCAAACATTTCTATGCAACTAATTCTAAAACACTGAGAAATATTGAAGTTTCATCAATTACAAATTGCATGACCCTCCCCTGGACTAATTTAAAAAATACTAAACCTTCACCTTGGCTGAAATTTAAAAAGCATGACCCTCCCCCATTTTCCTCCAGGTAACCATTCTGTAAATTTCGATCCATCCCTTTACCAGCCAATGCCAAAATCTACCCACATTTGGCAGGTGGTGGATGTTAATTTTAGGCCCTGGTAGTCCTGAATTATAATAATAAATAAGCTAAATCACTCAGGCTTTTGTGGCATGGTAGGTACTTTGTTGATTCTTGATGTTCAGTCGTAGATCTGTTTATCTGTTTTTACTATTGTATCTGAATGATTTATTTTAACATTGGTTAAAAGACGCAGGTCACAAAAATGAAAGGAAATTAAGCAATATACCCCATTTACTTCTTACTAGTAGTACATTTCTTGTTTTAGAAAAATCAAAAGCGTTCTCATCCCTTTTTTAAATAAAATGTTTTATTATAATAGTGGTGGCAAAAATATTTTGGCTGGTAAAAAATCTGAGTGGCTGGTAGATTTTTGTATCTACCTGCCACAGTGGCTGGTGGACCAAAAATGTAATTTCCCAGCCTGATCATGTCCTAAGTGTGACTAGTGAGTTGTGACCCAATAACCCTTAGTCCTGGCATGTTATTTATCATTCCACTAGTCTTTCCACTGCCATTTCCCCCTCCCATAGGCCAGTCATGCCACAACGATGACTTCTGTTAATTTTTTTATTCATCAAATGTGTTCATTATAAACCAGATGGCTTGATGTGGCCAACAGCTTGGTCAGGCTTTATGGTATGTGACAATAATTGATTTTCTTTAAATGGTAGCCCACAGCATTTCTATGTGTTGGGGGGATAATTGTTTTTAATGTATTTTCTTGTGTGTGTCTGTTTGTGTGGTAGGCGTTGCATTTCCTGTCCAAGGCCCATCGCTGTGAAGTGCAGGCCAGCGGCTGGGAGAAAGACTCTGGGACCTTCAAGGAGGTTATAAGGAGAGCCATAGATCTGGCCTACGGTGAGTGTCGCACTCCCTACCCCTACACACACACACCTCATCCCACACACACACACACACAGACGTTTCTCCGACACACCCGCGGCACACGTGACCGCAGCATGTTGGTGGAGACACACGGAACACTCATCATGCTTAATGTCACGTCTCCTACGCGTCTTTGCGTCAGGCCGCGCGGGGAGAAGATATGATCGATGGCAGCTACGAGAAGAGAAAAAAGAAGACAAACAATCCGTCTTACCCCACTGCCCTCTAAACGCAATCCCGATCCAAACAATTACTCTACGAGTTAGTGTGGAGGCAAGGGGGTTGGCGGATGGAGAGGCGATGGAGACAGCAGGCAGGATGGAGGAGATTGTCCTATAGAAGAACTCCAATAAAGTTGTTAATCTCGAAAATCCCCAGGTTTTTCATTACAGCCGGATGCTGTGTTGAATTAAACATCAGAGGGAGTCAGGGCGCCGGGGCAACAAGGGAGGAATAGCAATGTGCCTTCTCCAGCACATCTCTGGCGTTGATGCTGTCGCTAGGGCTCATCTTCACTCAAGTCACACACCTTGTCCCCCATCCCACACATACACCTTACACCTCACACACACAGGCTGTGGTGTGACTCCCCAAACCCTCCCACATGCTGCCCCTGTGTCCTTCAGAAAAGCACCAGAGAGCTGTTGATCTTAATGATTTATAAAGAGATACAGGTTTAGCTAATTGATCAGAACCCACCAAGCCCCCTCTACCACAGCCCCCTCACTCAACTCAGCTTTGTAACCTCTATGATGGGCCTGGACACTGCATCCACAGAGTTCAGAAGAGAGGGATGCGAAAAAAGAAAGTGATGAGAAAGAGGAGGAGGGTAGCGCAGAAGAGGTGCTCATCCATAAATCATGCTGTTTTGACCTTCTGTGCTGTCGCGGCTGAAGAAGACCATACAGGGGAAAGGTGTAGCTCAGATAGAATAGAAGAGACCACCGCTTGTTTTCCCTTGCTCATGTGCGAGAGGGAGATAAAAGGTGTCGGGTAAACACCAAGACAAAAGACTCTGCGGCGATGGGGAACTAGCCTATCAATATCCTCACTGGTCTCAGGAACATGGCTTTGTGTTGGTATGTTTCTCAAAGCAGCATAGAATAACATATTCTTCTGAGCTTTATTCATCATTTTGTGTTGTTCATAGCTACCATACATAAGGTATTTGTTGATATTGGTACAATTCTACAAAATAAATGAGTGGTGTGTCATCCTGCTGAATGAATATTCACTGTGATGTCCTCTGAAAAAGTAAGTGGAGGCGTTACAGAGGACATTTTGATCATGTTATCTCAGACCGTGATCACAGGAGTGATTAAACAGGCATTGTGGAAAAAGGTCTCGGTCTAATGATTTATTTGCAAGCTGCCAGGCCTGTCACGGCGGGGGTGAGCGGTGAAGTGTCTTCGGCGTAACGAGATGAGACCCACTGAACAAAGTCTCTGACTGCAGGCTTGAGAAATCACCCTGAGGAAGGTGGAGCCCTCATTAACCAGTCCCAGGAGAAATTACTCCTCTCCTCAACCTCTCCAAACATGTGCAGTATAACTATATGGGACCTGTTAGTCATGCATAGGTCCATGGTGCCACAGTGTCTCACCAGGGGAGCCAGGGCCATGGCCCCTGGACCCCGACCCAGAAACCCCTCATCTCTCCCTCTAGCAATCACTCATTTTAATACACATACCTTACTATTTTTTTATTTTTAATTTTTTTATTTAGGGGGTAGATCAGATTTAATATTGCAGATAGATTGTAACTTCCATCAATGTAATTGCCTGCATCACTTCCAATCCCCCATATGTTTATTTTTTATTTTTCTCAAATATATATACACATACATACATATACGCATATACATACATATATATATATATATATACATACATATCCTTTAAAAATATATATATTTCCCTTTATTACTTTCCAACCCCACCATCCCTTCCCTAATTGGAGTAAACTAATGAACAACAATGCTTAGGCCTCTACTTCATTGTTATACAGTGAGGGAAAAAAGTATTTGATCCCCTGCTGATTTTGTATGTTTGCCCACTGACAAAGAAATGATCAGTCTATAATTTTAATGGTAGGTTTATTTGAACAGTGAGAGACAGAATAACAACAAAAAAATCCAGAAAGACGCATGTAAAAAAATATATAAATTGATTTGCATTTTAATGAGGGAAATAAGTATTTGACCCCCTCTCAATCAGAAAGATTTCTGGCTCCCAGGTGTCTTTTATACAGGTAACGAGCTGAGATTAGGAGCACACTCTTAAAGGGAGTGCTCCTAATCTCAGCTTGTTACCTGTATAAAAGACACCTGTCCACAGAAGCAATCAATCAATCAGATTCCAAACTCTCCACCATAGCCAAGACCAAAGAGCTCTCCAAGGATGTCAGGGACAAGATTGTAGACCTATACAAGGCTGTAATGGGCTGCAAGACCATCGCCAAGCAGCTTGGTGAGAAGGTGACAACAGTTGGTGCGATTATTCCCTCGGCCTGGGGCTCCATGCAAGATCTCACCTCGTGGAGTTGCAATGATCATGAGAACGGTGAGGAATCAGCCCAGAACTACACGGGAGGATCTTGTCAATGATCTCAAGGCAACTGGGACCATAGTCACCAAGAAAACAATTGGTAACACACTTCGCCGTGAAGGACTGAAATCCTGCAGCGCCCGCAAGGTCCCCCTGCTCAAGAAAGCACATATACATGCCTGTCTGAAGTTTGCCAATGAACATCTGAATAATTCAGAGGGGAACTGGGTGAAAGTGTTGTGGTCAGATGAGACCAAAATTGAGCTCTTTGGCATCAACTCAACTCGCCGTGTTTAGAGGAGGAGGAATGCTGCCTATGACCCCAAGAACACCATCACCACCGTCAAACATGGAGGTGGAAAAATTATGCTTTGGGGGTGTTTTTCTGCTAAGGGGACAGGACAACTTCACCGCATCAAAGGGACGATAGACGGGGCCATGTACCGTCAAATCTTGGGTGAGAACCTCCTTCCCACAGCCAGGGCATTGAAAATGGGTTGTGGATGGGTATTCCAGCATGACAATGACCCAAAACACACGGCCAAGGCAACAAAGGAGTGGCTCAAGAAGAAGCACATTAAGGTCCTGGAGTGGCCTAGCCATTCTCCAGACCATAATCCCACAGAAAATCTGTGGAGGGAGCTGAAGGTTCGAGTTGCCAAACGTCAGCCTCGAAACCTTAATGACTTGGAGAAGATCTGCAAAGAGGAGTGGGACAAAATCCCTCCTGAGATGTGTGCAAACCTGGTGGCCAACTACAAGAAACGTCTGACCTCTGTGATTGCCAACAAGGGTTTTGCCACCAAGTACTAAGTCATGTTTTACAGAGGGGTCAAATACTTATTTCCCTCATTAAAATGCAAATCAATTCATAACATTTTTGACATGCGTTTTTCTGGATTTTGTTGTTGTTATTCTGTCTCTCACTGTTCAAATAAACCTACCATTAAAATTATAGACTGATCATTTCTTTGTCAGTGGGCAAACGTACAAAATCAGCAGGGGATCAAATACTTTTTTCCCTCACTGTACATACTATATACATTTTATGGACACAGTCAATAATTATATTGTTTGTTTTTACTCCTGAAATTCCTCCGATCATTTTCATGATATCCATCTGGTATGCTTCTATATGCCGTATCTTTCTAACTGTGCTCTTTCACAAAAGCTCACAATATACAGTCGTATGAAAAAGTTTGGGCACCCCAAACAATTTCCATGATTTCCATTTATAAATAATTGGGTGTTTGGATCAGCAATTTCATTTTGATCTATAAAATAACTGATGGACACAGTAATATTTCAGTAGTGAAATTAGGTTTATTGGATTAACATAAAATGTGCAATATGCATCAAAACGAAATTAGACGGGTGCATAAATTTGGGCACCCCAACAGAAAAATCACATCAATATTTAGTTGAGCCTCCTTTTGCTAAAATAACAGCCTCTAGATGCTTCCTATAGCCTCTAATGAGTGTCTGGATTCTGGATGAAGGTATTTTGGACCATTCCTCCTTACATTTACATTTACATTTACATTTACTTACAAAACATCTCCACTTCAGTTAGGTTTGATGGTTGCCGAGCATGGACAGTCGTTTTTTCAAATCATCCCACAGATTCTCAATGATATTCAGGTCTGGGGACTGGGATGGCCATTCCAGAACATTGTACTTGTTCCTCTGCATAAGTGCCCGGGTAGATTTTGAGCAGTGTTTTGAGTTGTTGTCTTGTTGAAATATCCAGCCCCGGCATAACTTCAACTTTGTGACTGATTCTTCAACATTATTCCCAAGAATCTGCTGATATTGAGTGGAATCCATGCGACCCTCAACTTTAACAAGATTCCCAGTACCGGCACTGGCCACACAGCCCCACAGCATGATGGAACCCCCACCAAATTTTACTGTGGGTAGCAAGTGTTTTTCTTGGAATGCTGTGTTCTTTTGCCGCCATGCATAACGCCCCTTGTTATGACCAAATAACTAAATCTTTGTTTCATCAGTCCACAGCACCTTATTCCAAAATGAAGCTGGCTTGTCCAAATGTGCGTTTGCATACCTCAAGCGACTCTGTTTGTGGCGTGTGTGCAGAAAAGGCTTCTTCCGCATCACTCTCCCATACAGCTTCTTCTTGTGCAAAGTGTGCTGAATTGTTGAACGATGCACAGTGACACCATCTGCAGCAAGATTATGTTGGAGGTCTTTGGAGGTCTTCTGTGGGCTGTTTTTGACCGTTCTCACCATCCTTCACCTTTGCCTCTCCGATATTTTACTTGGCCTGCCACTTCTGGCCTTAACAAGAACTGTGCCTGTGGTCTTCCATTTCCTCACTATGTTCCTCACAGTGGACACTGACAGCTTACATCTCTGCGATAGCTTTTTGTAGCCTTCCCCTAAACCATAATGTTGAACAATCTTTGTTTTCAGGTCATTTGAGAGTTGTTTTGAGGCCCCCATGTTGCCACTCTTCAGAGGAGAGTCAAAGAGAACAACAACTTGCAATTGGCCACCTTAAATACCTTTTCTCATGATTGGATGCACTTGTCTATGAAGTTCAAGGCTTAATGAGCTCACCAAACCAATTGTGTGTTCCAATTAATCAGTGCTAAGTAGTTACAGGTATTCAGATCAACAGAATGACAAGGGTGCCCACATTTTTGCATAGCCAATTTTTCACATCTGATTTAATTTCATACAAATTAATATTGCTATACTAAAAATATTTGTCTGGACAATACCCCAGTACTCAGCTTTTATTAGAAAATGAATGGCATGCCACTGTGATCATTTTCTGTGACGACAGAGTAAATTATTATGCAGCCTCAGAGGGGTGCCCAAACTTTTTCATACGACTGTATAACCTATATACTTATTATGGACACAGCATGTCTTACACTAGTTATCTTGTTGTTATTAGTCCCATCCTTCATCTCCATTCAACACCTCCCATCTATCTCTTACCACCATCCATATTGGATTTCTATTTGACATATATTTTTCAACTGTACTGTGATGTTTTACAAAAGTTCTGAACCTTTCTATTCTCATTGTTTCTACAGTTTGTGAATTGAAAATAAACATTTTTGCTAAAAGTATTATTATATTATTGATCGATTGACTATGACTTTTCAGATCACCCAGTAGTGCTATCTGCAGGGTCAGCTCCATGCAAATATTGCAGTCCTTCAGCCATTCCTGGACCTGTGTCCAGAAACAAGCTGCAAATGGACAGTACCAAAACAAATTATCTAATAATTCTGTCTCTTCACAGCCAAATCTGCAGAGCTGGGAAGATTGTATCCCTCATACAAATAACATTCTATCGGCTGTCAATCTTTTGGTCCTTAAATGAAACTGGTAAACTTTTTTATTTATCACAATTTTCTTTAACCAATTATGTTCTTTAATGCAAGGCTGACAGACAAGTTCTTACTTTTTCCTCCTTCCACTTTCCTCTTCCATTTTTGCGATAATGCTGCAATTATTTGGTTGTAATTTTGGGTAGAGCAGACATTTCCATATGTTTCTGTCAGCTGCATGTGCGACATAACTCCACCATTCCTACCGATAATATCATTTACGAAGATTATACCTTTTTTAAACATTTTCTCAAAAAAGAACGGTTTTTTATCAATTAGTATATTTGAGTTTAACCACAATATTTGTTGCAATATTTGTTCTGTCATTTCTGGAGGATTAAATTGAAATTGCAACCAACTTTCTATGGCTTGTTTTAGAAATAGTGATATTTGGGAGATGATTTCCTTTTCAAATACCTGAAAGTGAGGGGTTGTAATCTGAATAAAGGGAAAAAGTCCCTTCTTGAACATTGGGTGAGACAATCTTACTAGTTTGCTAGAGAACCAGTTTGGATTTAAGTATAATTTTTGTATGACTGAAGCTTTTAGTGATAGGTCTAATGCTTTAATATTTAATAATTTCTGTCCTCCGAATTCATATTCATTATATAAATAGGCCTGTTTAATTTTGTCTGGCTTGCCGTTCCAAATAAAATGGAATCTTTTTTTCTCATATAATTTAAAAAACTGTTCGCTAGGCGTAGGTAAAACCATAAGCAAATAGGTAAACTGGGATAATACTGAAGAGTTAATCAGGGTGATTTTTCCACAAATTGACAGGTATTTACCTTTCCATGGTAGCAAGATCTTATCTATTTTTGCTAACTTTCTATTAAAATGTATTGGAGTGAGATCATTTATTTCATTTGGGATATGTATTCCGAGTATATCCACATCACCATCAGACCATTTTATTGGTAAACTACAAGGTAATGTACATTTTTTTTTTTTTTTTGTGATCCAATACATAATATAGTACATTTATCATAATTTGGTTGTAATCCAGAGAGGTTCGAAAATGTATCTAGATCCTCTATGAGGCTGTGGAGGGATTCAAGTTGTGGATTTAAAAGAAAACATGAATCATCAGCGTACAATGACACCTTTGTTTTTAAGCCCTGGATTTCTAATCCCTTGATATTATTGTTGGATCTGATTTTAATAGCTAACATCTCGATGGCAATAATAAATAGATATGCCAATAGTGGACAACCTTGTTTCACTCCTCTTGACAGTTTAAAACTTTCTGAGAAATAGCCATTATTTACTATTTTACACCTAGGGTTACTATACATGATTTTAACCCAATTTATAAGAGATTGACCAAAATTGAAATGCTCCAGGCATTTATATATAAACCCCAGTCGTACTTTATCAAATGCCTTTTCGAAGTCTGCTATGAATAGTAGGCCTGGTTTCCCAGATTTTCCATAGTGTTCTATTGTTTCCAGTACTTGCCTCATATTATCTCCAATGTATCGCCCATGTAAAAAACCTGTCTGATAAGAATGAATAATGTCCAACAATACCTTTTTTTATTCTATGCGCTATACATTTTGCTAGAATTTTGAAGTGTAAGGGGCCACCAATTTTTTTTAATGGACTGGATCTTTATATTTTCCACTTGTATCCAGTTTCAGTAATAATGAAATCAGACCTTCTTCTTGAGTGTCTGATAATCTACCATTTACATAGGAGTGATTAAAACATGCTAATAACGGTCCTCTGAGTATATCAAAGAAGGTTTGGTATACCTCGACTGGTATGCCATCCAACCCTGGAGTTTTCCCGGATTTAAAGTATTTAATTGCATCCAGAAGTTCCTCCTCTGTAATTTCACCTTCACATGAGTCTTTCTGTATGGCTGTTAATTTGACATTATCAATAGAAAAAAAATCTCTACAATTTGCTTCAGTTAGAGGAGATGGAGGTGACTGAAACGAAAACATATGCTTAAAGTACTTTGTTTCTTCCGTCAAAATATAATTTGGTGAATCATGGGTGACTCCGTCATTTGTAACCAGTTTCTCTGTCTCTTAATCACAAATATTTATGTGCTAATAGGTATTTTCTGTCTCTATTTCTCACATTTATGGGTTCACAGTGACCCTCAGCTGTAGTAAAAAGAAGAGTAACCCCCAAGAGGCATTGCAGATGTTGTCCTCCACTCGTCTCAGCCTGAGAAGCCTCACCATCAAAGCCAAGGTACAGTACAAAATACTTGGCCTTCATGCCAACACCCCACCACATAATACAGATGTATCGGACTGCTCACATCAAGTCATTAATACTTCACCGACCTCGATTGTTTTTTGCGATAACTTATAACCAAATGTAGTAATTGTATTTCTTTACACCGTTTCTCCTCAGCAACTGCACACATATGTTGCTACTGGGGAGATCCATGGCGACCTGAGTGATGATGTCAAAGAGCTTGAACAGCTTATCACGGAGCTGCAGGACCAAAGTGGTCAGCTGCGCTGCTAATCAGCATGAATGCCTCACTATAGACACACCTCTAAGGACCTCCTACAGCAAACTTGTCCCAGAGCAGACATTGCTACAACAGACACTGTCAGGGGACTTGCACCCATCACCCTTGTCCTTACCAAGAGGACTTTACATGCCAAAGGACTGTAACTGTAAAGGACTGCCAAAGGAATGACTTAACTTGATACACTTGTATGTACACAGTGTAATTTTTTTATAGTCCCCCCCCTTTGAGGCATGTGCTGTTTATGTTGTATAAAGCATGGTTGAGGAATGCTAGCTCAACCCTGCAGGTCATCAAAAATACACACCTTTCCAGTAGAACAATCATGTTATGAACTCTGCGGAATCTATAGAAATCACGAAATTTGTACAATCATAAATTGTACAAAGATGAAGCCTTATGATCATACAACCACGCTTGCCTTATTGTTAGTACAGTGAGTATTTGATCCCCTGCTGATTTTGTACGTTTGCCCACTGAAAAAAACATAATCAGTCTATAATTTTAATGGTAGGTTTATTTGAACAGTGAGAGACAGAATAACAACAAAACAATCCTGAAAAACGCATGTCAAAAATGTTATGAATTGATTTGCATTTTAATGAGGGAAATAAGTATTTGACCCCTCTGCAAAACATGACTTAGTACTTGGTGGCAAAACCCTTGTTGGCAATCAGAGGTCAGACGTTTCTTGTAGTTGGCCACCAGGTTTGCACACATCTCAGGAGGGATTTTGTTCCACTCCTCTTTGCAGATCTTCTCCAAGTCATTAAGGTTTTCGAGGCTGACGTTTGGCAACTCGAACCTTCAGCTCCCTCCACATATTTTCTATGGGATTAAGGTCTGGAGACTGGCTAGGCCACTCCAGGACCTTAATGTGCTTCTTCTTGAGCCACTCCTTTGTTGCCTTGGCCGTGTGTTTTGGGTCATTGTCATGCTGGAATACCCATCCACGACCCATTTTCAATGCCCTGGCTGAGGGAAGGAGGTTCTCACCCAAGATTTGACGGTACATGGCTCCGTCCATCGTTCCTTTGATGCGGTGAAGTTGTCCTGTCCCCTTAGCAGAAAAACACCCCCAAAGCATAATGTTTCCACCTCCATGTTTGACGGTGGGGATGGTGTTATTGGGGTCATAGGCAGCATTCCTCCTCCTCCAAACACGGCGAGTTGAGTTGATGCCAAAGAGCTCAATTTTGGTCTCATCTGACCACAACACTTTCACCCAGTTCTCCTCTGAATCATTCAGATGTTCATTGGCAAACTTCAGACTGGCATGTATATGTGCTTTCTTGAGCAGGGGGACCTTGCGGGCGCTGCAGGAATTCAGTCCTTCACGGCGTAGTGTGTTACCAATTGTTTTCTTGGTGACTATGGTCCCAGCTGCCTTGAGATCATTGACAAGATCCTCCCGTGTAGTTCTGGGCTGATTCCTCACCGTTCTCATGATCATTGCAACTCCACGAGGTGAGATCTTGCATGGAGCCCCAGGCCGAGGGAGATTGACAGTTATTTTGTGTTTCTTCCATTTGCGAATAATCGCACCAACTGTTGTCACCTTCTCACCAAGCTGCTTGGCGATGGTCTTGTAGCCCATTCCAGCCTTATGTAGGTCTACAATCTTGTCCCTGACATCCTTGGAGAGCTCTTTGGTCTTGGCCATGGTGGAGAGTTTGGAATCTGATTGATTGATTGCTGCTGTGGACAGGTGTCTTTTATACAGGTAACAAACTGAGATTAGGAGCACTCCCTTTAAGAGTGTGCTCCTAATCTCAGCTCGTTTTGTCTGTCATAGTTGACGTGTACCTATGATGAAAATTACAGGCCTCTCTCATCTTTTTAAGTGGGAGAACTTGCACAATTGGTGGCTGACTAAATACTTTTTTTCCCCACTGTACAAAATCAGTAGGGGATCAAATACTTTTTTCCCTCACTGTATGGACATGTGTTATGTCACAGCTGTAGTCCTCTTTCATGAATGTTATTCTTTTCTTCTTTTTTTTTTGATTTGGTGACAATTTCTGGATTGGGAAAGAAGTGTGCATCGCCCCTATGTATACATTCCATATTTTCCACCGTTTTTGATCACACAATTTGTTTGCATACAAAACCACTCGATCAAAACCAGATTTCTGGGCCAAAATGTCAGTCATTTAATAAAAATGTTCAATAATGGTCGTTACGAGTGTGTTGTCATTATTTACTATCATACACCATTACATGGCTCCCAAGTGGCGCAGCGGTCTAAGGCACTGCATCTCAGTGCTTGAGGCGTCACTACAGACCCCCTGGTTTGAATCCAGGCTGTATCACAACCGGACGTGATTGGGAGTCCCACAGGGCGGCGCACAATTGGTCCAGCGTCGTCCAGGTTTGGCCGGTGTAGGCCGTCATTGTAAATAAGAATTTGTTCTTAACTGACTTGCCTAGTTAAATAAAGGTAAAATAAATACAATCATATATCCAGCAGACACAGGGAAAATATAGTCATAAATATCTGCCTGCTAATGGTTATATAACTTCCAAATTGTATTCATGGACAAACATCATTACACTGATTTGCTGCCATGACATCAGACGTTTGGAGAGGCCTCCCTTTGAAGCAGGGAAAAAGAATGCTTGTTCAGCCTCAGCCTCCTGTTTCTTTTCAACATTCCTGGTGTTTCTCAGTAACAACCTGACAACATCCTCATAAAGTTCCAACTGCAGCTGAAGTTCGATGGTGAGGTCATTGCCAACGAGGAACACCAAAATTACATCACATTTCATGTTATTCATTAAGTGGTATGAATTAACAGTAAGGAACTGATCATCACTATGAGCAGTTTTTGGTCAGGACGACCTAGGGCGAGGACTCGATTGCAAAAGGTTTATCAGAACCTTTATCAGAGTAACATTCTTTATAGTAAATGTGTGACCTGAAAGCTCACTGAAACAAAGACCCCAACATTCACATTTTGCATACAACTTGTGCATGTCTATGTTTGTCCCTTCCCACAGACTTACTATGACTTTAATGTTTTCCAGAAGCATCTTACACATAAGTCATTTAGAAGATGCTCTTATCCAGAGTGAATTAAAGTAGTGTGCATACATTCATTTCTGACTTCTGTCCTTGATCATCCTGGATGACTGTTTCCTGGTCATATGTGCTCTTCTGGGGCATGAGGCTGACCCAGATTTAATCAGTGACTGGAGGATTGCATTTCTGCCCAGCTTTTTGAAATTGCATCATTGGTGATTACACATGTGCCCCGCCCTGTCTTTCACCACATATCTGTCCCCTTCTCTGAGGATGCTGCTCCACAGACACTGAGCTCTGGTTACCAGCACCCCTTGTGTGTCAAATTCAGAGCAACGTTTCCCGACAACGTTTTTCACATTCTGGAGGGAAGATTCTTGTGGCCTTCTTTTTTAAATCTATAAATAAGTGTATGACACCATGATATCAAGTATTTGCCCACTTAAAACTCAATGGGGGACATAGAGGTTTCAAGAAAACAATTAGATACCACTCGAGAGCCAACATCATAAGACTTAATGCTACTTTGTATGTTTTCCAAAGCACACACAATGACTCAATGGGGTTTATGTTCATCTGGGTGGAGGTCCTCAAAACCGCTGTGTGTGTGCTATAGTATGTCTTCAATGAACTCACTCCTGTACTGGAATATCCTCTGCAGTCCTCAATGGAATAATGAGTCACTGCTGAACAATTTACCCAGGGGTCGCTGGTAACCCTGCAGTGTAGGAGGACAGTAACTAGGGATAAGCATGAAAAATGAGAAGCTCCCAGAAATGGCCCGCTGCGCAACTGTGGTCAACTCATGTGGGTTGTTGGATGAATAATGGTGCGCACATGGCTTTATTAATTACTTGTCGCATGGTTGTTCCTATCTGATTTATGCAGGAGTATATGGGACCGAAGTAACAATGAGATAGAGGACTATGACAGCATGTACTTTAAATATATATTTATGTTATTTATAAATATGAATGAATGAAGAAACGTTACATATTATTAGTATTACACAGTATTACACATTACACGTGGCTTATTGGGTGTGTATTATTTTATAACGGGTCATTCTTATAAGCGTGTATTTATACTCCTATCACTCATGAACTTGCTGGACAACAAGGTTTATGCCTTCTGTCACTTTGATGAGCGCGCGCTCCTGCCGACAGCACAGTGACAGCACAGTTCATGCGTCTTCAGGAATAGATTTTCTTTAGATCTTTGGCGACTATAGGAACACTACGCACTCTAAACATTTTTTTTAGGGTTCAGCCCCACAAGTGTGTTCCAATAAGCGTCCCACTTCTGACGTCATGTCTGCCGGAGATTGGCTGTTCAGTTCTGACACTAACTCCTGCCCTTACACAGTGAAACTTTTAAAAGAGTTTTCAATCGCATCTGCAGGGTAAAGTATTGCACAAACGTAGCCATAGCAGCCGTAACATCTGCTGCCCAGCTCCCCCTTCTACCCTGCGCAGGGATAAAGCAGTGCTTTATTCAGTTTTAGACCCATAATCAGGTTTTTACATGCCCTATTTTATTTTTTACTTTTTAAAGTTAAGCCTACGTTTTTAGTTATTGTTTTTAATTCGGGTTGGAAGGCGAAGCATAGACGAATATGCTCAGGGATATATAACTGTTTTACTCGCGATAAAGTCACAGGAGTTTTTATTTTCCAGATACGGACCTTCTTCAAGGAATTTAATATACAGTTTCCAAAAAGTCTATTGTCTTTACGCGGATACGGAGTGGATATGGCTTGGATCAGATGGGACCTCTTATTTTCTATAGGTTTATTCATTTCACTGGCATTTGTCTCCACCGATCAGAGTGGCTTTAGGAGATACTACGTGTTGCAGCCAGGACCGAGCGGGACGGACAGAGTACATGTGAGTTCCATTTCTTCGCGCTCCGGTGCCACGGGACAACCCCACGCCTACAATGTGGAGCTCTCGGCCAGTTACGGTGGCCAGGCCCGAACCCGTAGGATGGGTAACCAAGCGAACCCGATCCCGCTTCGCCAGGACACACAGTTTACGCAGCATCAGCAAGTCATTCGGCGCACCAGCCACAACGTTCAACAGAGTCACCAAATGAAAATGTCAGGGTAAGATAACCTCTGGGTCTCTGAAAAAAAGTTGATGTTACAGAAGAGTGAATCTGACTATAGGCTACTTATCCTCTTGGATGGAAATGTGGTTTGTTATAAAATATCTAATGTTGTTTGGTCATCTTACTGTACAGTAGCTTACAGTATAGGCATGCCTGGCACCTGGTAAAGGAACTTGCTATAAGACTGGCCTACAACTTTCACTGTCATCATCAACATGATCAGACAGTATAGTCTTAGGGTTGTTAAATATACACTGTGTACAAAACATTAGGAACACCATCCTAATATTGAGTAGCACCCCCTTTTGCCCTCAGAAAGGCTTCAATGTGTCGGGGCATGGACTCTACAAGATGTTGAAAGCGTTCCACAGGGATGTTGACTCCAATGCTTCCCAAAATTGTGTCAAGTTGGCTGGAGGTCCTTTGGGTGGTGGACCATTCTTGATACACATTGGAAACTGTTGAACGTGGAAAACCTAGCAGCATTGCAGTTCTTGACACACTCAAACCAGTGCGCCTGGTACTTACGACCATACCCCATTCAAAGGCACTTCAATATTTTGTCTTGCCCCTTCACCCTCTGAATGGCACACATACACAATCCATGTCTCAATTGTCTCAAGGCTTAAAAATCCTCCTTTAACCTGTCTCCTCCCCTTCATATACACTGATTGAAGTGGATTTAACAGGTGACATCGATAAGGGATCATAGCTTTCACCTGGATTCACCTGGTCAGTCTATGTCATGGAAAGAGCAGGTGTTCCTAATGTTTTGTGCACTCAGTGTGCATTATTAAATAAATAGTCTGCAACTTAAAATACATTCTATATTCAATTTGATTCAGGTAGCTATTTGATCATATTTCTGACAAATTAAAACCACATACAATACTGTACTTGTTTCAGACATTTAGCCCAATGAATGTAATGTTCAATGTGTCACTTATGAACTTTGTTCAACAACTTTCAAGTTGATACGAAAGAAATGTCTTAACATCCACTCAGTAGAGACAGAAACAAAAACAGCCAATTTAAATTACTATTCTGAAAGAATAAAGGAAACGAAATAATCAAACAAAATGGCCCAGATCCTGTTGTGTTCAGGAGCATGACCTCAATTTGCAGGGCCCCAGTCGCAGCACTCTCAGATGTATGATTAGTGAGGACATTCCCACACTCTCAGCAGGGGCCACCAGGCTATGGGCGCCCAGCTTTACCTCCCATGAAAGGAGACCCCTAATACCAGATCTATCTCAGGCTGGGCGGCACAGGTGGTTCACTAGACCCACCAGCGTGTGAGTTTTAGCCAGTATGAGTTGATCTTGGGTATGTGACAGTGCACTCTCTCTCTCTCTCTGTGTGTCTCTGGGTGTTATTGCAGGGTGAATGTCTGTGGAGGGCAGTGCTGTCACGGATGGAGTAAGGCCTCTGGATCGCAGCGGTGCACCAAGCGTGAGTATACACTACACTACCACAGCCCAGCCACCGCTGCATGCGGGCCAAAAAGTTGCAGTTGTTCAAAATGTTTTTCCAAATTATTGACGACAGTCTTGGATTCACTATCTAGAACCTAAAAGGATTATTCGGCTGTCCCCATAGGAGAAATCTTTGAAGAACCCTTGTTGGTTCAGGTAGAACCCCTTTGGTTCCAAGTAGAACTGTTTTGGGTTCCATGTAGAACCCTTTCCACAAGAGGCTTCTACATGGAACCCAAAATGGTTCTACCTGGAACCAAAAAGGGTTTTACCTGGAACCAAGAATGGTTCTCTTATGAGGACAGCCGAAGAACCCTATTGGAACCTTTTTTTCTAAGAGTGTACTTGGCACCTCATAACTTCTTCCTTTGGAAAATGTACATCAGTTGTTCATCAGGCAGCACGTGCCAGAATCCCAACATCATACCATATATAATCCATCCAGTATACCTCCCTCCCCTACTCTACTTGGAAACTCACCCAAGCATACATACGTATATGTTTTGAAGGCGCCTTTAGCTGATTAGTAGTGCCAGATTGGAGAACAGCACCTTTCTATGCAGCACTGTATAAGTAACTGGCATTTCTCGCAGTGACTCTACCCACCTGGGAACAATGACGGGACTGTCAGTGTGTTATGGCCCGTGTTGCAGAGTCATGAGAACACTGTTATTGCATAGGAGTGGGCGTGCAGGGCCGGCCGAAAGAGAAACAGGTTTAGAGTGTATTATACCTCATTGCTCGGCCCCACCAGTGGGATCTCTTTCCTGTTCGACCGTGAGGCCTTGCCAGCTGGTTAATTAAGAGACAGACGTCTCTCTCCGTGCCGTGTCTGGTGGACCTCCTGGGGAAACCAGAGGTTACGTTTTAGTCTAGGACCCCTGGTTCATACGTTTAATAGGCCCAGTGCGCCTGCTCTGCTCTACTCTGCTCTGGTCTACTCACACTTAAGACTGGGCTCCACTTAGTACAGGCACTCTTTGTCTCTGCCTTGGTGCCAGTGGTATGTGTGTAAGTCTGTGTTCGTGTTTGTTTGGGTGTATGTGTATGTACGGTGCCTTTGAAAGTATTCATACCCCTTGACTTTTTTGTCTCACCCATCTACTCACAATACCCCATAATGAGAAAGTGAACAAAATGTTTTTAGAAATTTTTGCAAATATATTGAAAATGAAATACAGAAATATCTAATTTACATACAGTACCAGTCAAAAGTTTGGACACACCTACTCATTCCAGGGTTTTTCTTTATTTTTACTATTTTCTACATTGTAGAATAATAGTGAAGACATGCCTTGATGACAGCGTTGCACACTCTTGGTATTCTCTCAACCAGCTTCACGAGGTAGTCACCTGGAATGCATTTCAATTCACAGGTGTGCCTTCTTAAAAGTTAATTTGTAGAATGTCTTTCCTTCTTAATGCGTTTGAGCCAATCAGTTGTGTTGTGACAAGGTAGGGTTGGTATACAAAAGATAGCCCTACAACTTTCTTCAAGTAGAGTCGCAAAAACCATCAAGCGCTATGATGAAACTGGCTCTCATGAGGACCGCCACAGGAAAGGAAGACCCAGTGTTACCTCTGCTGCAGAGGATACGTTCATTAGAGTTACCAGCCTCAGAAATTGCAGCCCAAATAAATGTTTCACAGAGTTCAAGTAACAGATACATCTCAACATCAGCTGTTCAGAGGAGACTGCGTGAATCAGGCCATCATGGTCGAATTGCTGCAAAGATACCACTACTAAAGGACACCAATAAGAAGAAGAGACTTGCTTGGGCCAAGAAACACGAGCAATGGACATTAGACCGGTGGAAAGCTGTCCTTTGGTCTGATGAGTCCAAATTTGAGATTTTTGGTTCCAACCGCTGTGTCTTTGTGAGATGCAGAGTAGGTGAACGGATGATCTCTGCATGTGTGGTTCCCACCGTGAAGCATGGAGGAGGAGGTGTGATGGTGTGGGGGTGCTTTGCTGGTGACAGTGTCAGTGATTTATTTAGAATTCAAGGCACACTTAACCAGCATGGCTACCACAGCATTCTGCAGCGATACGCCATCCCATCTGGTTTGGGCTTAGTGGGACTATCATTTGTTTTTCAACAGGATAATGACCCAACACACCTCAAGGCTGTGTAAGGGCTATTTGACCAAGAAGGAGAGGGATGGAGTGGTGCATCAGACCTGTCCTCCAAAATCACCCGACCTCAACCCAATTGAGATGGTTTGGGATGAGTCGGACGGCAGAATGAAGGAAAAGCAGCCAACAAGTGCTCATCATATGTGGGAACTCCTTCAATACTGTTGGAAAAGCATTCCAGGTGAAGCTGGTTGAGAGAATGCCAAGAGTGTGCAAAGTTGTCATCAAGGCAAAGGGTGGAATTGTTTTATTCTGTACACGCTTCCTTCTTTTCACTCTGTCAATTAGGTTAGTATTGTGGAGTAACTATAATGTTGTTGATCCATCCTCAGTTTTCGCCTGTCACAGCCATTTAAATCTCTAACTGTTTTAAATTCACCATTGGCCTCATGGTGAAATCTCTGAGTGGTTTACTTCCTTTCCGGCAACTGAGTTAGGAAGGACGCCTGTATCTTTGTAGTGACTGGGTGTATTGATACACCCTCCAAGTGACTGGGTGTATTGATACACCATCCAAAGTGTAACAATTTTGAAAAACCTAATTCCACTTTGACATTATAGGGTATTGTGTGTAGGCAACTGAAAATACATCTAAATGTAATACATTTTAAATTCAGGCTGTAACACAACAAAATGTGGAACAAGTCAAGGGTTGTGAATAGTTTCTGAAGGCACTGTATGAGTACGTGTTTATTGTTCAATGTTTAGTTGTTCATGTGTCATTAACGGTGCAGTGCTGGCCCATTGTTAACATGCACAGATTTCTTGTGGGACCTCTTTTTTAACTCATTGGAATTCCCACTACTCCTGTCCAGTGTCCAATATTGTAGCTGTTCTCCTTGGCAGAGGTTGGGTGGGGAAGTGGGGGCAGGCATGCAATGCACAATGAGGGAATGCTCCTGTTTACATGGGCGCTGGAAACTCTGTGCAAGGCCTCTGTAAGAGAACCAATAGTGGACAATTCCTCAGTACCCATGGCTTTGATTGGTCTTTTTGATGTCAGGATCAGAGCCCAGTACTCCCTACTATTGCCAGATGCTGGAATCAGGGGGTGGACAGGATGGAGTTTCAATGACTGCTTTATAAAAACCTCCAAAGATCTTTGTGTCACTAGATTTATTTTAGTGTACAGTTTCTTTTTCTGTGAAAATGTCTGTATGTTCTTAAAATCTTTTTATTTTCTAAGCTTATCCTCAGGTCATCCGGTGTTCAGCACTCATTTGATTATGATTTTCCACTGACCGTGATATTAATATTTACAGTAGTATAGCACTAGGGAGGCACTGTGAGAAGTTTTCTCTGTGATTACAATTAATCCATAGAAATGAATTGCTTTAGACAACCCTAATAAATATGATGAATAATGCAACTATGATTGATGAATTACTTTAACTGACCAACACACTTTCCCCCCTTATTTCTTTATTTTTATTCTGCTTGTTTTTTCCTATATGGACAAATATGATAACTCACTACTGGGCTATAGTCAGTCACATATTTTATGGATAGATCTCCATCTCCCTATATATCCTTTTCTCAATTTGTTTTTCAGGATCAGCGCTTTACTTTTCTCCACCTCCCTTGTCACGGAAGATGGACTAGGTTGTAAATCCACCCGCTAAATGTTTAATGGAGTTTGATTTCCAGGACACCCCAGCCCCCCCACCCACTACCCTCACCGAAAATGCCAACAAAAGGGTTTCTTAATAGAAATGAATTTTGTTTGTTCTGGCAACGCCTTACACATGGCCTGCTAGCACCCTGCATAAAGTGTTCTTTCAGGTTGTCAGTCACGCCAACAACCCCCAACCTCCCACCAAGGCAAGCTTTGACATTTTCCAGATAGCTAGTAGAAGCTGTGAAAATCTTACCACACATTACCACTATTTATTACATGGCAAATGGACCAAGCATGTTTAATCATGAAGCTGTTATTGACATTCCTTATTAGATGACATCATGCTTTAACCACAAAACTAATGTTGAAAATATGTTATAAATGTGTTGTGCCTTAGAATATTATCCAGACAGTTCCAATCATGTGATGCAGATACTAAAAACTCCTCTCTGTCCTCTTAATGGACTGTAGTCTAAAAGAGATTATGAGCAAACATCCCACGTATTTATTCAGTCTATTCCAGACGCAGAGAAGGTAGTCTAACGACATATGATTTTTGAATTGCAGAGCAGAATAGCACTCTGTTGTCTTTTCTGCTAGATTCAAGACTATCCGCAACAGAAAATGGCTTTTAGTAATAATAGGCCTATAATATATAAATACATGTCACTTAGCGGTCACTTTAATACAAAGTGACTTACAGTACAGTGAGTGCATTCATTTTTAGAATGTGTAGGCCTATGTGATCCCTGTGGGATTTCAATCCAAGACCTTGGAGTTGCCAGCTCTACGCTCTTACCAACACTGAGCTGTATATTAACACTCTGGAGCAGTCATTTCCTGTACCTGTTCTACCTACATTAACTGCAGAACTGCAATGTTCCTCTTTAATATTCCAGATGTCCGACACAGCACTTTTTATGCCTGCATAACCAAGTTCAATTCAAGAGAAAGAGAATAAAAAGTCAAGTGTAGAAATTAAAGATGAAGTAATTAGTTTAACTTTTGTTTGTCTGAGAGAGACCTGTGTTAGATGGTCTTCCAGATCCCTTTGCCCTCAGGCAGCAGCACCTACATCAGGCTCAATTCCTCCTCTTCCACTGGAGTCTGGTGTGGCTATTCACAATGTGGAGCCGCATGGTAATCTCACGCTTTGAAAAGCTGCCCAGCCCATTTCTCCCTTAACCGAGTGCAACCCAAAAGTAGGCAGACCGGGCCAGACAAAACAGAACATGAAAATATTTCACTTCAGCGTAACTGCACAGCACAGCGGAGGAGCCGTCTTCATTTTTCATGAAGGATCGTTCAAGAAGAGGCCGCTTGAAACTCCCCCAGAATTAAGAGAATGTGACAGGTTCAACCATTTTATAAATTTAAGCTCTCTCGTGCCTTTGCCTCGTGTGTCCCTAAAAGACAGCACAGGGTGTTGAAAGCAAATGAGGCAGCCAGATACTGTAGTGAGGTGGATAGGATGGATTCTTGCTCCTCTTCCTTATCTGAGGGTCATTTAAAGAGGCTTTAGCTCTACTGGGCTAGTCCAACCTATAGGAGAAATATAAGAACTATAGCCTATTGGAAGAGACAGAGGACCCCTTTCGAAGATTAACAAGGAAAAGCTAAAAACTATACTGTCAACTTTTCCTTTACAGTATTAAGATGCTCCTGTAATCCAGGTAATTTGTAAGTCGCTCTGGATAAGAGTGTCTGCTAAATGATGTAAATGTGAATGTAAATGTAATTCCACCATTATATCATTGTCTTTGTCTCTCAGTTGCCTTACCAGGACTCCCCTTTGCATACCTCATATCAAGGCTTCATATTCCTGATTACTCTTTGTAGATTTCTTTGGTTACTCAGGGCTGTCAGGTACACTATATATACAAAAGTATGTGGACACCCCTTCAAATTAGTGGATTTGGCTGTTTCAGCCACACCCGTTGCTGACAGGTGAATAAAATCGAGCACACAGCCATGCAATCTCCATAGACAATCATTGGCAGTAGAATGGCCTTACTGAAGAGCTCAGTGACTTTCAATGTGGCACGGTCATAGGATGCCATCTTTCCAACAAGTCAGTTGGTCAAATCTCTGCCCTGCTAGAGCTTCCCAAGTCAACTGTAAGTGCTGTTATTGTGAAGTGGAAACATCTAGGAGCAACAACGGCTCAGCCACGAAGTGGTAGGCCACACAAGCTTACAGAACAGGACCGCCGAGTGCTGAAGCGTGTAGCGCGTAAAGATCGTCTGTCCTCGGTTGCAACACTCACTACCAAGTTCCAAACTGCCTCTGGAAGCAACGTCAGCACAAGAACTGTTCGACGGGAGCTTAATTACATGGGTTTCCATGGCCGAGCAGTCGCACACAAGCCTAAGGTCACCATGCGCAATGCCAAGCGTTGGCTGGAGTGGTGTAAAGCTCGCCGCCATTGGACTCTGGAGCAGTGGAAACGCGTTCTCTGGAGTGATGAATCACGCTTCACCATCTGGCAGTCCGACGGACGAATCTGGGTTTGGCGGATGCCAGGAGAACTCTACCTGCCCGAATGCATAGTGCCAACTGTAAAGTTTGGTGGAGGAGGAATAATGGTCTGCGGCTGTTTTTCATGGAGCCCCTTAGTTCCAGTGAAGGGACATCTTAATGCTACAGCATACAATTACATTATAGACGATTCTGTGGTTCCAACTTTGTGGCAACCGTTTGGGGAAGGCCCTTTCCTGTTTCAGCATGACAATGCCCCCGTGCACAAAGCGAGGTCCATACAGAAATAATTTGTTGAGATCGGTATGGAAGAACTTGACTGGCCTGCAGAGAGCCCTGATCTCAACTCCATCAAACACCTTTCGGATGAATTGGAACGCTGACTGCGAGCAAGGCCTAATCGCCCAACATCAGCGCCCAACCTCACTAATGCTGAATGTGGCTGAATTGAAGCAAGTCCCTGCAGCAATGTTCCAACATCTAGTGGAAAGCCTTCCCAGAAGAGTGGAGGCTGTTATAGCAGCAAAGGGGGGACAAACTCCATATTAATGCCCATGATTTTGGAATGAGATGTTCGACAAGCAGGTGTCCACATACTTTTGGTTGTGTAGTGTATGTGTTTAGTCTCTGCATCTCCTCTATGCATGCATACCATATATTTCTCTGAGATGGCAGCTGCCTGCCAAGACCAGGCAAGCACGACTTGGCCGTTTCTTTTTCCAAGCTAGAGAGCTAAAGGGAGGGAATTCAAAAGAGATGGGGGAAAAGAGGGGCATAATTCTTATCAGGGAAATCTGTAAATCTGTCCATTCTTAGACAATGGAAATGTGTGACAAGAGAGATGGAGAAAACAGAGCAGTTTTCATCTCAGCCCAGCACCTGCTGATTTATGATTAGTCTGCTGATTGAGGGGAACGTATCTGGCTGTTGTCATTGTGCAGCCATTCAAAGCCCCTGGATCTTGACCAGCAGTTAAGTGGGGTGAGGACCAAGTATGGGCACAATACCATGGCAACAAGAATGTCTTAATCGACTTGGCTCTCCACATGCTTTAGTGAAACCATAACGTCAGACACTTGGCTGGAAGTTTACAATGCTTTTGCTCATTCAATGGACAGCATCAGAATTCAATGTGGTCTTGTGTCAACTCCAGCGATACACAAAATTATGAACTCTAATTTATATAAATGGCCATTGAGGCCCAGACTGCTTGAGTCAGCATTGTAGCCAGGTGCTCTGTCTCTATCCTACATGTTGTACAGGAGGTGGGCAGAAAGACAGTTTATTTTAAGTAAAGGCATGAGCGAGGACAAAGACATCAGTCAAAAAGTTGTATTTACTTTCTGCAGCACTATTTCAGATCCAATTGAACTTTGTGGTAGAGAAATAAATCAATTAATAGAAATGTTTGGTCATCTGCTGCCCTGGGAATCAATGAGACCTTAGGGATTGGTGTGGACAGGCTTTAGGATGGGGGTTGTTCAACTAATGGGACATCCTGTAACACCTGCACTGGAACATCAGCATGGAACATTATATCCTGAGAAAGAGAGTATCGATTGTATATCCACTAGTATAAGCATATGCTGTTGTGCCTTGATTTCCCCAGGTGATTAATGTAGGCACACACACAAATACATTTTAGTATTCCAGGACAGACCCTTGCAGACTCCAGCAACACTCCCTATGAGTCAACCGAGGTGTTGTTTTATCAAAGTGGGACGTCACTTATTTTCCCTCTCCAGCTAACACTTAAATCGGCATCACTTACGCCGTGCCCTTGTCACAGAACAGCGCTCTTATGTAGCCCTATTCACAACCGATGGTAGCCTTAATTAGGTACAGCGGCAAAAAAATTAAACAATTTACTCTATTGTCCCAGAGTGGAAAATTGTAGTGTGGGGTATGTAGAAACCAAGACATAACTCAGCAGGAGTGATGTAATCTGTGATGTAATTGCCCCCTGATGCTTCTAAGGGGGGTCTCTTGTTGCACAGCATGCGTTTATTAGATCTCATGTGTCTGAATAGCTCAGTGGGGTGGAGAAAGCTTTGAGCCAGTGGTGTGTCAGTTGTAGACGCCTATTGAGAGTGAGAGGGATTTGTATTTATTTTCATGGCCTTGGGTGATGCAAGACTTGCTTTTTGATGCAGTTTGCTCTCACTCTCATTAATCACTTTCACAAATCAAAAGGAGCTAGTGATGGTAATGAGGTGTGTGGTGGAGGAGCCCACCCCTCAGGGACCCTGTGGGGCTGGGCAGAGGCCCCCCACTTGGCCATTTCCGCTCACACTTCACACTTCACACACACACGACCACTGGAATGTTGGCTCCTATGAAAGCAAGAAATTGGGTTTGAGGGACACATGATTTGAATACCTACAGTGTGTGTGTGTGTGTGTGTGTGTGTGTGTGTGTGTGTGTGTGTGTGTGTGTGTGTGTGTGTGTGTACGTGTGTGTACGTGTGTGTACGTGTGTGTACGTGTGTGTACGTGTGTGTACGTGTGTGTACGTGTGTGCGCGCGCATTGGAGTGTGCAAGGTTTGGCCACTGTGGCCTCGAGGCAGGCTTTGTAGTTGAAAAATGACAGTCCCAGTCCTGTGCCTTTTTTACAGAAGGGAACACAGTGTAATTACAGGCTACCTGCCAGCCTCCTGTAACAACTCAAACACACACACACACACACACATACAGTCCCTCTCTCTGATTCCCCAACCCACCGCACATACGTCATTGTGCCGGGGACTCCAGTAATTGAATGCCGAGCCTCAGCTTGAGGTAAGCACTGTCAAACTCTCAGCTTTGGGAGGGTACATTCACAGTGTGGGGACCATGGAGGTGGTATTTACATTGGCTGCTAATACTAATAATGAGAGAGAGACATGGGAACTGTGGCGGGGGATTTGGACGGAGTCAGGCGCAGGAGGGTAAATCACAGAATAAATGTTTATTTGGTAAGACAGCAATGCGCACTGGAGACAACAAGGCACACGGGTGAATATCCCGCCGATATATATCCCAGGATGAAGTGGACAGAGTACGCCGGGGCCCCCTCGATGTCCAGAGGGGGCAGAGGGACCTCCCGTACCTCAGACTCCTGGAGTGGACCAGCCACCACCGGCCTGAGGAGAGACACGTGAAACGAGGGGTTAATATGGTAATCAGGAGGGAGTAGTAACATATACGTAACCTTGTTTATTCTCCTCAGGACTTTGAACGGCACCACAAACCGCAGGCTCAGTTTCCGGCAGGGCAGGCAAAGGGGCAGATTCCGGGTCGAGAGCCAGACCCGATAACCCGGTACAAAGACCGGGGCCTCACTACGGTGGCGGTCAGCGTTGGCTTTCTGGCAACGCACGGCGCGCTGGAGGTGGACGTGGGCAGCGTTCCACGTCTCCTCCGCGCGCCGACACTAGTCGTCCACCGCAGGAGCTTCGGTCTGGCTCTGATGCCAGGGTGCAAGAACCGGCTGATACCCTAAGACACATTGAAAGGGAGTTAGGTTAGTGGAGGAGTGGCGGAGAGAGTTCTGGGCATATTCGGCCCATCGCAAGAACACTGACCACTCCTCCGGCCGGTCCTGGCAGTAGGACTGCAGGAACCTACCCACATCCTGATTCACCCGTTCCACCTGCCCATTAGACTCGGGGTGAAACCCAGAGGTCAGGCTGACCGATACCCCAAGACATTCCATGAACGCCTTCCAGACCCTGGATGTAAACTGGGGACCCCGGTCAGACACTATGTCCTCTGGCACCTCATAGTGCCGGAAGACGTGATTAAACAGGGCTTCCGCAGTTTGCAGGGCCGTGGGGAGACCGGGCAGAGGAAGGAGGAAGCAGGCGTTAGAAAAGTGGTCCACAACGACCAGGATGGTGGTGTTACCCTGAGAGAGGGGAAGATCAGTGAGGAAGTCAATTGACAAGTGGGACCTTGGCCGTTGTGTAACTGGTAAGGGATGTAACTTACCCGCTGGGAGGTGCCTAGGTGCCTTACTCTGGGCGCACACCGAGCAGGAGGAGACATACACCCTCACGTCCTTAGCCAAGGTAGGCCACCAGTACTTCCCGGTCAGGCAGCGCGCTGTGCGGCCGATACCTGAGTGACCAGAGGAGGGAGACGTGTGTGCCCAATAGATAAAGACGGTCACGGACAAGAGACGGCACGTACCGCAGCCCAGCTGGGCACTGAGGTGGAGATGGCTCTGTGCGTAACGCCTGCTCTATGTCCGCGTCCACCACCCACACTACCGCCGCCACAATGCAGGAGGCCGGGAGTATGGGGGTGTTGTCTATGGGCCTCTCCTCTGTGTCGTACAGCCGTGACAGCGCGTCTGCCTTCACGTTCTTAGTACCTGGTATAAATGGCAACGTGAAATCAAACCGGGTGAAGAACAAGGCCCACCTGGCCTGGCGAAGGTTCAGCCTCCTCGCTGCCCGGATGTACTCCAGGTTACGGTAGTCAGTCCAGACGAGGAAAGGGTGTTTAGCCCCCTCGAGCCAGTGCCTCCACGCGGTCAGGGCTCTGATAACAGCCAACAGCTCCCGATCACCAACGTCGTAGTTCTGCTCCACCGGGCTGAGCTTCTTAGAGAAGAAGGCACAGGGGCGGAGCTTGAGTGGCGTGCCCGAGCGTTGGGATAGGACAGCACCTATCCCTACCTCGGATGCATCCACCTCCACTACGAACGGTAATGATGGATTGGGATGGGCCAGTACCGGGGATGAGGTGAACAGAGCCCACAGGTTACTGAAAGCCCTGTCAGCCTCAGCAGACCAGCGGAGCCGGGACGGCCCACCCTTCAACAGAGAGGTGATGGGAGCTGCGACCTTGCCAAAGCCCCGGATAAACCTCCTATAGTAATTGGCAAACCCAATAAAGCGCTGCACCTCCTTTACCCTGGTTGGAGTCGGCCAATTACGCACGGCTGAAATGTGGTCTCCCTCCATCTCCACACTTGAGATGGTGATGTGGTATCCGAGGAAGGAGATGGACTGTTGGAAGAACAGACCATTTTCTGCCTTGGCATACAGATAATGCTCCAAAAGTCGGCCCAGCACTCTGCGAACCAGGGACACATGCTCGGCATGCGTAGTGGAATACACCAGAATGTAATCGATGTAGACCACCACACCGCGACCAAGCATGTTCCGAAACACCTTGTTCACAAAAACAAAAGGACTGGAAGACTGATGGAGTATTCATCAACCGTACGGTATCACCAGGTATTTGTAATGCCCCGTGGTTGTGCTGAATGCTTTCTTCCACTCGTCCCCTTCCTGGACACGCACCAGGTTGTACGCACTCCGGAGATCTAATTTCGTGAAGAAGCACGCCCCGTTCATTGATTCGATAACAGAGATGAGGGGTAGAGGGTAACTATAGCGAATGGTAGTTTGATTAAGTGCCTGGTAATCAGGGAAGGTGGCGTGTATGGTGAAGTGCGCAGCAGAGGGCTCTGAACGAGTGTGGGTTTGCGCTACCTCGGGTGACGCGAGAGTGCCCTGCCTGTCGCCTCCAAACCCAGAAGAACTCTGGCGACAGCGTGCAGCAGAGTGTCCTCTCTTGCCACAAGAGTGACACTGGAGCTGTCGTCCTTCGTTCTCCCGGATCGCTGCACCACCCAGCTCCATCGGAACGTGTTCCGGGTTGAAGGGGGGTGAAACGGGCAGGCCCCTTCCAGGACGTCCTCTTGAAGCCAGCAGGTTCTCTAACCGGATGTCCATGTCCACCAGCTGGTTGAAAGTCAACGTGGTATCCCGGCAGGCTAGCTCCCTTCGGACGTTCTCTCGCAGACTGCACCGGAAGCGGTCGATGAGGGCCCGCTCGTTCCACCCGGACCCAGCCGCTAGAGTTCTAAACTCCAGGACAAAGTCCTGCGCGGTCCTCATCCCCTGCCTCAGATGGACCAACCGCTCGCCCGCCTCTCTTCCTTCGGGAGGGTGATCGAAGACTGCCCGGAAGAGGCGAGCGAACTCCCTGTAGTTGTCCAACGCGTCTCCTCCTTCAGGGCTTTCCCAGAGAGGCAGGAGACGAGGGCGGACACCTTCTCCCGTTCCGATGGAGCCGGGCTGATGGTAGAAAAACAGAGGTCCAGCTGCAGGAAGAATCCCTGGCAGCGGGCAGCTGTCCCGTCATACTAGGTGAATCCCTCTGGGTGCTGGGGTGTGGGTGGCTGGATCCGGTCGCTCAGCCGGTCCGATGGGTCAGGTCCTCTCCTCTCCAGGCGTTGGATGACCTGGAGAACCCGATCCATCGCTTCGCCCAAGCTGGCTAGCATGTTGGAATGGTCCCGGACATGCTTCATGACTCCAGGCATATTCCCGTCTCCTGCTGACTCCATGATGCAGGTGTGTGATTCTGTGGCAGGTGATTTGGACGGAGTCAGGTGCAGGAGGGTAAATCACAGAATAAATGGTTTATTCGGTATGACAGCGGTACGCAGCAATGCGTAAAACACTTATACTTATACAGGTACTGATGAGGGGATATGAACCAGGTGTGTGTAATAAACAAGACAAAACAAATGGAATGATGAGATGAGGAGCGGCAGTGGCTAGAAGGCCGGTGACGACAAACGCCGAAGCCTGCCCGAACAAGGAGAGGAGGCAGCTTCGGAGGAAGTCATGACAGGAACAGCTTTCTCCGGCTATGATAGATTCTGTACAGACTTTTCTATCCCCGTCCCCCTGCCTTTTCACGACAAAAAGCTTATTATGAATGCTAAGTACTGTAGAGATGAATTTGTTAACCAGGAAAAACAGCAACTCCATGTTTGGTAATGCATTATTAATTCATGATACTTTTGTCCTAAATCGTACATTACTTCTGGTTTGAGTAATGACTCTTTGGCACCTAAATGAACCCCCCCTACTTGAGTTTCCTCAATAAATGTCTGAAAATAGCTCCCTGAGACAACGTCATAGAAGTGGCATTTAACATGGGATATTATGTCTGCTTCTGGAGTTTGTATATGTTGTGCGAGTGTGAGTGTATGCATGTGTATGTGAATATGTACACATTGCTCTCTCACTCACTCTCTCTTTCTCTCTCTTCCCCCCTATGTTTTGTGCTGCAGCCAACTGTCTGCCCAAGTGCCAGAATGGAGGAATGTGTCTGAGGCCCCAGCTCTGTGTCTGCAAGCCGGGCTCCAAGGGCAAGGCATGTGAACAGAACACCATGCCCACCTCCTCCTACCCAGCGCAGCCAGGGAACGGCCACACCAATGGACACAGCAATGGGCACACCAAGGGACACAACATAGTGCCCCAGCGGCCCATTCCCCAGCAAGTGCCCATCCCCCAGCAGGGTTATGCCCCTGCCCCAGTCCCTGTCAGCAACATGGCCCAGATGACCCTGACCGTCAAGCAGTCCCCCCACCTGGTCCGGCCTCAGCAGTGAGTATTCTCTCTACAAGTGCAGCATGTGGTTGACAACCCCCACTCCATTTATTGTATTCTATATTGAAGTTAAGAGAATGCTTGGAATGGTTTGTTTAAGCTATCACTCTCTTCCAATCTGTTTTTGTTTCGCGCTCTTCACAGTTTATTAGTAGTGGAGTCGAAGTGGTGCATACTGTCAAACAAAGCCAGAATTGGTCTGAGGGCTCATCTGTAAATAATCATTTTGGCACTGTTGGTGCCCCACACTGTGCCAGAGAGGACAGTGAGGCCCCCAGCCCATTATCCATAGCAGTTAAGGTCATGTAAACAGAAATAATGTTTCTCTGTGAGAGTTTTCACAATGTTCTTTAAACTGGACTCCCTCCTGCTGTGATGTTGGGTTTTATCACCATCCATAAGTGTGATAGGTAGAATCACTTAGACCATTTTAATATTCTGTATTTGAAAAGATGCTAACTCCTGCTGCGGTTGGCTGTTAGTTTGTTTTGCCTGTCACCATGGTAGATTGCTGTAAAATGTGAAATTGTATCGGACGCGGGGCAAGGCCCTCGACTTGTCAAGAGTAATCCGCGTGAATGCAGACTTTGAGTAAATCTCAGTTTTCACTCGAATGTGGGGCAGCGTGTTGATAGAAATGTCCAAAATTGCCTCACATCGGGTCCAAGAAATGTTGGCACGGGTTGCCTAGTTCTGATATTGATGAATGATATTTAAAATGTTAATGAATCCATTTTATGTGCTGTGTTTTGCGTGTGTTTACTGTAAAACGTCTGAGGTTTTATGCGTTGCTCAGGCGGTGGAATTGCTCCCAGATCTGAGTGCTCGAATGCTGCTCTCAATTTCCACTGGGGATTATTTCTCACAGGGAGCTATTCCCCCATCACTCATATGAGTGCAGGAACATGTCATCTGATATGTCAAAGAAAATAATACTCTCCAGGTCTATCATTCATAATCAGGTCAGTTAGATATGCAAAAGCAGCGGCAGGGCAAGATAAATATAAAGGTTTCATTTTATACTATTACAAAATGTATTTTTACTAAACTTGTCAAATTTCTGTACAATTTCAAGAGATTTCAGATTATACTTTATAGATATTTTGGTATGAAACTCAGAGAGATTGTCTAGTGTGATAAATGGATGACTGGGCCAATGGCTGGTCTCAATGAAGCCTCTGACCCTTAAAGTGACAAATGATCGGGTTGTCTAGCCAAACACTCTTTCTGTCTACAGATGACACATGCCCTTTGACCCCATCAAAGAGAGAGTCATTAGGGCAGTGGAAGGGGGCTCCTTGACTGATGGGATTTCATTGGTCAGATCCCCACGGTGATGTCACTTAATGGGTTAACCTGTTTTCATCACTAGTTTATTTAACACTTATGCCATAATGGCTAGTATAGGATTTTTGTACCACTTTTTTTTAGTGTCTGGCGTATCCACATTGGTTGACGGATTGCAATGAGATATCGTTGGCATTGTCACGCCCTGGCTCTGGGGACACTGTTATGTTGAGCCAGGGTGTGTATTCTATGTTTGTATTTCTATGTTGGCATGAGTGATTCCCAATCAGAGGCAACGAGTGTCAGCTGGTTGTCTCTGATTGGGAGCCATATTTAACTGTCTGTCTTTCACTTTGTGTTTGTGGTTTCTTGTTCGTGTTGGTTTGTGTTTAAACCATAGACGTCACGTTTTTCGTTTGTTGTTTTGATTGTGTGATCATTAAATGAATATAAATATGTTCACCTGCAACGCTGCGCCTTGGTCTCTCCCTGACGATCGTGACAGGCATTTAGTAGTACAGTGGGGAAAAAAAGTATTTAGTCAGCCACCAATTGTGCAAGTTCTCCCACTTAAAAAGATGAGAGAGGCCTGTAATTTTCATCATAGGTACACGTCAACTATGACAGACAAATTGAGGGAAAAAAATCCAGAAAATCACATTGTAGGATTTTTTATGAATTTATTTGCAAATTATGGTGGAAAATAAGTATTTGGTCACCTACAAACAAGCAAGATTTCTGGCTCTCACAGACCTGTAACTTCTTCTTTAAGAGGCTCCTCTGTCCTTCACTCGTTACCTGTATTAATGGCACCTGTTTGAACTTGTTATCAGTATAAAAGACAACTGTCCACAACCTCAAACAGTCACACTCCAAACTCCACTATGGCCAAGACCAAAGAGCTGTCAAAGGAGACCAGAAACAAAATGGTATACCTGCACCAGGCTGGGAAGACTGAATCTGCAATAGGTAAGCAGCTTGGTTTGAAGAAATCAACTGTGGGAGCAATTATTAGGAAATGGAAGACATACAAGACCACTGGTAATCTCCCTCGATCTTGGACTCCACGCAAGATCTCACCCCGTGGGGTCAAAATGATCACAAGAACGGTGAGCAAAAATCCCAGAACCACACGGGGGGACCTAGTGAATGACCTGCAGAGAGCTGGGACCAAAGTAACAAAGCCTACCATCAGTAACACACTACGCCGCCAGGGACTCAAATCCTGCAGTGCCAGACGTGTCCCCCTGCTTAAGCCAGTACATGTCCAGGCCCGTCTGAAGTTTGCTAGAGTGCATTTGGATGATCCAGAAGAGGATTGGGAGAATGTCATATGGTCAGATGAAACCAAAATAGAACTTTTTGGTAAAAACTCAACTCGTCGTGTTTGGAGGACAAAGAATGCTGAGTTGCATCCAAAGAACACCATACCTACTGTGAAGCATGGGGGGTGGAAACATCATGCTTTGGGGCTGTTTTTCTGCAAAGTGACCAGGACGACTGATCCGTGTAAAGGAAAGAATGAATGGGGCCATGTATCGTGAGATTTTGAGTGAAAACCTCCTTCCATCAGCAAGGGCATTGAAGATGAAACGTGGCTGGGTCTTTCAGCATGACAATGATCCCAAACACACCGTCCGGGCAACGAAGGAGTGGCTTCGTAAGAAGCATTTCCAAGGTCCTGGAGTGGCCTAGCCAGTCTCCAGATCTCAACCCCATAGAAAATCTTTGGAGGGAGTTGAAAGTCCGTGTTGCCCAGCGACAGCCCCAAAACATCACTGCTCTAGAGGAGATCTGCATGGAGGAATGGGCCAAAATACCAGCAACAGTGTGTGAAAACCTTGTGAAGACTTACAGAAAACGTTTGACCTGTGTCATTGCCAACAAAGGGTATATAACAAAGTATTGAGAAACTTTTGTTATTGACCAAATACTTATTTTCCACCATCATTTGCAAATAAATTCATTAAAAATCCTATAATGTGATTTCCTGGATTTTTTTTCTAATTTTGTCTGTCATAGTTGACGTGTACCTATGATGAAAATTACAGGCCTCTCTCAGCTTTTTAAGTGGGAGAACTTGCACAATTGGTGGCTGACTAAATACTTTTTTCCCCCACTGTATGCGGTTGTAGGTTCAGTCATTTAGCCTATGTATAAGTCCATGCTGTGCTGTGAGGTGTCTCGCCCCATCATTCTTTTCAAACACATAAATCATGGGTGAAAGGTTAATGTTACTGTAATGGCTGCTAGTATGGTTCAATTGAAAGGGTCAATCGGTATCGAGAGCCTGACAACAGAAAGCTTTGTTTAACCGTTAACCTTTGAATAGCTAAAGTAGTGGGTGAATGTGCCATTGTGCAGATGTATTTTTCCTACAAGTAAAAAGATACACATCAGGTCCATTTAGCTATTTGTTCTAGAGAGGGCCTATTGTAAGTGTCTGACCTCAATGGTTGACCTCATAGAATACCCAGACTAACCTTTCAAAGACTTGGGCAAACAGAGGGTGATTTGTTGGTAGTGAGTGCTGATTTCTCAGGAAAGATCAAAGTGCGATTGAAGAGGTTTGGATTGGGCTCTGTTATTACTGGAGGTGTTGGTCCTCATGTATTTGGTGCACAGGGGGAGGGGAGATTTAGAGCTAAGGAAATGTTGTGTCTGTGTGTGTGTGTGTGTGTGTGTGTGTGTGTGTGTGCATGCGTGTATGTGCGTGTGTTCAGCGGATGCAGTAGAGAACCTGATCCAGACAAGATAACTTTGAGGAGCGCTACTGATCATACCTGAGGGGCCAAAACAAGCCCTTCTGTTCAGAGGGAAATTACATGCCGTTTTTGTTTTTAATTCATTTACTCAAGGGACGAAAAAAAACAGAAACAAGAGGAGTGAAGCAATTGGAAGCCGAGGTGGGCAGCACAGGTGGCTCTATAGCCTATTTTCTTCCTAAGGTCACTGGCTTTAACAAGTCAGCGTGACACCGTCTGCCTTTCTCCTATTTAGACCCACATCTATAGTAGAGCAGGAAGGTTTAAGGATATTCACTGACATTCATACTGTAAACTGTGAGGGCAATTAGGCTCTAAATGTATAGCTCTGCTACTGTAATGGGACCTATATGGTGGTACTGTATGGTGTGTCCCAGGAGGCCAGGCTGTGGTCTATTTGAACTCCTGCCCCTGTGGTTCTCAGTGTCCTGACCCTTTGACAGGCCTCGGAAAACACGTCAGTGCTAGATACTCTGACTGTGTGATAATGCCATGCTCGGTATTGGAGTGGGTAAAGTGATGACTCTCTCAGTGTATTTTTCTCCTTCTGCACTCTCTATCGTTCTGTCTTTCCCCCCCTCTCTCTGAGGAAACCCCAGCAGAGCCATGTGTCATTCGCATTCAGTTTGAAGTAACATTCCCCATTTCAAACATGAGTCGAGTCCTGTAATCATATCTGATATTACTTATCATTTCCTACCTGTCATACACTTAACCTTACACTCATTTCCCCCCTGTTCCTCAGAGGCAAAGCTTGTATTGACCTGTTGGGGGGGTTAGGGTCAGTGAGGGCTGGGTGAATGAGGAACAAATTACCTCATCTCTCAGCACTTGTGGAGATAGTGGCTGACTCAGAGGGAGAGGTATAGACAAATGACACACTCTCCTTTCTCCTCCCCCTCCTCCTCCTTCTCCTCTCTCTCTCGCAGCGTGAGCCACAGACATGTTGGGAGTGTGCTGATGTTTCCAGGTCCTTTTATGATGTGTGTGTAACTCCCTGAGCAGGAATTTCTTTGTGGTGCCAAAATGTTCCTAGTTACACCCAGGAAGTTGGCTATTTCTCCTTTCTCTGGTTTTCATTGTATAAAATGAAAAATGGGAACTGTATCCAAGCATCAGTTTTTGAGTGGAATCCCACTGGAACCAAATTAATCAAATGGGATGAGCTCCAAATTCCAAGTGTGCAAGGTGCTGGGTCTGGGTATTGAGTCAATCAAGGAATCAGAGAATCAACTAACTGCAACGGAGCACTGACATACAAGTGGATATCCTCCTCTCTCTCTCGCTCTCTCGCTCGCTTTTTTTCCTCTCCCTTTCTCTGTTTTTCTCTCTCTCTCTGTCTCTCATCTGACACATTCGTGCTGATAAACTATGAGCGGGCTCTGTTTACGTTTACTGGGTTCATTAGAGCGGAGTGTGTCGGTTCTCTTGGGGAAGACTTGGAATGGTAACAGGGGCCAGTGGTGGAGTGTGTGATCGTGGCCAGAGAATTTGAGTGCTGAAGGTCGAGACTGCACAGGTTCACTCCCCTGTCAATGATCTGTTTATAAGGAAGTAAGCAAGATCTCTGCTCTGATATTTCAGACTACCAGGCTCTTGTAACCATTCCTTGGATAAAGTGAAACGTTGAAAAAAATCCAGTTTTTTCTATTTAATTGCACAGCCATTGCCAGCACACCCAGTCTTGCCAGATATTCTGTTGAGACTGGAATAAGATCTTATGTTTACAACTTCTCCCTTTCCCTCTTTCTTTCTCTCTCTCCATCTACCCTGACTTTTCAGCTCTCTTTAGCTGGCATATTTAAAGCTTAGCTGCAGTAGACACAATTGTATTTATTTGACAGAGTAACAACATTTCATGCATGCCATCTGTGGTAGAAATCCTTTAAATCTCAGACTGAAGCCAGATTCTGATTGGACTGTGCTTTGCTACAATGTTCAAAGCCCCCACCCCCAAATAACACCAAATAAACATGCTGCTCCAGTCACAACAAATCATTGACCTCCCATTGACCTCACACATTCCGTGACAATCCTCTTCCTTTTGTCCCCATTTTGTAAACCATCATTGTACTACCAGTTTGTTTGGTCTGACTATTATTAAAGCCCTTTGATGTCTAAAGCCACCTGTTCAGACTACAGCCAGCCTCATAGATCAAGTCAAAGAGATAAGAGCAACAAAGAGTGGATGAGGCTCTTGTGTCACTGAAACCTTAGCAATGCCCTTGAGAGAAAACCAGCTTAAATAGATATACTGTGTCAATGGCAATCTGCACCCATTCTCCTTAGACCCATACTCTCAGTCCACCCCAGAGCTTCTCATATAAACATGGGACCAGCTGGTTTCTATCTCCCAAGCAGCAGGCTAAAGTGCTAGAGAACAGATCTGTCCATTCTCTATCTTTCTCTTTCTCTCTACCTCTCTCTCCCTTCCTGCCTCTCTCTCTCTGGGCATTTCCATCGAAAAGGAACGATGAGCACCATCATGTGAAGTTGATAGGAGCATATCAAATTGTGTGTCAAATGAAAGCTAAGAGTTTATAATTTTGGTAAATTGAGGCATAGATACATTTTTCAACAATTTTCCATCTTAAAAATTAGGCATAATTAAAGGCTTTGATTTCTGGATGAACAGATGGAAAAGGGGTCTTAGAAAATGTCTCCCAGAAAAAGTCTTAAAAGGTATCAGAAATATATCAAAACACAATAATGTTGAGGTGAAGACCCCTGCCAACTAATATCAACACTTACATTTTGTTATGTTTAGCTTCTGTAAGTTTATGAAATATTGCCTTGTTTATTAAGTGATTAAAACTCGTAATTCCGTTACCAGATTGGTAACGAAATTACCAAAAAATCTGTAACGGAATTACTGCAACTGAATTGGCTACAATAGGAAATCATAATAGTCACAAACCACAGTTGGGTCACCTGCTACTGTCCTCCCTTCCACTGGCATATTATTATGTTCAGCTCATAATTGTTTTCTTTGTCTTTCTGTCACCTGGTGGTCAAACCAGGAGTGTTAAAACAGTCTAAATCTGGACAACCCCTTCCTTTCTCCCCCCCTCTCTCTCTTTGCCTCTCTCTCTCACTCTCCAGTTAATGTGACCTCTCCCAGCTCTTACTGACACCTACCCATGAGCCCCCTCTCTTTCCATTTACTGTACCAGCATCCTCACCCACTAAGCACAGACCGACACCAGACGTCCATGGAAGTTGAAAAGTTGTTGAAATTTGGTCAGTCCACCCTGACCTTGATGATAACGTCCACAGACGGGCCGGACTGGACCAAATTTGAATCTATCATGGACGTACACTACCGGTCAAAAGTTTTAGAACACCTACTCATTCAAGGGTTTTTCTTTATTTTTACTATTTTCTACATTGTAGAATAATAGTGAAGACATCAAAACTATGAAATAACACATATGGAATCATGTAGTAACCAACCAAAAAAGTGTTAAACAAATCAAAATATATTTTATATTTGAGATTCTTCAAATAGCCACCCTTTGCCTTGATGACAGCTTTGCACACTCTTGGCATTCTCTCAACCAGCTTCACCTGGAATACTTTTCCAACAGTCTTGAAGGAGTTATTATTAAGGAGTTCCCACATATTCTGAGCACTTGTTGGCTGCTTTTCCTTCACTCTGCTGTCCGACTCATCCCAAACCATCTCAATTTGGTTGAGGTCGGGGGATTGTGGAGGCCAGGTCATCTGATGCAGCACTCCATCACTCTCCTTCTAGGTAAAATAACCCTTACACAGCCTGGATGTGTATTGGGTCATTGTCCTGTTGAAAAACAAAATGATTGTCCCACTAAGCCCAAACCAGATGGGATGGCGTATCGCTGCAGAATGCTGTGGTAGCCATGCTGGTTAAGTGTGCCTTGAATTCTAAATAAATCACAGACAGTGTCACCAGCAAAGCACCCCCACACCATCCTCCTCCATGCTTCACGGTGGGAAGTACATAATCTCCAATTTGGACAATTTGGACCACCGGTCTAATGTCCGTTGCTCGTGTTTCTTGGCCCAAACAAGTCTCTTCTTCTTATTGGTGTCCTTTAGTAGTGGTTTCTTTGCAGCAATTCAACCATGAAGGCCTGATTCACACAGTCTCCTCTGAACAGTTGATGTTGAGATGTGTCTGTTACTTGAACTCTGTGAAGCATTTATTTGGGCTGCAATTTCTGAGGCTGGTAACTCTAATGAACTTATCCTCTGCATCAGAGGTAACTCTGGGTCTTCACGTCCTCATGAGAGCCAGTTTCATCATAGCGCTTGATGGTTTTTGCGACTGCACTTGAAGAAACTTGAAATGTTCCATATTGACTGACCTTCATGTCTTAAAGTAATGATGGACTGTCGTTTCTCTTTGCTTATTTGAGTTGTTCTTGCCATAATATGGACTTGGTATTTTACCAAATAGGGCTATCCTCTGTATACCCCCCCTACCTTGTCACAACACAACTGATTGGCTCAAACGCATTAAGAAGGAAAGAAATTCCACAAATTAACTTTTAAGAAGGCACACCTGTTAATTGAAATGCATTCCAGGTGACTACCTCATGAAGCTGGTTGAGAGAATGCCAAGAGTGTGCAATGCTGTCATTAAGGCAAAGGGTGGCTATTTGAAGAATCTCAAATATAAAATATATTTTCATTTGTTTAACACTTTTTTTGGTTACTATGTGATTCCATATGTGTTATTTAATAGTTTTGATGTCTTCACTATTATTCTACAATGTAGAAAATAGTAAATTAAAGAAAAACCCTTGAATGAGTAGGTGTTCTAAAACTTTTGACCGGTAGTGTATGTTTCACAAGTTTGGATAGTACAGTACAGTACTGTATAGTGAGTAGAGCACAGTAGAGTAATACAGTACAATACAGTACAGTACAGTACTATACAGTACAGAACAGTATTGTACAGTGAGTAGATCACAGTAGAGTAATACAGTACAATACAGTACAGTACAGTACAATACAGTACAGTACAGTAAAGAAAAGTAGAGAATAGTACAGTAGAGTAGAGTAAAGTATATTATACTGTACTCTACTGTAGTGAACTATACTCTACTTTACTGTACTGTACTGTACTCTATTCTATTCTACTGTACCACACTCTATCCTACCCTACTTCTACTCTGCTCTGCTATATTGTACTGCACTGTACTCTACTGTGCCATGCTGTGCTGCGCTGTGATGTTCAAACTTGTGAAACATGAGGAGAATAACATTAATATCCATAATTATGCATTTATGTGTAGTACAGATCAGGGACTCATGATATAATTCCGTTACCATAATTCCGTTACCGTGTGTAAATCCACTTCACTTACTGTAGTTCAATAACCAAAAGAGATTTATTCAAAGTCAAGGTGCAATGTCATAGCTAACACCCCATTTTTCTGCAGACATCTTTGAATCTTAATTCGGAGCAGATATTTAATAGTTTTTGGAAAACTTGGTCGCATAAAAACCTGAGGGATATTTTACCGTAATTTCATTACCAAAGTTTGATTCTTCCACTAAATTAGTTTTTGTACATTTTTCAGTGGAAATTGTTAAAAGTAGTCCTTGTGCATAGGGTTGTATGGTTTATTAAACTTTGAAATCAACGGTTTTGGTTTGGCATACATTTTAAAGTGAAACAACTTAGTCAAAGCGTAATTCCGATACCGTGGACTTGCCCCTCTACCACTGCTGCTGATGAGATGGATTTGCAGTGGCTGGGAAGAATAGTCTACAGTGGGGCCCTCTTACTACAACAGAGGGCTTCTGTTTCAGTGTTGTGGTTGGTGGTTTGAGGGCCACACTCATAACTCTGTGGCTGTGAGAAGGCTGGGCAGAGCCTCCTAAGTAGGTTGCTTTGCCGTGTGTCACGAGTATTTAGTGGAGTGAGCAGAGCCAGGGAGAGACCAGCCTGACCTCTCACCTCTCATCATTGGGGAGGAGGTAAAGAGATACCCCCTTCTATTCTAGGAATGGGGAGTGATGAAGGCACTGCTGACACACACACGTGTGCACACGCACACACATACACACATTTACTGTATATAGTATTCACTAGGGTGAATGGCGGGAACCCGGTTACCAAGATTTACCGGGATTTACCGCCCAAAACCACTCCCTTTTCCCAGGATAAATAATTGCGAAAAATTATAATAAATTATTTATATGAACAGCATGACGTGAAATGGAACTGTTAAATTAAATGCGATGTCTAAATCTGTCTTCTCTATGGCCTCTGCATGATGAATCATCAACGCTCAGGGTGGGGACAGACAGCCCATCTCAGTATGGAGCACAGTTCACAATGCATGTAGACCTATCATCTCATCATGGTAGCTTTTTTTCTTGTGACAGGTAGGCCTGCATTTGCTGCAGCATAATCTATGCTACAGTAACATAAAGACCGAATGCGCGTCTAATTGACCGATCTCCGTCTGGCTTTCGGGAGGTCACCTCATTTTTTAATTGTAAAGATGTTTTATTTATTATTGCAGCTGCAGAGTTTTAATACAGCCTATCACTCGAATATCATTGCTTTAAATCAGTGCACGCGCGAGCACTCACTCACAGTCTTTCTCTCTCTCCATCAACTCCATTCAAATTGCATCCAAAATAGATAATCCTGTTCTAGATTGATATATAGCAGTATATATATACTGTATGTACTAGCCTACCTCTTTCAGGTAATACATTCAATGCAGTATTCGCCTTATATTTAGCTAATTAATGATGGGTTATGCATAATAAGCTTCTAACTTACAGTGCATTTGGAAAGTATTCAGACATTTTGTTATGTTACAGCCTTATTGCAAAATCGATTAAATAAATAGAAATCCTCATCAATCTACATACAATACCCCATAATGACAAAGTGAAAACAGGTTTTTAATAATATTTTGCAAATGTATTAAAAATTAAAACAGAAATACCTTATTTACATAAGAATTCAGACCCTTTGCTATGAGACTCAAAATTGAGCTCAGGTGCATCCTGTTTCCATTGATCATCATTGAGATGTTTCTACAACTTGATTGGAGTCCACCTGTGGTAAATTCAATTGATTGGACATGATTTGGAAAGGCACACACCTGTCTATATAAGGTCCCACAGTTGACAGTGGATGTCAGAGCAAAAACCAAGCCATGAGGTCGAAGGAATTGTCCGTAGAGCTCCGTGACAGGACTGGAACAGATCTGGGGAAGGGTACCAAAACATTTCTGCAGCATTGAAGGTCCCCAGGAACACAGTGGCCTCCATCATTCTTAAATGGAAGAAGTTTGGATCCACCAAGACTCTTCCTAGAGCTGGCCACCTGGCCAAACTGAGCAATCGTGGAGAAGGGCCTTGGTCAGGGAGGTGACCAAGAACCCGATGGTCACTCTGACAGAGCTTCAGAGTTCCTTTGTGCAGATGGGAGAACCTTCCAGAAGGACAACCATCTCTGCAGCACTCCACCAATCAGGCCTTTATAGTAGAGTGGCCAGATGGAAGCCACTCCTCAATAAAAGGCACATGACAGCCCGCTTGGAGTTTGCCAAAAGGCACCTAAAGGACTCTCAGACCATGAGAAACAAGATTCTCTGGTTTGACGAAACCAAGATTGAAATCTTTGGCCTGAATGCCAAGCATCACGTCTGGGGGAAACCTGGCACCATCCCTACGGTAAAGCATGGTGGTGGCAGCATCATGCTGTGGGGATGTTTTTCATCGGCAGGGACTTGGAAACTGGTCAAAATTGAAGGAATGATGGATGGTGCTAAATACAGGGAAATTCTTGAGGGAAACCTGTTTCAGTCTTCCAGAGATTTGAGACTGGGACGGAGGTTCACCTTCCAGCAGGACAATGACCCTAAGCATACTGCTAAAGCAACACTCGAGTGGTTTAAGGGGAAACATTTAAATGTCTTGGAATGGCCTAGTCAAAGTCCAGACCTCAATCCAATTGAAAATCTGTGGTATGACTTAAAGATTGCTGTACAGTCGTGGTCAAAAGTTTGCTGCTTCAGTGTTTTTAGATATTTTTGTAAACTGAAATATAATTACAAGCATTCCATAAGTGTCAAAGGCTTTTATTGACAATTACATTAAGTTTATGCAAAGAGTCAATATTTGCAGTGTTGACACTTCTTTTTCAAGACCTCTGCAAACCGCCCTGGCATGCTGTCAATTAACTTCTGGGCCACATCCTGACTGATGGCAGCCCATTCTTGCATAATCAATGCTTGAAGTTTGTCAGAATTTGTGGGTTTTTGTTTGTCCACCCGCCTCTTGAGGATTGACCACAAGTTCTCAATGGGATTAAGGTCTGGGGAGTTTCCTGGCCATGGACCCAAAATGTGGATGTTTTGTTCCCCGAGCCACTTAGTTATCACTTTTGCCTTATGGCAAGGTGCTCCATCATGCTGGAAAAGGCATTGTTCGTCACCAAACTGTTCTTGGATGGTTGGGAGAAGTTGCTCTCGGAGGATGTGTTGGTACCATTCTTTATTCATGGCTGTGTTCTTAGGCAAAATTGTGAGTAAGCCCACTCCCTTGGCTGAGAAGCAACCCCACACATGAATGGTCTCAGGATGCTTTACTGTTGGCATGACACAGGACTGATGGTAGCGCTCACCTTTCTGGATGCCCCAAACAATCGGAAAGGGGATTCATCAGAGAAAATGACTTTACCCCAGTCCTCAGCAGTCCAATCCCTGTACCTTTTGCAGAATATCAGTCTGTCCCTGATGTTTTTCCTGGAGAGAAGTGGCTTCCTTGCTGCCCTACTTGACACCATGCCATCCTCCAAAAGTCTTCGTCTCACTGTGCGTGCAGATGCACTCACACCTACCTGCTGCCATTCCTGAGCAAGCTCTGCACTGGTGGTGCCCCGATCCCGCAGCTGAATCAACTTTAGGTGACGGTCCTGGCGCTTGCTGGACTTTCTTGGGCACCCTGAAGCCTTCTAAATAACAATTGAACCTCTCTCCTTGAAGTCCTTGATGATCCGATAAATGGTTGAGTTAGGTGCAATCTTACTAGCAGCAATACCCTTGCCTGTGAAGCCCTTTTTGTGCAAAGCAATGATGACGACACGAGTTTCCTTGCAGGTAACCATGGTTAACAGAGGAAGAACAATTAATTCAAGCACCACCTTCCTTTTAAAGGTTCCAGTCTGTTATTTTAACTCAATCAGCATGACAGAGTGATCTCCAGCCTTGTCCTCGTCTTAGAATAGTTATGCACGCTCAAGTTTTCTGTTTTCTTTTGGTCTTATTTCTTGTTTTTTTTTCACAATATTAATTTTTTGGCATCTTCAAAGTGGTAGGCATGTTGTGTAAATCAAATGATACAAACCCCCCAAAAATCCATTTTAATTCCAGGTTGTAAGGCAACAAAATAGGAAAAATGCCAAGGGGGGTGAATACTTTCGCAAGCCACTGTTCTAATAGACTATTCGAAGAGGGACACAAGCTCTTGTTTGCTGAATATTAAATACAGCAGCCAATAGAACTCACGGGTAGTTTGAAAGAAAAGCGAACGTGCGATGGCGGTAGGCTATACCAGTTATTTATTCAGACCACAACCATTCAATCTTCGTGAAGAGTGAAAGTGAAAGCCTTCTGCATCTAATTCTAGTCCTATATTGTTCAAGGATTTCATTAGAATGTTGGGCAACTAAACTTATTTAATTTAACTGTTGAAAACGAGGAAGGAATGAAGCAACAATAGAGAGAGAAAGAGGAGGTAAGCTAATAACATTAGGGGAAATATTATGAAAGGTATATATGCGTCAGCCTACTAATTATACAAATAGGCCCTATTATATTTCAAAATTAAAATCGAATTCACTAGCCTATATTTGTAACGTTGTAGGCTGCATGTGCTGCACCAGAATAGCATGTTCTCTCCCTGCTTTATCATGGTTTGAACGATGTGCGTAATTCCAGTCCATATAATACAGTATAATACAATACAGTACAGTAATACAGTTCACACTCAAAAAGATTAGCCTACTGGAGCTAGTTTAATTTATATACCCAAGAGAGCGTATAGCTATTTACATTAAATTAAAATTTTTAAATTAAAATTTTAGTCATTTAGCAGACGCTCTTATCCAGAGCGACTTACATGAGCAATTAGGGTTAAGTGCCTTGCTCAAAGGCACATCAACAGATTTTTCACTTAGTCGGCTCTGGGATTAGAACCAGTGACCTTTCGGTTACTGGCACAACGCTCTTACCCACTAGGCTACCTGCCGCCCTACATCTATGGGCTTTTATGTTTTCCTAACGTGCGTAATGTGCAGTAGCCTATATCATATATGTATTGGATAACGGCACAATCATTTGGGATTCTTTGGGCTTGGCTCATTAAATGTCTTTAATGTAGAGCTCATAAAATGTATTTAATGTGTATCTGCCCCTTTCCCTTTCCTTTCCCTTTAATGACTCATCAGGCTCATAGGCCTGTTTATATGCTTAATATGCTTGTGAATGACACTTCCGGTTTTGGTGGGAAATACCGGGTTACCCAGGAGAAATTTGATTTATTCTTGGGATGGAACATTTGTAAAATACCAGGATAATATTCAACCCTAGTATTCACTCACAGAACACATTTACTGTACAGAGTATTCACTCACATACACAGACACATTCACATTCATAAAGCACTCACACATCAAACATGCTTTCTCTCTCTTACTCACTCTCTCATACACAGACATGCACATGTATTCACATATGAAAACAGAATGGCTATTTAAGAAGCGGTGGTGGAAAGAGGTGGCTATTTACAAGGATATCACATTCTGTTTATTTATACTGTGCCAGGGGGCCTGTGGATGGGCTATGATATGAGCCGTGTGCCGAATGACTGTTCCTCCTGTCTCTCACCTCACCCTGCGGCCCTCTTTCTATTCCCAAGCACTGTGGCCTGCCTCGAGCCCCAGTGAGGACTGAGATCCCAGCACATAGACTGCCAATCAGACAGGAAGAGCCTTGGCCTATACTTTCAACCTTCAAACCCACCTGACTCCTCCACTGAGCTCTCAGATGAAACATCAACAGAAACCTGCTCTTCCTGTGACCTGACCCATCCTAGAGGACTTTGCGCTTCCTCATACATGTCCCGGCTCTCATTAGACCACCAGTGTAAATATTAGCTCTTTTATGCAGGGTTAACTTTGCCCTGGGTTAATTTTTTTATTTAATGGTTGGGATTCCCCCTCCAGTCCCAGTGGTATGCATTCACAGTTGCATGTGAAATTGCCTTTTAATAGGCAGCCATTGGGTTGCGGTAGTGGAGTGCTCTCTCCTCCCTAGCCATGACTTCCTACTGTAAGAGGAAAGAGACTGCCCATATGACGGATTGTCCCCTCTCAGGTTTCCCAGCGCATGATTGTTGGAAGCCTAGTAATCTCTCCTGGTGTTCCTTAAACAATAATTATTCTTGGAAAGGCCAGGCCTCTCTGGCCTTTGAAATGTATCAGTCATGCCTTGTAAAGATGAAGAAAGCCTCTCTCATTTCATTTCCCCTCAACTTAAATGCAGATTATCTGCTTGTACCCTGCCAGGTTTCTTGTGTAAAAGAGTGGAATTTGCGTTAATGTGGTCAAGACCGACTCAAGAGATTATTAGGGGATTCTATATTCAATGTGAATCTAGACAGAAATGCTTTCATTTTTATTTGCGTTCCCCATTGTAAGGAATTTTAAAGGAGTCATTCCTCCCTCAGAAATCCTATTTTCTTGATATAGAGTACTTTTTCAGGGTATTTTCACAGTTTGTGTGAAAAATGTATGCACTCACTAACTGTAAGTCGCTCTGGATAAGAGTGTCTGCTAAATGACTAAAATGTAAATGTAAATGTGTGGAGCCATTTACAATGTAAAAGCTATTTCAGATGACTTATTTGGCAGCTCCTTTTCATTTAGCATTGAATTGATGTGTTTGTAAAGAGATAAATGATCATCAGTCACTATGTTGTGCATTGCTAACACCAGAGAATCCTTTGGATTCATTTCAGCAATCTCCCTGCTATCTCTTAGGGGGCGTTTCCATCCCTGGGACTAAGCAGAGATAAGCTGCTTATCTTTAATAAAGTCATACTGCATGATCAGAATTCAGAGCACATGCCCCATGTGACTGCAGGCAAGCTCTGGCATTTACACACTCAGTAGATGGGCCCACTGTATATAATTGACCTATTTGGAAAGATAAATGATGTGAAATATGCCTCTAACCAGCCCTTGGGCAATCATATCCCACCCCTCCATTTGGAGTTTAAATATTAGACTATGGAATTGCCAGTCTTTCCCGAAGCTAGCAGCTGGCCAAACAGAGTATAGATAGATCTATTCAGATTGACTTTTTATTTTTACATCCATGCTCACCAGAAGAGCTGGCTGAAATAGATTTACTGCCTATTTTCACCACACTTCAACGCAAAGCGACACAAGGCCCATGCTGGCTAGAGGTCACAATGCATGGAACCTCAAAAAGTTTCACCAAAGAAGAAAAAAACTTGAGTCAGTATAAAATCTATTTGGATAGCCATCTATGCTGTCTTTATTGCGTCTATGCTCCAAAGGGACGTGGACACTCCAGCAGCAGCCCTCTGATGCACTCTTTGGCTGCAACAAAGGCACCTCCCTTCTAAAATGACTTGTCATCATCTAGTAGAGGTGGACCATCATTGTTGAACCGTCCTAATCGATTTGAGAGTTTACAGTTCATCTGTCTTGATTGACAGTGAGTGGTTGTCACTCTGTTTGCCACCACATGAGTCAACTGTTTCCTTATCTTACTCTCTGGCAAGCTGTGTCATTACACAAACAGAAGCTCAATAGCAACTCAAAAGGCTGCAGTTGCCACTACAGTGGGGGACAGACGGGGATAGACCGGAGGACTCCCTCACTGGGGCTGCTGCAGCTTCAGCTTCAGTTTAGGGAATATGTTGCCCTCTGTTCTATCAATGCCAGCTCTGTCCTAATCATGCCTACATCTTTAATGGCTCTCTAGTCCTCTGTAGGTGCAGTCTTACCGCAAGGGACGAGTTCAGGAGGTCAATGTTATTTGATAGTGCTTGTTTAGAATTGCTGAGTATATACTGAAATGTAAAAAGACTCCCACAAGTATACTGTGTTTATACAGACTTACCATCGCTGGATATCTAAGTTGGCAGTGATTTATTGAAAAATATACTTCCAAACTTCAGGTACACAAAAGGATGGTCTCCTGTGTATTTGCATCCTTACAGCCCCAGACACAATAAGGTTTCTGCATGTTGTCTTCATTGATCATTTTTTGTGAGGGGAGATGTCTTGAAGCAGTCCTGCCCAGGTGCTGAACTCTTTAGGTTCTCTAGCTTGTTGGTTTTGTCTAGAAATACAACCCAGTCTCCTTTTTTTAAGCTGTAGCTGTAGAAATGTATGAGAAGTAAGCCTCCATTTGGGTGGGTTGGCTTGTCTGTCTCCAGACTCCTGTCAGTGGTACTCAGAAAAACATTGGTGGTGTTGTGGTAGGCAGTGTAGACGGAGGGGGAGACACAGGTATCCCCTCACCAATCACAGCCGAGAGAGAGGCCGAGACCAGCAGTCCCCTCTATCAGGGGATAACATGACAAATCTCTGCTTTGATGGATGTCGTCTGTGAGAAGCTCGCAACCTGCCAACTGGCCTCAGCACTCGTTCCACACCAGCATTCCTCACTCCTCAAGTCTTCATGTGCAGGAAAACCACATCGCTAGGAGAGAAAAAAATGGCAAGCACCCATCAGTCCCTCTCCCTACAGGGAAATAATTTCTCCTGCAAATTGTTTGAAACTGTGATTTGTTTCAGTCTTTTAACACCCCAGTGTTTTGATGATGTCTCAAGGCCAAGAATCCCCTCCGTGCTCCTTGGGATTGGTGAAGTTAGTGAGTTCAGGGGGAACTTTACAAGAACAGTAGCCCATCGTAACTTTCTTTACAGTAAGTAGGCATTTTATTCATGGGTCTGGTAAAAAGACAACCTTGATTGTAAAAACGTTCCCGCGTTTTTAATATGTTCTGTATGTTTTCACAGTTGTTTTTCTTCTTCTACTTGAGCCCAACTGAAGCTTGGCTAGCCAGCCTAAGTGAGTTATGGTCTTGTAAATTAGGAATGATACAACAGAACCTTTACACCTGTGGTAGAGGATAAAGGAGAGCTGGTGGGTGGTATGCTGAAGGCCTATACGGCCCATTCAATTGGCATGTCCCATAACAGTAAACCTGATAAGCAGCTGTGAACTGATAGTAGCACCTAATCGCAAAGGATTTTCAATGGTTTTTGCATTGGTTGCTTGCTGTGCCTCTTTTTAAAGTAGACCAGTTTAATCGGGCTCAACGTTTTATATACCAAAATATATTGATAAGTAGCTTGTGTCGAAATCGACTAAGGCGACCTTGTACAGCACACAATCTTTTTAAAACAATTTCAAATGAGCTAATTTATATGTTGGAGATGGTTAGGGTAAGAGCTGCACTTTTTGCTAAAGTCAATGGGCCAAATAGGAGCATGTGGAAGAGCTTAACACATAGCTCCCAGTATTTACTGCAAGTGTTCCCTTCACATTTAAATCGGGGGAAAGAAAGCCGCTGGGTTTTATTGCTGGAGGAATAAACGTAAAGTTTTTTTTTGTCTATGTTGAGGGTAACCCTGGTAAAAGTCTTTCTGGACCCTGGGTGGCACAGAATCTGGTTGGTTGGTGACCCGTAAAATATCTCTCACAGACAACTTAGATTAGACAAGCTCATGTTTTCAGGGTGGCATGTTAGGCCAAAGTTCACATTTACCCCATAGTCTGTCCTTTCACTCCCTCTGAACTCCAATGAAACCAAACTATGTCAATAAGACACTAGAAGATCAAATACAGGTTGTCCATTCTGCATGGAGATAAATAGACTCTCCTATGTCTGTGCTGTTGGGTTGGTTTTGCCATGTTCCCCCCAATAAAGGGGAGAATTACTGTCACTTTTTAGTCTGCTCTCCAAGCAGGGCTGTGATGTAACCGGGGGGCTGGAATATGTTTCTTCTTTGTTCAAACACATTGCATCAGACAGGCATTAGAGCATGGCAGACGCTGCAGATTAGACCACCGCAGGGCATTTCTAAAGAGAGACAGGAGAGAAAGACAACTGAGGACTGTTGTGAAATACACCCTCTAGTCCCTCTCTCTCTCAATTCAATTCAGTTCCATTCTCACCCTCTCGCTCTTCTTTTGTATTTGAATCTGTCTGGCAGTGAGCCTATCTCTGTCTTTCTCCCTACCATAACCTCATTTTCCCCTACCCTCTTTCTGTCCTCTTTGGAGATTCTTTGGAGTCTTGAAAGTCCTTTAAGTCTGCATCTCGTGTAAACTCCTCTTCATTTTGGCATAAGATGCATGTTGGGCCACTATCAACAACACATCCCACAACAATGCTTCCATTCTACAGTTGCCAATGGGAGAAGACGGTGCATCCATTTAGTTTTGCTCCTACGTAAAACCAACCTTATTCTAGCTAATCCACATAGATACAGTCACAAGCATACCGAATATTGTATATATAGGCCGATAATTATGTTATAAAGGGAGGAATGTACTGTATGAGCATTCAAGTGTTTGGTTTCTGCCCCCAAGGGGCCATAAAGGAATGTCAGATACTGGAATTACAGCCAATAAAACGGCATCACATAGAAACCCATAAACAGTTAATAACAGAAAATGGCAAATAACTATATAACCAGCTATGCATACTGTAGCCTGTGGCCCATGCTTGCATTTTACAGTGAGAGGCTTTGTTTTACAATTCACGGTCTAGTAGCAAAGAAACCCAAGTATTGGTTTGTTGTGACAGTCTACCTCACCACGACTGTATTGGTACATGAAAGACTGCAGAAGTTAAACAATACTCACCCAGTAAGTGAATGGGTGGTGGTGTGGGGATGAAAGCAGGCACATGAGAAGCCGTACCAAGTGTCAGTGCTGCTGTTCAGCCCCTGATGCCCCCCCAACACCCCACCACCACCCTCCACCCCTTAGGATGAAACAAAATATGAAACCCACCCAGATTCCTTGAAGTCCCATTGTTTGATAGTCTGTGCGTGTGCATTAGAGAGAGGGAGGAATGAAAAGGGAGAAGGTGAAAGAGAGGAGTTTACTCTGTGATTGACACTGGCATTTGTCAACACATTATCCTCTTTTTCTTTTCTTTTCTTCCTTATACAATTTCTGTTGTCTGTTGTGAAAGTGATGAGGGGCTACATGACACACATGGTGGTTGTGGTGGCAGGTCCAATTAGCACAGAGCGAGTGAGTAGAGGCCCTGTGGAGATGGACTCACATGAGATGAGATGATCACAAAAGGGGTCAACAGTCAAGGTCAAGCCCACAGCCACGGATGGCCTGGAGAGACAACTTCATTGTGTGTGTGTGTGTGTGTGTGTGTGTGTGTGTGTGTGTGTGTGTGTGTGTGTGTGTGTGTGTGTGTGTGTGTGTGTGTGTGTGTATGTGTGTGTGTGTGTGTGTGTGTGTGGAGGACGTAATAATTCTGACGAGTCTGTCACAAGTGTGTTTATTTTATGTTAGATGTGTATACAGTACTTATTGCAGTAGCTTGAGGGAGGGTTCTAGCTAGCTGTTGTTCAAATGACATTTTAATTACAGTGAGGGAAAAAAGTGTTTGATCCCCTGCTGATTTTGTACGTTTGCCCACTGACAAAGAAATGATCAGCCTATAATTTTAATGGTAGGTTTATTTGAACTGTGAAAGACAGAATAACAACAAAAAAATCCAAAAAACGCATGTCAAAAATGTTATAAATTGATTTGCATTTTAATGAGGGAAATAAGTATTTGACCCCCTCTCAATTAGAAAGATTTCTGGCTCCCAGGTGTCTTTTATACAGGTAACGAGCTGAGATTAGGAGCACACTCTTAAAGGGAGTGCTCCTAATCTCAGCTTGTTACCTGTATTTTTATTTATTTATTTATTTCACCTTTATTTAACCAGGTAAGCCAGTTGAGAACAAGTTCTCATTTACAACTGCGACCTGGCCAAGATAAAGCAAAGCAGTGCGATAAAAACACAGAGTTACATATGAGTTACATATGGGGTAAAACAAAACAAAGTCAAAAATACAACAGAAATAAATATATATACAGTGTGTGCAAATGTAGCAAGTTATGGAGGTAAGGCAATAAATAGGCTATAGTGCAAAATAATTACAATTAGTATTAACACTGGAATGATAGATGTGCAAGAGATGATGTGCAAATAGAGATACTGGGGTACAAATGAGCAAAATAAATAACAATATAGGGATGAGGTAGTTGGGCGGGCTAATTTCAGATGGGCTGTGTACAGGTGCAGTGATCGGTAAGGTACTCTGACAACTGATGCTTAAAGTTAGTGAGGGAGATAAGTGTCTCCAGCTTCAGAGATTTTTGCAATTTGTTCCAGTCATTGGCAGCAGAGAACTGGAAGGAATGGCGGCCAAAGGAGGTGTTGGCTTTGGGGATGACCAGTGAGATATACCTGCTGGAGCGCATACTACGGGTGGGTGTTGCTATGGTGACCAATGAGCTAAGATAAGGTGGGGATTTGCCTAGCAGTGATTTATAGATGGCCTGGAGCCAGTGGGTTTGGCGACGAATATGTAGTGAGGACCAGCCAACAAGAGCGTACAGGTCACAGTGGTGGGTAGTATATGGGGCTTTGGAGACAAAACGGATGGCACTGTGATAGACTACATCCAATTTGCTGAGTAGAGTGTTGGAGGCTATTTTGTAAATGACATCGCGAAGTCAAGGATCGGTAGGATAGTCAGTTTTACGAGGGCATGTTTGGCAGCATGAGTGAAGGAGGCTTTGTTGCGAAATAGGAAACCGATTCTAGATTTAACTTTGGATTGGAGATTCTTAATGTGAGTCTGGAAGGAGAGTTTACAGTCTAACCAGACACCTAGATATTTGTAGTTGTCCACATACTCTAGGTCAGACCCGTCGAGAGTAGTGATTCTAGTCGGGTAGGCGGGTGCAAGCAGCGTTCGGTTGAAGAGCATGCATTTAGTTTTACTAGTGTTTAAGAGCAGTTGGAGGCTACTGAAGGAGTTTTGTATGGCATTGAAGCTCGTTTGGAGGTTTGTTAACACAGTGTCCAATGAAGGGCCAGATGTATACAAAATGGTGTCGTCTGCGTAGAGGTGGATCTGAGAGTCACCAGCAGCAAGAGCGACGTCAGTGATATACACAGAGAAAAGAGTCGGCCCAAGAATTGAACCCTGTGGCACCCCCATAGAGACTGCCATAGGTCCAGACAACAGGCCCTCCGATTTGACACATTGAACTCTATCAGAGAAGTAGTTGGTGAACCAGGCGAGGCAGTCATTTGAGAAACCAAGGCTATTTAGTCTGCCAATAAGAATGCGGTGGTTGACAGAGTCGAAAGCCTTGGCCAGGTCAATGAAAACGGCTGCACAGTACTGTCTATTATCGATCGCGGTTATAATATCGTTTAGGACCTTGAGCGTGGCTGAAGTGCACCCATGACCAGCTCGGAAACCGGATTGCATAGCGGAGAAGGTATGGTGGGATTCGAAATGGTCGGTGATCTGTTTGTTAACTTGGCTTTCAAAAACTTTTGAAAGGTAGGGCAGGATGGATATGGGTCTGTAACAGTTTGGATCTAGAGTGTCACCCCCTTTGAAGAGGGGGATGACCGCGGCAGCTTTCCAATCTCTGGGGATCTCAGACGTTACGAAAGAGAGGTTGAACAGGCTAGTAATAGGGGTTGCGACAATTTCGCGGCTAGTTTTAGAAAGAAAGGGTCCAGATTGTCTAGCCCAGATGATTTGTAGGGGTCCAGATTTTGCAGCTCTTTCAGAACATCAGCTGTCTGGATTTGTGTGAAGGAGAAGCGGGGGGGGCATGGGCAAGTTGCAGCGGAGGGTGCAGAGCTGGTGGCCGGGGTAGTGGTAGCCAGGTGGAAAGCATGGCCAGCCGTAGCAAAATGCTTGTTGAAATTCTCGATTATTGTAGATTTATCGGTGGTGATAGTGTTTCCTAGCCTCAGTGCAGTGGGCAGCTGGAAGGAAGTGCTCTTATTTTCCATGGACTTTACAGTGTCCCACAACTTTTTGGAGTTAGTGCTACAGGATGCAAATTTCTGTTTGAAAAAAGTTAGCCTTTGCTTTCCTAACTGCTTGTGTATATTGGTTCCTAACTTCCTGAAAAGTTGCATATCGCGGGGGGCTATTTGATGCTAATGCAGTACGCCACAGGATGTTTTTGTGCTGGTCAAGGGCAGTCAAGTCTGAGGAGAACCAGGGGCTATATCTGTTCTTAGTTCTGTATTTTTGAATGGGGCATGTTTATTTAAGATTGAGAGGAAATTACTTTTAAAGAACAACCAGGCATCCTCTACTGACGGAATGAGATCTATATCCATCCAGGATACCTGGGCCAGGTCAATTAGGAAGGCCTGCTCGCTGAAGTGTTTTTGGGAGCGTTTGACAGTGATGAGGGGTGGTCGTTTGACCGCGGACCCGATTACGGACGCAGGCAATAAGGCAGTGATCGCTGAGATCCTGGTTGAAGACAGCGGAGGTGTATTTAGAGGGTAAGTTAGTCAGGATGATATCTATGAGGGTACCCATGTTTACGGATTTAGGGTTGTACCTGGTAGGTTCGTTGATAATTTGTGTGAGATTGAGGGCATCTAGTTTAGATTGTTGGATGGCCGGGGTGTTAAGCATATCCCAATGTAGGTCACCAAGCAGTACAAACTCTGAGGATAGATGGGGGGCAATCAATTCACATATGGTGTCCAGGGCACAGCTGGGGGCTGAGGGGGGTCTGTAGCAAGCGGCAACAGTGAGAGATTTATTTCTGGAAAGGTGGATTTTTAGAAGTAGAAGCTCAAACTGTTTGGGCACAGACCTGGATAGTATGATAGAGCTCTGCAGGCTATCTCTACAGTAGATTGCAACTCCACCCCCTTTGGCAGTTCTATCTAGACGGAAAATGTTATAGTTGGGGATGGAAATTTCAGAATTTTTGGTGGCCTTCCTAAGCCAGGATTCAGACACTGCTAGAACATCAGGGTTGGCGGAGTGTGCTAACGCAGTGAATAACTCAAATTTAGGAAGGAGGCTTCTGATATTTATGTGCAGAAAACCAAGGCTTTTACGGTTACAGAAGTCAACAAATGATAGCTCCTGGGGAGTAGGAGTGATACTGGGGGCTGCAGGGCCTGGGTTAGCCTCTACATCACCAGAGGAACAGAGGAGGACTAGAATAAGGATACGACTAAAGGCTTTAAGAACTGCTCTTCTAGTGCGTTGGGTACATAGAATAAAGGGGGCAGTTCTCCGGGCGTTGTAGAAAAGATTCAGGGCATTATGTACAGAAAAGGATATGGAAGGATATGAGTACAGTTGAGGTAAACCTAAGCGTTGGGTAACAATGAAAGAGATAGCATCATTGGAGGCACCGATTGAGCCGGTCTCGGCGTGTATGGGGGGTGGAACAAAGGAACTATTTGAGGCAGTTTGAGAGGGACTTGTCACGGTTCAGACAGACGACCAGAGGACCACAATTGCGTCACCAGAAAGTTTATTAAACTTAAGGGAAAAGGGAAGTAGGGGAGTGAATGAAGGCTCCAGGGGTAACAGGGATCCCGTCCAATGCGCTGGCTGTGCCCCCCAGTGGCAGCGATCCTCGTCCATGAAGCGGTGGTGGGTGGTCCAGAAGTCCTGGGGGAGACAGACACAACAGGGCGGAATGAAACCAGGCAGCAGTACAGTTCAAGGAAATCCAAAATACGTGGTAGCAAGGCAGAAGGCTGGTCAGAGTTACCGGGATTGAAGAGTAGTCAGAAGTCGTAATGGCAGAAGCAGGTCTGGATCTCCTGAGGCAGAAGAGTATCCAAAAACAGGCAGGTCCGGGGTCACACAAAACCAGGGTGAGCCAGAGCGCGAGCAAACAGGTTCGGGTGTGAGCTTTGCAGACGATCTGACACCGGAGAGCTGAAAGACAGGGCCTTAAATACTGGGAGAGGTAGTGGGTAATGCAGCGCAGCTGGCAGAGTAATTAGAGCAGAGCAGAGCAGGGACAGGTGGAGCTAGTTAGGCTGAGTAGAGAGAGTGGTGAGCAGAGTGGAAGAAAATTAAGGTGGTAACCCGGTGGAGTGAGAGGCCCACGACAGAACCCCCAAGGGACGGCCCCAGAAGTCCCAAGAGCAGCACCACGCCGGGCGGGAGGAGGGGAGCCGGAGGAGGGCTGAGAACTCCTCCGAACGGTCCGAGTGAACGTCCTCATCCTCGGAGGAAGCCGGAGGGCCGTGGTCGGGAGATGGGACAGGTCCCGAGACAGGATCAGGCACAGGACAGGAAGCCGGCCGGGCCGGGCCGGTTAGGGACCCCTCTGGGGCGGCCCCTACGGATTGCAGGTTGATCAGGATGCCGGTGGTGGAAAGCGGTGATGAGAGTCCTATCCACAATCCGACTAGCTGGCACCCAGGTCCTTTCCTCAGGTCCATAGCCCTCCCAGTCAATGAGGTACTGGAGACCCCTACCCCTCCGTCTGGACCGAAGCAGGCGGCGGGCCGGTGTAAACCAGACCACCATCGACGAGCCGTGGAGGAGGAGCCAGGCGCAGGGGACCAGCGGACTCTCATGGATGGGCTTAATCTTGGACACATGGAAAGTGGGGTGCACCCTCAGGAATTAGGCAGTTGGAGCCGGACAGAGCAGTTGGGCTAATCACTCTTATGATAGGGAATGGGCCAATGAACCGAGGTGCCAGCTTCTGCGACTCCACCCTGAGTGGCAGGTTCTTCGATGACAACCACACCCTTTGACCAACATGGTAGGGAGCAGGAATTCTCCGACGGTTGGCCCCGGTAGTGGCTAGCTGGCAACGGACCTGAGGAGTGTGGCTCGGGCTTGTGACCAGGTGCGGCGACATCGACGGGCAAAAGCAAGTGCAGATGGGCAAGTACCTCCTCCTCCTGGCTGGCAAATAGAGGAGGCTGGCTATCCATAAACACATTGGAAAGGGGACATACCGATGGCAGAGCAGGTCAGAGAATTGTGTGCGTACTCCACCCATGTCAATTGCTGCGACCAGGAGTGGGGGTTGCGTGAAGTCATGCATCGCAGTGCCTTCTCGAGCTCCTGATTAGCCCGCTCTGACTGCCCATTGGATTGGGGATGGAATCCGGAAGTCAGACTGACTGTGGCTCCCAGCAGGTGACAGAACTCCTTCCAAAAAGCGGAGGAGAATTGTGGACCACGGTCAGAAACTACATCCTTAGGCAGTCCGTGGATCCGGAAGACGTGTTCCAGGACCACCTGGGCGGTCTCCTTGGCGGTTGGGAGCTTGGGGAGGGGAATGAAGTGTGCCATCTTGCTGAAAGCGGTCAACGATGGTGAGAATGACGGTCATGCCACTTGAAGGGGGCAGCCCCGTGACAAAGTCAAGGGCGATGTGAGACCAGGGACGTCTGGGCACAGGCAGGGCTGCAGCAATCCGGCTGGGGGCTGGCAGGACGACTTGTGTTGGTTGCAGATGGGGCAGGCTTGGACGAATTCCCGTACATCCTTCCTCAGAGAGGGCCACCAGAACCTCTGGGCGAGCAGGTTGTAAGTGCGGGTGGAGCCAGGGTGACAAGCTAGGCGGGAGTCATGTCCCCACTGAATGACCTGGGACCTCAGGTCTTCGGGGACAAAAAGGCGGTCAGCTGGGCAAGTGCTGGGACCTGGCTGGTTACGGAGAGCCTCCAGCACCTGTTCCTCAACAGCCCAGGTCAGAGCTGCAACGATGCAGGGACTTGGCAGAATCGACACAGGGTCCTTGGAGGGGGTGTCATCCTTCTGGAATTGACGGGAGAGGGCGTCTGGCTTGGTGTTGCGTGATCCAGGCCGGTATGACAGAGTGAAATTAAACCTGGTGAAGAACAGGGCCCAGCGGGACTGCCTGGAGTTCAACCGTTTGGCCGTCGTGGATGTACTCCAAGTTCTTATGATCGGTCCAAACGAGAAATGGAATGGTGGACCCCTCCAGCCAGTGGACGCCACTCCTCCAAGGCAAGCTTCACAGCCAGCAGCTCACGGTTCCCTATGTCGTAATTGCACTCAGAGGGGGACAAACCGACGTGAGAGAAAAAGGCACAGGGATGGAGCTTCCTATCCTCCGCAGCCCACTGAGAAATCACAGCACCAACTCCCACATCCGAGGCGTCCACCTCCACAATGAAGTGCCGGTCCACATCAGGCATCTGGAGGATGGGAGCGGAGGTGAACCTCACCTTGAGGGTACTGAAGGCTTTGTCGGCTGCTGGGGTCCAGGTGAAGGGTTGCTTGGTGCTGGTTAGAGCAGTGAGAGGGAGCAGCAACGGTACTGTAGTTCCGGATAAACTTCCTATAGAAGGTGCAAACCCCAGAAACTGTTGCAGCTTCTTTCTGTTCTCCGGAACTGGCCATGAAGTGACTGCGATACTTTGGCAGGATCCATTTGGATACTTCCCTCTGCCACTATGTACCCCAGGAAGGCCACTGTCTTGACGTGAAACTCACATTTCTCTGCCTTGGCGTGGGGGGAATTCTCCAGAAGACGATGAAGGACTTGCTGGACATGGCGGGTGTGTTCAGACAGGTTTCTGGAGTAAATTAAGATGTCATCCAGGTAAACGAAGACAAACTTGTTTAACATGTCCCGCAGTACATCATTCACTAGAGCCTGGAACACAGCAGGAGCATTGGTGAGGCCAAAAGGCATAACCAGATACTCGTAGTGGCCTGTTGGTGTATTGAATGCGGTTTTCCATTCATCTCCCTCCCGGATCCGCACTAGGTGGTAAGCGTTTCTGAGATCCAACTTGGTAAAAACAGTGGCTCCCTGGAGCAACTCAAAAGCAGAGGTGAGCAGAGGCAGAGGGTAACGGTTTTTCACTGTGATGTCGTTGAGTCCCCTGTAGTCGATGCAGGGGCGAAGAGATCCGTCCTTCTTCCCCACAAAGAAGAAGCCAGCACCAGCAAGAGATGAAGATGAACGGATTAATCCTGCGGACAGAGAGCCATTGATGTAGTCCTCCATGGACTTTCTTTCAGGAGCAGACAACGAATAAACGACCCCTTGGAGGAGCTGTTCCAGGGAGGAGGTCGATGGCACAGTCGTACGGTCGGTGAGGGGGCAGAGATGTGGCTCTTGCTTTGTTAAACACCTCTCTGAGACCATGGTAGCATTCTGGGACATTGGAGAGGTCAGGGCGGAGTTAGTAGGTACTGGCCGAGGGGAGGCAGCAAGCAGGCAGGGTCGGTGGCAGTCCTCTCCCCACTCCTGATCACCCTGGTCACCCAGTCGAGCTGAGGGTTGTGCGCGGGAGCCATGGGTAACCCAGGATGAGGGGGTTGGCCTGGAGAGGGGAGCAGGTGAAACTGGATAGTTTCTTGATGGTTTCCGGACAGACCCATCGGGACCGGGGGGCCGTGACATGAGTGACCGATCCGAGTAAGTGTCCGTCCAGTGCCCCGGGCAGGAATAGGAGGTGTCAAACGGAGGTTCTCCAGTCCCAGTTGGCGTGCCAGCTTGATGTCCATTATGTTGGCTTCGGCGCCAGAATCCACCAGAGCAGCCAGGGTGTGAGTAGAGTCAGAGCGGCGGAGGTGAACTTGCAGCAGGGGGTTTGCGGTGGAGGACTGGATGGTCATTGAACTCAACCGGACTCCCCTACGCCCGGTGAGCTTCGGCCCTTTAAAGGGCAGGTTACCACACGATGTCCATCACCTCCACAATAGAGGCAGAGGTTTGAGGTGAAGCGCGCGCTGGCGCTCTGCAGGAGTGAGGGAGGCTCGCCCAATCTCCATAGGCTCAGACTAGTTCAAGCTGACCTGGGTGAGTGGCAGTAGATGACAGGAGCCCAGTCGGATCTCTCCCAATGCCGGTAGTAGGTGGACCTTGGCGCCCCCTCTCCGACAACGGGTCTGTATCCCTCTGTCGATCCTGACAGTCAGTGCGATGGCTTCATCAAGAGTGGAAGGCAGTTCATGGGAGACCAACTGTCCCTTATAGTCAGCCAAACTATGGAAGCGCAGCAACCGATGGTGTGTTCCAAGAATCGTCTCTAGCCAGGGTTCGGAAGTCGATGGAATGGTCTGCGACTGTACGTCTGCCTTGTCGAATACTGAACAGTTCACGAGACGCCTCTGCGGTGGGTGAATCCAGGTCAAACACCTTCAGCATCTCCTCAGCAAACAGGTCGAAGGTTGCACATGCGGGGGGTTTGACGTTCGAACTCTGCTGTTCCCCAGAGTCGAGCTCGGCCCGTCAGGTGAGTGATGGCATACCCAACTTTAGCCCCCTCCGTGGCGAAGGTCCTTGGCTGCAAGGAGAACTGAAGTCGGCAGCTGGTCAGGAATGGCCGGACCTGGGTTGAATCGCCGGGTGAACCTTCGGGTTTCCAATCTTGGTTCCGGGCGAGCCGCGCTGCAATGACCGGGCAGGTAACGCGGGGCTGGGCTGGTGGGCAGAGTGGCTGGGGTAAGGTTGGTGAGGGGTGAATGATCATGGCGAGTTGTTGTTGCTGCTGCTGGAACTGCTGCTCATGCTCATCGGTTTCCATGTCGGGGAAGTGTGTGCGCTGAGTCCATAATGGTCAGATCGTACTGTCACGGTTCAGACAGACGACCAGAGGACCACAATTGCGTCACACCAGAAAGTTTATTAAACTTAAGGGGAAAAAGGGAAGTAGGGAGTGAATGAAGGCTCCAGGGGTAACAGGGATCCCGTCCAATCGCTGGGTCTGTGCCCCCAGTGGCGGCGATGCGTCCTATGAAGCCGGTGGTGGGTGGTCCAGAAGTCCTGGGGGAGACACAGACACAACAGGCGGAATGAAACCAGGCAGCAGTACAGTTAAAGGGAAATCCAAAATACGTAGTAGCAAGGCAGAAGGCTGGTCAGAGTTACCGCGGTTGAAGAGTAGTCAGGAGTCGTAATGGCAGAAGCAGGTCTGGATCTCCTGAGGCAGAAGAGTATCCAAAAAACAGGCAGGTCCGGGGTCACAAAACCAGGGTGAGCCAGAAGCGCAAGCAAACAGGTTCGGGTGTGAGCTTTTGCGACGATCTGACACCGGAGAGCTGAAAGACAGGGCCTTAAATACTGGTAGAGTTGGTGGGTAATGCAGCTGGAGAGTAATTAGAGCAGAGCAGAGCAGGGACAGGTGGAGCTAGTTAGGCTGAGTAGAGAGAGTGGTGAGCAGAGTGGAAGAAAATTAAGGTGGTAACCCGGTGGAGTGAGAGGCCCATGACAGGACTAGGGGTTCTACAGTGAAATTGTATAATAAGAACTAACTCAAACAGCAATAGGCAAGGCATATTGACAAGGGAGAGAGGCATAAAGCAATCACAGGTGTTATTAGAGAGAGCTAAGACAACAACTGGTAATAGCGATAAAGTTTGGGCTGAGGCTAAACAGAATAAACAGGACAGGGTACCGTGTAAAGGAACAGTCCAGCAGGCATCAGCTGTGCAGCTGAGTGATCATAAGGTCCAGTGAACAGCAATATGTGAGTCCGAGAGCAGTTCAAATTGGTGCTTCAGCACAGCTAGCAGGGAGCACAGTTGTAGTTTGCGTGTGCTAGCGGGCCGGGGCTGGCAGATGGATCTTCGTGGTCGTCGCAACGGGAAGCCTGTTGAAACCACATCAGACGATTTTGTCGGCAAACCAGTCGTGTTGGATCGGCGGGGCCCAGTGTCAACACTAGGAGGTCCCGTCCGGTTGACAGAGAGGTAGATAGCCGGGACCATATTGGTACCATAGAGGTAGTAGGGTGTATTTTGGGTACTGGTGATTGGGGAGGTGAGGGGAGAACCACAGAAAGCACTAGATCTGAAAGAATTGGATAGGTATCAACAGTAAATCAAACGTTTATTTGTCATATGTGGTCCTCTGGTCCTCTGGTCCCCTGGTCCTCTGGTCCTCTGGTCCTCTGGTCCTCTGGTCCCCTGGTCCTCTGGTCCCCTGGTCCTCTGGTCCTCTGGTCCCCTTGTCCTCTGGTCCTCTGGTCCCCTGGTCCCCTGGTCCTCTGGTCCTCTGGTCCCCTGGTCCTCTGGTCCCCTGGTCCTCTGGTCCCCTGGTCCCCTGGTCCCCTGGTCCTCTGGTCCCCTGGTCCCCTGGTCCTCTGGTCCTCTGTAGCTCAGCTGGTAGAGCACGGCGCTTGGAACGCCAAGGGTAGTGGGTTCGATCCCCGGGACCACCCATACACAAAAAAAAATGTATGCACGCATGACTGTAAGTCGCTTTGGATAAAAGCGTCTGCTAAATGGCATATTATTATTTATTATTAGATGGGCCTGAGGCTAGCTCAAGGCTAACTGGTGCTTGCTATAGGGCAATGGTAATTAGCCAACAACAGGTTGCAGCTAGCTAGCTGGTTGCGATGATCCGGCGCAAGGGTCCAGTGATTCCGGCAGAAAGTCCGATAAGCTCTGGGTCGATAGCACGCTGTGCAGACTGGCCGACGAATTATCCAGGCTAGAGCTAGAGCTGGCTGGTGGATAGTGTAGGCCACGGACAATGGTGAAGACGCTAACGGTGACTAATAGCAAGTAGCCATTCAGTTGCAGCTACACTAGTTTCAGCTTAAGGTTCTTGATGAAAGTTATAAAGAAATAATAGAATCCTTTCCACGTTGGGTGAGGCGGGTTGCAGGAAAGTATATTTAGTTAAAGAATGAAAAGTAAAAATTGAGAAATATATACAAAATAGACAAAAAAAACAAGAAACGGGATATTTACACTAGGACAATGAATAAAACCGCGACCGCACTGCTACGCCATCTTGGATCAATAAAAGACACCTGTCCACAGAAGCAATCAATCAATCAGATTCCAAACTCTTCACCATGGCCAAGACCAAAGAGCTCTCCAAGGATGTCAGGGACAAGATTGTAGACCTACACAAGGCTGGAATGGGCAACAAGACCATCGCCAAGCAGCTTGGTGAGAAGGTGACAACAGTTGGTGCGATTATTCGCAAATGGAAGAAACACAAAATAACTGTCAATCTCCCTCGGCCTGGGGCTCCATGCAAGATCTCACCTCGTGGAGTTGCAATGATCATGAGAACGGTGAGGAATCAGCCCAGAACTACACAGGAGGATCTTGTCAATGATCTCAAGGCAGCTGGGACCATAGTCACCAAGAAAACAATTGGTAACACATTATGCCGTGAAGGACTGAAATCCTGCAGCGCCCGCAAGGTCCCCCTGCTCAAGAAAGCACATATAGAGGCCCGTCTGAAGTTTGCCAATGAACATCTGAATGATTCAGAGGAGAACTTGGTGAAAATGTTGTGGTCAGATGAGACCAAAATCGAGCTCTTTGGCATCAACTCAACTCGCCGTGTTTGGAGGAGGAGGAATGCTGCCTAAGACCCCAAGAACACCATCCACACTGTCAAACATGGAGGTGGAAATATTATGCTTTGGGGGTGTTTTTCTGCTAAGGGGACAGGACAACTTCACCGCATCAAAGGGATGATGGACGGGGCCATGTACCGTCAAATCTTGGGTGAGAACCTACTTCCCTCAGCCAGGGCATTGAAAATGGGTCGTGGATGGGTATTCCAGCATGACAATGACCCAAAACACACAGCCAAGGCAACAAAGGAGTGGCTCAAGAAGAAGCACATTAAGGTTCTGGTGTGGCCTAACCAGTCTCCAGAGCTTAATCCCATAGAAAATCTGTGGAGAGAGCTGAAGGTTCGAGTTGCCAAACATCAAGCTCGAAACCTTAATGACTTGGAGAAGATCTGCAAAGAGGAGTGGGACAAAATCCCTCCTGAGATGTGTGCAAACCTGGTGGCCAACTACAAGAAACGTCTGACCTCTGTGATTGCCAACAAGGGTTTTGCCACCAAGTACTAAGTCATGTTTTGCAGAGGGGTCAAATACTTATTTCCCTAATTAAAATGCAAATCGATTTATATCATTTTCTACATGCGTTTTTCTGGATTTTTTTGTTGTTATACTATCTCTCACCATTCAAATAAACCTACCATTAAAATTATAGACTGATCATGTCTTTGTCAGTGGGCAAACATACAAAATCAGCAGGGGATCAAATACTTTTTTCCCTCACTGTACATACATTTTTTATGGAAACATGGACTTGGCTGTGCCTCTGCTAATGATAAGCTATTTCTTGGCCAGTACATTGTTGTCTCCCTGTAGGCATATGAAGATTGTTCAGCGCTCTGATAAGGCTGAACGTCTCTAATGTTTTGTCTCTTTATCCTCCCCCTTTATAAACCATTTAGAAATGGCTCTCAACACCACCCATATTGTTGTGCTCTTTTCTCTCCTGTCAAAAATTGATTTATTTTTGTCCTTTGACCTCTGTTACCATGACCCAGACCTGTCTGAGTGGTTTTAGTGTGGCAGCTGACAATTTGATATGGTTATGCTGTAAAGAAAAAACCTCTACTACTGCTGTCTCTGGCAATATCGCTCAGCAGCCCTGTACCAGATTACCAGATTTCTCTTCCTCTCGTGTAAACAAGTCACATTTCATTTGGACTGAGGGACATTTAGCAGTGGTTAGGAATAGAGAGGCTTTGCAGGGCTTCTTTTGGAGGGTTTTGTTCTACTTCAATCCTACATTATCCTAACCCTCCTCTCCTTGCCCACACCCCCCACCCTGCTCTCCATACCCCCCTGCCACCCATCCCCTATTGTCCTTTCACTCTGTCTGTCATGTTTGATTGGGCCTTGTCAGGGGGCTACAGGGCGGTCTCGTTGTTTTGGACCAGCTCCCACTCCCCTCCTCTCTCCTCTCCTCTCCCTCCTCCAGTGTTGAGGATGTGTCTGGGTTTCCTCACCCGTCTCACTGGGGGAGATTAGGTTCATTCTCTGGGTTTCTGGACAGTGCTTTTGTCTCATATCCCTCTCTCTGAGTGGGAGGACATGAGACGACTGACGCAATGATTTAGGTCCCGTAGCCCCCCATAATCTTCACCTAGGAGGTGTGGGCCTTGGAGGGTTCATATAGGTCAAAGCGTTGATAGAGCTATTAAGTATAGCCCTCAGCAGAATAGGTACAGTGGCTTGCGAAAGTATTCAACCCCCTTGGCATTTTTCCTATTTTGTTGCCTTACAACCTGGAATTAAAATGGATTTTGGGGGGGGTTGTATCATTTGATTTACACAACATGTCTACCACTTTGAAGATGCAAAATATTTTTTATTGTGAAACAAACAAGAAATAATACCAAAAAAAAGAAAACTTGAGCGTGCATAACTATTCACCCCCCCAAAGTCAATACTTTGTAGAGACACCTTTTTCAGCAATTACAGCTGCAAGTCTCTTGGGGTATGTCTCTATAAGCTTGGCACATCTAGCCACTGGGATTTCTGCCCATTCTTCAAGGCAAAACTGCTCCAGCTCCTTCAAGTTGGATGGGTTCCGCTGGTGTACAGCAATCTTTAAGTCATACCACAGATTCTCAATTGGATTGAGGTCTGGACTTTGACTAGGCCATTCCAAGACATTTAAATGTTTCCCCTTAAACCACTTGAGTGTTGCTTTAGCAGTATGCTTAGGGTCATTGTCCTGCTGGAAGGTGAACCTCCGTCCCAGTCTCAAATCTCTGGAAGACTGAAACAGGTTTCCCTCAAGAATTTCCCTGTATTGAGCGCCATCCATCACTCCTTCAATTCTGACCAGTTTCCCAGTCCCTGCCGATGAAAAACATCCCCACAGCATGATGCTGCCACCACCATGCTTCACTGTGGGAATAGTGTTCTCGGGGTGATGAGAGGTGTTGGGTTTGCGCCAGACATAGCGTTTTCCTTGATGGCCAAAAAGCTCAATTTTAGTCTCATCTGACCAGAGTACCTTCTTCCATATGTTTGGGGAGTCTCCCACATGCCTTTTGGCGAACACTAAACGTGTTTGCTTTTTTTTTTAAGCAATGGCTTTTTCTACCCACTCTTCCATAAAGCCCAGCTCTGTGGAGTGTACGGCTTAAAGTGGTCCTATGGACAGATACTCCAATCTCCGCTGTGGAGCTTTGCAGCTCCTTCATCTCTTTGTTGCCTCTCTGATTAATGCCCTCCTTGCCTGGTCCGTGAGTTTTGGTGGGCGGCCCTCTCTTGGCAGGTTTGTTGTGGTGCCATATTCTTCAAATTTTTTAATAATGGATTTAATGGTGCTCCGTGGGATGTTCAACGTTTCTGATATTTTTTTATAACCCATCCCTGATCTGTACTTCTCCACAACTTTGTCCCTGACCTGTTTGGAGAGCTCCTTGATGTTCATGGTGCCGCTTGCTTGGTGGTGCCCCTTGCTTAGTGGTGTTGCAGACTCTGGGGCCTTTCAGAACAGGTGTATATATACTGAGATCATGTGACACTTAGATTGCACACAGGTGGACTTTATTTAACTAATTATGTGACTTCTGAAGGTAATTGGTTGCACCAGATCTTATTTAGGGGCTTCATAGCAAAGGGGGTGAATACAAATGCACGCACCACTTTTCCGTTATTTATTTATTTGAATTTTTTGAAACAAGTTATTTTTTAATTTCACTTCACCAATTTGGTCTATTTTGTGTATGTCCATTACATGAAATCCAAATAAATATCCATTTAAATTACAGGTTGTAATGCAACAAAATAGGAAAAATGCCAATTTATTTTATTTTTATTTTATTTCACCTTTATTTAACCAGGTAAGCCAGTTGAGAACAGGTTCTCATTTACAACTGCGACCTGGCCAAGATAAAGCATAGTAGTGCAATAAAACAACAACACAGAGTTACATATGGGGTAAAAAACATAAAGTCAGAAATACAACAGAAAATATATATACAGTGTGTGCAAATGTAGCAAGTTATGGAGGTAAGGCAATAAATAGGCTATAGTGCAGAATAATTACAATAGTATTAACACTGGAATGCTAGATGTGCAAGAGATTATGTGCAAATAGAGATACTGGGGTGCAAATGAGCAAAAAAAATAACAATATAGGGATGAGGTAGTTGGGTGGGCTAATTTCAGATGGGCTGTGTACAGGTGCAGTGATCGGTAAGGTGCTCTGACAACTGATGCTTAAAGTTATTGAGGGAGATAAGAGTCTCCAGCTTCAGAGATTTTTGCAATTCGTTCCAGTCATTGGCAGCAGAGAACTGGAAGGAATGGCGGCCAAAGGAGGTGTTGGCTTTGGGAATGACCAGTGAGATATACCTGCTGGAGCGCAGACTACGGGTGGGTGCTGCTATGGTGACCAATGAGCTAAGATAAGGCGGGGATTTGCCTAGCAGTGATTTATAGATGGCCTGGAGCCAGTGGGTTTGACGACGAACATGTAGTGAGGACCAGCCAACAAGAGCGTACAGGTCACAGTGGTGGGTAGTGTATGGGGCTTTGGAGACAAAACGGATGGCACTGTGATAGACTACATCCAATTTGCTGAGTAGAGTGTTGGAGGCTATTTTGTAAATGACATCGCCGAAGTCAAGGATCGGTAGGATAGTCAGTTTTACGAGGGCATGTTTGGCAGCATGAGTGAAGGAGGCTTTGTTGCGAAATAGGAAGCCGATTCTAGATTTAACTTTGGATTGGAGATTCTTTATGTGAGTCTGGAAGTTGAGTTTACAGTCTAACCAGACACCTAGGTATTTGTAGTTGTCCACATACTCTAGGTCAGACCCGTCGAGAGTGGTGATTCTAGTCGGGTGGGCGGGTGCCAGCAGCGTTCGATTGAAAAGCATGCATTTAGTTTTACTAGTGTTTAAGAGCAGTTGGAGGCTACTGAAGGATTGTTGTATGGCATTGAAGCTCGTTTGGAGGTTTGTTAACACAGTGTCCAATGAAGGGCCAGATGTATACAAAATGGTGTCGTCTGCGTAGAGGTGGATCTGAGAGTCACCAGCAGCAAGAGCGACATCATTGATATACACGGAGAAAAGTGTCGGCCCAAGAATTGAACCCTGTGGCACCCCCATAGAGACTGCCATAGGTCCAGACAACAGGCCCTCCGATTTGACACACTGAACTCTATCTGAGAAGTAGTTGGTGAACCAGGCGAGGCAGTCATTTGAGAAACCGAGGCTATTTAGTCTGCCAATAAGAATGCGGTGGTTGACAGAGTCGAAAGCCTTGGCCAGGTCGATGAAGACGGCTGCACAGTACTGTCTATTATCAATCGCGGTTATAATATCGTTTAGGACCTTGAGCGTGGCTGAAGTGCACCCGTGACCAGCTCGGAAACCGGATTGCATAGCGGAGAAGGTACGGTGGTATTCGAAATGGTCAATTATCTGTTTGTTAACTTGGCTTTCGAATACTTTCGAAAGGCAGGGCAGGATGGATATAGGTCTGTAGCAATTTGGATCTAGAGTGTCACCCCCTTTGAAGAGGGGGATGACCGCGGCAGCTTTCCAATCTCTGGGGATCTCAGACGTTATGAAAGAGAGGTTGAACAGACTAGTAATAGGGGTAGCGACAATTTCGGCGGCTAGTTTTAGAAAGAAAGGGTCCAGATTGTCTAGCCCAGCTGATTTGTAGGGGTCCAGATTTTGCAGCGCTTTCAAAACATCAGCTGTCTGAATTTGTGTGAAGGAGAAGCGGGGGGGGCATGGGCAAGTTGCAGCAGAGGGTGCAGAGTTGGTGGCCGGGTTAGTGGTAGCCAGATGGAAAGCATGGCCAGCTGTAGCAAAATGCTTGTTGAAATTCTCGATTATTGTAGATTTATCGGTGGTGATAGTGTTTCCTAGCCTCAGTGCAGTGGGCAGCTGGGAGGAAGTGCTCTTATTCTCCATGGACTTTACAGTGTCCCAAAACTTTTTGGAGTTAGTGCTACAGGATGCAAATTTCTGTTTGAAAAAGTTAGCCTTTGCTTTCCTGACTGCTTGTGTATATTGGTTCCTAACTTCCCTGAAAAGTTGCATATCGCGGGGGCTATTTGATGCTAATGCTGTACGCCACAGGATGTTTTTGTGCTGGTCAAGGGCAGTCAAGTCTGAGGAGAACCAGGGGCTATATCGGTTCTTAGTTCTGTATTTTTTGAATGGGGCATGTTTATTTAAGATTGAGAGGAAATTACTTTTAAGGAACAACCAGGCATCCTCTACTGACGGAATGAGATCTATATCCATCCAGGATACCTGGGCCAGGTCAATTAGGAAGGCCTCCTCGCTAAAGTGTTTTAGGGAGCGTTTGACAGTGATGAGGGGTGGTCGTTTGACCGCGGACCCGTTACGGACGCAGGCAATAAGGCAGTGATCGCTGAGATCCTGGTTGAAGACAGCTGAGGTGTATTTAGAGGGTATGTTAGTCAGGATGATATCTATGAGGGTACCCATGTTTATGGATTTAGGGTTGTACCTGGTAGGTTCGTTGATAATTTGCGTGAGGTTGAGGGCATCTAGCTTGGATTGTAGGATGGCTGGGGTATTAAGCATATCCCAATTTAGGTCACCAAGCAGTACAAACTCTGAGGATAAATGGGGGCAATCAATTCACATATGGTGTCCAGGGCACAGCTGGGGGCTGAGGGGGGTCTGTAGCAAGCGGCAACAGTGAGAGACTTATTTCTGGAAAGGTGGATTTTTAGAAGTAGAAGCTCAAACTGTTTGGGCACAGACCTGGATAGTATGATAGAGCTCTGCAGGCTATCTCTACAGTAGATTGCAACTCCACCCCCTTTGGCAGTTCTATCTAGACGGAAAATGTTATAGTTGGGGATGGAAATTTCAGAATTTTTGGTGGCCTTCCTGAGCCAGGATTCAGACACTGCTAGAACATCAGGGTTGGCAGAGTGTGCTAACGCAGTGAATAACTCAAACTTAGGAAGTAGACTTCTGATATTTATGTGCAAGAAACCAAGACTTTTGCGATTACAGAAGTCATCAAATGATAGCGCCTGGGGAGTAGGAGTGATACTGAGGACTGCAGGGCCTGGGTTAGCCTCTACATCACCAGAGGAACAGAGGAGGACTAGAATAAGGATACGGCTAAAGGCTTTAAGAACTGGTCTTCTAGTGCGTTGGGTACATAGAATAAAGGGGGCAGATTTCCGGGTGTTATAGAAAAGATTCAGGGCATTATGTACAGACAAGGATATGGAAGGATATGAGTAAAGTGGAGGTAACCCTAAGCGTTGGGTAACAATGAAAGAGATAGCATCGCTAGAGTCATCAATTGAGTCGGTCTCCGCGTGTATAGGGGGAGGTGCAAAGGAGCTATCTAATGCAGGTTTAGCTAGGCTGGGGGTCTACAGTGATATAGTACAATTAGAAATAACCGAAACAACAATAAACTAACCATGTTTGGGCTGAGGCTAAACATAAACAGGATGTAGTACCGTAAAAAGGAACAGTCCAGCAGATATCAGCTGTATAGCTGAGTTATCATAAGGTCTGGTGGTGAAGCACTAGTAAGAGGCCACGGCTAGCGGGCCAGGGCTAGCAGATGGATGGAATCTTCGTGGTTAACGTCGTAACCACATCAGACGATTTCGTCCGCAGACCAGTCGTGTAGGATCGGCGGGGCTCCGTGTCAACACTAGGTGGTCCCGTCCGGTTGACAGAGAGGTAGATAGCCGGGAGATGGGCGATGGGCCTAGCTCAGGATGATTTGATTAGCCAGACCACAGCGTCCGTTTTGTTGTAGCTGGCTGGTGGTAGCTAGCTGGTAGCGATGAAATCCGGAGTTAAAGGTCCAGTGATTCAGTGATTCCGGCGGAAAAACTGATATGTTCTGGGTCGATAACGCGCTGTGCAGACTGGCCGAATATCCGGTGATCAATGTCCAGTGATTAAAATTAATCCCGCAGAAAAAAATCCAATGTCCTGGGTGAAACACCGCTAGCTGTGGCTAATAGCAAATAGCAAGTAGCTAGTTAGCTGGCTAGCTAGTTTCAACTGGAGATTCTAGATTCTAGATAAAGGTAAGTCAAGGTAAGTCAATAATAGAATCCGTTCCACATTGAGTGAGGCGGGTTGCAGGAAAGTATATCTTGTAGAAGGATGAAAAGTCTGATAGGGAAATATGTACGAAAAATAGGGTATTTACAGGCTATTTACAGACAGACGATAAAAACACAACTGCACTACTACGCCATCTTGGAATGATCCTAGGAGGATAAATACTTTTGCAAGGCACTGTATTTAATCATTTGCTTTTGGTTCTGTTGCAGATTTAACCCTATGACTGTATGGTGCAAGTTTCAGAACAAACTAATTGTTAATGTATTATTTCAAGGATGTGAACACAGTGGATTATGTACATAGATTAAATTGTTCTTTACAGTGTTTGACAGTTGTTGTTTTTTCCCTTACAGAATCCAGCCTGGTAGCCAGCAGTTTGTCCTGAAGCCCAAGTACTACCACACACACACCACACACACCCAGACGCACGTCCAACACCAGCCTGACAGACCCATTCCCCTGACGGTGGGACACAACCCCATTCACGGTGAGTAGCCCATCCTGTTACTGTATTAACTTAACCTAAGCTCCATAAGAACTGGAAAAGAGCGCCACCATGTGATAGTTTCCAAAGAGGTGTTGGTTTAGATTATAGGTACAACTGTCCCAGGGTTCCGGGTAGAGGACAGAAATCACCTGTAGGAGACAGAAATACAATCCACACTTTATTACCACACATCAAACAGACACACACACAGCAAACAGGAAGAGGAATAGAATCAGTGAAAGTGATAGTGGTTTTCTGTAGGACAGAAGGAACAGGGAATACAGTGCCTTGCAAAAGTATTCATCTCCCTTGGCGTTTTTCCTATTTTGTTTCATTACAACCTGTAATTTAAATAGATTTTTATTTGGATTTCATGTGATGAACATACACAAAATAGTCCCAATAGGTGAAGTGAAATTAAAAAAATAACTTGTTCCAAAATAATTCAAAAAAATTAATAACGGAAAGGTGGTGTGTGCATATGTATTCACCCCCTTTGCTATGAAGCCCCTAAATAAGATCTGGTGCAACCAATTACCTTCAGAAGACACATAATTAGTTAAATAAAGTCCACCTGTGTGCAATCTAAGTGTCACATGATCTCAGTATATATACACCTGTTCTGAAAGGCCCCAGAGTCTGCAACACCACTAAGCAAGGGGCACCACCAAGCAAGCGGCACCATGAAGACCAAGGAGCTCACCAAACAGGTCAGGGACAAAGTTGTGGAGAAGTACAGATCAGGGTTGGGTTATAAAAAAATATCCGAAACTTTGAACATCCCACAGAGCACAATTAAATCCATTATTTAAAACTGTGAAGAATATGGCACCACAACAAACCTGCCAAGAGAGGGCCGCCCACCAAAACAAGGAGGGCATTAATCAGAGAGGCAACAAAGAGACCAAAGATAACCCTGAAGGTGCTGCAAAGCTCCACAGCGGAGATTGGAGTATCTGTCCATAGGACCACTTTAAGCCGTACACTCCACAGAGCTGGGCTTTTTGGAAGAGTGGCCAGAAAAAGCCATTGCTTTAGAAAAATAAGCAAACACGTTTGGTGTTCACCAAAAGGCATGTGGGAGACTCCCCAAACATATGGAAGAAGGTACTCTGGTCAGATGAGACTAAAATTGAGCTTTTTGGCCATCAAGGAAAACACTATGTCTGGCGCAAACCCAACACCTCTCATCACCCCGAGAACACCATCCCCACAGTGAAGCATGGTGGTGGCAGCATCATGCTGTGGGGATGTTTTTCATCGGGAGGGACTGGGAAACTGGTCAGAATTGAAGGAATGATGGATGGCGCTAAATACAGGGAAATTCTTGAGGGAAACCTGTTTCAGTCTTCCAGAGAATTGAGACTGGGACGGAGGTTCACCTTCCACCAGGACAATGACCCTAAGCATACTGCTAAAGCAACACTTGAGTGGTTTAAGGGGAAACATTCAAATGTCTTGGAATGGCCTAGTCAAAGCCCAGACCTCAATCCAATTGAGAATCTGTGGTATGACTTAAAGATTGCTGTACACCAGCGGAACCCATCCAACTTGAAGGAGCTGGAGCAGTTTTGCCTTGAAGAATGGGCAAAAATCCCAGTGGCTAGATGTGCCAAGCTTATAGAGACATACCCCAAGAGACTTGCAAAATATTTTGCATCTTCAAAGTGGTAGGCATGTTGTGTAAATCAAATGATACAAACCCCCCAAAAATCTATTTTAATTCCAGGTTGTAAGGCAACAAAATAGGAAAAATGCCAAGGGGGGTAAATACTTTCGCAAGCCACTGTATATATTACAACAGCGTGGCAGCAGTGTTGGCTATACAGTAATAATAGCAGTGATGCAATATTTACAAATCAACAATGGCATAGCAATGGGCTAGCACATGATAGTAATGGCTATAGTAGTGTTAGCGGTGCTAGCATGGTAATATTATTGGCTGGTAATAAATATACAGTAATACACAGGGGCTAGTAAGCTAACATGCTACAGAGCAATAATGCAGGCGAACAGGTTACATAACACAAATTGTAGCATGCTGTAGTAAGGGGCTAGAATAGCATAGGCAGTATAAAACAGGATGCAATTAGTGACTAGCATAGTATACAATATGTACGGGGGAGCTACCATAGTAACCTAGTAGGGCTATAGGTAATAGCACACAGTAGTATGTATGTACAGTAAGGGCAAGTTTGCATCAGTGTTAGTGGCTACAAAGGCTAGGATGTTAACATGCTAACAAGAGTCCATGTTGGATGTTGCTATGACCATATCAGGAAGTGACTGGGTGCGTGATGACATCACTGGTCGGCCATTTTAGGTAAGGATATATAATGACATGACTGGCAGCCATCTTGGCCCATAGAAAGCAATGGGGAGAGATTTCAAATAAAATCAAATCAAATTGTATTGGTCATTTACACGTATTTAGCAGATGTTATTGCGGGGGTAGCAAAACGCTTGTGTTCCTAGCTCCAACAGTGCAGTAGTATCTAACAATTCACAACAATACACAAATCTAAAAGAATGGAATTAAGAAATATATAAATATTAGGACGAGCAATGTCGGAGTGGCATTGACTAAATACAGTAGAATAGAATACAGTATATACAATGGGGAAAAAAGTATTTAGTCAGCCACCAATTGTGCAAGTTCTCCCACTTAAAAAGATGAGAGAGGCCTGTAATTTTCATCATAGGTACACGTCAACTATGACAGACAAAATGAGAATTTTTTTCTCCAGAAAATCACATTGTAGGATTTTTAATGAATTTATTTGCAAATTATGGTGGAAAATAAGTAGTTGGTCATTAACAAAAGTTTCTCAATACTTTGTTATATACCCTTTGTTGGCAATGACACAGGTCAAACGTTTTCTGTAAGTCTTCACAAGGTTTTCACACACTGTTGCTGGTATTTTGGCCCATTCCTCCATGCAGATCTCCTCTAGAGCAGTGATGTTTTGGGGCTGTCGCTGGGCAACACAGACTTTCAACTCCCTCCAAAGATTTTCTATGGGGTTGAGATCTGGAGACTGGCTAGGCCACTCCAGGACCTTGAAATGCTTCTTACGAAGCCACTCCTTCGTTGCCCGGGTGGTGTGTTTGGGATCATTGTCATGCTGAAAGACCCAGCCACGTTTCATCTTCAATGCCCTTGCTGATGGAAGGAGGTTTTCACTCAAAATCTCACGATACATGGCCCCATTCATTCTTTCCTTTACACGGATCAGTCGTCCTGGTCCCTTTGCAGAAAAAACAGCCCCAAAGCATGATGTTTCCACCCCCATGCTTCACAGTAGGTATGGTGTTCTTTGGATGCAACTCAGCATTCTTTGTCCTCCAAACACGACGAGTTGAGTTTTTACCAAAAGTTCTATTTTGGTTTCATCTGACCATATGACATTCTCCCAATCCTCTTCTGGATCATCCAAATGCACTCTAGCAAACTTCAGACGGGCCTGGACATGTACTGGCTTAAGCAGGGGGGACACGTCTGGCACTGCAGGATTTGAGTCCCTGGCGGCGTAGTGTGTTACTGATGGTAGGCTTTGTTACTTTGGTCCCAGCTCTCTGCAGGTCATTCACTAGGTCCCCCCCGTGTGGTTCTGGGATTTTTGCTCACCGTTCTTGTGATCATTTTGACCCCCACGGGGTGAGATCTTGCGTGGAGCCCCAGATCGAGGGAGATTACCAGTGGTCTTGTATGTCTTCCATTTCCTAATAATTGCTCCCACAGTTGATTTCTTCAAACCAAGCTGCTTACCTATTGCAGATTCAGTCTTCCCAGCCTGGTGCAGGTCTACAATTTTGTTTCTGGTGTCCTTTGACAGCTCTTTGGTCTTGGCCATAGTGGAGTTTGGAGTGTGACTGTTTGAGGTTGTGGACAGGTGTCTTTTATACTGATAACAAGTTCAAACAGGTGCCATTAATACAGGTAACGAGTGGAGGACAGAGGAGCCTCTTAAAGAAGAAGTTACAGGTCTGTGAGAGCCAGAAATCTTGCTTGTTTGTAGGTGACCAAATACTTATTTTCCACCATAATTTGCAAATAAATTCATTAAAAATCCTACAATGTGATTTTCTGGATTTTTTTTCCTCAATTTGTCTGTCATAGTTGACGTGTACCTATGATGAAAATTACAGGCCTCTCTCATCTTTTTAAGTGGGAGAACTTGCACAATTGGTGGCTGACTAAATACTTTTTTTCCCCACTGTACATATGAGATGAGTAAAGCAGTATGTAAACATTATTAAAGTGACTAGTGTTCCATTATTAAAGTGGCCAGTGATTCCTTAGGGCAGCAGCCTCTAAGGTGCAGGGTTGAGTAGCCGGGTGGTAGCCGGCTAGTGATGGCTATTTAACAGTCTGATAGCCTTGAGATAGAAGCTGTTTTTCAGTCTCTCGGTCCCAGCTTTGATGCACCTGTACTGACCTAGCCTTCTGGATTATAGTGGGGTGAACAGGCCGTGGCTCGGGTGGTTGATGTCCTTGATTATCTTTTTGGCCTTCCTGTGACATTGGGTGCTGTAGGTGTCCTGGAGGGAAGGCAGTGTGCCCCCGGTGATGCGTTGGGCAGACCGCACCACCCTCTGGAGAGCCCTGCAGTTGCGGGCGGTGCAGTTGCCGTACCAGGCGGTGATACAGCCCGACAGGATGCTCTCAATTGTGCATCTGTAAAAGTTTCTGAAGGTCTTAATCAATTTATAACATTTTTTACATGCGTTTTTCTGGATTTTTTTGTTGTTATTCTGTCTCTCACGGTTCAAATAAACCTACCATTAAAATTATAGACTGATAATTTCTTTGTCAATGGGCAAACGTACAAAATCAGCAGGGGATCAAATACTTTTTTCCCTCACTGTACTAACAAAGCAATAGCAGCCTATAACAGATCAAATACACACATGAATCCATGTTCAGTGATGCACCTCAGGAGGCTGAAGAAATTTGACTTGGCCCCTAAGACCATCACAAACTTCTACAGATGCACAATTGAGAGCATCCTGTCGGGCTGTATCACCGCCTGGTATGGCAATTGCACCGTCCGAAACCGCAGGGCTCTCCAGAGGGTGGTGCGGTTAGCCCAGCGCATCACCAGGGGCACACTGCCTGCCCTCCAGGACATCTACAGCACCCGATGTCACAGGAAGGTCAAGAAGATCATCAAGGACTTCAGCCACCCGAGCCACGGCCTGTTCACCCCACTTCCATCTAGAAGGCATAGACCGTACAGGTGCATCAAAGCTGGGACTGAGAGACTGAGAAACAGCTTATATCTCCAGGCCATCAGACTGTTAAACAGTCACCACTAGCCGGCCTCCGCCCAGTACCATGCCCTGAACCTAAGTCACTGTTCTAGCCGGCTACCACCCGATACTCTACCCGGCACCTTAGAGACTGCTGCCCTATGTACATAGAGTCATTGAACACTGGTCACTTTAATAATGTTTACATACTGTTTCACACACTTTATATGTATATACTGTATTTTAGTCATTGCTCATCCTATATAACTTCTTTTTTATTTTTCTGGATTATGTGTGTATAAAAAAAAAGCTAGGTATTACTGCACTGTTGGAGCTAGAAACACAAGCATTTTGCTGCACCTGCGATAACATCTGCAAATCTGTGTACACGACCAATAAACTTTGATTTGATTGGAGGGAAGGCTTGTCCCTTCAGGAAAGGTCCAGTTATGAGTTGTAGTGGAGGACAGTAGTTTACAGAGACGTTCTTAACCTGCCCTCCTGGAAGCAACTAAAGCACAAGCAGGAATGGGTGTCTATTACCACCAGCAGGGAGAGCCAGTGATTGGCTGAATCTGGTCAGCTGAGTGATTTCCCTGGCAAACTGGTCCCTAACACATACAGTGGGGAGAACAAGTATTTGATACACTGCTGATTTTGCAGGTTTTACTACTTACAAATCATGTAGAGGTCTGTAATTTTTATCATAGGTACACTTCAACTGTGAGAGATGGAATCTAAAATAAAAATCTAGAAAATCACATTGTATGATTTTTAAGTAATTAATTTGCATTTTATTGCATGACATAAGTATTTGATACATCCGAAAAGCAGAACTTAATATTTGGTACAGAAACCTTTGTTTGCAATTACAGAGATCATACATTTCCTGTAGTTCTTGACCAGGTTTGCACACACTGCAGCAGGGATTTTGGCCCACTCATCCATACAGACCTTCTCCAGATCCTTCAGGTTTCGGGGCTGTCGCTGGGCAATACGGACTTTCAGCTCCCTCCAAAGATTTCTATTGGGTTCAGGTCTGGAGACTGGCTAGAGCCACTCCAGGACCTTGAGATGCTTCTTACGGAGCCACTCCTTAGTTACCCTGGCTGTGTGTTTCGGGTCGTTGTCATGCTGGAAGAACCAGCCACGACCCATCTTCAATGCTCTTACTGAGGGAAGGAGGTTGTTGGCCAAGATCTCGCGATACATGGCCCCATCCATCCTCCCCTCAATACGGTGCAGTCGTCCTGTCCCCTTTGCAGAAAAGCATCCCCAAAGAATGATGTTTCCACCTCCATGCTTCACGGTTGGGATGGTGTTCTTGGGGTTGTACTCATCCTTCTTCTTCCTCCAAACACGGCGAGTGGAGTTTAGACCAAAAAGCTATATTTTTGTCTCATCAGACCACATGACCTTCTCCCATTCCTCCTCTGGATCATCCAGATGGTCATTGGCAAACTTCAGACGGGCCTGGACATGCGCTGGCTTGAGCAGGGGGACCTTGCGTGCGCTGCAGGTTTTTAATCCATGACGGCGTAGTGTGTTACTAATGGTTTTCTTTGAGACTGTGGTCCCAGCTCTCTTCAGGTCATTGACCAGGTCCTGCTGTGTAGTTCTGGGCTGATCCCTCACCTTCCTCATGATCATTGATGCCCTACGAGGTGAGATCTTGCATGGAGCCCCAGACCGAGGGTGATTGACCGTCATCTTGAACTTCTTCCATTTTATAATAATTGCGCCAACAGTTGTTGCCTTCTCACCAAGCTGCTTGCCTATTGTCCTGTAGCCCATCCCAGCCTTGTGCAGGTCTACAATTTTATCCCTGATGTCCTTACACAGCTCTCTGGTCTTGGCCATTGTGGAGAGGTTGGAGTCTGTTTGATTGAGTGTGTGGACAGGTGTCTTTTATACAGGTAACGAGTTCAAACAGGTGCAGTTAATACAGGTAATGAGTGGAGAACAGGAGGGCTTCTTAAAGAAAAACTAACAGGTCTGTGAGAGCCGGAATTCTTACTGGTTGGTAGGTGATCAAATACTTATGTCATGCAATAAAATGCAAATTAATTACTTAAAAATCATACAATGTGACTTTCTGGATTTTTGTTTTAAATTCCGTCTCTCACAGTTGAAGTGTACCTATGATAAAAATTACAGACCTCTACATGCTTTGTAAGTAGGAAAACCTGCAAAATCGGCAGTGTATCAAATGCTTGTTCTCCCCACTGTAGGTGTGAAGTGCCCTATGCCACTGAACAATAGGGTCAGGCTGAGACGGGTGATGGATTCCTACCTCATCAGTAAAAGGCTACAAAGTTTGTGTCTCTCACAGGTCCAGAGAGAGAGTTAAGGAGAAAGGGTTTTTAACAGGAAGGTTAGCTACTGGCCTGACACAGATATACGACATTTAAGAATTTGGAGGCTTTGGATGTGCGCCTGAAACACCAGGTGACTTTATGATGTGCTAAAGAAGCTGAGAAACAGTCATCTTTACTCTTAGGGCAGCACTATATTGTCCCAAACCTCTGCTCTTAAATCAGCTAGTATTTACTAAGTGATGATTTTGTGAGTCTGAGGCCTTTCCCGCACTTTGCCAACCATTGGTTCTGTGGCGGTAAGCAAAGTCCTCAAACACGTTAAAGATGTTATTTCACAAATGAATTTTATTTTTTAATAAAAGTGTCGTCGGCTCGGTATAAAAATTCCTGAGCTCTCCCAGGCACAGCTTTACTGGCACGGGGCAGAGACTGGGGACGACTGAACCCGGGGTTTGGAAAATTCCATGACAGGGTGACAGTCTCTCTCTCTCTCGCTCTCTCTCTACTCTTTGAGCAGGCCGCACGACACCAGCTAGTGTCAGCAGATCCAGCTGAGCCAATTACACTGGCCTGTTTGTTATTTCAGGGTTGGAGATTGATCGGGGCGACCATTAATCACTGCCAAACGGACACTGTAGTGACGCTTTAGTTAGGTCAGCCTGTCATTATTTTAGCATTGGGTTTGGACGGCACCCATTTCTCACGTTACGGGAGCCAGTGCGATTTCAGCGCTATGCAGTAGCCCGCTCTCCCCCTGTGGAATGGGTTCCTGCTGTACTCTGTGTCAACAGAGTCATATAAAAACACACAGCCTAATTGGGGAGTTCGGGGGTAGGGGCTGGGGGGTAGGGTGTTGCCAGTGGGGAGGGGGAGGGGTTGCACTGATGGTATCTCAATCACCGTGTGGAAGGTGCATTCAAGTTAATATGCTCTTTATTTAGTTAGATAAAAGATCTGTCAATTTGAGCAAAGGATATGCTATGGTTGAATTATGAAGCCAGATTGCTTATGGTAATTTGAGATTTGGTTTATGGCGAGGAAAATAACATTAAATGGTATGTTAGTCTTTAGATGGGTTCTATATATAAACATCTGTCACATTGTCAGCTGCCTCTAGTAAGATAAGTCACTGCATGTTAAATACATTGTCTTACTCCTCAGTTATTTTATCTAAATTGATAAAAGGCAGCAATTGTTCCTTATGGGCATAAACAGTACACACACTCACACACACACACTCACATCTGCTGTTACTGGAGCTTGAAGTTGGGCAGCAATGGGATTTTTCCAATTGCAGCCACAGCGGTAATGGCATAAAGAGTTAAGTATTGCCTGCTGCTCGGCTCTGTCTAAAATGAATTATTAGCCTAATTTTCAGAGGGCAATTTCAGATAAAGGAAGGGAGTGTGAGAGAAAATGAAATGACAGAGCAAGGTGATACACTGTGTCATCCAACAGAGAACCCCTCAATTGCTGAAACAAGTGTGACAGACTGATATGAATGGGAGAGGCCATCTCCAGTGTGCTGGGCTGTTGAATAGCTGTTATCTGCTCCTCTTAAAGCTTCCCCACTGAATAGCCTTGTGGGCCGTACATGGAAGACACATTGTCTTCCATTTACACTTTACAATGTGGCCGAACAGTCAAATGGCTTTTGAAAGTGAGAACATGAATAGTGCATGGCTTGTGGATGGAAGCGAAGTGGCTTGGAGGTTTTCATGATGATTTCCCATCTCATGGTATGTATTTAAGGTTATACTGTATATCTGATATGCTGTACACCTAGAGGTATACTCTCTACTGTGTTGGCAGAGGATATACATATTCTAACCTCCTGTTAAACTTCCCAGTGGACGTCTGCTAAGGTAAATAAGGGTAGATGAATTTGCTGACCTGAAAGTGAATGGCTCAATGTCTGTCTACCCAGACAGTGTCTGTGCTATAAATGGAGCAGTCTGCAGACTCAACAGCCTCCGCGGGTCTCTGTGAGTCTGTCTGTGTCTTCCTCCCACTCCCCTCTGGGGCCCTTGTGGCTGCTGTCCTCAGCCAGCCCCAGCCTGGCCACAGAGCTACAAATAACCCCAGTACACTCTATACAGCTCCAGTGTGGGACCATCAGGGAAATGTCCAGACATCAGATATCAGAGGGAAGAGAGAGAGAGCGAAACAGAGATGGAGAGGAGGGAGGGGAGACGGAAAGAGGGGACGAAGGGGGAGATACAGTAGTGATGCGAAGTTCGGCTCTTTTTACTGACTCAGATCTTTTCAACTCTTTCAGTCAAAAAAATGAATCTTTCAACTCATTTAGTTAATTTGGTTCAGTAATGCCCAGAGCACGCAAGACCCCCTACTGGCGAACTAGAAAGAGTCATGATTCTACAAGCCTCTCGTTCACCATAGGGGGCATTAGAGCTGTCATTTGTGACTGAGACTTATAAAAGTGTGCTTCAAACAATGTACAGTTTTGATTGGTCGGCATAAAAATATGATTTGTTCTCTAACTTTGAAACAAGGTCTTTGGGGCCGCAACTAGACTAGATTGTGAATGAATCTTGGCAGAACACAATGCTTGAGGGAGATTAGCACAATATCGTTTGCGAACTGCAGCAGCCCCCCAAACGATTAGTTCTCGAGTTTGAGTTTGTTGAGCAGAGGCAGGCTGTTTATGTTTTAGTTTTACAAAGCTGTGTCCAACAATAACATTCAATAATCAATTAATTGCATTCATTATTGTACCATGCAATCAATGATCAGTTCTAACATGTATTTTTCTTCTCTATGCTGCCTGCAGCATTAGTTGGTCGGAGGACGTATCCGGAGCCGCTAAACCGGAGGAGCGCGTATTAATCCTGCTGTATGATTAATTGCGGCCAGCAGGTCAAACGAACGACTAAAATTAACGAATCATGACTCTTAACGAATCGAGTCAGTAAAAATAGTCATTCAAAAATAATGAATCGTTCACAAACTGCACATCACTAAGATACAGTAGAGGTCTTAAAAGGAAAAGGAATGCGCCTTTACAAGGGCACAATAGAACTCCATCCCCTGCCCCCTGCCTTCCCCCCATTAAAAAAGAGTCAAGGCACAAAAATCTTTACTCCATCTAGCGAAACACTTACAGTAGATACACTGCCTATGTCACAATGAATGGCGCCTCAGGCCTTCAGCTTCAAATTGGTAGGGATGTCTGTTGGTTTTAGCCCAGTGTGCGGTGGTGTCGGTGTGCTACCTGCCTACTGGAGTAGCAGAAAGGGGAGAGTGTTTGTGCTCCTAAATCGGCGGGCCTGCAGCCTTCCTGTCAGCCCTGTCCCATGCAACAGACAGCCTGTCAGCAGCTAGCTATGGTGCCTTGTCTGGGAAAGCCATTCTCTCCGCCGGCTGCTGTCCCTCAGCTCTCCCACACAGACAGACAAACTAGGCTCCCGCTCTAAGCTGTAGATCGTCGCGCTGGAAGGCTACATGTTTGGCTTCGAAGACGGCTGTCTTCCCCCCCATACAGGGAAACATTGGACCCGTAGAGGTCCACCAGGGGAGCTCAAAAGAAGACCCTCTTTTTCCTTGCAGACTCACTTTCTCCATATCCCCCCACATCCCTCCAGTCTTGCCTAGCCTGTGTGTTCTCAGCCACCTCCTCTTGCATCCCCCTGCCTCTTCCATGCTGATTGATGTCTGTATTCTGTCTGAGACGCCCCTCCAGCTTCTCTCTCCATATGCTCCACAGAGCTGCTCCACAGAGCTGGCGAAGTCTACCGTGCCGTACGAAGGATCTGCTTGCATACACTTATGGAGGCAGAAGAGGGATGGAGGGATGAAGATGGATATGTTTTATCACTGCCAGGGACTCCAAGCCGTGTCAGAGTAGTTAAGGCATGTGTTGAACATGGTGCAGGGGGGAGCTGTCTGACAACAGCAGAGCCTTATATAGATCTCCATGTTCTGGGGAATGTGATCTGTTTCCAAGGCTTCTCCTGTCCATACATCTCTATACCTCCTGTCAGCGGTGATACCTAGGCCTTCTCTGAATGAAGGTGGTTGTGGTGGTAGCTTAAGCACCCAGAAACCACAGAAAGTAAAGAGCTACAAACTACTGGGAGGTAATGGCCAAATGAATGCTCAGCCCCCAGAGAGAAACCAGTACGTTTTTGGGTCACGGTGTGATGAGGTGATGGAGGGAAACTGGCATAATACAGTGAACGCCAGAGCCAGAGTGCAGAGAGACTGAACGACGTGATGTCTAAAAAGGGACACTCCGCTGGCCGAACTCTGCGTAGTCTGGAGCGATGGCCCAATATAGCAGACACAGAAAGCCCTGGTGTGACACGGGGGATTATACTGCAGGTAAAGAATGCAGGACATTTCAGCAGGCAGCAGCAGTTTGATGGAGAGGTTGATGGTTTTTGTGTGTAGGCCCCTACCAGGAGCCAGAGGCTGAGAGGAGCCTGATATGTCTATAGGGTTTTAAAGGAGCAGAGCAGGTTGTTAAAGCAGACCTTTTCCCCCCATCAGCTCTCCCATGCCAGCATCAGTCAGAGCAATGCTCCTTCCTACATGGGAATGGCTCTCCTTCCTTCTACTTGGAAATTACATTTGGCAAAATAGACTTTCTAAACTTGTCTTTTTAATACTGTGTGTCTATTATGTATATAATTCAGTTGGCTCACGTTTAAAACCAACTGTCTATTAGTCCTTGGCTTTTGACTACATCATATTAGTTCCCCTTTATGTCTACATATTTTTTTCATCTTATAGCAAATATTTAGGCAGCCCAAAAGCCTGTAATCCAGTGGTTTTGCCTGCTCTCTGGTTTAGAGAAAAAGCCCTCTCTCCCCTTGGCCATGCTCCCTGCATCTCTGCTCTGTCTGGTGTGAACAGCTGACAGCCGCAGACGAAATGTTGAGCTCAGGAGTCTGGGGTTTTGGGGAAGTTTGGATGGACGGACGGACGGACAGACGGGGGGGGGGACGGGGGGGGGGGGCGCTACCAAGAAGTAAAGACAGGATGTAGAGAGAGACGTTGGAAGGGAAAAGGAAGAAGTGAATGGGAGAGAAAAGGAAGGGGAGCTGAGGAACTTTATATAAAGACGCAGAAAAGTAGAAGGGGAAAAGTTGGAGGAGGGTAGTCTGGGAAGGGATGTGGTAGACCCAGGACAGATGTTTGTGATCAATACTCTTCTCTCTGTCTCGCTAGTCTCCTTCTCTCTCTCTCTTTATTTCTAACCCTCTCTCTCTCCCCCTCTCTCTTTCTCTCTCTCTGTCTGTGTGTCTGATATGAGGGCTGGGTTTGGTGTTGAGGGAGGGGAGAGGATAGGCGAATGGGCAGGCGGGCAGGCGGGCAGGCGGGCAGGCGGGCAGGCGGGTAGACTAGTTTCTATCTCGGTACAGTGGGCAGCCGTGACTTCATCCTAAAGCGCAGAGAGGGAGAGAGAGGGGAGGTGATCTTAGGAGGAGACACAGCAAAGCATTTTGGGAGAGCTTTCTTTCAGACAGAGGTGCCAGAGTCCTAGAAAATTTGCTAGGTGGGAGACAGGAGAGAAAGGGAGGGAGAAAGTGAGAGAGAGAAATAAGAAGAGAAGGAGTGGGAAAGCAGAGAAACCAGGGCCGACTAGGCTGCCATGCCCACTCTTTGTCCGTCTTGGAATAAAGCATGGCATTGTGATCTGCCAATACCCACCTCTCAGGGAACTTGACTTTTGATGAAGAATTGGAGTGCATCCCAGAGTTTTGTTTGCTGAGCTCTCTCCCTCCGTTTTTTCTCTTTCCCTCCTCATGTTTCAGAGACGCCACCGGAGCAGTGGGAGAGAGAGAGAGAGAGGGGATGAAAGAGAAAGATAGAGGGAAAAGAGAGACACAACAGGGGTATATGTGAATAGAGAGGACAACAGTCCTTTCAGTTATTGTTTTGACTGAACTCTTTGTTCGTGATCGTCCGTGACAGGCCACTCAAGGTGTTACTAACTAACCAATGGATACAAGACTGACTAGACTCTCCTTCCTTTCCCTCTTCTTTCTGATGGTGTGCTGTGCATCCCGACTGGCAGTGGGGAACCACACGGGCCGGATCAAGGTGGTCTTCACACCCACCATCTGCAAGGTGACCTGCACAGGGGGGCGGTGCCAGAACAACTGTGAGCTGGGCAACACCACCACCATCATCAGTGAGAATGGCCATGCCACAGACACCCTCACTGCCCCCAACTTCAGAGTAGGTGAGTGATCTCTGATTCACTTATCATCACCCCTCCCCATCTGCTTCCTTCTTGTGTTCATCCAATGTGGTTGCTGCCTTGTGTCTGGTGCATGATGGGATAGAAGTCATCCGAATTTAGGGTGGTTATTATGTTGTGTGTGTGTTGTGCGTGTGCGTGTGCGGACTATCTGCATTGTGTATGAGGTGTTAAACTATTTTGATGATTGATGTTTACATTATGTGCTGCACTGCATTTTCCTGCATAAACGTGTAGTATCTGATTTACATACTATATACCAGGGATTATCAACTAGATTCAGCCACGGGCCGATTTGTTCTTGAGCGGATGGTCAGGGAGCCGGAACATAATCACAAATAATTTGTATACTGCAAATTGACCGCAAGAAGCCTGAAACAGATATAATATTTGGCTAAAACATAATAATTTCAAACCTTGCTTACATTTTCATACGATCACGACTCTTTATTATTATTGGGAATACTTGGGAACAGATTTCCTAAATTTAAATCACTTGGAGAGGATTTCCTGGTGTTTTTACAGTATTTTATGTCCAACAATGAAAATTATAAATGATAAAAAATATATTTGTATGAAACATTTTCGCTCAGAAAACATGGGGGGCCAAATAAAACCACCCGCGGACCAAATTCGGCTCGTGGGCTGCCAGTTGGGGAACCCTGCTATATACAATATAGAATATCAAAGTGACTGTTCCAATACAGGAGCACAAAGGTGGGTGTTCCTTAATGTGTTGCACAGACCCTAAAAAAGTATAGTATGTTAATCTGTCTCAAACCTTCTACGGAGCTCAACACTGTCTTTTGCCTCTTGCTCTTGACACAGACATGTGGGAAGACCCAAAGAAAATGAATTCCTGTCTGACTCAGCAGCAGACACAGATATGAGAGTGCTCGCTCTGCTTCTGTGACCCAGGGTCACTGGGGCTATCCCTATAGAGTCAGCATTCATGATGCATATTGTACAGTTTGACATTA